>NC_134397.1:113046189-113720594 GCF_050003625.1 Haematobia irritans
AGTAACGGACCGGGCCCTGCTAGTATAGTTATAAACAAGTAAGGAAAGTCTAAAGTCGAGCGGGGCCAACTAGATTATACCCTGCACCACTTTGTAGATATACATTTTCGATACTATCACATCCGTGTTTGGGGCTATATATAAAGGTTTGTCCCAAATACATACATTTAAAAATCACTCGATCTGGACAAAATTTTATAGACTTCTACAAAATCTATAGACTCAAAATTTAAGTCGGCTAATGCACTAGGGTGGAACACAATGTTAGTAAAAAATATGGGAAACATTTAAATCTGAAGCAATTTAAAGGAAACTTCGCAAAAGTTTATTTATGATTTATCGCTCGATATATATGTATTAGAAGTTTAGAAAAATTAGAGTCATTTTTACAACTTTTCGACTAAGCAGCAGATTTTACAAGGAAAATGTTGGTATTTTGACCATTTTTGTCGAAATCAGAAAAACATATATATGGGAGCTATATATATATATATATATATATATATATATATATATATATATATATATATATATATATATAATATATATATATATATATATATATATATATATATATATATATATATATATATATATATAATATATATATATATATATATATATATATATATATATATTAACGAACGTTTATTTCATGTTGAACTTTTACCCTTAACATACTGTGTTGGTTTTTAATGTCTTTCGTTATTTCTCTCTCATTCGTCGTATTTATTTATATTTCTCTATTGCGTATAAACATATATATGTTTTGAGAGAAGGAGAGAGTATAGAGAAATATAAATAAATACGACGAATGAGAGAGAAATAACGAAAGACATTAAAAACCAACACAGTATGTTAAGGGTAAAAGTTCAACATGAAATAAACGTTCGTTAATATATATATATATATATATATATATATATATATATATATATATATATATATATATATATATATATATATATATATATATATATAATATATATATATATATATATATATATATATATATATATATATATATATATATATATATATATATATATATATATATATATATATATATATATATATATATATATATATTAACGAACGTTTATTTCATGTTGAACTTTTACCCTTAACATACTGTGTTGGTTTTTAATGTCTTTCGTTATTTCTCTCTCATTCGTCGTATTTATTTATATTTCTCTATACTCTCTCCTTCTCTCAAAACGTATATATGTTTATACGCAATAGAGAAATATAAATATATATATATATATATATATATATATATATTATATATATATATATATATATATATATAATATATATATATATATATATATATATATATATATATATATATATATATATATATATATATATATATATATATATATATATATATATATATATATATATATATATATATATATATATATATATATATATATATATATATATATATATATATATATTAACGAACGTTTATTTCATGTTGAACTTTTACCCTTAACATACTGTGTTGGTTTTTAATGTCTTTCGTTATTTCTCTCTCAGTCGTCGTATTTATTTATATTTCTCTATACTCTCTCCTTCTCTCAAAACATATATATGTTTATACGCAATTTCTAAATTAGTATATGTTTGCATCCACACATATTATATTTAAAAAAAGTTATGTCGGAAACATAATATATTCTAACGTATTAGCATAAATGTCGCAAACACCTTTTACTACTTAATGAACACTAAATATTCTCTCCATCTATGTTAATATCGCCTCTGTGTTAGTAAACACTTTGTATTTCTCGTTCAATTTCCCATCATTCAATTTCCCTACATATCCAGTAATTTCATCTACAGAACTCCCTATGTATAACTGCACATGATCAGCATACATCCTATTATTACAATGTAGTAACTGATCCGGAAGGTCGTTAATGTACCTTGCAAATATCTCCACCATCTTGATTTGCCCGGAGTTAGACTGATGTCCCTTAACTACATAAATAATAATTTTCTTGTCACATAATATGTGTTTACAACTAAATGTTTCCGATAAATATTCTGGGTGGCTAATTGGTTTCTGGGTGTGGCTTAGCGCCCCTTCACCGCCCGACCCCATAGCTGCGCTAATGGTCCTTATCTTTATCAGTTCCCTTTATTGGACGATCTAATCATTTCAATTATTAGACAATATTGGTAAAGTCATTCATTTATTCATAATTCATACTTTCCAAGGACGCTACTCCAATTTATTATATACGGCAATCGATTTACTACAGATTTAATGAAATAATGTAGCCTTTTTAGTTTATAGTTATTTATTGCAAGAATGCAGTCTTAGAACATTTTATTTTAACCAATCAAATCAGCCGCGGCACCAGCAGCGTTGAAAGCATTACCAATAATATTTCCGGCTAAACCAAAGAGACCAGTCGGACGTTGGTGAGTTATAACTTGTTGGGGAACTACGACTTGTTGTGGGACCTGGGGAATCACGACTTGTTGTGGGTACACCATTTGTTGTGGGTATTGTTGAACGGTTACAGTGCCTGATGGATAGGTGGCGTGATCTGAACAAGAGCACAAGGAAAAAATTTGATAAGTTTTCATGCAAGCGGTTTAGATTTTGAACTATCTTAACAAAAAACATATGCTTTATGGAAAGTTGATAGAAACTTACTCAGAGTAAAAGTAGCGGCTTGTGACAAACCCAAAACGATGGCCAAAGTTGCTCCAAAAAGTTTCATTTTTTACGATTTGATGAATTTCAAGTAAGTGTGGTAATGTTCGGAGTTGGACTACGATAACTATCGTTTAGTTCTAGCCAGTATTTATATGAACAATGTTCATATAAATATTAAGCAGTGTAAACAGCTTTGTAAATAGAAAGTTTCATAACGTAGCTTACGTACGGCAGTAATGTTTATACTTTTCTTTGTTAAATTTAAATATTGTTAAAACATTTGTGAAATTTTAGCAAACAATAAAGGCGATAGTAGGAAACCTTGCTTTACTCCGCTATTCGTATTAAAATACTCCGAAAGTTCATCTCCCGTCCAAACTGTTGATTCTGTTCTTTGATATACACTCTCAAGAATTTTTACCATTTTATACGAAATTCCTAGCTTATACAGCTTGTATATCATAAGATTTCTTGACATGGATAATTAAGGCCAGATGTGATTTAATACTTCTTAACGCAAATCCGTACATCCCTACTCCAAATGGCAAAAATCAGTGCACATTACGCAATATGAATCGGAAAGAAACACTGTAACATTAGGAAACACTGACGTTAAGTCATAGCCGTAAAATCTTAATTTAATGTATTATATCAATCAAATTTTTTAAACATTGAATTATGTATATAATAAAGATTCAACTAACTAACTAACTAAACATTTGTGAAATGCTCAACATGTTGTGGTATCATTGAGAAGCCGCACGCAAAAATTCGATTATCTTCAATGTTTATTTGTTTGTTTGTATGTTTGTATGTTCCGGGTATGTTCCGGGTATGTTCGGAAACGGCTGAACCGAAATTTTCGGAGGGGTACCTTCGTCTTGTCCGACTTTTCGAAAATTGAATTTAAGACATAGATCCGCAACTCTATTTTTATTTCCCTTTTTTCAAAGTACAGATGTTATAAAGTCAATATGGGCTACCTGACCTTTTAAAAGTTGAACAGGGAAGGGAACCTCCCCTTGCCCGATATTTTGAGACGTGAAGAAAAGTTCACCGATTTTCTTGAAACTGTAACAGTTGTCTCTGAAAAAACTCCTAATTTGTTTTTCGATATATGATAGGTGCGACGCACAGTGCTTCGATCCCGTACAACCAATAGACAAAAATAGAAGGAGGGTTCGTAGGAACTCGAATCGTTGAAGGGCCTTGTTGGTGGTCAAAACTAAGACAAATGTGAAGTTTGATCGGACCACTCCTTCGCATAAAATATCTGATTGCATAGAGGGATGAAGTAACACAAATAGCAAAATGTCCGTCCTTTTGTAACGGTTATAGATTGGTCTTTGAAATTTGGTTCAAGTAGAGCCGCGATATTGACCAAATAGTGAGCCAAATTTTGAGACCCTCTAGAATTTGTCCCCTCCGCTTTGGGAAAAGTTTATCAACTTTTCATTTGTTTATAATTTGGACTCGTTTTGTTAAATATTTTCTTTTTTATATTTGTTGTTAGCTTTCAACTCAAAAAAAAAAATAGCTAAGTTTGTAAATGTAATGTTAGTTTTTGAGATGTTTGTTAAACATGTAAAATTTTCACATTTTTCCATTTTGGCCATCTTGCTGGCATTTTGAGGACTTGTAAAAAAATTACGCAATATGAATCGGAAAGAAACACTGTAACATTAGGAAACACTGACGTTAAGTCATAGCCGTAAAATCTTAATTTAATGTATTATATCAATCAAATTTTTTAAACATTGAATTATGTATATAATAAAGATTCAACTAACTAACTAACTAAACATTTGTGAAATGCTCAAGATGTTGTGGTATCATTGAGAAGCCGCACGCAAAAATTCGATTATCTTCAATGTTTATTTGTTTGTTTGTATGTTTGTATGTTCCGGGTATGTTCCGGGTATGTTCGGAAACGGCTGAACCGAAATTTTCGGAGGGGTACCTTCGTCTTGTCCGACTTTTCGAAAATTGAATTTAAGACATAGATCCGCAACTCTATTTTATCTCTGAATTTAATTTCTTGTTATCTCTGAATTTAATTTCTTGTTTTGTTTTTGTTTTATATTTGTTGTTAGTTTACCATTCAAAAAATAAAATGTTGCAAATATTGAAAAAGTAGCGCTATTTTTGCAAATGTTTGTACAACAAGTAACAATTTATTTTTTCTCCTTTTTGGCCATCATGGTGTTACCTTGAGTACCTGTAACAAAAACATATCTCTGAATTTTATTTCATTCAAAAATTAAATTTCCGCTAATTTTGGAAAAGTAACGTGTTATTATTTCAATAGTTTCTAAAACTAAATTTTGTTGTACAATTCTAACATGTAAAATTTTTACAAGGTTTAGAAGCTGTTGAAAAAAAAAAACAACTTTAATTTTTCTAAAGTTGCAAAATTTTATTTTTTGAATTGAATACTAACAACAAATACAAACCAAAATAAAAATTGAAATTCAGAGATATATTTGTTTGTATGAAATGTTCACCTGTTTTACAAACTTTTGCAAAAATAACGCTACTTTTTCAAAATTAGCAAATTTTTTTGAACGGAAAACTAACTATTTGATTGAAAAACAAGTATATGTAGTAGTAAGTTCGGCCGGGCCGAATCTTAAATCCCACAACCATGAATCAAATATAATAGTTTCCTTTGAAAATTTCTGGGGGGGTTTGATGACAGATATTTTCCCAAGCAGATCAGTTCAACCAGTACGCTTCCCACAGATAAATGTAAAGATTTTACCTATGAAGATAGATCAGATTCTGAATTTATAAGAACCATTTTTTGTTTGAGTTTTAGAGGAATCATAAACATCTCTTGTAAGTGTGCAAGAAAATGATGAAATAACGCCTTGATTTGAAATCTAGGTTGAAGGTTAAAGTGACAGCCCGATTAAGTTTCAGGCTCACTTAGACTATCAGTCCATTGTGATACATTTGAAATCTAAAATCTGTAGATTTTCATCCCAATTATTTATATGATTACGAGAAGTAAAATCTGGAAATTTTGCATTCAGTTTCAATAAGTGAAATCGGTCTATATGGAGGCCTTACCAAATGTACCGATAAAACTAAATCATATACACTTTGTTATGGGCCAGTATATTTTCAATTTATGGCAAATCGGATAAAAACTACAATTTCTAGAAACCCTAGGAGTTAAATCGGTAGTTCGGTGTAATGGGGGCTATACCAAAACATGGAAAGATGCACACAGTATTCAGCACATTTAATTACAGTTCTAGAATCTCGACCCCAAATCGGAAGGCCGGTTTATAAGGGGGTATATCAAAAACTGTACCGATACTCAATATTTGCCAATTTATTAAAAACACATTAAGCACGAATTGATAAAATGTGCAGGTAATGTGGTACACCATAATGTAGATTTTTTTTGGAAAAAAAAAAAATAAATGCAATATATGTATCGCAATTCCATACATTTTATGCTTATTTAGCACTCGTCAGTGGGAGCCACCGTGGTGCAATGGTTAGCATGCCCGCCTTGCATACACAAGGTCGTAGGTTCGATTCCTGCTTCGACCGAACACCAAAAAGTTTTTCAGTGGTGGATTATCCCACCTCAGTAATGCTGGTGACATTTCTGAGGGTTTCAAAGCTTCTCTAAGTGGTTTCACTGCAATGTGGAACGCCGTTCGGACTCGGCTATAAAAAGGAGGTCCCTTGTCATTGAGCTTAACATGGAATCGGGCAGCACTCAGTGATAAGAGAGAAGTTCACCAATGTGGTATCACAATGGACTGAATAGTCTAAGTGAGCCTGATACATAAGGCTGCCACCTAACCTAACCTAACCTAGCACTCGTCAGTTATTTACATCCGAAAATTAGTAAATTGCAAATATACCTTTACACAAAACGAAATGATTAAGAACCACCAAAAAAACATTCGAGCACGGGTAAATATGAATTATTTCAACTGGCACAAAGAAAGAGTTGCAAAAATCAAACTGGTCTTTGATTGCTTTATTCTCTGACAACCACAATCTATTCAGCTTGGTTTAGTTATTCGTATTATGTTAGATACAGAAAAAAGCTACCATACCACATTACCAGCCTGTACCACATTTGCTGCACTCACCCTAAATTATAGCAAAGATTTATTTTTGCATTCGAAGCTCGATATCATAGACTATTAAAACAGAAATTAGAATTAAAACAAGTAAGTAAAGTCTAAAGTCGGGCGGGGCCGACTGTATTATACCCTTCACCCCTATGTAGGCCAAAATTTGTGTTACCATCTCAACTACTTCACATTTGTTGGAAGCTATATAAAGGAGACAATTTTTTTACTTCTACAAAATCTCTAGAATTAAAATTTAAATCGGACGGAAGATATATATGGGAGCAATATCTAACCGATTTCAACCAAATTTGGCACAATTACCAATACTACTAAACGTACTCCTTGTGCGAAATTTGAAGCAAATCACGGCAAAACCCTGGATTTTGAGGCCATATAAGTTCAAATCGGACGAAAGATATATAAGGGAGCTATATCTAAATCTGAATCGATTTTGACCATATTTAGCACATACAATAGTATCGTTAAAAGTACCGCTTGTGCAAAATTTGAAGTAAGTCAGGGCAAAACTCTGGCTTTTGAGACCATATAAGTCCCAATCGGGCGAAAGATATATATGTGAGCTATATCTAAATCTGAACCGATTTTAACAAAATTTGGCACACTTACCTTACCGATACTATTAAACGTACCACATGTGCAAAATTTGAAGCAAATCACGGCAAAACTCTGGCTTTTGTGGCCATATAAGTTCAAATCGGACGAAAGATATATATGGGAGCTATATCTAAATTTGAACCGATTTCAATCAAATTTACCAAGCATTGTCAATTCTACCCTCTGTGCAAAATTTCACGAAGATCGGTAGTAAACTTTGGCCTCTGTGGTCATATGAGTCTAAATCGGACGAAAAATATATTTGGATGTACGATATTTCAAGAAAATCGGTTGATAAACACGCTAGATATGACCAAATCGGGGATAAATATATATGGCAGCTATATCTAAATCTGAACCGATTTTTTCCAAAACCAATAGCGATTGTCTCTGGCCCAAGAAACGGCCCTATGCCAAATTTGAGGACGATCGGACTAAAATTGCGAGCTGTACTTTGTGCACAAAATTACATATACAGACAGACGGACGGACAGACGGACATCGCTAAATCGACTAAGAATTTAATTCTAAGCCGATCGGTATACTATGACCAATATTTCTTGGCGTTACATACAAATGCACAAACTTATTATACCCTGTACCACTGTAGTGGTGAAGGGTATAACAATAGAGCGAAATCAAAATTTCTACGATTTACTTGAAGTTTGCAAGGAACGTGTGAGAAAGTGAGGAAATCAATATAGGATACGTAAGTTTTCGATATCTGGTCGAGGAGTTACACTTTGAAAATTGAATGAATTGAAGACGACCGGCCTCCTATTTTGTATTTTTAAATCGAAATCCTTGCCTCCAATTAAAAATGTTAAAATGCGGTGGTATTGACTTAAATATCCAGACATGTTTACAAATAATCGAAAAAAAACTAAATATTAAAAGGAGCAATAAATGTCAAATTCGCCCATTCAAATCAGGTGCCATGTGGCATTCCATTCCTCACTCACTGTCAGTCCAACCTAGATAAGTATCTTAAGGTTCATTTAGAATTTATGTTTTCGAAGAATTCCTATTCCCCTTTAATAAAATTTCATCATATCTTGGCGGAGGTGAAAAGCAGGAAACGCAATGTTAACACTATCATGCACCATTAACACGAAAGTTAACGTTACCCAGCTGAAGCATGTTTGTGGAACTTTTTTTAAGGGCTTGCATGAAGAGAAAAACATCCCGGGGTTTTTTGCGGGGGGAATGTAGAATAATAATTTGTTGCTCAATGCTCCGTTTAGCAATTGAACGCACTGAAATATGAACTAAGGTCCTCTTGGTATTTTTACGACCTTTTTTTATTTGTTAGCATTTCTCCATGGCAGGAGATAACAGGCAAATGATTAAATGTTACAATAAAATTAGTTGTATATCCCAGGCGACGTCAATGGGTCCCTTCTTCGAGGGGGACGGAGGAATTCAAAAAGCCCATTATGATACTTTCCCTTCAAAAACTAGCCAAAGCACCCCAGATGACAATGGGCTTTTTTGTCTGGGGAGGTTTTTGATCGAATGGAACGAAATTGAATTGCATTGTAGGCGATGGCGATGGTGAAGGCGATGGGGGTGGTGGTGGTAAAGAAATATGAGGAGTTAGTGTCTGGGTGGAAATTGTGTTTCTGTCATATTCATATATCATCCAATAATTAGACAAATGTCCATGAATGAATCTTAATATGTAAAGCTAAAATGTATGTTTTGAGGTTTTTGATTGGAGGGGGAGGTGTTAAGGTATCTTAATTCGAAGAGTACACAAAGGATTGTCTTAACCTGGCTACATACACCAACATCTGGTAATAGGCCCATTAAAACTCACGTCTACGAAATACATTTATGGGCGTGTATTGTTTGGCTGGTGGTTGTTAACCAGGATCATGATAATAATGACTATGTTCGTTCTTATGATTATCCTAAGGACACCAGCAATGATTTCTTGGGGATGGTATTTTTTCGTTTTTACTTTTGTCGGTTTATAAAGTCCTTAGCAATTTTGTATTTTAGTCTCACGTATATGCCAAAGACAGCAAACCATGACAGCAATTCTATATTTCAGTACGAAAAACCTTTAACACGCATGTACGATATGCATGGGTCTCATATATGTTCAAATGGTGTCCTGCTACTGTGTATGTATAGGAGTATTTATGTAAGGCATTTCCTTTTTATAAAATGTTGAGAACACGTAATTTCTATATAATTTAACAATAAGGACATTGGTGTAAATGAACCCATAGACATTAATATAACTGCGAAATTAAACATCAAAATAAATCTGCTGTAGACCCTACATTTTAGAAAAGGATTACAATTCGTATAATTAAATTATTAATATTGTGTCCATAATAGAATTGCAAAACTATCGTAGCCGCACCATTAGATATTTTCGATAGTTTTAAAACAAAACTCGATAGTATCGGACTTTTTCAAATAACTAATTATGTTTCTCATTAAATAAAAGCCCAATGGACTAAATAGTCTAAGTGAGCATGAAACTTAATCGGGCAGCCACTTTAACCTTTAACATTAAATAAAAGCCCTTCCTTTCTGGACTTGACAACAATATGTCTACGTTCTGCATTTCATTAGTAAGTTTCAGCCTTTTTAAAAAGGTGTCAACTACACCCAGAAAAAAAGTGTCTTCGAAACTAAAGGAAAAAATGTTCATCATAGCCATTTTATTTCCCTTCAGTTAAATTGTTGTGTGAAATAATAAAATTTACTTGTCTCAGTAAAAAAAAAATCCTAAACTGAAAGCAGTTAGGAATAGTTCATTAACTAGAATAAGGCATGGTATTTTACTAATACTAAGAACACAAGGTTAGTTAAGAAAATGAAAATTTCGCGGTCTTTGTTAAACAATTATTTGTTCCAATTAACAATTTCATTAAAAAATTTATTCGTTGTCGATTGCAAAACTATTAATTGTTTAACTGAATGAATTAAAAATTTATTAGGAATTGGATTGGAATTAACAATTAATTGAATCGATTAAAGAACTGATTGAGTTTTCCAATCGACATTAAAAAATTAATTGATTTTTGCAATAAAAAAACAAAACTTTTAATTAAATCAATTGAAAAATTAATAGAAAATTGTAATTGTAAAAAATTAATACCGGATCGGGCACGTTTTTTTATTTATTATTTATTTTTATACCCTGCGCCACACTGTGGAACAGGGTATTATAAGTTAGTGCAAATGTTTGTAACACCCAGAAGGAGACGAGATAAAAACATGGTGTCTTTGGCAATAATGCTCAAGGTGGTTCCCTGAGTCGATATAACCATGTCCGTCCGTCCGTCCGTCTGTCTGTGAACACATTTTTGTGATCAAAGTCTAGGTCGCAATTTAAGTCCAATCGCCTTCAAATTTGGCACGTGTTCCTTTTTTGGGTCAGAAAAGAACCCTATTGATTTTGGAAGAAATCGGTTCAGATTTAGATATAGCTCCCATATATATCTTTCGCCTGATATGGAGTAATATGGTCCTAGAAGGCAGAGTTTTGGCCCAATTTGGTTGAAATTTTGCACAAGGAGTGCAACTAGTAGTGTAGTCATGTGTGCCAAATTTGATTGAAATCGGTTCAGATTTAGATATAGCTCCCATATATATCTTTTGCCCGATACGGACTAATATGGTCCTAGAAGCCAGAGTTTTGGCCCAATTTGGTTGAAATTTTGCACAAGGTGTGCAACTAGTAGTGTAGTCAAGTGTGCCAAATTTTATTGAAATCGGTTCAGATTTACATATAGCTCCCATATGTATCTTTCGACCGATATGGACTAATATCGTCCTAGATGCCATAGTTTTGGCCAAATTTGGTTGAAAATTTGTAATAGGAGTACAATTAATAGTGTAGTCAAATGTGCCAAACTTGATTGAAATCGGTTCAGATTTATAGCTCCCATATATAGCTTTCGCCCGATTTACACTCATATGACCACAGAGGCCAATTTTTTACTCCGATTTAGTTGAAATTTTGCACAGGATGTTAAATTAGCTTTGTTGCTATGCGTGTCACATTTGATTGAAATCGGTTCAGATTTAGATATAGCTCTCATATATATTTTATTCTGATTTCGACAAAAATGGTCAAAATACCAACATTTTCCTTGTAAAATCGCCTCTGCTTAGTCGAAAAGTTGTAAAACTGGCTGTAATTTTCCTTAACTTCAAATACATATATATATCGAGCGATAAATCATAAATGAACTTTTGCGTAGTTTCCTTAACATTGCTGCAGATTTAAATCTTTCCCATATTTTTTTACAAACATTGTGTTCCACCCTAGTGCATTAGCCGACTTACATTTGGAGTCCACAGAATTTGTAGAGGTCTATCAAATTCTGTCCAGATCGAGTGATATTTAAATGTATGTATGCGGGACAAACCTTTAGATATAGCACCCAACATATTTGACGGATGTGCTATAGTATCGAAAATTTATATCTACAAAGTGGTGCAGGGTATAATATAGTCGGCTCCGCCCGACTTTAGACTTTCCTTACTTGTTAATTAAAATTTTATTAATTTTTTTAGATCCTTAAATAAAAAAATTGTTTTGTTCAGAATTACTGCACATTCCAGAGTACGCTAAGTCGACTTAACATGTTTTGATGGTGTTCATTGTTTTCTATTCGGATTGATTTGAATAACATCCTGTCAAAATTTCGAATTTATTGGACACTTCTATCAAAAGTTATGGTTAATATTGTACTTAGCCTGTGACTAAAGCTTTAAAAAATGTCCAATCCAAAAAGGGCGAAAAACTTTGTTCGGTCTAAATTATTCTAAGTCATTTTTAGCCATGTTCTGTTATCACTAGTTTGAGTTCGAACCTACTAAAAAAATCTGTAATAACTATGATTATAAGACCGAAAAAAGGGAATTTCTATCTTAAACGGTTTTTGAGAAATTCCAAAAAAAAAAACTTTGAACTTGTTTCCTGTAAAATTAACTTTTTAGACTTAGCGTACTTTGGAATAAAGACATAGATTTATACCCCTCAATATTGGCCTAGATCTAATGTCTAAGATATAAATATATCTATCCCTATATATAATTGGATTTGATGTTAGATCTGGTCATATATGGAATTATATACATTTATATCTATTTATATCTCATGATATGTGGTTATATCTGCTTATATCTAAAGGGGCCAATTTTGAGATCTAATCATATCTTATTAGATCCCCTAATTTTTACACGGAACGGGATCAGTTTTACTTTAAATTATAAATTAATATATGTACATATCTAAAATTTTTCCGCTACCGTGGCGCGAACCTGGATTGTCGCTCTTTACGTATTAACAGTCGCCTTAGCATTTTGCACCACCGACGACGTCTAACGATTATCTCAAGACGTTTCATGGCCAAAGAAAAATGAACGCCGTGGACGAATTCGTAAACATTTCTTTTTGATTTTTCGTTACCGTTTCATTTTGTTACGGTCCGTTCACGATTTTGGAACGTAAGTTATCCTATTAGGGCATGGTGCGCGGTTCAATTCGTCTGAACGAAAGGTAAAATATAAAAATATATAAAAGCAAATAGTTAGTTCTTCATTACCACATTTGTTGGCGAGATTCAAATAGTCAAAAAATAGTTTTTTAAGTCAACGCTTATCACAAACAGTCTACACTTTTCTTCCAAGCAATCTTCCTTACAGCGAAGACGAAATGGTAAACGATAGTTATTTGTTTCATTAGGGAGGAAATAATTATTTTGTGTGTGTTCTTTCTTGCTTACGGTGAAAAAAAGTTTACTGTGATCCAAATACTCGTATGTTGACCTTAACTTTCAAACATTTTTGAGGAAGCAGTCTATAGCGCTAAAGAAGTTTTCTTTTATTGGTAAAGATGTTCCTTAAAAGGCAAATAAATCTTTGTTTATGGTATCACTTTCTACGTTTGTTCCCATCGAAAATTTCGTTTCCAAGAAGGGAAATTTTTACGTGCATACAATCACCTACGAGTACAAATGCATGTTTGAGTGTACTAAAAGAGCTTTGGTATGAGCTGGTGATAAACCTATTTCGGTTTGTTTGGTTAGAAAATTCATATGCATAGAAAAATTTATCTTTATATTAAAAAGCACAAACTCCAGTAGTTGAACTCCGCACCTTAGCAATTCGAATTTCAGACCTATAATGTAAATACACATGGTTAGCCTTTAGGATTACAATAACCAACAGTACGATCATAAACATAAACACCAACACGCGCACACAATCAAACTCAAATTGAACACACGCACTTTTGCATAAACCCACCCACCTCTTTGTTATGCGAACAGACAAAAAGTCCTCTGTTTATGGGTGAGGCAAAAGAAATATTGCCTCATTGGCAATCCCCCGTAAATCCCCAGTTAACGAAGCCATGCCACTGAATGCAATTCATGTAACATTTTGTAATTCTTAGCGCGTTTTTTGATTCAGGTTTTTTCTCTGCGTTCTCTTACCATTATGTGCGTCTTTTGCGAAGGCTTAAGAATAATGCCACGTGAGAAGGGGAACATACCATTGGATATTTTTAGAGGGGTAGTGTGCGATGGTATTGTTCAAATACAGATACAGACAACATTCCCGTATTTGTCATTCTCCCCATAAATACAAGGGCCGCTAGTTTCTTTACCAAACATTCATACATATTTAATCATATACAACACACATACACTCGTGCATGCTTTTGTCAAAGTGTTCGAGTGTGTTCAATTATTGTCTCTTACTCCTTGAGCATATGTTGAATTGTACAGCATCGGCTATTTGAAGTGAATGAAATGCAATTGTTCAGACATTCGCCTCACATGCAGGTGGTATTGTGCCCTATCTAAAGACAACACTGAAAAACAACCATTCTCGGTTCCAAAGAATATGTATGTCTTTGCACTAATTGATTCCGAGCCAAAGAAGGGGAGAATTGAATTAAGGATAAATTTAAAACACAGTTCTCTTTCAATTTAAGATTTGCGTACTTGATTCTAAGAAACAAAGTTTAATTTATTCGTTTTTCAGCTTTTTTCTTCATGTGCTATCAGAGTTCTTTACACGGATGAAAAAGACTGTTTTTCATATGTTTGGCTATAAACATTATATGTTTGGAACACAAATTTTTAAACACAATATTTTTGAGTGCAAGCATATAATGTTCATAAACTACCACAACATGTTTGGGACATATATGTTAATATGTTAGAACATATTATGGTTGGGACATACAATTTTTGTAAATATAATATGCTTGGATGCAAACATATATTAATTTAGAAATATCCTATAAACATATATGTGTTTAGTAGCTTGGAGCGCTATTTAACAGGGAGCGATATTGAATTAAGTTGGTGGTTGTTGCTTGTTATTACAAAATTAACATTTTATTTTTCCTTGGACAATTGATCAGCTACTTCTTTGATCCTTACAAACTGTGTGGTCCACTGTTCGAATCCCCGTCCGGCAAAAGGTAAAATTAAAATAAAATAAAAATCATAAAATTGAATAATTTCTTATACAATGTTTGTATTACAGAAAAAGGTGCTAAGAACTAAAAAATCTCGTGGAAGTGAGAAAGATGTGGGGAATATACAATTAGGCAGAAACAAAATTTTGAGCATTCAGATCGAAAACCTATGTTGTTAGCACCTATATTACCTGTTTATTTTCATAATTCATTATGATTGTAAATATATAAATAAATAAATAAAATTTTGAGCACAATATTGTTTGGGAGAATTTTTTTTTAAGCATATAATATTTTTGGGTGCAAAATGCTTCCAAACATATTATATGTTCACATAATAACATATTGTTTTTTAGAAGACAACATTATATAATTTGGATGCAAAAATACAAAATGTTTGGAACTTAGACTACCCAAACATATATTGTTTAGACCAATATGCTTTCAAACATATTATATATTGGAAGAGATCAAACATATAAATGTTTGGGCAATACCCAAAAATGTATATGCTTGAAGCAAAATATGTTTGGGAGTATATGTTACAGAAGCGATTTTTTGTGAGGGTGTAGAATCAAGTTATCGTGAACATAAATTTCGGATTCGACTATAAGTTGAAATTCGGCTTTATTTCAAGTCAACAAAGTATTAAAATTAAGCATTAAAAAATCTCTATTTTTAAACGTTTTTTGCTTGGTAGTTCATATGCAAAAAGTCAACATATTTAAAGACCATTTCATTATGTTTCAAGATTTTTTTTTTTAAATATTAAAGCCGTTGACCTTAGATACATTTTTTTCATTTTACATAATTTCAAGTCGAATCACTTAACTATAAGGGCAAAACGACTTCATTGAAAAGTTAATCAACTTTTGGACAAGGCAAACAACTTTCTATCATTCGCATTGATATTTTAAAGACATATATCGAAAAATTTCCGAAATTAAACTAACGCTATTTTTGTTTGAAAAAAATTATTTGTTGTTGTTATTATATTTTCGAAATTTACCACAGGCCAATGAAATTTTCCTTTTATTAAGTATGTCTCAAACATTTTATGTACTAAACGTTGGTATAAAGTTCAATGACCGTACACATATGTTCAATATGAACTAAGACAAAAGAAAATTTTCGTGCGATTCGCAAAAATAGTGAGAATGGCTAAAATGGTCATGACTTGGCGCCAATGATGTTGTTCTGTACTTTTGTTAATTTTTTCTTCTATGAGAGGGTGTAATTTCGTGAGTTGTTGTTAAAAATTACACCAGGGCATTAAATTTTCCTGGTTTTAACAAGTAAGGAAAGTCTAAAGTCGGGCGGGGCCGACTATATTATATCCTGCACCTCTTTGTAAATCCACATTTTCGATACTATATCAAATCCGTCAAATGTATTGAGTGCTATATATAAAGGTGTTTGTCCCAAAAACATACATTTAAATCTGAATCCATCTGAACAAAATTTATAATCTATAGACTTAAAATTTAAGTCGGCTAATGCCCTGGGATGGTACACTATGTTAGTAAAAAAATATGGGAAACATTTTAATCTGAACCAATTTTGAGGCAATTTCGCAAAAGTGTATTTATGATTTATGGGTCGAAAGATATGTATTAGAAATAAAGAAAAATTTGAGTCACTTTTACAAGTTTTCGACTTAGCAGTGGCGATTTTTTAAGGAAAATGTGGGTATTTTGGCCATTTTCTCAAGTCGGAATATGGAATAATATGGAAGCTATATAGAAATCTGAACCGATTTCAACCAAATTTGACATGCATACACCCATAGAAAAAATCATGAACGGCGTGGCCATTTCGAAACGATCCGTTCATGAAAGTGAACCAACACACATGTGTTGTCAAACTGAGAACTGATGGGGTCAATCTGACAACGTAAAAATTACACCATACGTTGTCAAAACAACAACCAGCGTTCATTATCTAAAAACGTAATGGTTAAGAATTTATAAATAAAATTAAAAAGAGATTTCCGCTACCGTGACTCGAACCTTTGTTGCCTGCACGATACGCGATAACAGTCGCCTTAGCACATTGCACCAACGGCGGAGTTGCCATAACAACGCCTAACGATTATTTTAAGACTTTTTATGGCCAAAGAAAAATGAATGCCGTTCATGAAATCGTGAACGCCCGTGGACGAAATCGTGAACATTCCGTTTTGATTTTTTGTGAACGTTTCCGTTTCATTTTCATTAGTGTACTTAGTATTTTAATTCTACTCCCTGTGCAAAATTTCACGTAAATCGGACTACAAATTAGAACTCTGTGGTCATATGACGGAAAATCGGACGAAAGATATATATGGGAGCTATATATAAATCTGAGCCGATATCCGGCGAAATATGTATATGAGAGCTATATCTCAGTCTGAACCGATTTCTTCCACAATCAATAGGGTTATATTCTGACCCAAAAGAGGAGCTTGTGCCAAATTGGAGGGCGATTGGACTTAAACTGCGACCTAGAATTTGATCAAAAAAATATGTTCACAGACAGACGGACATGGCTAGATCGACTCAGGGACCCACCCTGAGCATTATTGTCTCCTTCTGGGTGTTGCAAACATATGACCTAACTTATAATACCCTGTTCCACAGTGTGGCGCAGGGTATAACAACGCTTTGTGGAAATCTCAAAATGTGGAGTAAAATTTGTTTAATTTTCGCACGAGGTAGTTCATTCTTCCTATGAAACAGTTTACTTTTTTCAGTGTGAAATCTATGGCCTCACGACAATACTTTTTTCTGTGCATGAAACAAGTTTTTATAAGTGCACTGGACAAAAATATTACCAATATTTTTACCAATTAAATTCTCTCGTAGATTGAATTAATTTTGTATTCAAAATACCCACATTTTCCTTGTAAAATTGCAACTGCAAAAAAGAAAGCTGGTAAAAATTACTAAAATGTTCATGTACCTCGAATACATGTCTCTCCTATAAATCGTGAAGAAAGTTTTAGAAATTGCATTAAAATGGATTTACATTTCAATATTTCCCATATGTATAATCTGCGCCACATTGTGCTCCGGCCCAGGGCATTAGTCGATTTAAATTTGAAGTCTAGAGATTTTTTAAGAAGTCTTCAAAATCTTGTCCAAATCGGTTCAGATTTAAATAAATGTACATGGGAATATAATCCTCTATATATACCATCCAACAAATTTGAAAGAGTTTGAATGGTATCGAAAATGTAGATCTACAAAATGGTGCAGGGTATAACATAGTCGGCCTCGCCCGACTTAAGATTTTCCTTGCTTGTTTTATAATGGACTTAATATTAGTGGTATACTTAATTTTCATAAATATTTAATTACGCTGTATCTCTCAAACCTATTTCAATGATACCCACAAATGCTTATCTTTACTAATTCAGTAGGAGTGGTTTAGGGTATGATATAGTCGGCCTGGACCAACTTTCTACTTTACTTACTTGTTTTAGTGTAAGAATGTCAAGCGAATTTTCTGAAATATACCCGTCTCCCAAGACTATCTGTTTAAATTGATTAGATTTGTTGGTAATTTTTGTTTTGTTTTATTTCTAGAGGAATCCTTCTTTCTATTTTATTTTTCAAGAAAATGTTATGGAAATGTCACCCAACAAATGAATATATGATTTGACACCTAAATTCTGTAGACGATTATTGATCGACATGGATCACAAAGTTCAGCGAATGATGTACTTGCGTATGTCAGGCGCATTCAGATCCTTAACTCGAAAACGGCCATATACTGCCGCAAATCCCTCAACGAGATGGCTGAGCACTACAATATTCACCTAAAATGGGTGGCTGGCCACAGGAACAGGCAAGGCTAGGAACTACCTTATGATGATAAACGTGCAAGGGTTGCAACGACACCAAGCAAATATGACCTAAACAGCACACTAGATATCTGTTATATCTAATGCAGAGGAAAAGGAATCAATTAAACACATGATATATGAGTGTCCTGCATTTTGTCTAAGGCATAAGCGAGTTTTAGGGATATATTGTTTTAGAATTCTGGCGGACCTTGGAAATGTTAACTTAAATAAAATCCGGAAATTTTACTTCTTGTTTCGTGGAATTAGGGTTATAGCAAAACTCTTCCCGATATTAACCAAATTTGACGTATTTCTTTATGGTTTAAAAAGCACTATATTTAAAATTTCAGGACAATCGAATAAAATTTGCGTTGTCTCGATGCTCACTAATTGAAAGTGGGCGATATTTAGGTAAGGCACCAATATGTACACCAAATCCGACACAAGTTTTTGTGAACCTAAAATTCATCTCGATTTAGAATTTCGGACAAATTAGGAGAAAATTGCGTTGTATAGAAATCACATCGGGAGATCAGTCTATTGGAGGGCTTTTCCAAAACATGAGCTGAAAAAATGAAGTAAGTCATTTTGTGCTTACAATTAAATGATTCGACTTAAAAAGGGGTATCTTTACATGAAATAAAAATTAGTTTGACTAAAATCAACTTGACTTTAATAGTTCGGAAAATTAATGATATTGTCTTTGTCTTTTTGCACCTTGACTGCAAAGCAAAATCGCGTTCAAAACTAAAACACAGCATTGAACAATTTATTTTACAAAAGCGTTTTACTTGAAACATACACAGAAAAAACTGAAGCAAAATAAAAATCAATAATTGGCATAATTGAATGAAAAAATTATATCAAGTACGATTTTGATTAAGTCAAATACGAAAACAATTGGTTGCATGAAAAACTGGCAAAAATATCCAAATTCCCTGGTTATTGAATTCACAACACGTCAATTACTATTTTCAATTGGACCAAGTGTTAAAGTTATTGATTTAAGTATAATGCGTAATATCCTGCTAAAACTGTTTATGACGTTGCTACGTAACGAAAAATAAATAAATAGAAACAATAAAATGTCATTTATTGTTATTATTAAGAAACTTCTTAAGTCTATGGTCGAATTTACCCGCAAATAAACCGTGGTATCGTTACCGCGAGTCGAAATGATTACCTTAAAAACATTGTTGGCGCATCATATTTTATTTTTCTCGCAGGTACGTACCTTTATCTACACGCTCACAAAAAATCGCTTCTGTAACATATACTCCCAAACATATTTTGCTTCAAGCATATACATTTTTGGGTATTGACCAAACATTTATATGTTTGATCTCTTCGAATATATAATATGTTTGAAAGCATATTGGTATAAACAATATATGTTTGGGTAGTCTAAGTTCCAAACATTTTGTATTTTTGCATCCAAATTCAATAATGTTGTCTTCCAAAAAACAATATGTTATAATGTGACCATATAATATGTTTGGAAGCATTTTGCACCCAAAAATATTATATGCTTAAAAAAAATTCTCCAAAACAATATTGTGCTCAAAATTTTATTTATTTATTTATATATTTACAATCATAATGAATTATGAAAATAAACAGGTAATATAGGTGCTAACAACATAGGTTTTCGACCTGAATGCTCAAAATTTTGTTTCTGCCCAATTGTATATTTCCCGACATCTTTCTCACTTCCACGAGATTTTTTAGTTCTTAGCACCTTTTTCTGTAGTACAAACATTGTAGAAGAAATTATTCAATTTTATGATTTTTTTTATTTTAATTTTACCTTTTGCCGGACGGGGACTCGAACAGAGGACCACACAGTTTGTAAGGATCAAAGAAGTAGCTGATCAATTGCCCAAGGAAAAATAAAATGTTAATTTTGTAATAACAAGCAACAACCACCAACTTAATTCAATATCGCTCCCTGTTAAATAGCGCTCCAAGCTACTAAACACATATATGTTAATAGGCTATTTCTAAATTAATATATGTTTGCATTCAAGCATATTATATTTACAAACATTTTATGTCCCAAACATAATATGTTCTAACATATTAACATATATGTCCCAAACATGTTATGCTAGTTTATGGACATTATATGCTTGCACTCAAAAATATTGTGTTTAAAAATGTGTGTTCCAAACATATAATGTTTATAGCCAAACATATGAAAAACAGTCTTTTTCAACCGTGTAAATACTAGTTTTTCTGGCCAAGCGCATTTTTTGTGGAAACTACACTCTCTTCATAAAAATGAACATTTTCATTGTGAGTCTAATGAGTGACGTATTGGATGAACTCTTTCACGTTCAAGCAAACAGAACTTTTAAAGACGATTAATGATTCACAACAATTTTTAGACTCACGAGAATTCCCGTGACTTCGACTGTTAGTCGGGATCACGAAAAATCACGAATGTTTCACAGCACGAACTTTTTACGATGGAAAGTTAATATAATATATTTAGTATATATTTCGTATATTCGTAAAAATTCGTTCGTAAAATTTACAAAATTCGCTGAAAACTTTAATAAAATATGTAAACGAATTCTCTCGATATATAATCTTACACACATCTTGAATTGGGTCATTCAAAGGCTAAAAAGCTTTGGAATATACAGACAATTACACTCTTTCTATTTTGTTTTTACAATTAGGTCTTGTACACAGAAAAAAATTTCCGTAGTTAAACTAACGCTAAATTTAACTTATTTTTATTGGAAAAGATTTATTTGTTTGTAGTTAAATTTTATTATTTTTATCGAAATTTTCCACAGCTTAATGAAAATTTACTTTTTTTAAGTATGTCCCACAAATGTTATGAACTAAACGTGAGTATAAAGTTCAATGACCGTACAAATAAGTTCAATATGAACAAAAGCAAAAGTAGTAAGAATGAAATGGTTAAAATGCTCATGATTTGGCTCCAATTATTTTCTTCTTTACTTTTAGTTAATTTTTTCTTCTATGAGATAATGTAATTTTGTGAACTGCAGTACAACAGGGCATTAAAATTTCCTGGTTTTAACAACGCTTTGTGGAAATCTCAAAATGTGGAGTAAAATTTAGTTCAATTTTCGTGCGAGGTGGTTCATTCATCCTATAAAACAGTTCATTTTATTCGGTGTACACTCTATTGACATTGGCCATAATAAAATTACAAGTAAATTCTCGTTTGAGGCCAAGGCGTAGACAAAGTTTCTTGAAACCAAAAACTTGAATGGGAGTTTCATTAGCCGCTATTAATTCAGGACTAGATGCAGGTTTCTGTTTCTCCATGGAACTTGCCGGGAAAACAGATACATCGGCGTCAGTATCGATGAGAAACTCGTATTTTAAGTTCGTATCACGAACGAAAAGGCGACATATCTCCCGGCAGTCCCCGTCCGTAATCGAAGACGTGGTGCCTTCTAGTTTTCCGAGTTGGATACAAACGAGCAAGGCTGAACACATTTTGTAGCTCGTTCTCGAAATTTGTAATGGTACGAACAAAATGGCTTTTCATTTTGTTCGTACCATTTCATACGATTTCTTGGATGACTTGAAAGGAGTTCAATCTTCTTTGTTAGTTCTTCGATTTTGGCCTCCAAATTTTGTATTTGTGTCATTTTTGGTGCCATTCGAGATGATATTGTATTTACATCCCATGATTCAGAAGTATCAGAAATCTTGTCTGCCATTACTGCCAATTTGTTGAGAGATTCGCTGCCTACCGATAAAATTGCTTGAGTTTGCCTCGGTAGTCGTTGCATCCACAAACATTTTAAGAGTTCATCCGAAACTTTCCCAGAGGCAAGACAAATCATCTCACGGAGTAATGTTGAGGGCTTTTTATCTCCCAGTTCCATTTCACGCAACAGACGCTTCAGCCGCTTCAGAAGTATTTGTCTTGAATACTTCTCTTCAAGGTTTCGTACATCTCCGTTTCGGGTGGATTTAATATTAAGTCGCTTACCTCAGAAAGAACGTTTGCATCAATGGCTCCAACAATTGTATGAAATTTGGTTGAATCCGATGTTATTCCAGATGTAATGAATTGACTCTCAACTTGCTTGAACCAAATCGCCGGGTTATTTCGCCAGAATGGTGGAATTTGCACAGGAACACGGGATATTTCAACCACTCCTGTTGGTATCGGGTCGTCCAAAATAGAATTCATCGATATATTTCCCTGAGCCATTGGTGGAGACATTTCCGCTACCAGTTCTTCTTGATTGTCTTGGTTTTCGTTCTCTCCTCTAGGATTTAGAACTGGAGAACGAAACATCTTTTTATAATTCGATCGTTTGTCGGGGTCACCAATTGACGTGGTATTTTGTAATTCAAAAATTGAAACACAAATTTTACAAAAAAAGATGGTATATTTATTTTTTCTTTTTAACACGTCTACAAATATTTTCTAACTAACTCAAAAAATATGTATTGGAAAATTAAGGCAAGCAACAAAAATGCAATGCCTACTAAAGGGTGATTTGTTAAGAGCTTGATAACTTTTTTAAAAAAAAAACGCATAAAATTTGCAAAATCTCATCGGTTCTTTATTTGAAACGTTAGATTGGTCCATGACATTTACTTTTTGAAGATAATTTCATTTAAATGTTGACCGCGGCTGCGTCTTAGGTGGTCCATTCGGAAAGTCCAATTTTGGGCAACTTTTTCGAGCATTTCGGCCGGAATAGCCCGAATTTCTTCGGAAATGTTGTCTTCCAAAGCTGGAATAGTTGCTGGCTTATTTCTGTAGACTTTAGACTTGACGTAGCCCCACAAAAAATAGTCTAAAGGCGTCA
The DNA here is from genome assembly GCF_050003625.1 of Haematobia irritans. NCBI lineage: Eukaryota > Metazoa > Arthropoda > Insecta > Diptera > Muscidae > Haematobia > Haematobia irritans. The sequence goes on from NC_134397.1 coordinate 113,069,690, forward strand.
AATCGCATGATCTTGGTGGCCAACTTACCGGTCCATTTCTTGAGATGAATTGTTCTCCGAAGTTTTCCCTCAAAATGGCCATAGAATCGCGAGCTGTGTGGCATGTAGCGCCATCTTGTTGAAACCACAAGTCAACCAAGTGCAGTTCTTCCATTTTTGGCAACAAAAAGTTTGTTAGCATCGAACGATAGCGATCGCCATTCACCGTAACGTTGCGTCCAACAGCATCTTTGAAAAAATACGGTCCAATGATTCCACCAGCGTACAAACCACACCAAACAGTGCATTTTTCGGGATGCATGGGCAGTTCTTGAACGGCTTCTGGTTGCTCTTCACTCCAAATGCGGCAATTTTGCTTATTTACGTAGCCATTCAACCAGAAATGAGCCTCATCGCTGAACAAAATTTGTCGATAAAAAAGCGGATTTTCTGCCAACTTTTCTAGGGCCCATTCACTGAAAATTCGACGTTGTGGCAGATCGTAAGTCTATTCATGATGAAATGTCAAAGCATACTGAGCATCTTTCTCTTTGACACCATGTCTGAAATCCCACGTGATCTGTCAAATACTAATGCATGAAAATCCTAACCTCAAAAGAATCACCCTTTAGATATTCTCTTGCAAATTTCAAACATTAAAACAGAAATACTACATACTTGACAAGAAAGGTAATGTTAAAACTACTTTGTTAAAATATTTTGTTTGGTTTGATTATAATAAAGGTACATGAATACAAACACAAATAAGAAAATTCAAATCTAAGGTTACTTGATGAAAATTGAAATTTAATATTTAAAATATAATTATAGGTGTAATAAAAATAATGGAGCCACCACAAAAATCACAAAACCTTTTTTCAGAGTGTATTTGTATACTTTTCTTAAACCAATATAGATTATATAGTACACAGATTATACTGATTAACATCGTAAGAAACACAATTACAATAGTAATTGTACAGGTTACAAAATTCTATACTGTAATTGAAAAAGCTTTATATACTTCAAATACTAATGTATTTGGATTGAGTACTATGTCATTTGGATATTTTGACAAATTCCAACACAAATATTTCTTCATTTGAAAATAATTTTATGACAACCTTACAATTTGGATAATTGGATTTATGATTTTCGTAATAAGCTGAAAATCAAATACAAAAATAATTGAATTCACAATTTTTGTATTTGATTCAAGTAGAAATTATGCTACACAGAAAAAAGTGAATACATTTTTCTGCGTAGCATAATTTCTACTTGAAGTCGAGTCTGAAGAAAAAGGCTGAAAAATTAATAAATTAAATTTTGTTTCCTAAAATCAGGTACGCAAAAGTCAGATTTAAAAGAGAAATGTGTCGTAATGATGTCTTTAAGCTTTTTTAGTACCCCCAAGATTTCCAATTTCAGGCAAATCGGATAAAATTTGTTGTGTCTAGAAGTCCAAGAAATCAAATTGGTGATCGGTCTATACCAAAACATGGGCTGATATACACCATATTCGGCATACCTAATTTTGTAGCACATTAAGACATTCTTAATCGGTTTATATATAGTAGTCTATAAATTATTATGAGCCAATATGAACCAATTTTCGCATGGCATTTAGAGAGCCAAATTTCAACCGGATCGGATGAAATTTGCCAAGTGGATCAAGAAATATGGTGGCTAGAGGCCACTTACTAACACTACGTACAAAATTTTCAACTGCATCGGATTAAATTTGCGCCTCGATTTGGAGAGAAAATACTAGCATCGTGTACCAAATTTTAAGTTAAAGGGGCTCAGCAAGGCAATCTGGGGGTCGGTTTATATAGGGCTACCACATACCTAAATGTCCGATATGCAATACCATTCGACCTACATCGGAAGTGAGTATGATTTCAACAGACGGTTCTAGTTCGACTAAGGGATCTGGGATCAATATTTCGATGTGTTACAAACGGAATGAATGAGACTATATATCCCCCATAGCATGGTGGAGCGTATAATTACATTTAGTTTTCATTATGTACCTAAAATGTTAGGTGAAATTTTCTGTTTCTATGGGTCCATGAAGTCCAATCGGGAGATTGGTCTGTTATAGAAATATATTAAAGCAAGGATTTGACATACAGTAGAATTCGGTTATAGCGACCGCCAAGGGACCGAAATTATACGTCGTTATAACCGAACGTCGTTGTACCCAAATAAGTGTACACAATATTTTTAAGTTTTTTTTATCATGTTGAATATACATATTTATTGAGATTGCAAATAGTTTAGAATTGTGGTTTGTTTTCTATTTACAAGAATTTCTTTTAATAATTTACTTTCAATAATTTCAACGGAACTATATAAACTCTCTGATATATCAAAACCCCCAAATCGTAAATACTGTTTTAATGTGTGCACCGCACTCAAGGTTTCTGTACTAGTTGGAATTTTGATTGGCTCATCTTCGTCATCTTGTTCATTATCGCTGTGAGTTTCATCATTTTCTTTTGTGTTCTCCACTATTTCTCTCAATGAAGGCTCTTCTGATGTCACGACGTTGTCATCGACATTTACGAACTCATCCCAGTCCTGGTTTGAACTCTAACTCATCCCAAACTGGTTTGAATATTTCTTCTTTGTCATTTGCACCTCTGTTTGGGATAGTCGAAAACAAATTCTGTGATTCCCCGCAGTATATGTTTCTTTATTTAGTATTGGTTGACGACAAAAAATGGAATGAAAAAAATACAAATTTGTACACAGAACTTACATCGTCGTTATAACCGAATGTCCATTCCAAAGTAGACGTGCAAATTGGTCCTTAAAAACAGATGGTCGCTAAAACCGGAGTCGTTCTAAGCGAATGCTTGCGCATGTACAAACTATTAAGAACCAAACTTGTTTTGAAAATCCGTCGTTATAAACGGATGGTCGTTATAACCGAGGTCGCTATAAATGAATTCTACTGTATTTCCTTACCTCTCGATTTAAAATGTCATGCAAACTGGATAAAAATTGCGGTTTCCTCAACCCCATGAAGTCAATTCGAAGGATCAGAAGATGTTCACGTCTGTAAGCAATAAACAAAAAATTTTGGTCTTTTGTACATGTATTTTGTGTGTGAGGATGAGTTTTTTACTCTCTCACATAATCTTAATTCCACTGTACTCCAATTCTATGTCCTCTGAACTACTTCAAACTCCTAATGCTGTATGGTTCCATACATCTCCATATGTTCGCCTTGTGATACATATGTGTATGTTATGTGTGTGTTGGTGGGTGTTGAGTTTATTGTATGTGGTTTTAATAGTTACGACGACATTGGCAGAAAATTTCCTTCTTCTCTTGCAAGCATTACGATTCACAATTTTTTCCATAAACTAAATACGCATAGGAATCTTTTATTCAACTACCTCGCGTTCCCTGTTTACTCGTGGAGGTCCCTGTTCACTCTTGATGTTGTTTGTAATTCGTGTAAATTTTTTTTGTTCTTTTATCATTTTTTCCCTTTTATTTATTTATTTTTTTTTTTTGAGGAAAATGTTTTCTCGAGCTGAGAAAATTTTCTGCACACGTTTTTCATATTCGTTGTTTGCGTTTACATTTGACATATTTTGTATGCGAGTGTGTGCCAGCGAGCGTTTTTTCTTTTCGCTGGTGAGTTTAAAATCCATTTATTTGAAATTCCTTTGAATGAAATCATTTTGGAATGCATAAAGGCAAGCAACCAACAAACGGACAAACCGCTCAACTCACATCTACCGAGTGCGGTTTGGCGAAGTTAAAGAAAACAAAGTTTATTTATTTAATGGACATGTGCGACAAAACGAGTGAGGAACGGCCATGTCGCTCCATGATGAAGCGGTGGAGAAAATGAAAAATTTATACAAAACCACCTTCAAATTTGGCGATGACATACATTTACTAGGTATGGTGATTCAGGGAGATGGTAAAGATGAACTTAGTATTCGTTGATGTTGTTGTTGTTGTTGGTAGGGAGCAGCACGTATCCCTTCATGTGTAATTTACGCAGGGAAGGAGTTAACTATAAGTCCCTGTGTCATCCTTATAAGATTTATGTATGAGATTGTTTAATTTTCAATCTGACATTTGCCGTTGGAGGTAAGGCCACACATTTTAAATTCCACATTTTCGAAGATAGGGAAACACTTCTCAATTTTTTAGAATTGCGAGTTAAAATGGCAATTCATTCAATTCAACTAATGGGGAGAATGAAATGTTCTTGATTCCTTATGGTTTGTTTAAGGATGGATACACTCTTAAAAAAGCCTATACTCATAAAACAATAAAAAGTCCAGGAAGAAAATGTAGTTTAATTTTAGAAAATATTAACTAAACTGTTAACCAAACAAACGTAATTATATCTGTGGACTTATGACAAAACCCCATAAGTCTAGATAGGACAATTTCTCAAAAATTTTATATTGGGTATAGTTTTTGAAGGCTCATCTTTCTGTCTACAGATTTTTGATATCTGCCCTAGATCGAGAGATTTAGAATCCTGAAAAACAACATAACATAATAAAAATAATTTGTCAAACGTTTTATTTTAAATCTAGTTATCATAGACTTGTTATAATTTGTGTATTTAAATGTCAAGGCATATTATGATTTTTTATGTTAATCTTTTCTTTCATTTTGTTCATTTATTTATTCGTGTTTTTTTTTCATTTAAATATTCGTGTTTCGATTCATTTAGTTTTTCCTAACAAAGGTTATGGGCCGTTAGCTGTAAAAAATGGCATCGGCGTTTAATATAGAAAAATTAGAAAATGGAAACTACGATGGATGGAGAATTCACGTGAAAAGCTTGTTGATTCATTCCGATCTGTGGGGCTATGTGACTGGAGATATTTGTAAACCGGAAGATAGAAATGAATTAGGCGTGTGGTATAGGAATGACCAGAAAGCCTTGTCATCAATATTTTTTTGTATGAAGAGCGACCAGCTTGGAACTGTAGAGGATTGTTAGACCTATCGAGAGGCACGGAAGACGCTTTAGGAAAAATTTCAATCAAAAGGACCTTCCCGAAAGATATTATTATTTCGAAAACTATTGTCGTCCAAAATGGAGTCTAACCAAACCATGAATGAAAATCAAATAATTTGTCAATGACATTGTTGAAAAACTGCATGAGGTAGAAATTCAGATTCCGGATGAGCTATTGTTCATAATAATGTTAAGCAGTTTGCCGGATAATTATGAAAGTTTTGTCGAGGCTATGGAATCAAGAGACCTCTTGCTCTCTTTAGACGTTTTAAACAATAAGCTGCTGGAGGATGAGGCTCAAGCCTTTTTGTCAAGAATCAATGAAGGAAATTGTCAAAAATATCCAGGTGAAAAGAAATAAACGCAGAAACAAATGCCCTGCTGCATGGAAGTGATTCGTACAACTTTTCTGAAAGAACATGGGTATTTGACAGTGGAGCCACTTGTCACATGATTTGCAATCGACAAAATGCAAATAATTTCCGCATCCACAAAGAACGAATTGAATTGGCTGGAGGTTATTATTTTCATTCTGAAGGAATTTGTAATGTAAAATTGTCGACAGATGACAAAGCTATTGAATTAAAAGATCTCTTGTTCCAAAGATAAAATACAACTTTATTAGTTTTGCAAAGTTGTTCTTAGTTATTAATATTGCAAATAAAAAATCCTTACAATTTTTGAGAACGATAAAGTTAAAATAGTGGATGCTTTGGGAAATATAACATTAACCGGCCATCGTAAGGGTCGACTTTATGTTTGTGGAAACGAAATGTCTAACAAACTACATAGCATGTGTTCTGAGGATGAGTTCTTAAAGTGGCATCAGCGGTTAGGTCACCTCAATGGACAAAGTATGTTGGAGCTTTCAAAGAAAAACATAGTGCATGGCTTGAATATTAGTAATATTCCGCAGAATTTTAAGTGCGAAATATGTCTAAAAGCAAAAATATGTGTTCAGCCGTTTCCTAAAGGGCGACATCCAGGGCACAGGAGCCTCTTGAATTAGTTCAGACAGACGTTTGTGCACCAAAGGGAGTACTATCAATTGGTAAAAATAGATATTTTGTTCTATTTATTGACGATTGTTCCCGGATGATGTTTGTTTACTTTTTAAAAAGTAAGCGCATTTTTTGCAAAGCATTTCAAGGCTTCATTGAGATGGCAGAATGGCAGACATCGAAAAAGCTCAAGACAATTAGAAGTGACAATGGCCGCTAATATCTGAATTATGAATTCTCATTTCACCTAGAGAAACTTGGAATAAAGCAGCAACTTTCTGTGGAATATACTCCCAAACAAAATGGGCAAAAAAAGAGCAAATCGAACTGCTGTTGAAATGGTCCGATATATGCTGCTTGGTTCTAACTTGCCTGAAAATTTGTGGGTGAAGCTGTTGGTACATCTGTTTAGATAAGGAATAGAAGTCTCTCGAAAGCGTTTGGCGAAAAAACCCCGATTGAGCTGTGGAGTTGAATAAAACCAACAATATCACATTATAACGTGTTTGGTTGTAAAGCAATTATTCTAGATAAAAAAACCTGAAAATCAAAATTCTCGACTAAAGGTAAAGAGTGTTTTTTAACAGGATATTCTGCAGGCTTTTTGATACAAAAACTGGGAAAATACGCAAGAGCCGGGATGTTAAGTTTCTTGAAAGTTCCTTAGGGGCTAAGGACTACGATTTATTACCACAAGTGGAATATGAAAAAACCGATATGGTAAGATTTGAAGCAGATATACAGCCGAATACATCATCTCAAGATGAAATTTATCATGATGAGAATACATCTAACATGAATGAGGAAAGTTCAAATGATATTGGCATAATTGATAATGAAAGGGATTTCAGAGTAAAACATACCTGGGAGTAAGTAGATAAACCGCCTGGAGAATCAATGTTAAGAAATAAATGGGATTTTAATAAAAAATATGATAAAGATGGAAGAGTAAATCGCTATAAGGCACGACTGGTGGCCAATGGATGTGCACAAAGGTATGGAACTGTAAGAACTGTGCTTTCTTTGGCTGTATAATATAAATTATACGTCCATCATATGGACGTTACTACCGCCTATTTAAATGGAGAAATAGACGAGGACATATTTATGGCTCAACACGATGGTTTTGTGGTCGTCAATTATCCGGGTAAGGTATGTAAGATTAAAAAATCAATATATGGCCTAAAACAACCGGGCCGAAAATGGAATGAAAAGCTTGATACAGTTTTAAAACAAATTGGATTTAGCCGATGCACTGTCGACCAGTGTGCTTACAATTAAACAAAGATGGTGAAATTAACATAATTATTGTTTATGTAGACTTATTGTTGGCAAGTTCGAAAGGATCAAGTCTAAATATTATAAAATCTAAGATAATGAACGAATTTTAGACAGTATATAAAGGTCCAGTTGATTATTTCCTACACCCTCAAAAAAAAATTGCTTCTCTAACATATGTTCCAAACATATTTTGCAGGAAGCACATCTATTATTGGATACCGCCGAAACATTAATATGTTTGTTTTATTATATGTTTGGAAGCATTTTGAGTCCAAAAATAGTATATGCTTGGAAGAATTCCCCAAAGAAGATTGTGTTCATTCCCTCACATAATTTTCACTTCCACGAAATTTTTGAGTTCTTCGCATCTTTTTCTGTAATACAAATATGCTGTTTTTTTCAAAAATTTTTTCTCTTGGTTCCGAATGTCTATTCTCTTTATTCCGAATACTCATTATAATATTAAAATTAAATAATATTTGATATCTTTTTATTCAACTCTCTCTCTCTCTGTCGCTCTCTGAATAAAGTACCACAACATATATTTATGTTTACTCGAAATTTGTAAATTAATATATGTTTATATTCACACATATTATTTTTATGAAACATTCATGCCCCAAACATAATATATTCTAACATATTAACATATGTGTCCCAAACATTTTGTGTTAGTTTAGGAACGTTACATGTTTGCACTTAAATATATTGTGTTTAAAAATTGTGCCCGAAACACATTTTGTTTATATCGGAACATATTAAAAAAATATTTTTCTAACAGTGTAGGGATGGAGATAGAAAGGAAAGAACCAACTGGAGCTTTGAAGTTATCACAGAAAAATATGATCAACGAGCTTCTAGAGAATTACAATATGTTGGACACCCGCAAATGTAATACTCCTCTAGATCCTGGAACAAAGTTTAGATCTTGCGAGAAAGTAGACGCGATGTCATGATGTCATGATATTGTGAAATTTGCGACAACTATTTATGGAGATAATTTTATGCTCAAAAATTAATTCGGAATCCTGTTTAACATGCTAGAAGTAAACATATTAACAGTCGCGTTCATCATGTCAGGGAGGTCCATGAAAGAGGAGATATTACATTGGTATTTACACCCTCCACCGAAAACACGGCGGATATCTTAAAAAAAAATCCTGAAACCACTTCCGCAGAAGAAGTTTACAAAGAAACTTGGTATTGAAGAATTTTCATTAAGTTATCATAGACTTCTTGTTATAATTTGTGTATTTAAATGTCAAGGGATATTAAGATTTTTTATGTTAAGATTTTCTTTCATTTTGAATTTTATGAGTCTCAGTCGTTTTTGAATTCTCGTCAGAATAAATATAATTTCGTTAGCTTAATGTGTAAAGGTGCTAAGTCAAATTTTTGAAATTTTATAGGAGAGACAAAAAACTTCATAAATTGTGAAATAAACCTATTTTCGAAAAACTGTAAATGTAGTTACCATAAATACCTCACTGTACAACATCAACACTCTAAAAACAAAACAAAAAAACAACATGTATTTTCTTCGCTTGATAACTTTTTTTTTAAAAAAAACGCATAAAATTTGCAAAATCTCATCGGTTCTTTATTTGAAACGTTAGATTGGTCCATGACATTTACTTTTTGAAGATAATTTCATTTAAATGTTGACCGCGGCTGCGTCTTAGGTGGTCCATTCGGAAAGTCCAATTTTGGGCAACTTTTTCGAGCATTTCGGCCGGAATAGCCCGAATTTCTTCGAAATGTTGTCTTCCAAAGCTGGAATAGTTGCTGGCTTATTTAGCCCCACAAAAAATAGTCTAAAGGCGTCAAATCGCATGATCTTGGTGGCCAACTTACCGGTCCATTTCTTGAGATGAATTGTTCTCCGAAGTTTTCCCTCAAAATGGCCATAGAATCGCGAGCTGTGTGGCATGTAGCGCCATCTTGTTGAAACCACATGTCAACCAAGTTCAGTTCTTCCATTTTTGGCAACAAAAAGTTTGTTAGCATCGAACGATAGCGATCGCCATTCACCGTAACGTTGCGTCCAACAGCATCTTTGAAAAAATACGGTCCAATGATTCCACCAGCGTACAAACCACACCAAACAGTGCATTTTTCGGGATGCATGGGCAGTTCTTGAACGGCTTCTGGTTGCTCTTCACTCCAAATGCGGCAATTTTGCTTATTTACGTAGCCATTCAACCAGAAATGAGCCTCATCGCTGAACAAAATTTGTCGATAAAAAAGCGGATTTTCTGCCAACTTTTCTAGGGCCCATTCACTGAAAATTCGACGTTGTGGCAGATCGTTCGGCTATTCATGATGAAATGTCAAAGCATACTGAGCATCTTTCTCTTTGACACCATGTCTGAAATCCCACGTGATCTGTCAAATACTAATGCATGAAAATCCTAACCTCAAAAGAATCACCCTTTAGTTGTTTTATGACTTAGCACATTGTATGATATTAAAAACCATTTTTATACCCTCCACCATAGGATGGGGGGTATATTAACTTTGTCATTCCGTTTGTAACACATCGAAATATTGCTCTAAGACCACATAAAGTATATATATATTCTGGGTCGTGGTGAAATTCTGAGTCGATCTGAGCATGTCCGTCCGTCCTTCTGTTGAAATCACGCTAACTTCCAAACGAAATAAGCTATCGACTTGAAACTTGGCACAGGTAGTTGTTATTGATGTAGGTCGGATGTTATTGCAAATGGGCCATATCGGTCCACTTTTACGTATAGCCCCCATATAAACCGATCCCCAGATTTGACCTCCGGAGCCCCTTGGAAGAGCAAAATTCATCCGATTCGGTTGACATTTGGTACGTGATGTTAGTATATGGTATCCAACAACCATGCAGGAATTGGTTCATATCAGTCCATAATTATATATAGCTCCCATATAAACCGATCACCAGATTTGACCTCCGGTGCCTTTTGTAGAAGCAAAATTCGTCCGATCTGGCTGAAATTTGGTACGTGGTGGTAGTATATGATATTTAACAACCATGCCAAAAGTGGCCCATATCAGTCCATAATCATATATAGTCCCCATATAAACCGATCCCGAGATTTGTTTTTGGAGCCTCTTGGAGGAGAAAATTTCATCCGAGTGAGTTGAAATTTGGTACATTGTGCTAGTATTATATGGCCTTTAACAACCATGCCTAACTAGGTCCATTTCGGTTTATAGTTATATAGAGCCCCCATTGTCATTGAGATTAACATGGAATCGGGCAGCACTCAGTGATAGGAGAGAAGTTCACCAATGTGGTATCTCAATGGATTGAATAGTCTAAGTGAGCCTGATACATCGGGCTGCCACCTAACCTATATAGAGCCCTCAGATAAATCGACCCCCAATTACACAAAAATTGGTCCATATCAAGTGCATAATTCTATATAGCACCCATATAAGCGACCCCCGTATTTCAATTCTGGCTCTCTATGTACCGTGCAAAGAGTCCATATCGATTCGTAATTATTTGTAGACTTAACTATACATAACTTTTTTCTCTAATATATACCACGTATGGACTAACTCACAATTTAGAAAACGATGTTAAGAAGTTTTAAGATACCACAACCCAAGTAATTCGATTGTGAATGACAGTCTTTCGTAGAAGTTTGTACGCAATCCATGGTGGAGGGTACATAAGATTCGGTGTGGTCGAACTTACGGCCGTATATACTTGTTTTATTTTGACTTAGCACTTTTTATTTAACATATTTCTCCATAATAATAATAAGTACTCAGTTGAAGTTTTAAATGAAGATATGGATACGATCTCCTTTATTGTTACAGAGGTATATATATATATATATATATATATATATATATATATATATATATATATATATATATATATATATATATATATATATATATATATATATATATATATATATATATATATATATATATATATATATATATATATATATATATATATATATATATATATATATATATATATATATATATATATATATATATATATATATATATATATAATATATATATATATTATATATATATATATATATATATATATATATTATATATATATATATATATATATATATATATATATATATATATATATATATATATATACTGAAAATGCACACTTGATGAGAGTCGACTTTTGATCTGCCGAATCCGAAAAAAATGTTAACAAATTTTTATGGAACAGTTTTTGAGATATCCCGTTATTCTTAGTTTTTCGCTCTTTTTTCACTAAACAAGTTATATCTCGAGTTAGAATCCGATTATTTCGTTGTTGGTACTTTAATGAAATGTATTAAGATGACGAATAATCGTGTATAATTGGATCTGTGGTAATTTAAGTGGTCCAAAAAATATCTATGCGATATATATGATATACTGTTATCAAAGCTCAAAAAATCCTTTTACCTTTCTGATTCCGCGTGGAATCTTATATCTTCTTACTTGCAAAATCGTTCGCAGTACGTCGATCTCAATGGAAAACGTTCGGACGCCTTATATATATTCCGACGAGTTCCTCAAGGAACTCTTGGACCACTATTATTCACACTTTATATCAATGATTTACCTGACGTTCCTCAAACGTGCAAACTAAAGGGTGATTTGTTAAGAGCTTGATAACTTTTAAAAAAAAAAAACGCATAAAATTTGCAAAATCTCATCGGTTCTTTATTTCAAACGTTAGATTTGTCCATGACATTTACTTTTTGAAGATAATTTCATTTAAATGTTGACCGCGGCTGCGTCTTAGGTGGTCCATTCGGAAAGTCCAATTTTGGGCAACTTTTTCGAGCATTTCGGCCGGAATAGCCCGAATTTCTTCGGAAATGTTGTCTTCCAAAGCTGGAATAGTTGCTGGCTTATTTCTGTAGACTTTAGACTTGACGTAGCCACACAAAAAATAGTCTAAAGGTGTCAAATCGCATGATCTTGGTGGCCAACTTACCGGTCCATTTCTTGAGATGAATTGTTCTCCGAAGTTTTCCCTCAAAATGGCCATAGAATCGCGAGCTGTGTGGCATGTAGCGCCATCTTTTTGAAACCACATGTCAACCAAGTTCAGTTCTTCCATTTTTGGCAACAAAAAGTTTGTTAGCATCGAACGATAGCGATCGCCATTCACCGTAACGTTGCGTCCAACAGCATCTTTGAAAAAATACGGTCCAATGATTCCACCAGCGTACAAACCACACCAAACAGTGCATTTTTCGGGATGCATGGGCAGTTCTTGAACGGCTTCTGGTTGCTCTTCACTCCAAATGCGGCAATTTTGCTTATTTACGTAGCCATTCAACCAGAAATGAGCCTCATCGCTGAACAAAATTTGTCGATAAAAAAGCGGATTTTCTGCCAACTTTTCTAGGGCCCATTCACTGAAAATTCGACGTTGTGGCTCGTTAGTAAGTCTATTCATGATGAAATGTCAAAGCATACTGAGCATCTTTCTCTTTGACACCATGTCTGAAATCCCACGTGATCTGTCAAATACTAATGCATGAAAATCCTAACCTCAAAAGAATCACCCTTTACAAATGTATGCCGATGACGTGCAGCTATACACAAGTACTAGTGCCGGAAATATTCGACTTACTGTCTCAAAAATCAATGAGGATTTAAATGAAATTTGTGTTTGGGCAAAAAATAATGGCTTATGTCTCAATCCATCAAAATCTAAATTTATTGTTATTGGAAAAAATTTCAACCCCAGCGATATGAATTTATATGTCTCTGGTTCCTTGATACAGTGTGTGGAAACATCTTGTAACTTAGGTCTAACCTTCAACTCAGAATTAAGCTGGACAAATCACATTAACTGCGCCTCTGGAAAAGTAAATGGAATGTTGAGAAATTTGTGGGCAGTGCGATCATCGACTCCTTTAAATATACGAATGCTTCTTGCAAAAACTTATTTAATACCTACACTTTTATATGGGAGCGAAGTCTTCGCCAGTTGCGATTACAATGACAGTAGAACACTGCTCGTAGTCTATAATAATATCGCTCGCTACATTTTTAATAAAACAAGAAGAGATAGAATATCCGAATTCTCGTATCGAATTTTTAATGTTGAGTTTAGAAACTACCTAAAAAGAAAGTGTTTAACCATGCTTCACAAGATAATCAATACCAAAGAACCATCATATCTCTTTAACCACATTCAATTCGCAAGATCCACCAGGGGTAAAAAACTGATCTTACCACGGTTTAAGAAACTCTCCTCTGAACGGCAATTTTTCATCTTTACGACACGTCTTTGGAACTCTCTTCCAAATTACATACAAATACTAAGCAATGCTAATGCATTTAAAAATGAGCTCTACAAATTATATTCGTAGTTCAAAGATTCTAATATTACAAAGACACAAAAATGTTTCAGTTTTCTAAAAAAGCGTACAATTATAAAACTTACATATTTATTTATATTTTATAAACTTTAAAATTTTAATTGATTATTGTTTACTTGTTGCACAATCATGTATTTTTTCTTTTTATTTTTTTTTTTAAGTACAGTCATTTATAAGATTTTATGTCTTGTTGTACTAAAATGACACAAATAAATAAATAAAATAAATAAAAAAAAATAAAAAAAGCAAAAAAATCGTGTTTTACAATGGACCATTTCCGCCAAAAAAAGTATAAACCATTAGGGGGTTTCTACTCATGGTCGTATAGATGATACTCGTAATGCATTTCTCTGTGGCCAAGAGGCATTTTTGTGTGGGTGAGTTGCTCATATTTGCATGATTTGACATCGGATTTGTTCACTCAATTGCTTATAACTTTGTAATTTTTCGGTCGTTTTTCTTCTAGTTGGTCTTATTACTTACGTTAGAGTATCATCTATACGACCATGAAGAGAAAAATCAAAATACTATAAATAAATAAGATGGTTGGATGGACGCACGTTTCGGAATTACCACATTCCTTACCAGCATCCTCTACTTGCAGTAAAACGATAAACCAATTATCATAATAAATTCAAGCAGTTCACTAAACCCAAAGTGAAGCACACTTGAACCTTCCGAGAAAAGGTTTGTGATAGCCGACCTTTGCCGAAATAAATTTGTACAAACATGATTATTTGCAAAAATGGAGTAATAATCCATGTGTTACCTTTTATACTTTCAATACAAATAGTAAACTTTTCGCAAAATCGCACACAAAAAATTGCTATTAAATATTTTTAGCAAAGCCTACTCAACCTAAAATTTGACTTAGCACGTTTATTTTAACAGGTGCTGACTTAACACTTTTACACATCATTACCAAACAGAAATAAAAACAGATATTTAATATGTATTTTTATACCCACCACCATAGAATGGTGACGGGGGTATAATAAGTTTGTCATTCCGTTTGTAACACATCGAAATATCGATTTCGGACTATATAAAGTATATATATTCTTGATCAGGGAGAAATTCTAAGACGACATAACGATGTCCGTCTGTCTGTCTGGCTGTCTGTCTGTATGTTGTAATCACGCTACAGTCTTCAATAATGAAGCAATCGTGCTGACATTTTGCACAAACTCGTCTTTTGTCTGCATGCAGGTCAAGTTCGAAGATGGGCTATATCGGTCCAGGTTTTGATATAGTCCCCATATAAACCGACCTCCCGATTTGGGGTCTTGGGCTTATAGAAATCGTAGTTTTTATCTAATTTGCCTGAAATTTTAAATCTAGAGGTATTTTATGACCATAAAGAGGTGTACCACAAATGGTGAGTGTCGGTCCATGTTTTGGTATAGCCCCCATATAGACCGATCTCCCGATTTTACTTCTTGGGCTTATAGAAACCGCAGTTTTTATTCAATTTACCTGAAATTGGAAATCGAGAGGTACCTTAGAACCGTAAAGAGGTGTGCCAAAAATGGTGAGCATCGCTCCATGTTTTGGTATGGTCCCCATATAAACCGACCTCCCGATTTGGGGTCTTTGGCTTATAGAAACCGTAGTTTTTATCCAATTTGCCTGAAATTGAAAATCTAGAGGTACTTGAGGACCATCAAAAGGTGTGCCGAAAATGGTCTGTATCGTTTCATATTTTGGTATAGCCCCCATATAGACCGGTATCCCGATTTCACTTCTTGGGCTTCTAGAATCCGAAGTTTTTATCCAATTTGCCTGAAATTGGAAATCTAGAGGGCCATAAAGAGGTGTGCCGAACACGGTGAGTATCGGTCCATATTTTAGTAAAGCCCCCATAAGATTTAACTCCTTGGGTTTCTAGAAACCGTAGTTTTTATCCGATTTGCCTGAAATTGTAAATATTCTGGTATTTTAGGCTCACAAAAACGTGTATCGGATTAAGTTTTTATCGGTCCATTTGGTAATGCCTCCATATAGACCGACTTCACTTCTTGAGGGTATAGAAGGCGCACTGATCATGAAAATTGCTTCTCAATGTAAAATTTCCAGATTTTACTTCTCGGGTGAAAATCTACAGATTTAAGATTTCAAATCAAGACGTTATTTTAAATTTTCTTACACACTTACAAGAGATGTTAATGATTCCGCTAAAACTCAAACGGTTCTTATAAATCCAGAAGCTGATATAGTCCTCATAGGTGAAATCTTTAAATTTATCTTCGGGAAGTGTCCTCAAGCCCTCAAAGGAAATCCTAATATTTGGTTCATGGTGGTGGGTATTTAAGATTCGGCCCGGCCGAACTTACTGCTGTATATACTTGTTTTTGTTAAACTATGTATTTTTGATCTATCTGTCGATCTGCATCTTAATCCATTTTTTTATAAATGGTTGACTTAGCCCCTTTACACATTAAGCTAACGATTTGCTTTTGTAAATATTCGTGTTTCGATTCATTTATTTTTTCCCAACAATTTTGACAAAACAACATATCTCATCATATGTTGTCAAATACATTCGAAATGCTTGTATGATAATTTTGACAAAACAACATAAGTCCACATAAGGTTTCTGTAATTGACCAATTTCTTTTTTTACAAAACAACATATCTCGAATCATGATGTTCTGTCGAATAACAGATCCATATAAATTCACAGCTAACTTCAACTGTGTTGTTTTCTTAGTCAGGATTTAATACGAAAACACTATAAATAGAGATATGATATTTTTTTAAATAAAATTTCATTTAACAAAACACCATAAGTCAGTAATTGCAAATTTCCTCTGGATCGGGGGTTACTAGGTGAATTTGGTAAAGTGGACAAATAAGCTATTGAAAAGGTCTATCACACAAATATTAAACATTTTCCAGCTATTTTCTATAGAAGTATTTGTAACCTCTTAAAGGTGTATTTTCGTTCTTCTGTAAAATTAACTTATGATAGTTCCAGAGATATATAGTATACATATGAACCGATTCCCAGAGTTTACTTATTAACCCTCATGCACGCACAGAAAAACCATGTTTGGACATGGTTGCCGCATCCATTTAATGCTTATCTAGAGCATGTAATTGCCGCGAAAACCATGTATTTTGTCTTTGTAAAAATAGTTTTCGAGCGGAGAAAAATGTATGGTGGCAATAAGCATTTGAATGGTTCTCAAATACCGCAAACATGTTCTATCATTTAAATGATAGAATTTGAGACCATTAAATGGTCGGGAAAATCATGTACCTGACCATTCATTTTTTTTTTTACTTTTTTTACAGGGAAAAAAGTATTTTTATAGGTTAAGTATAGACATGTCTAGAACCATTACATGGCCATAAAGACCATTTACATTTTTTTCGTGACCATTTAATTTTTTAACATGTTTGCAGCGAAAAGAATTTTATAAAAACATTGAGCAGGTACACACGATTTTCATTTTGCGCGTCAGTCGTGTGTTGATTGTTTCTTGGAATGGACGGAGAATACGGATTTACTGTGTTTTGTGTTAATTTATTTATTCAGAAGTGGCACGTGGTTTTATGTGAACACAAAAAAGGAAAGTGTAATTGAAAAATGTACCTGTTTTTTGTCCTGCATTTTGCTATATGGTATCATTTATTTTTATTTGCAGTTCCATGATGTCTGCGTTTGTACATTTGATGTGCACGATGTAAATATGGAATAATTACTTATTGTTGAAATTGAAATAAAATAGAGTGTTTAAAAATGTATGATGTTTGTTTGAACGGCATTATAAATACAAATAAACAATGAATTGGTTTATAAATAAATAAAAACAAACAAAGTTAATTTTGTGTTTGCTTTTCTCAAGTGGCGTCCTTTTTTCGACGATTAAAAAGTTTTTTCATAAAGATCAAAACATTTTAGGTTGTGACCATGTTCTTTTAACTAGGAGAAAAACATTTTTAATGAATAAAGGGTGATACGGTCAAAATTTGGTCAATGGAAAACGCGTGTAAATCCGTGAAATCGTTTATTTAAAAAATCAAATTAAATTTCTTTTTCAAGTTCAATTAGTATAAAATTCAGGAAAAATATTCAGTTAGGCTTTCGCTTTTCCAAATCCGAATTGCCGGGCCTCACGCTTGACACCTGCCATCAGATTTTGTACAGCCACCTTGTCCACCTTCTTCGCCGCAGAAAGCCAGTTTGCCTTGAACTGCTGCTCGTCCTTAGCAGTTTTTTTGGTCTTCTTTAAGTTCCGCTTGACAATAGCCCAGTATTTCTCAACTGGGCGGAGCTCTGGCGTGTTGGGAGGGTTCTTGTCCTTGGGAACCACCTGCACGTTGTTGGCGGCGTACCAATCCATGGCCTTTTTACCGTAATGGCAAGATGCCAAATCCGGCCAAAACAGTACGGAACAACCGTGTTTCTTCAGGAAAGGCAGCAGACGTTTATTCAAACACTCTTTCACGTAAATTTCTTGGTTGACAGTCTCGGAAGCTATGAAAATGCTGCTTTTCAAACCACAGGTACAGACGGCTTTGCGAACTTAGACAGTTTTATGTGCTTGAAAATATCTGCTACCTTTCCCCTTCCTTTTGCCGTATAAAACTCCTGTCCCGGAAGGTGCTTGTAGTCGGCTTTGACGTGGGTTTCGTCGTCCATTACCACGCAGTCAAACTTCGTCTGCATCGTCGTGTACAGCCTCCGGGATCGCGCTTTGGCCGTCGTATTTTGTTTATCATCGCGATTTAGAGTCACTACCTTCTTGTAAGTCGATAGTCCGGCTCGTTTTTTGGCTCGATGCACGGTTGTAGACGATACACCCAGCTTATTTGCGGCATCTCGTAGAGAGAGGTTAGGGTTTCGCTTGAAACTACCGGCAACTCTTTTTGTCGTCTCAGCGGCTTCCGGTTTTCGATTTCCCCCCGATCCAGACTTCCTGGCTGTCGACAAACGTTCCCCAAACACTTTAATTACATTTGTAACGGTTGATTTGGCAACTTTTAGCGATTTTGCCAGCCTTGCGTGCGAGTAGCTCGGATTTTCGCGATGCGCGAGCAGAATTTTGATACGCTGCTCTTCTTGCTTGGACGGCATTTTGACAACTGAAGAGTGAATTCCAAAATCAAAATAGGAGCAACATTCTACACAGACACACCTTCAAAATGAGGGATGTTCAGGTTTTTTAAATACAAAATTGAAAGAAATAAGTCAAGTTTATATTGACCAAATTTTGACCGTATCACCCTTTACCATAACATTTTAAATCGTGACCATTGTCTTTTCATTCAAACAAAATTCTTTTTATCAATATAATAACTTTTTAGATGACAATTACATTTTTCTTAGAACCATGTTCACTGAGCCAACATGGTTGCAGGTTAAAATGTTACATGGTCGCCGCAAAAATAGCTCCTATCATATTATTTTGCTCTTCGAATTTGATTGTGACAACCATGTTTCTTCTCTGCGTGTGGAGATACAAAAAACATCCGATCCGGTTTACATTTGGTTCTCTAATTACCATACGAAAATTATAATTATAATTATTTAAAATTATATTTATTTAAAGACTTCTATATAAACTGATTAAGAACTGAATTGGCTCAAAGAGGTATTTAATCTACCTTTTTTGCTTATCTATTGCGAATATTTGCGATGGTACTGCAACTATTTACATATACCACACGCGGAGAAGAAATATGATCGCCCCAAACATGTTTCAAGAGCTATATGTCATGTAACATTTGTGTTGCAAGAATGTTCTTTTCTCGACCGTAATCTGATAAAATAAGATTTTTGCGACAAACATGATACATTTTCCCCGTCATATTCCTTCTCTGGGTGCAGTCAATGTTCATCCGTGAAATCACGCTAACTTCCGAAAGAAACAAACTATCGACATGAAACTTGACACAAGTAGTTGATGGGTACCGAAAATTGGTCATAACCACTTTTAACCCTTATATTACGTTAGGGTCATTTGATGGCCCACATCGTATTTTTCATCAGCGCATTTCTTACTGTTGGAATATAATTAAAAGTTCTTACTGCTCAGCAAGTATTCAGTACATGTCAACAATTCATGCACTGACTAGTAAGAACTTTTATTTATATTAAAAAAATAAGAAATGAGCTGATGAAAAATACGATGTGGGTCATCAAATGACCCTAACATAATATAAGGGTTAAGTGTAGCAACCACACACACAGACAAAATATATTTGGATATGGTTGCCGGATCTATTTAATGCTTATCCAGAGCATGTATTTGTCGCGAAAACCTGTATTTTGTCTTCGTAAAAATAATTTTCCAGCAGAGAAAAATACATGCTGGCAAATGCCGCAAACATGTTCTATTATTTAAATTATAGAATTTGAGACAATTACATGGTCGAGAAAATCATGTACAGTGGATAACGGATATAAGAAGTAAAATTCACAATTTTTTTCTTATATGCAATTATTGTTCACAAGAAAAAGGGGGTATGGTGTTTTTAATGACTTCCTTATATGCATGATTTTCTTATATGAGATGTGCTTATATCCGTTAACTACTGTACCTGGCCATTCAATTTTTGGACTTTTTTGCAGTATTTTATAGATTACGTATAGACGTCTAAAACCATTACATGACCATAAAGACCATGTAAATTTTTTTTTTTGGCCATTTCATTTTTTTTTTTGCAGCGAAAAGAATTTTATAAAAACATTGAGCAGGTACACACGATTTTCATTTTGCGCGTCAGTCGTGTGTTGATTGTTGCTTGGAATGGACGGAGAATACGGAATAACATTGTTTTGTGTTAACTTATTTATTTAGAAGTGGCACGTGGTTTTATGTGAACACAAAAAAAGGAAATGTACTTGTTTTTTATTCTGAATTTTGGTATATGGTATCATGTATTTTTATTTGCAGTTACATGATGACTGCGTTTGTACATTTAATGGTCATGACTTAAATATGGAATGATTACTCATTGTTGAAATTGAACCAAAATAGAGTGTGTAAAAATATGTAATGTTTACTTACACGACATTATAAATACAAATAAACAATGAACTAGTATATGAATAAATAAAAATAACTACACAAAGTAATTTTGTGTTTCCTTTTCTCAAGTGGCTTCCTTTTTTCGACGACGAATAAAGTTTTTTCATAAAGATCAAAACATGTTAGGTTGTCACCATGTTCTTTAGGAGAAAAAATTTTTTGACGAATACCATAACATTTTAGATCGTGACCATTGTCTTTCAATTTTTTTCTTAGAACAATGTTCATAGAGCCAACATGGTTGCACGTGAAAATGTTACATGGTAGCTGCAAAAATTTTATATTATTTTGCTCTTCGAAAATGATTGTGGCAATCATGTTTCTTCTCTGCGTGCATATAAACCGACACCCAGATTTGATTTCAGGAGCCTCTTGGAGGAGCAAATTTCATCCGATCCGGTGGAAATTTGGTACATGGTGTTATTAAATGGCCTCCAACAAGCATCCAAAATTGGTCCATATCGTTCCATGCACTGAATAAAATATTGTCGTGAGCCCAAACATTTCATATCCTTAAAAAACAATGCGAATTTCGCTGAGCATAGACGACACATTTCTCAGATATAAAGGTTTTTCCTTCTCCAAAAGTCGATAAACTTTTCTATGAAGTCGTTTTGTCGTTATAGTTAGGTAATTCGACTTAGAAATGGGTATCTTTACATAAAAGAAAATGTTGTTTGACTACGGTCAACGTGACTTTAATAATTCTGTAAAATTCTCCAAAATTAAGGAAATTGTCTTCAAATTTGTTGAATTTTTGCAAAAATTCGTTCAAAATTAGGACATGTTTTTCAAAACTTTTTTTTAAAGATGGTCAAGTCGAGTCTAAGTTGAAACATGAAGACAAAAATCCACAAAAAAAAAAACGTATAAATAAAAATTTGTTTCGTAACATCAAGTACGAAAAAATCGAATTTGAAAGAGAATTGTGTCCGAAAAGTATCCTTATTTCAATTCTCCGCTTCTTTGGCTCGGAGTAAATACCAACATCATTAGTATAGAGACAAAATCTTTGGAACCTACTTGGAATTTTATCGATCCGGTTGAAATTTGGCCCTCTAATTACACGCAGAGAAGGAATATGATCATCTCAAACCTATTTCAAGAGCAAAATGTTATTTTTGTATGGTGACCATGTAACATGATTGTCATTAAATGTTATTTTCTCGTCAAATATAACCTGCTTGCCGAAATCAGATACATGATTTCCGAGAAAATAACTTGGTTGCGAAAACCATGTTACATGGTCACCACCCAAAAATAACATTTTGCTCTTAAAACATGTTTGAGGTGATCTTATTCCTTCTCTGGGTGTACCGATAGAACCACAACACAGGTAATTCGATTGTAGTTGGCAGTTATTCTACGCAAATCCATGTGCATGAACAAATTTCGCACGTAAAACTTGAGAGGTATTGTTAAAAAGCCTCAAGGTGTTTGGTGCGGTTTATGGTCTAGCGGGGTTCTTGGAATTTAGAAAGGTTAACACAACTTTTTTACTGTTCATTGGAGCAGCTTGAAAGCACTTTATACGATAAGGAAGTAAGCATTAACTGCCCAGCAAAAAGTAGTAAAAATGTTCTTTTTGGATCCGGAAATGGTGCAAAATTTGCGCAGAAGCGATGAATTTAACATGGGTCATAGGACGGATGTACACCATTTCAACAGCCATTGCACTGAATATGCATTACTTCTTAAGGTATGATCAAAATTCAGGAAAGGAATTTTGTCCAATAAGTTTATTCTCATTCTTTCCAAACGAGAAGTCGACGGATACTGTAAATGAACCCTTGACCCTTACACTGAAAAAAATATTGTCGTGAAGCCAAAGATTTCATGTCCTTAAAATACGAATGCAAATTTTGCTTAGCGTAGAAGACGCATTTCTCTAATATAAAGTTTTTTCTTTATCCAAAAGTCGATAAACTTTTCAATGAAGTCGTGTTGTCCATATAAATGATTGGACTTAAATGTGGGTATCATAACATGAAAGAAAACATTTTTTGGGCTAAGAAGGATTCTTTAAAAGCAATAAAATTGTCTTTATATTTGTTGTCTTTTTGCATCTTAACTACAAAGCAAAAAATCGTTCAAAATAGAACATGTTTTTCAACACTTTATTTTAAATACGTTTTTACTTATATATAAAAAAGCTTAACTTAACAGGAATATGTTTGTTTTCATGTATAGTTTGATTATTTGAGAAAAGGTAATCGCGAAAATAAAGTGAATTTCAACTCGAAAACCGAAGATAGTAACAGCTTTTATTTTGAGGATTTTGCATCTATGGTTTAAAGTTTATTTCAAAATTGAGAAAATATTCTTTACTTTGAAGTGTCGATTATAATTTCATATTTTAATCTGTGGTAATACATATATCACAAAAAAGTTAAAATCTGTATCAATTTTAATGAAGCCACATTTTTGGTTTGAATCAATTCCAAAGTATTTAAGGGGCTGCCAAGTTTCGAATACGCCAATATTAAGCTACAATACACACACACACGCACGATTTTCACTTTAAAGGAATTTATTTTGACCTTTCGGATACCCAACTTTTTCTAATATGTTTCGATAGTTACTGGCATCCATCAAACTGTCATCATTTTATTCCTCAAACTTATAGGTATGTTAAAGTTCCATTTACTTTGGACCACTTCGAAATACTTTAAACGTCGTGGTCGATTCATTTCCAAACATTATTCATTTTTCATAAAGTACCACACAGGAACAGCTTGAAAGTTTGTGGGGTTGAGGCAACCATGTAACATTATATGTTCATCAAAATGGCCAAGTTTACACATTATAGTCATTTTATTAGGATAAACAAACATTGTTTTCCAAGGCAAGCGGGTGTGTATCAATGTCCGTGCATTGTTAATTTAGACCCTTTGCGAAAATTTTCTCTGGTCTCGTCGATATACCATCCACTTATCCCTTGTGGCTCATTTCCGTTGAGTTGGAGAGAATACGTGGTGTCACTCCTCTTGCTGCCATCTAACTAATTTCAATGAGGAGCATTGTTAAACAACTATTAGGTAATATCCTTTTAACAAATTCTGAACAAACTAACACACACATACGCAGACACACGTATGTGAAGGGTGGACATTGACGAAGAAGTTCTTCAAGCAAGTGCTGGTCAAACACTTAATAATTTGTTTCATGATATATGTCTACATCTCCAAGATAGAGAACTCCTTTTTGTAGGCCTAGTTCAGGTTCGTTTATATAGGGATGCCAGGAGACATACGACGAAAAATGTAACATTGTAGGAGAGTGTGATAATCGGTAGATTAAACAAATACTCTGTGCGAATTTTAACTTCAACAAGTGAAAAAATGCCAAAAAAAAAACAATTGCTCAGAATATTTTGAATAAGACTCATTTCACAGAAAAAAATGAAGCAAAATAAAAATCAATTATTGGCATAATTGAATGAAAAAATTATATCAAATACTATTTTTATTAAGTCAAATACGAAAATAATTGGTTGAATGAAAAACTGTCAAAAATATCTAAATTCCCTGGTAATTGAATTCACAACACATCAATTACTATGTTCAATTGGACTAAGTGTAGAAGTTGTTGATTTAAGTATAATGTGTAATTGCCTGATAAAACTGTTTATGACGTTGCTACGTAATGAAAAAATAAATAAATACAAACAATAAAAGGTATATGGTCGAATGTACCAGCAAATAAACCGTTGAATCGGTAACGCGATTCGAAATGTTTACATTAACAACATTTTTAGAGCATCATATTTTATTTTTACCACAGGTAAATACCAGTTCTTTGCTCAAGCGTATTTTTTGTGAAAACTACACTGAAAGAATTCTCTTCGTAAAAATGAACATTTTCATTGTGAGTCTAACGTGTCACGTGTTGGAGGAACATATAACTAGAGGTGGGCGCGTGACACGAAATTCTCCAAAGAATTCTCGTGTACGTTCACGCAAACAGAACTTTTAAAGACGATTAACGATTCACAACAATTTTTAGGCTCACGAAAATTTACGTGACTACGACTATTAATCGGGATCACGACGAATCACGCATATTTCACAGCATGACCCTTTTACGGAAAGTTAATGTAATATATTTAGTATATATTTCGTATATTCGTAAAAAGTCGTTCGTAAATTTACAAAATTCGCTGAAAACTTTAATAAATATGTAAATGAATTCTCTCGTTGTATAAACTTACACACATCCTGAATTGGACCATTATTAAACTTGGGGAAAAGCTTTGGAATATACATATAATTACACTCTTTCTATTTTGTTTTTACAATTAGGACGTGTACACGTCACCCTGGTCTATAAATGGATATAAGCGGACGTTCAAAAATATGTGGGCTATAGGAAAATGTGTTTACTTCGAAAACGGGGAGTTCGTGCTTCAATTCCTCCCACAAACAAAAGGTAAAATCATATAATTCTTCGAAATCTTTTTGAAACTTTGAAATGAATAGAGGTTTGCATTACAGAAGAGTAAGATGCCGAAACAAACCGCATACAAATGAGGAAGATTTGGAAAGCAATTCCAGCAGGTGGTACATATAATTTAAAAACAGCGTTTTCTTTGTGAGTGAGCCTGTTAAATATGTCGTTTATAACGAATATATTTTTTTCCAAACATGTACTTCGCTGTATTTACAATTATATATATTTTTAAATTTGTTTATAATAAAACGCATAAAACCGTTTTTCAGAGTGCATTTGTATACTTTTCTTAAACCAATAATGATTATATAGTACAAAGATTATATTGATTACCATAATAATAAACACAATTACGGTAGTAATTGTACAGGTTGTAAAATTCTATAAATATTGTACTCAGTTCAATTATGGCTGTAATTGGAAAAGCTTATATACTTCAAATACTAATGTATTTGGATTGAGTACTATGTCATTTGGATATTATGACAAATTCCAATTACCTTTATACTCAACACAAATATTCCTTAATTTGAAAATAATTTTATGACAACCTTACAATTTGGGTAATTGGGTTTATGATTTTCGTTATAAGCTGAAAATCAAATACAAAAATAATTGAAATCACAATTTTTGTATTTGATTCAAGTATTCACTTTTATCTGTGTTAGAAATACAGTATATCTCGATTTTTATATCCTAAACCATATGGATGTTAGGGTATAATAACTTTCACATGCAAAAAAATATGCCTGTCAGGAATAATGATTTTAGGCCACATAAAATATATACCAATCGATTCAGAATCACCTACTGAATCGATCTAGCCTTTGGTGTCCCTCTGTAAATGTATTTATTGTTCGCAGGCTTCGGGTTGCAATTTTTGATAATGCCCTTCTTGTATGAAATTTCATCGAAATCGGTTCAGATTTAGATATAGGTGCTCTATATTTTTAATTTATTTATTTAATATAACAGGTTGGCTGATAAGTCCCCGGTCTAACAAAGAAAATCACATTTTTTTTTGTCAAAATTCGTTTTTATTATTCTACATAGTTCCCTTCAAGAGCGATACAACGATTATAACGACCTTCCAATTTTTTGATACCATTTTGGTAATACTCCTTCGGTTTTGCCTCAAAATAGGCCTCGGTTTCGGTGATCACCTCTTCATTGCAGCCAAATTTTTTTCCCTGCGAGCATCCTTTTGAGGTCGGAGGACAAGCAAAATTCGCTGGGGGCCAGATCTGGAGAATACGGTGGGTGGGGAAGCAATTCAAAGCCCAATTCATGAATTTTTGCCATCGTTCTCAATGACTTGTGGCACGGTGCGTTGTCTTGGTGGAACAACACTTTTTTCTTCTTCATATGGGGCCGTTTTGCCGCGATTTCGACCTTCAAACGCTCCAATAACGCCATATAATAGTCACTGTTGATGGTTTTTCCCTTCTCAAGATAATCGATAAAAATTATTCCATGCGCATCCCAAAAAATAGAGGCCATTACTTTGCCAGCGGACTTTTGAGTCTTTCCACGCTTCGGAAACGGTTCGCTGTCCACTCAGCCGACTATCGATTGGACTCAGGAGTGTAGTGATGGAGCCATGTTTCATCCATTGTCACATATCGACGGAAAAACTCGGGTGTATTACGAGTTAACAGCTGCAAACACCGCTCAGAATCATCAACACGTTGTTGTTTTTGGTCAAATGTGAGCTCACGTGGCACCCATTTTGCACAGAGCTTCCGCATATCCACATATTGATGAATGATATGACCAACACGTTCCTTTGATATCTTTAAGGCCTCTACCTCTATCTCGATCAACTTCGTTTTACGGTCATTCAAAATGATTTTGTGGATTTTTTTGATGTTTTCGTCGGTAACCACCTCTTTCGGGCGTCCACTGCGTTCACCGTCCTCCATGCTCATTTCACCACGCTTGAATTTTACAACCAATCAATTATTGTTGATTTCCCTGGGGCAGAGTCTGGAAACTCATTATCAAGCCACGTTTTTGCTTCCACCGTATTTTTCCCCTTCAGAAAACAGAAGTTTATCAAAACAGGAAATTCCTTTTTTTTTCACAATAACAAAAGTTGTTTCACAAAAGACGCTCTAAAGGGTGATACGGTCAAAATCGAGGGAAAACGCGTGTAAATCGGTGAAATCGTTTATTTAAAAAATCAAATTAAATTTCTTTTTCAAGTTCAATTAGTATAAAATTCAGGAAAAATATTCGGTTGGGCTTCCGCTTTTCCAAATCCGAATTGCCGGGCCTCACGCTTGACACCTGCCATCAGATTTTGTACAGCCACCTTGTCCACCTTCTTCGCCGCAGAAAGCCAGTTTGCCTTGAACTGCTGCTCGTCCTTAGCAGTTTTTTTTGGTCTTCTTTAGGTTCCCCTTGACAATAGCCCAGTATTTCTCAATTGGGCGGAGCTCTGGCGTGTTGGGAGGGTTCTTGTCCTTGGGAACCACCTGCACGTTGTTGGCGGCGTACCACTCCATGGCCTTTTTACCGTAATGGCAAGATGCCAAATCCGGCCAAAACAGTACGGAACAACCGTCTTTCTTCAGGAAAGGCAGCAGACGTTTATTCAAACACTCTTTCACGTAAATTCCTTGGTTGACAGTCCCGGAAGCTATGAAAATGCTGCTTTCAAGCCACAGGTACAGATGGCTTGCCAAACCAGATATTTCTTTGCGAACTTTGACAGTTTTATGTGCTTGAAAATATCTGATACCTTTCCCCTTCCTTTTGCCGTATAAAACTCCTGTCCCGGAAGCTGCTTGTAGTCGGCTTTGACGTAGGTTTCGTCGTCCATTACCACGCAGTCAAACTTCGTCAGCATCGTCGTGTACAGCCTCCGGGATCGCGCTTTGGCCGTCGTATTTTGTTTATCATCGCGATTTGGAGTCACTACCTTCTTGTAAGTCGATAGTCCGGCTCGTTTTTTGGCTCGATGCACGGTTGTAGACGATACACCCAGCTTATTTGCGGCATCTCGGAGAGAGAGGTTAGGGTTTCGCTTGAAACTACCGGCAACTCTCTTTGTCGTCTCAGCGGCTTCCGGTTTTCGACTTCCACCCGATCCAGACTTCCTGGCTGTCGACAAACGTTCCCCAAACACTTTAATTACATTTGTAACGGTTGAGTTGGCAACTTTTAGCGATTTTGCCAGCTTTGCGTACGAGTAGCTCGGATTTTCGCGATGCGCGAGCAAAATTTTGATACGCTGCTCTTCTTGCTTGGGCGGCATTTTGACAACTGAAGAGTGAATTCCAAAATCAAAATAGGAGCAACATTCTACACACACACCTTCAAAATGAGGGGTGTTCAGGTTTTTAAATGCAAAATTGAAAGAAATACGTCAAGTTTATATTGACCAAATTTTGACCGTATCACCCTTTAACTCATAAAAATTCTTCAAAATGTGTTGACTTTTTGTATCTTGTTCACAAAGCACAAAGTCGTTCAGATATATGTTTTTCAATACTTTATTGTAACAACGGTTTTACTTGAAACATGACATAATTTCTACTAAATGTCGATCTGAACATGAAGAAAGTACACAAAACTCAAATTTAAAAGAAAATGTGCCTTAATCTATACCAAAGTCATTAGTGTAAAGACCAAATCTTTTGAACATTTTGTGATGAAGAACATCTTTGGAAGAACATTTTTGGAAGTGCTATTAAAATTGTGTCTTATATAAGAACTGCATCTAAATCTGAATTAGATCGGTTCATACATCTGAGTATGATTGGTTAATTAATAAAAACTAAGAAAAAATAAATTTCGGAAAATCGACCGATACATAAATATATCTGAAGCGATTTGATTTATTTGCTACTATATTACATTGAGCAGGATCGGTTAATAAATGAGGGTATTATGACTGAATTTGGGAAAATGGGGCGATACATACATATGAGAGCTGTATTGAAATCTGAACCGATTTCGATAATACTTTGCAGGTTTAGATTATTTTCAAGAAAATTACATTGTGGCAAAGTGGAGTAAGATCAGATTTTTGGCAAAATCGGACGATACATATATATAGCAGCTTTAAAGCAGCTTTGGACTTTTAAGCAAGGTAATACCCGTTCTCATGGTGCTATATGAAAGTAATACATGCAGGGTTTGGGACGGTATCACAGTTTTAGAATTTTTCCCAGCGGATACGGGTGTCAAGCAGGGATCTGTTCTTAGTCCGATACTGTTTTCATTGTATGTGAATGATTTGCCAAACATTCTCCCAGGGGGTGTAAATGTCGCTGGTACGAATGTCACAGTCCTACTATACGCTGAAGATATCGTTATCCTGTCGGATTCTCCTACAGAACTACAACAAATGATAGATGCCTTGGCAGAATATTGTAATACCGTGCACTCGCAGTAACGTGAACACGCTTTTTCTGTCACTAACTACTCCGTAACGCTGAAAAACATGAAATTTGGCGTTAAAAGCAGATTCACAATGCCAAGTACAATTTCAAATACAATTACCGAATTTTTTTCGTGAATTTTAGTTATTAATTTAAATTGCTTTATAATTCCATACCAACTGATATTTTTGAGATCTCTTTTTTATTAATTTTTTCATGACATTAAATTAAGTTTTTAATATTACTAATAACAAATATAAAAGACTATCACGTTAGAACGTATAAAACTACCGAACATGGCGATATTTTTTTCTGAAATTCGCTGAAGTTCGCTAACGTGAACTCTCTTGGTTTTAATTAGTTCACGTTACCCCGAGTTGACTGTACTTGGAATTTCCATTTAAACTTACAAAAGTCGAAAATTATGGTGTTCCGAAAAGGTACTAGAATTTCTTCAAGTTTAAAGTGGAACCTTGGCGAGGAGATAATAGATTGTGAATTACTACAAGTATCTTGGAGTAGAGATTGCATACAATCTATCTTTTAGAAAGCATCTACAGAAAAAAAACTTTCAGCATCAAAAATAGGTATTAACTCTACATGGTCCAAGTACATAAAACACCCGAGAATGGCGAGATCCAACAAGACGAAAATTTGCATTGCATGTTGCAAATCTGTTATGATATCTGCCGCCCAGGTTTGGGCCTTTAAAAGATATGACGCAGTAGATAAATTATTTCGTTTCTTTATTAAGAAACTATTTTGTCTGCCTTCGAATACTCTAAACTACGTACTACTTCTAGAGACTGGGCTGAACCCAATATTTACATCATCATTAAGATTGCATCTAGGTTAGGTTAGGTTAATTCTATTTCTAATTCCAGATTCTAGTTACCTGGAATATGTAAGGTAGTTCCTAGCCTTCCCAACTCATTTGCTTTGCAGTTCCCCTGTATGTTCCTGTGGCCAGGCATCCATATTAGGTGAATATTGTACTGCTCAGCCATCTCATTGGGAGATTTGCTGCAGTCGATGGCCGTTTTCGAGTAAAGGAACACAGAGTCCAAGGATTTTATTGCACGTTGGCTGTCTGAGTATACAGTAGAATTCGGTTATAGCGACCGCCAAGGGACCGAAATTATACGTCGTTATAACCGAACGTCGTTGTGTCCAAATAAGTGTACACAATATTTTTAAGTTTTTTTTTTATCATGTATATTTATATTTATTGAGATTGCAAATAGTTTAGAATTGTGGTTTGTTTTCTATTTACAAGAATTTCTTTAAATAATTTACTTTCAATAATTTCAACGGAACTATATAAACTCTCTGATATATTAGAACCCCCAAATCGTAAATACTGTTTTAATGTGTGCACTGCACTCAAGGTTTCTGTCCTAGTTGGAATTTTGATTGGCTCATCTTCGTCATCTTGTTCATTATCGCTGTGAGTTTCATCATTTTCTTTTGTGTTCTCCACTATTTCTCTCAATGATGGCTCTTCTGATGTCACGACGTTGTCATCGACATTTACGAACTTATCCCAGTCCTGGTTTGAACTCTAACTCATCCCAAACTGGTTTGAATATTTCTTCTTTGTCATTTGCACCTCTGTTTGGGATAGTCGAAAACAAATTCTGTGATTCCATGCAGTATATGTTTCTTTATTTAGTATTGCCTGACGACAAAAAATGGAATGAAAAAAATAAAAATTAGTACACAGAACTTACATCGTCGTTATAAACGAATGTCCATTCCAAAGCAGACGTGCAAATTGGTCGTTAAAAGCAGATGGTTGCTAAAACCGGAGACGTTCTAAGCGAATGCTTGCGCATGTACAAACTATTAAGAACCAAACTTGCTTTGAAAATCCGTCGTTATAAGCGGACGGTCGTTATAACCGAGGTCGCTATAAATGAATTCTACTGTATATTAATGCCAACATTTTTTTGAAACATTACTTCTCAGCCAATTCGCCACCTCTCTTATTGCTAATATTTCAGCCTGAAAAACACTACAGTGATTAGATAATCTTTTCGCTATTCGAAGTTCCATTAGAGTTTCAAACTTTTTGTCGAAAAGTGGTTTCTTTAGAGTGTAATCCACTACGTTAGGCACATCTGGCATTATTTTGAGGACCGAAACGTGACCGTACATTTTTTCCGACTACAGCGATAGCTCGCGCTGTAGCTGACTGTTTGGCCAAAATGTCTAAAGGCAATAGATGCAGCATGACATTAAGGGAATCTGTTCCTGTCTCACTGAATGCGCCTGAGATACACAAGTACGCCATACGCTGAACTTTATCTAAACCTGTCGGTTGCTGAAGTACCGACCACCAGACTACAACATCATATAGGTCTAACCACTGCCGTGTATAGCCAATGTACAATTTTCGGTTTTAGTCCTCACTGTTTTCCTATTGCCTTTTTGCACGAGTAAAAAGCTACCGTGGCTTTTCTCGCTCTTTCTTCAATATTAAGCCTAAAGTTCAGCTTCCTGTTCAGAATAACGCCAAGGTAGTATGCACACTCGCCAAAGGGAATTTAAATCCCCCCTAAGGATATGGGATTAACCGTGGGAGTTTTGCGATCTTTACCGTTCGTCTAGGAGCCAAAGTATACCTGGATCAACATTCAGAGTTGCCAGTCCATTTAATATAGAGCTCGGATGGACGTTATTGAATGCCACTCGATGTCTAGAAATACCTCGATTGTGTATTGATTGACAGATAGTGAGCTTTCAATAAAGCGGACTAGTTCATGCAAAGCGGTCTCAGTAGACCTGCCCTTCGAGTATGCATGCTGTCGTTTCGAGAGCAAACTTGAATAGATAGATGCTCGTTCTAAGATAAATATCTCCAGAGTCTTAATTAGGAATGAGGATAAGCTGATTGGTCGGAAATCCTTCGCACTCGAGTGAGAGGCTTTTCCCACTTTAGGTATGAAAACGACTTTTGTTTCCCTCCACTTTTCTGGAATATATGCTAAGTTTATATATCACCGTCAACCAGGGGATAATCATTAGCGTAGCTAGACAATTTTCCTAGGGGGGGCTATAGCCCCCCTAGCTGAAAATTTATAGACTGAACTTTTAGGTTCAATTAATGTTTTATTTCATAAAAATGAATAACAATATAGGCATCAAAATAACTCGACAATTAATTTATAATAAAGCAACTAAAATTAGTTCCACACTTTTCCCAGCAAAAAATTGGGACTTGTTCTAAAGGCACAACTTTAAAAGCACTTCCAAACATGTCCTCACAAAGAAGTTAATTATTTTAACTACACAGGAAGTTTTTTTATTTAATATTTTTTCATATTTTAATGCGTAATTTTTTGTTTTCTTAAAAAAAAAAAAGTAGGAATAAATAAAATGGTACAAATTATTCAAATTTTGCTACAAAAATGCTAAATTCATTATAGAAATTTTTATAGAATTTTTGAAAATATTCAAGGGAAAACGTTTCAAACAAGCGTTAGAATGCATTAAAAATCATAAAAAATATAAAAATTAATTATTTGGGAAAATATAACAAAATTTTTTAATACACATTCAAAACACTGAATTTGGATCACAACTTAAGAAGTGATGCAAATTCATTGCAACGACTGTTGAAACGGTGGACATTCGTTCTATGACAATTTCATATTACATTCATCGCTTCTCCGCCAATTTTGCACCACTTCCGGACCCAAAAAGAACATATTCACTTCTTTTTGGCTATGCTTTTTTGCAGCATTATTAAGATATTAATTTATGAAAGAATAGTATCAAATACTATTTTTTTTTAATTAAATTGACTAAACCAGACTAAACAAAATAATAAAGGAGCTTTAGTTATTCAACTAAATCAAAAGTTCAACCACAGATTTATTTTATAAATATCAGATTTCAAACATTGCCATCGGCAACTGCTACCACAGCCAAAGTAATTCGATTGTGCATGAAAGTCTTTAGCGGAACTTGGTGCAGTTGTATATACTTGTTTAATTTTTAGAAAAATATAAAATCGTAAATAGGTTTTCAAATTCTGGGGGGGGGCTAAAATTTTTCTGGGGGGGTCTAAGCCCCCTCCCCAGAGGCCTTCCTACGCTTATGGGGATAATTCTATCAGTCACTGCTTGTAACTCCGCCGGAGCAATTCCATCAGGTCCGTGGGATTTGAATGGCCCAAAGCTATTTAACGCTCATTTTATTCTAGATTCCGATACAATTTACTCGATAAGAAATGACCGATGAGTCACTGTGGCACCGCCAGAGTGGCTGATTTCCAGGAAAATGTGTGTTCAATAGTACCTCCAGCGTCTCCTCACTGGACGATGTTTTAATGAAACCTGGAGAGGAGTTAGTGGATGCTAGTACCTTCCGTAGTCTGGAAGCCTCGGACGTATTCTCAATACTGCTGCAGTAAACATTCCAAGAGTTATGCTGAGCCTTTCTCAGTTCTCGCTTGTATCCTCCCAGATTCTTCTTGTAAGCGTCCCAATCCTCAGGAACTCTGGTGGATATCTCTAGACTGGCTACGACAGTGTCTGCATTGCTTAATGGAGGAAGCATAAACAAGTTTAGTTCGTTTTTAGCAATTATACATGCTCGATTTCTATCTTTACCGGTATTATGCAAAAGTTTGAAACCCAGAGTGCTAAATTCACAGATCTTTTTCTTATATATGTATGGTTCTTGAATAAGAACTATAAATATCTATGTCTCCTTTCATCAGGAGATCTTTTAAGGCAGCACAAGCGGCCTTACAATGGTGAAGATTTATCTGGAGGAACCATAGAACCATAAATTTTCAACCACCGTCACATCAGTCGCTTGGACTCACAATGGACTGAATAGTCTAAGTGAGCCTGATACATCGGGCTGCCACATAACCTAACCTAACCATCAGTCGCTTCAATCAAGGGCTTCCTCTTCACAGATCTCGGTGACTCTCGCAACAACCCGCGGTTCAGCTTTGGTGAGGTTTGAGCCTGTAGGAACTTCCCGTATACGATATTCGTCAATGTCTGCAGTTTTTATGTCTCCTTCGGCTTCGCAAGATTTTTCTTCTTCTGACTCTACCGGAGGCTTGTCCGCTTCGGAATCCTTTGGCTGGTCGCTTTTGTATACCTTCATATGGATATCATGAAAGCCATAACTTACACGTCCTTGGGTCTGGGCTAGATGTGGCAGCGACTCAATGTTCAATATAAACACCGCATGTCGTCTTGGTTCATCAAAAAAAAAAAAAGAGTTCTGGAACTTGATCAGACTCCCCTACAAATTAGCCCTGAGTGTAATTGAACATGAAATATATTGGGCAAAGGGACAGACTGATTTATGCAATGATATACAATTTTCCCCTCCATCAAATGATATTCCATTATGTTTTTATTTGAGAGAAATGATAGAAAATGTAAAGCAGAGTGAATATTATAATGCACGTGTTGATGCTTCCAACTCGCAATTTCATGACCTAAATCCACAATTAAAACATAATGTAAACTCTACCACCACATGGAAAATGAGGTGGTAGATATATTAAATGGCACGAATATTACTTCACTTTATAATTATCTTGAACATTCTATCAAATACAGAAACTTGATTGTAAGCGAATATAATTTTTGAAAACAATATAATATTTCTATAGACGTAAGAGGCAAACAGCAATAATCCTATGCCTTTACAATTATATATAGTTAAAAAATATTCTTACATACATATTTTTTTCTGAACTTTATTCGCAATTTAATTTATAAATGCATAAATACATTTAACAGGTTGGCTGATAAGTCCCCGGTCTGATACATAGATGACGTCGCTAGTATTAAATGTATATTATTTTTATATAGTACCAACCTTCAAATGATTCGTGTCAAAATTTGACGTCTGTAGGTCAATTATTTTTTGAGATAAAGGGTGATACGGTCAAAATTTGGTCAATATAAACTTGACGTATTTCTTTGAATTTTGCATTTAAAAAACCTGAACACCCCTCATTTTGAAGGTGTGTGTGTGTAGAATATTGCTCCTATTTTGATTTTGGAATTCACTCTTCAGTTGTCAAAATGCCGTCCAAGCAAGAAGAGCAGCGTATCAAAATTTTGCTCGCGCATCGCGAAAATCCGAGCTACTCGCACGCAAAGCTGGCAAATTCGCTAAAAGTTGCCAAATCAACCGTTACATATGTAATTAAAGTGTTTGTATCGACTTACAAGAAGGTAGTGACTCCAAATCGCGATGATAAACAAAATACGACGGCCAAAGCGCGATGCCGGAGGCTGTACACGACGATGCTGACGAAGTTTGACTGCGTGGTAATGGACGACGAAACCTACGTCAAAGCCGACTACAAGCAGCTTCCGGGACAGGACCCAGCAAAAAAGCGTCGCAAAAAAAGTAATGAAAATGTTCTTTTTGGATCCGGAAGTGGTGCAAAATTGACGCAGAAGCGATGAATTTAACATGGGCTTGTCATAGGACGGAAGTCCTCCATTTCAACAGCCGTTGCACTGAATTTCCACCACTTCTTTAGGTGTGATCCGAATTCAATGTTTTGGATGTAAATTAAAAAATTCTGTGATATTTTGTCAAATAAATAATTTTTATAATTTTTTATAATTTTTAATGGATTCTTACGCTTGTCTGAAACACTTGACCTCAAATATTTTCAAAAATTCACAGTTTTTTCAGATTGGATTTAGCATTTTTTTCGACAAAATTTAAATTATTTGTACCATTTTATGAATTCTTACTCTGTTTTTAACCTATTTGAAGCCAAAAAAGTTAAAATTATCCATTAAAAGTATAAAAAACCAAGTTATAAAAAATTGAATTAAAAGAACTTCCTGGGTAGTTAAAATAAAGAACATCATTGGGAGTGCATCTTCTGGAAGTGCTTTTAAAGTTGTGACTTTGGAAGAACTTCCAAATTTTTTTGCTGGGGAGTTTTATACGGCAAAAGGAAGGGGAAAGGTAGCAGATATTTTCAAGCACATAAAACTGTCAAAGTTCGCAAAGAAATAACTGGTTTAGCAAGCCATCTGTACCAGTAGCTTGAAAAGCAGCACTTTCATAGCTTCCGGGACTGTCAACCAAGAAATTTACGTGAAAGAGTGTTTGAATAAACGTTTGCTGCCTTTCCTGAAGAAACACGGTTGTTCCGTACTGTTTTGCCAGGATTTGGCATCTTGCCATTACGGTAAAAAGGCCATGGAGTGGTACGCCGCCAACAACGTGCAGGTGGTTCCCAAGGACAAGAACCCTCCCAACACGCCAGAGCTCCGCTCAATTGAGAAATACTGGGCTATTGTCAAGAGGAACCTAAAGAAGACCAAAAAAAACTGCTAAGGACGAGCAGTAGTTCAAGGCAAACTGGCTTTCTGCGGCGAAGAAGGTGGACAAGGTGGCTGTACAAAATCTGATGGCAGGTGTCAAGCGTGAGGCCCTGCAATTCGGATTTGGAAAAGCGAAAGCCTAACTGAATATTTTTCCTGAATTTTATACTAATTGAACTTGAAAAAGAAATTTAATTTGATTTTTTAAATAAACGATTTCACCGATTTACACGCGTTTTCCCTTGACCAAATTTTGACCGTATCACCCTTTATTAAAACCAAGTTGATTTTAGTCAAACAAATGTGAAGATACCCATTTTTAAGTCGTATCACTTAACTATAGGGATAAAACGACTTCATTAAAAAGTTTTTTGTTTTTGGTCAATGAAATCAGAGAAATGAGTCTTCCATGATAAATTTGCATTCGTATTTTAAAAGCGTGAAATCTTTGGCCTCACTAAAACTATTTTTCACCAAATTATCGAATAAGTTTTGAAAAGAGCCTCACGTTTTAACCAATTTTATTTAAATTTAGCACAGGGTAATACTTTACAATACCTACTGGGTTTGGGCAGCGTTGCTACTACGAAATTTTAGTTTGGACAAAAATTCCTACCAGCGGAGCAATTCTCAAATTTCGAAGAAACAAGAATCTATTGTTGTATCCTTTTATAAAGTCAAAGTAAAACCAAAAAATTTTTTGCCGCCTTGTAACCCAAGCCCCCGATTTTACTTCTTGGGGGAATAGAATCCGCAATTTTTATCCGATTTACTGTAGAGTTGTTTTAGACCAACGGTTCTTATAAAGCACTAATTTATCCCGATCTTCCGATTATGCTTCTCGTGCACATTCGAGTATTGGGATTAAAATGGTCCAAATAAATATTGAATCTAACTTAAATAATCCACTGCCCCAACTATGCATAAGGAAGACGGTCCTGAATAAACTAAATAATTTATTCGTTTTGTTTTGTTATTGTTGGTTTTTTCTTTTATCATTGTTGTTGTTTTTTTTTTATTTCAGCTTAAAACCATGCATTGACTAAACTACAAAAGAGATAAGTTTGTACGAATTCATTTCGGCATAAGCCGGCTATCATGTAAAACCTTTTTTCGGAAGGTTCAAGTGTGGTTTACTTTTGGGTTTAGTGAACAGCCTGAATTTATTCTGATAATTGGTTGATAGTTTTGCTGCAAGTAGAGGATGCTGATGAGGAATGTGGTAATTCCGAAACGAGCGTCCATCTATAGGGCTTTGCCCAAATAAATTCAACAAACATTCTTTTCCTCTGTTGGTTAAGCTACAATTGTAATTTAGTCAATGTCAATTAAGCTGAAATCTAAATAATTTATTATAGGCCCGATTCTTACCTGTAGCGGAGGTTTTTTTCAAACTAAAAAAAAATACATGTCATCGGTGGTGTTGGAACAATCTGGTTGGTTCAGCGAAGAAAAATAATCGAGAAGGTTCAGCGGTTAAAACTAGAAGTGCCCATATGTAATAGGTACTTTTAGTTAATGTGGTATCACAATGGACTGAATAGTCTAAGTGAGCCTGAATCTTAATCGGGCTGCCACTTTAACCTAACCTAACCTATCGGTGGTGTTTAAGATTTAAGGTTCGATCCAGCCAAACATAAGCAGGAATTAAGGAGAAGACACTTTAAAAGACTTTTGAAATGGCCATGGTTAAAAAGCCCACAAACCAAAAACTCTGCCTTATGAAAAGAAACGTTCGATAAATGTGAATACGATGAGAATTCAAATATTTCAGTTGGTGGATAATTGAAAATGGTAAAATTATAGTTATTATATATTATAAAATTATATAGGAAAACAAAAAATTGGGCTTTTAATACCCTGTTCCACAGAGTGATGCAGGTCATAAAAATTGTTTTCTGGGTATTCTGTGATATTCACAGATATTCCGGACAAATTTACTTGTTTCGCGGGAAATCGTGTTTAACGTTTTCTAAAATGAATCAATGTTTTGTAGCTATTTCGAACAATATTTATTGTGAAATTTCGTAGAACATCTTCTGTAATACAAGGTTTGAAACAATTAAACGATGCTAACTTGATAATTAGACCAGAAACATAAAGGAAAGAATATCGTTAGTTCAAATAGAGAAATCTAATCATAGCCCAGATTATTCGACATCCCTACTTTTAAACCACTTATGCTTAAGAGGAAAAGTTTCCTCATTACATAATTCAGTTACCATGCATGACATGTTTGGTGAATGGTTTATTCCACACACATCCCTCTTCAGTTTCCAACAGCCCCTTTCCCTTGCACACCCTTGGTGGTCAAAAATACGATTCCCTCAGCTGGAGTATTCTCAGAGGTATTGATAATTATGGGTTACGCTTGACCAATAATCGGGTGGAGCCAGAGACGAGGAGTACTTTGGCATATACAAAAATACCACTTAAGTTGTCAACACACCTTAAATTTTAACATTTACAAGTTAAGGATACACGTGCCCACACTCCGCATTCTATACACTCCCAATCACGAACACTCTTACACACACTCTCACACAAAACCCACCCATCCAATACAGATACGTACACTTATTCTATATCTCAATAAATACGCATTGGAATAAAATAAAACAAAGTTGCGTTTTATGCTATGAGATGGAGTGTGGCGATGGAATGGGGAGAGGTGGTTGATGAAGCCGAAACCTATAAAAGAAAGACCCTTATCGAAAAAAGTGCTTTGAAGTGCAAACAATTTGCTTACGTGCCTAAAATTGACAAT
Source organism: Haematobia irritans (assembly GCF_050003625.1). NCBI lineage: Eukaryota > Metazoa > Arthropoda > Insecta > Diptera > Muscidae > Haematobia > Haematobia irritans. The sequence goes on from NC_134397.1 coordinate 113,109,299, forward strand.
GGTTAAAACTGTCAACACTTCTTCGTTGATATTTTTTTTTTTTTTTGGTGAAACAAGGTAAAATTGACCTTTTTGGGGGCTCTTGTGTGGTCATTTTGTCCATCCACAAAGTATGTAAAGAAGTTTTTTACAAAACAGCCAAACAAACAAAAATGCATGAGGTTAAGTTGGTCGAGTAGGTTTACACAAAAGGAAGCAAAAAAAAAAATGTGAAATACAAAATTTATAGGCCGCTTTTCAAAAATGAAATGAAATTTACTGTTTTGGTTACATTATGTATGCTGCTATATACAATAGCTACATGTAGTCTTCCTGTAGGCCTTAAACGGGTCTATAATTTTTGGTGAAAAAGTCAAACTTCCGGTATTAGAAACCCCAATTATTTGCACGGCTTTTGAGAGTTCATACTACATTCCTTAATAAATCTCACACACACATGCACAGATTTATTTAGTTCCTTTGAATAATGGAGATGATTTAGAGAACCAATCATGGTAAGCTTAAAGGGGGTTTCTTCATGGTTGAGCAGTGAAAGAGGAATACTCGGGGCTTAATATTCTTTTGCTATTATAAATAAATTAACCAAACGAGTTTGGTATTAGTGACAACCGTATCTAAGATACTCAAATTTATCCTTTTTATGGGAGATGGGGTTTTTCAGTGAGTGAGTTTTCTTGGAACATTTGTGAATGTAATTTTCTTAGAATCGGCCTAGAAAATAAGCTTAAATCTGTTGTCAAGCAAAAAACAGTAAATCAATTTGTCGCAAGTAGGGTTTTATTTTCCCGGAAACGGGATTTTACTGTATTTCCGCTGACGTTATCACGGATAAAGTCTACGAAATAAAGTATTGAATAATATCTCCAATTTTTGAAGGTTTTTATACCCACCACCATAGACGAGGTGACGAGGGTATAATAAGTTTGTCATTGCGTTTGTAACACATCGAAATATCGATTTCCGATATTGACCTGTTTGCAGGCAGGTCAAGTTCGAAGATAGGCTATATCGGTCCAAGTTTTGATATAGTCCCCATTTAACCGACCTCCCGATTTGGGGCTTGGGCTTATAAAAACCATACTTTTTATACAATTTGCCTAAAATTGGAAATCTAGAGGTATTTTAGGACCACCAAAAAGTGTACCGAAAATGGTGCCTATCGGTCCATGTTTTGATATAGCCCCCATATGGACCGATTTCCCGATTTTGCTTCTTGGGCGTCTTGAAAGTGTATTTTCTATCCGATTTACCTGAAATTGAAAATCAAGTGGTATTTTAAGACCACAAATTGGTCCATGTTTTGGTATAGCTCCCATATAGACCGATCTACCGATTTTACTTCTTGGGCTTCTAGAATCCGTAGTTTTTACCCAATTTGCCTGAAATTTAAAATCTAGGGGTATTCTACGACCATAAAGACGTGTGTCGAAAATGGTGAGTACCGGTCCATGTTTTTATATAGCCTCCATATAGACCGATCTCCCGATTTTACTTCTTGGGCTTCTGGAATCCGTAGGTTTTACCCAATTTGCCTGAAATTTGAAATCTAGAGGTATTCTAGGAAAATAAAGAGATTTGGCGAACATGGTGATTATCGAACCATGTTTTGATGTAGCCCCCATATAAACCGATCTCCCGATTTTACTTCTAGGGCTTCTGGAATCCGTGGTTTTTATTCAATTTGCCTGAAATTGGAAATGTAGAAGAATTCTAGGAAAATAAAGAGATAAGCCGAAAATGGACATTATAGGTCAATGTTTTGATATAGCCCCCATATAGACCTATCTCCCGATTTTACTTCTTGGGCTTCTAGAATCCGTAGTTTTTATCCAACTTGCTGAAATTGGAAATCTAGAGGTATTCTAGGACCACAAAGAGTTGTGCCGAATATATTGTGTATCGGTACAGTTTTTGATATAGGTCCCTTATTAACCGGCCTTCCTATTTGGGGTCTAGATTCTAGAACTACAATTAGATGTGCTGAATACTGTGTGCATCCTTCCATGTTTTGGTATAGCCCCCATTACACCGAACTCCCGATTTAACTCCTAGGGTTTCTAGAAATTGTAGTTTTTATCCGATTTGCCACAAATTGAAAATATACTGGCATTTTAGACCCATAACAAAGTGTATATGATTTAGTTTTATCGGTCCATTTGGTAAGGCCTCCATATAAAGGGTGATACAGTCAAAATTTTGTCAATATAAACTTGACGTATTTCTTTCAATTTTGCGTTTAAAAAACCTGAACACCCCTCATTTTGGAGGTGTGTGTGTGTAGAATGTTGCTCCTATTTTGATTTTGGAATTCACTCTTCAGTTGTCAAAATGCCGTCCAAGCGAGAAGAGCAGCGTATCAAAATTTTGCTCGCGCATCGCGAAAATCCGAGCTACTCGCACGCAAAGCTGGCAAAATCGCTAAAAGTTGCCAAATCAACCGTTACAAATGTAATTAAAGTGTTTGGGGAACGTTTGTCGACAAATCGAAAACCGGAAGCCGCTGAGACGACAAAGAGAGTTGCCGGTAGTTTCAAGCGAAACCCTAACCTCTCTCTCCGAGATGCCGCAAATAAGCTGGTTGTATCGTCTACAACCGTGCATCGAGCCAAAAAACGAGCCGGACTATCGACTTACAAGAAGGTAGTGACTCCAAATCGCGATGATAAACAAAATACGACGGCCAAAGCGCGATCCCGGAGGCTGTACACGACGATGCTGACGAAGTTTGACTGCGTGGTAATGGACGACGAAACCTACGTCAAAGCCGACTACAAGCAGCTTCCGGGACAGGAGTTTTATACGGCAAAAGGAAGGGGAAAGGTAGCAGATATTTTCAAGCACATAAAACTGTCAAAGTTCGCAAAGAAATATCTGGTTTGGCAAGCCATCTGTACCTGTGGCTTGAAAAGCAGCATTTTCATAGCTTCCGGGACTGTCAACCAAGAAATTTACGTGAAAGAGTGTTTGAATAAACGTCTGCTGCCTTTCCTGAAGAAACACGGTTGTTCCGTACTGTTTTGGCCGGATTTGGCATCTTGCCATTACGGTAAAAAGGCCATGGAGTGGTACGCCGCCAACAACGTGCAGGTGGTTCCCAAGGACATGAACCCTCCCAACACGCCAGAGCTCCGCCCAATTGAGAAATACTGGGCTATTGTCAAGCGGAACCTAAAGAAGACCAAAAAAACTGCTAAGGACGAGCAGTAGTTCAAGGCAAACTGGCTTTCTGCGGCGAAGAAGGTGGACAAGGTGGCTGTACAAAATCTGATGGCAGGTGTCAAGCGTGAGGCCCGGCAATTCGGATTTGGAAAAGCGAAAGCCTAACTGAATATTTTTCCTGAATTTTATACTAATTGAACTTGAAAAAGAAATTTAATTTGATTTTTTAAATAAACGATTTCACCGATTTACACGCGTTTTCCCTTGACCAAATTTTGATCGTATCACCCTTTAGACCGATTTCACTTATTGAAACTGAATGCAAAATTTCCAGATTTTACTTCTCGTAATCATATAAATAATTGGGATGAAAATCTACAGATTTCACATTTCAAATGTATCACAATGGACTGATAGTCTAAGTGAGCCTGAAACTTAATCGGGCTGTCACTTTAACCTAGATTTCAAATCAAGGCGTGATTTCATCATTTTCTTGCACACTTACAAGAGATGTTTATGATTCCTCTAAAACTCAAACAAAAAATTCAGAATCTGATCTAGTTTTCATAGGTAAAATCTTTACATTTATCTGTGGGAAGCGTACTGGTTGAACTGATCTGCTTGGGAAAATATCTGTCATCAAACCCCCCTGAAATTTTTAAAGGAAACTATTATATTTGATTCATGGTGGTGGGTAGTTAAGATTCGGCCCTTATTACTGTATATACTTGTTTTTTTTTTTTTTTTTGTATTATAGTCAAAGTACAAAAAGTCAACAAACTGAAAGGCGATTACATTGCTTTTGAAGAATTACTAAAACCAAGTTGACCTTAGTAAAACAAAAATTTCTTTCATGTGAATACACTTAGCTTTAAGTCGAATCACTTATCTGGGTATAGATAAAATTGGAAGTTCTTCTAAAGGCACTACTTAAAAGGCCCTTCCAAAAATGTCCTCCCAGTCCTTCAATTCAATCTTCTATAACTCGTTTTTTATATTTTTAATGGGTAATTTTAACTTTTTTTACTTCAAATAGGTTAAAACCAGAGTAAGAATTTATGCAATGGTACAAATTTTGTCGAAAAAAATGCTAAATCCATTCTAGAAAAATTTAAATTTTTTGAAAATATTTGAAGTATTCAAAATCATAAACATTTTAGAAAATTTAGTTTAATTTTAGAAAATGTCAACTAGAGTGTATAAAAAACACCGATTATGATCGGGCAGTTACCCGTTGATATCACAAAAATAAAAAAGTATTTTTCGACAAATTCAAGAAAATTTGCTATATTTAATTATTTTTTTCATTTTTTAAAGAAAATTTCGTAATATGAAGGACAAAATTGGAGTTCAAAATATCGCTAGCGCTCTACCAAGTTTACGTTGGGCGTTTATGTTTGTGGTATTTACAAATTTCATATTCTTCCCCTTTTTAGTTAATTTAACTAAAGTACCCAAAAACTAAACTAAAGTATTAAAGTCAGTGATGCTTTCTCAAAACGTAATAATTCCACGAAAATAGAATTAAACTGGCGGTAGTACCAAATAGGATTAACTTTTTTGTGTGTAGCTCCATAAAAAAGTTTGTATTTTATAAAAGCCACATATTTGGCTCGGAATCTATACCAAAATCCTTAAAGGAAGGTTAAAATCAGTGGACTACATAAACTGTTTAGTGTGGACTCCGTAACTATTAACACTAGAAAAATATTGAGCTAATACGAAAGGTTATGCAACCATTATCTTGGGATACGTAAGGTGCACTGCACAATATTAAGGACAAATTTATTTAAAATAAAGAAATTTTATTAAAAGAAATTTTATAATCATAGCTTCAATGTGTTTTTTCACTCAATTTTGGATACGAATCTTGGAAATTTGCGTTTCTCCGTTAAAGTCGTATGGTTTTGAACTAAGGAAAATCATCCTTAATGTAGAAAACTTCTTTAAATTATTAAATTATAACTGATATATTGGATTTAAAATGAAAATGCTTCAAATATAGGCTTAGACTTATTTTGAAGATTTCGCATATTTTTTACTTTGAAGTATCTGTTATAATATGGATTTTTAAAATGGAATTTGTTTGTACGTGAATTACTTTCTTAATATACCGCAAAAAGAGAATGAAAATTTGATTAATTAGATCTATATCCTAATTTCAATTTTTTAATCCTAGATTTAAAGCAAGAGAGGTCCCTAAAAATATTATTTTTTTAAAGAAGCCGCATCTTTTGCTCAAAATCAATACCAAAATCATTAAGAGAATGTCAAAACCTTTTGTGTCCTTGCTTAAGGTGCTGGGGCATACTTTGAAATTTTTAAATTAATAACATTATAAAGAAATAATTACAAAATATAGTTTGCTTTTTTCTTTCGTTGAGGGTAGAATTAAATTCGTATTACAAGTAGATTATTGCTTTTGTGATTCTTTGAGCGGTTTGGACTTAATTCCAATATAGCATTAACTAAATTTAGATTAAAATTATTTTAACCAAAAAACTCTTGGAAACCTTTTAAGGTAATTGTTTCTTTAAAAAACTTCACAGATATATCATTTTAATGAATTCGTGTTTATATCAGTTATCCTTGAGCGACTACACAGCTACCTGGATAAATTAAATAGGACTTTATTCTGTTCTCTAGAGGCCAGCATATTTTCTTAATGATTTTGTATAATAATTTCCCATTCCCATTTTGCCAAGGGCTCTTCTCTTGACTCCAGCCACAGCAGATGTCCTCTAATGAAGTTCTTCCCAATTTTGTTTATCATTCTCGTTTGTGCCTAGCGTTGACATTGAAACATTAACGTAGTTGAATTTCATTAACTTCCGAATATGTAAAACCATTTATTTTTAACACCCAAAAAGACGTGGTGTAGACCGTCGTCTCTCGTATTAGAAGATACTTTGGCCTAATGATTGAGTATCGCATAAGCGTTTATCAAAAATCGATTTGAAATGTTTCCTAGTTCCGTAATTCATTTTCATTCTCAGTGATAATATGAATATTGACTTTTACGAGCAAAGTTTTCAGTGAATTCATTTTGAATTGAAAACCAAAAAACAAAAAAAAAAATGTTTCCACATGGAAGGACCTCTGTCGTCGACACTGGCTAAGGCTGTTTGTGATGGCCATGACAGCCGGTCATAGCTACTGCTGTTGTTGTGTCTGTAGTTGCCGTCACCCTGCTGTTCAATCAGCAAACCCACAGCATTCATTCAGATCCTGTAGCGAAATCATCAGCAGGAGCAGCAGGAGGAGCAATTGAAGCTCTCTTACCTATTTGATTCTTTGCACACAGCCCCTCCTCGCCATTGTCTGATCCAGTGGAAGAGAATCAAAAAACAAACAATAGCCTGTTGTATCGCCTCCTCTCAATTCTATTGTTCATGTTGGCTATGGTAATGGCCGTTTGTCCATGACTCGTACTACTCTCTCGTACCACTTGATTCCATGCCACTTGGAGCAAATGGCCATAATTTGAAAAGTTTAAAAAATAAAAGTAAAATGCTTAGCCGTCCGTAGCTCATGCCCGGGCTCCCGGGGCTGGCGGTGGTCGCTCGTAATGTATGGATATTTAAACTGGAGAAACATTACACTTGGCAATCAACAATTTTATTTGCCATTCATTGTGTTCATATTTATATTTGCTTTGTTTTTTTTTTGTGCCTTGGCATTTGCCTTGCTCCTGCTTCCACCACAGCCCCTGGTGGATACCACATACCACCTATAATTTCATTGTGGATATATAGGACGGATGAAGATGCGTGAGTGGAAATTTAAAATTATGACCACGTTTTGCTTTCCTTATTCGCTTTTTCTATTATAAATCCCATTTTCTTTCGATGAAAAAAAAAAAAATAAATAAATAATGAAAATGGAAAATGATTCCAGAAGATTGAAAGTTAAAAAAAGATTTTCCTTGATTTAGATTTTCTATTACTAAAAACAACGATTTAGATAAGAAGGTCAGATGAATGGTGAACTTGCGAAGCGTAGGTGGCAGAACCAATTTGCGGATGGATATACCATAAATAAGAATTCAAATCGTTGCATGCTGCAGGGTTCCTTGGTATTTTGAAAGGGGTTGGACTTAAGTATCAACGCAGTAGCGTTACCAGAATTATATCACGAAAACCGATAGATAGTATGGTATATAGAAGCCATAACTAAATCTGAACTGATTTTGAACAAATTTGGCATGCATAGTTAGAATGTCAATTATTCTTTCTTTGCAACGTTTGACGTAAATCGGAATAAAACTTTGTTCTGTGTGGTTAAAGAGGGTGTGGTTAAGCTGGGTGTTTTATGAGTTAGTGCATATGTTTGTAGCACTAACTTATAAAACCCCGTTCCACAGAGTGCTTCAGGTTACAAAAAGTTCGGAAACAACATCAAACTTTATATTCAGTTTATATTTGTTCAAATTGGCTACCTTTGACTCAAATTGGGGACTTCAAAAGGCGGACAAAGCCATCACATGCTGGACGAAATTGTTTGGTCCATTCCTAGCGAAGAGCCATCTTGAGATGATCGATATTTTGATATTTTTTATTGCCAACCTTACTCTCCAAAATCGCTCAGGAGCGAAAGTCAAACGGATTGAGATCCAGAGATGTTTGTTGTCATTGTGAAGTAGAAATGCAACGAGGAACCTTCTTTTGAAGCAATTCTTGGTTGACGCGTGCTAAGTGAGATGGTAGGGGTCCTGTTGGAATGTCTACGATCTGCGGCGGAAATGTTTGTGTACCCAGGTCTTCAGATTTTCCTGATAATATTCGGCATTTATTTAGACCCCACATTCGATAAATACTAGAGGTGAGCAATGGTGTAAATATTGTAAGATCTTTGTTAGTCGGGCAGTATAATTTTGATACGCAGATACGATAAAACAATTCTTCCTTTGCAACCAAAAAAATATATATTTCGTTCTCATTTCAATTTAAAATTTCCTTAAAAAAAGAAATGAAAGAAATTTACACCATCGTAAGTCTAAAATAAGTGCAAAAACCGTCCTTTGGAAATCGAAATAAACTCAAATTTCATTTACTCTACACATGATGATGATGATTACAGGTGTTGATAAATGCATTTGCAGTTAGAATAATATTCAATTCAATATTCCCAAGGTTTGCGTTGAATTTGCCATTGTTATCATTGCTTTTTTGAATGTCTCGCCATCGTATTTTTATGTGACACAGATTGTGTCGACAGTTTTCCAACTGAGACAAAAAGACATTGCTCGTATTTCATATCAGCTAGCTAGCGCTTATTGAAAACCACTCACCAAATGTTGCATTGAATTTGGAGATGAGGTGGCTAGATAAATATCTATTTGTTTATCACGTATTCCATATTAGATTATTACAGTAGGTAAAGGATATAAGTACATCTCATATAAGAAAAAAACGCTTTGTTTTGTAAGGAAAGAGATTGGCATATGTAAGGAAAAAAGTAATGATAAAAGATGAAAGATGGCACAATTTTTTAAATTCGGTCGAAAAATGCATTCTAAAAAAATTGCGAATTTTTGAGAAAACTTGAGGTCAAACGTTTCGCGCAAACCTTAAAATGCATTAAAAATCATAAAAACTTATAAAAATTATTTATTTGGCCAAATATGACAAAAATTTTTATTTCACATCCAAAACACTGAATTCGGATTACCTTAAGTGTGATGAAACTCAGTGCAACGGCAGTTGAAATGGTGGACATGTGTCCTGCGATAAGTCCTAGTGTTGGGAAAGTAACGAGTATTTGATTACAAGTACTCGTTGCTGACTAATTTTTTGAGTACTCGTTACTAGTAAAAGAGTACTCAATATCTTCAATGCCAGTTTTTTCTTCTGACGGTAAGTAAGTTGGCGGTTTGGAAGTAAAATTCTTGACTTCTTAGAAAATATTAATTGAAGTTTTCGAAAATCGTTTTATCAGTTAAAATAACACAAAAAGGATATATGGCTTCACCTTTGAAGAAAGTGAAAAATTTATCTGATTCCTTAAAAACGTTTGCATTTGAAAAAATTTGCATTGGGTGTAGGTGGGAGCTATAATTTAAAGCATCACATGGATTACGTCTCATGCGAATAGTATGAATAATAATGTCGTTGTTTTCAGAGAAGGTACCCAAGCTTATTCAAAAACCCTTGGAAAATTTCAACATTGGGTCTCACGATAAAAATGATCGCTAAATATTTTCATCCACTGTCAATGGTGGAAAATGGTGGATTTAAAAAGTTTGCAAACTGCAAGCATCAGCAATACACAATGCCATTTAGATATACCCTGACGAAAAAATACCAAATAGTGAATACGAAATTGGCTCTAAAAATTTGAATGATTGGTGAAAATCTTTTTCTAACGAGATCCATATATCTACAACACCACATTTTATAACACTAGAATAAAACTGGATAATGTAATTTGCTTTTCTATACTGTTTTTAAATTTAAAAAAGAGGAAGATATTATTAAAAAGTGCCCACAATGTCTTTTTTACTTTTTTTATAAAAGTAACGAGTAGTAACGAGTAGTCAAAAGTAATCAAAATTTACAACACTAATAAGTCCATGTTAAATTCATCGCTTCTTCCCCAATTTTGCACTACTTTCAGATCCGAAAAGAATATTTTCAGTACTTTTTTGGTTACGCCTTTAGTTGCTGGGTTTTTCACGAAAATTTTGTAAATTAATATATGTATCAAACAAGGAAAAAATATCACTCAAATATTTCCATTAATTAGCTGATTGAAGATGAAAATGTAATCAATTTAAAAGTTAAATGATAACTTTAACTTTTTCTGATGATTAAAAACTAAAGTCAATGAAGTTAATTATTGAAATTTTTACATTTTTAATTAAAAAATTAATTTTAATTAAAAAATTAATTAGATTTTTTAAATAAAAAATAATGTATTTGAATATTTTGTACGGAAATAATTATTTCCCAACTATTCCCAATGAATAAAATTAAAGTTTCAGCCAAATTTAAAGAAAAATACAAGTGTAAGTATAATCGGAAAATTCATAACAAAATATAAACTCTTGTAAACTTGCAATTATTTCAACAAACGTCAAAAATCAATACATTTTTAATCTAGAATATTTTTTTATTGTTGTTTTGATTCCAGCTTAAAACCACGCGTTGACTAAACTACAAGAGTAGCTTAACCAACAGAGGAATAGTATGTTTGTGAAATTTAGACATTTCTGTGTTATCAATGAATCTTTTTCTTGATTGAAGAAATTTCATGTAAAAAATAATTAATTTCAATTAACAATTAAAATTATTTAATCGACCCATAACTAATAAAACTAAGTACTTTTTGAAAAGTATTCTTTTCTTATTATTTCGTTTATTATTGTTTTAAGGTAGAACAACTTTATTAAATTTTAATATATGTTTTATTTTAATAACCGTTTTTTTAATATTTTCAAACTATATGAGGGTTGTTTTAATCACAAATCAAAATCTGATTCAATCACGAAATTAATTGATCCAATTAATTTTTTAATTGAAATCTCTTCAATCACAGAAATGCTAGAATCAATTAATTGAAAAATTAATTGATACTATTAATTTTTGTGATTGCTTTCTGTTCCAATTTAAAAATTTGTTAAATCAATTAAATTTTTAATTGAATATTTTTGAAGACTCAATTCAGACATTAATTGGAAAATTTTTTACGAAAATTTGTTCTGTGTTTGTATCCTTACATTCAAAAAAAAAAAGAGTTTATTGGGTACAAAAAACATACAAATCATAAGGATTTTTGTATTGGCTCCGGGCCAAAGATGCTGCTTCTATACAATAAAAACATTTTAAATCTAGGCCCTATAAAATTAAAATTAGGATGCAGATCTCATTAATCGATTTTTTTTCTTTTTGCGATATATTAACAAAGTTATTCATGTATAGATAAAAGTCAGATTAAAAATCTACATTGTAACTAATACGACACAACAAAAACTGATAGGAATTGATGTATATTGTTTACGAATGTGAATGTAACCAATTTAAATTAATTAAAATTATAAAATTAAATTAAAAAAAAATAGCACTGGTGTAATTATGACGCAATTAAATTGATGATCACATATTCCTTTAGAAAATTTTAATTTGGTCACCTTAATCTCCCGCAATGCCATAGACAACTATTGTTACTATCGTTTTGTTACAACATATTCCCCCCACACCCCATCTGAAGAAGCATGGAATAACACTCAATAAAATATCAAGAGCCACATAAGTCCCCACACAAATATTATTTAGCCCAAAACGGATGCTCACAAAAATATTAAAGGAATGGAATTGTCTAACACAGAACAACATTTGGTGGCAAGAAGAAAATTCAAAGAGGAAAAACTGAATTCCATTGTGGCACGTCTTCTTTTCTTCGTACTATGCCGTTTTTGCCATTGCATGTGGCCATTACACAACTGTTATGGGAGAGAAATTGTGACGAAGTCTGATGAAGATGTAATATTTTCATATGGTAAAATTATGACAAAAAGAAGTGTATGAAAATCGACTCCAGAGTGAATTAAGTGACGAAGGAATCAACGTTGGAAGAATAAAAGCGGCAATAAGGAAACCCCCATCCGACCGACTGAGGAAGAAAAATGAATGCTTGAAGACCGGAAATTACTTACATTCAACATGAAGCAATTGCAAGCCCCAGAAGCGGCAGCAGCAACAGTGTCAGCAATAAATGCAAACACCCACCAGAAGCTGCAAGGATATGCATTAATGTAGCAACATTTTAATAATAATGCTGACAGGAAGTGTTATGAATATGCATAGGAGCTCTGCAGATTGTTAGAAAAACTCCAACTACGGTTAGTGCTCTACTCAAGAATGTGAACAGATGCTGCTCGAGCACTGAATGATGTTTTATTAAATTTTTATATGAACTAGTTTATGAAATTGACTTTTTTCTTACTTGTAAGAAATTCATAAATAACGCAAGATGGTATTATAAGAATACGCTTAGTCTTTTTAAATACAAGTATTTCGTAAATAGTAAATGATGGTACCAAAAAATAATACAGAGTTCTCCTATTACTACTAATGTACTTGTATTTCTAACTTGCCATGAACGATGCGAAGTGATTTAGTTTTTTTTTTTTACTTTGACATATTGGAATCCTTATGGTGCCCTTTGTATGTATTTATAATTTGTTAACTTTGTCGGGAAATTGTTGGTCTATTATCTAAAAGTTTTACTGGAGATAACGGTTATCTCCAATGAAGAGATGTTTTTTATGCACTCTGGGGCTGGCATATATGGTACTCATTGGTATATCCTTATGAGTACATGCCATCTATGGAAATCGTGAAAATAGTGGAATAGCTGAAAATTTCATTTTGGTACAATTTTACCAAATAGACGGATAAAAACAAAATCATATACACTTTTTTTGTGGGTCTAAAATGACAGTATATTTTCAATTTGTGGCAAATAAAAACTACAATTCTAGCAACCCTAGGAGTTAAATCGGAAGATCGGTCTAATGGGGTCTATGCCAAAAACAGGAAGGGATACACACAATAATCAGCACATCTAATTGTAGTTCTAGAATCTAAGCTCTAAATCGGATGCTGTTTTAAAAGGGGGCTATATAAAAAAACTGTACCGATACACAATATATACACCTCTTTATGGTCCTAAAATACCTCTAGATTTCCAATATCAGGCAAATTGGGTAAAAACTGCTATCACCATTTTATGGTGGTGGGTATAATGCATATAGTGTATCATACATTATTAAAACTATTTTTTATATAATTAAAATATAATTTTCATCATTTTTCTTTAACTAAATTAAATTCAAGAAATTTTTATGTGATGTTTTAACTGTAATAAGGATGATTTATTCTATATACGTTATGATTGTAGACTAGTTTAACGTTAAATACTACTGTTTTTACACACTTGTTAAATTATTACTATATAAATGTAGTACAGTTTATAAGTTTATACTTTTTGGACTGCTATATCAATAAATATAAATATAAAATAAAAACATTTTAAGCTCGGTACTATATTCGCTTTTCGCGTTAACATTTTCGTGATTACTTTATTAAATTGGTTTCATTTGAAACAGATAATTTAATTTATTTGGAGCGCATGTTATCAAGATTTCGTCAAGTTTTAGCAGAAATATGTGTGGTTTCATTTATAATTTTGAATATATTAGAAAAAGTAATCGATAAAATATAGTGATTTTCATCTCGATAGGGATAAAAAAAATCTTTTTCGTAAATTGATTAAAAAATTGTCTCTTGTTTAATTGAATATCTTCTCAACTTCGCTCATGAAATTAATTTGTCTTTTAATGGTATAATCACTGAAATAACAATATCAATAAATGACGTCATTCATAAGTTTAATTAATTCCACTAAATATTTAATTAATTTCATTAAAATATGTGATTAAGCCTACATACGAAGAGACATGTGCTCAATCTTAGCTTCAATCCAAAAAGTTTTTCATTGTTAATCAATTCCTTCTCAATAATGCTGGTGACTTTTCTAAATATTTCAAAGGTTCTCTAAGTGGTTTCATCGCAATGCGGACTCGTTTATAAAAAGGATGTCCTTTGTTATTGAGCTGAAAATATAATTGGACAGCAGTCATTCATAAGAGTGAAGTTCACCATTTGTGGTATCACAATGGACTTATAGTACTTACTCGTAATAGTACTCAATAGTGACATTGTACTTAAGCTAACTTAATCTATGTGATTGATTTTTGTTTCAATTATTAATCAGTTTGAATCAAATTAATTTCTAAATGTTATTAAATATTTTGTTCAAATTTAATTGAGATTTTATTGGAAAGATTTTTGATGACATTTTGTCTGTGCATGATGATGAGTCTGAATGTGGAAATTTAGTGGCTTTTTTTCTGAAAAGTGCTTTGTCTTGAGTTTGTCTGTAAAGAATGTGTATTTTTAAAATGTTGGTAGAAACCTAAAAACATGCAACTCTGCTTCTGAGAGCAACCTCAGCACTCTCGTTTGTCGGCAGTGCTGAAAATGCCCGCAATTTATTTCTATGCGTGACATTACTTTCACAAGGAATTGTAAGCCTTTTCGCACTTTTGCCTGTTTTTTATTTCTAGAAAAAAACCTAAAGGGTAATATTCCAGGCAAAATGCAAAAAAGTACGCAGATTTTACAAGAAAAGAAAACTCCAGCAAGTTGTCTTTAATACAGTTTTAAAATTGAAAGGAGGAATTTGTATTAAAAGTATTCTTACTTCAATTCTCCGCTTCTTTGGCTCCGAACCAATACCAAATTCATTAGTGCAAAGACAAATTCTTTGGAACCGGACATATTTTTTATACCCACCACCAAGTTTGTCATTCCGTTTGTAACACATCGAAATATCGATTTCCGAAGTATATATATTCTTGATCAGGGAGAAATTCCAAGACGATATAAGCACGTCCGTCTGTCAATAATGGCGCTATCGCTATCTATAATTTGCCACAGATTCGTTTTTTATTTGCAGGCAGGTCAAATTCAAAGATGAGCTATATCGGTCCAAGTTTTGATACATTCCCCATATAAACCGACCTCCCGATTTGGGGACTTGGGCTTATAAAAACCGTAGTTTTTATCCACTTTGCCAGAAATTGGAAATCTAGAGGTATTTTAGGACCATGAAAAAGTGTACCGAAAGTGGTGGCTATCGGTCCATGTTTTGGTATAGCCCCTATGCACCGATTTCCCAATTTGGCTTCTTGGGCGTCTATAAAGCGTATTTTCTATCCGATTCGCCTGACATTGAAAATCTAGAGGTATTTTAAGACCATACATTGGTATGTCGAAAATGGGGTGTATCGGTCCTTGTTTTTCTATAGCCCTCATATAGACCGATCTCCCGATTTTACTTCTTGGGCGTCTAGAAACTATATTTATAATCGAATGTACTTGAAATTGGAAATGTAGAGGTAGTTTGGGACCATAAAGAGATGTGTCGAAAATGGTCAGTATCGGTCCATGTTTTGGTATAGCCCCAATATGGACCGATACCCGATTTTGCTTCTTGGGCGTCTTGAAACTGTATTTAATACAATCCCATTTGCCTGAAATTGGAAATCTAGAGGTGAAATTTGAAATCTAGAAGTATTTTATGACCAAAAATAGGTGTGCCGAGATTGGGGTATATCGGTTCATGTTTTGGTATAGCCCCCATTTAGACCGATCTCCCGATTTTACTTCTTGGGCGTCAAGAAACTATATTTTCTATCCGTTTTGCTTGAAAATCTAGAGGTATTTTAAGATCACAAACAGGTGTGCGGTAAATGGGGTATATTCCATGTTTTGGTGTAGCCCCCATGTAGACCGATCTCCCCACTTTACTTCTTGGACTTCTACAATTCGTAGTTTTTACCCACATTGCCTGAAATTGGAAACCTAAATGTATTTTAGGATCACCAATAGGATAGCCGAATATCGTGTGTATCGATCCATTCTTTAGTATAGCCCCCGTATAGATCTATTTCCCGATTTAACTCCTTGGGCTTCTAGACACCGTTTTTATCCGATTTGCCAGAAAATGTAAATATACTGGGATTTTAGACACTCTAAAATCTATATCACATTTAACGGTCCATTTGGTAAGGCATCGATATATACCGATTTCACTTTGAGGGTATAGGAGGCGCACTGAAAAATGCTTGAAACTGAAAGTAAAATTTTCATATTTGACTCCTCGTAATTATTTAAATAATGACGGTAAAAATCTACAGATTTAAGATTTCCAATCAAGGCTTTATTTCATAAATTCAACGATATGTTTATGATTTCTCTAAAACTCAAACAAAATTGGTTCTTATAAATCCAGAATTTGATCTAATCTTCATAGGTATAATCTTTAAATTTATCTTCGAGAAGCGTACTGGTTGAACTAATCTGCTTGGGAGAATATCTGTCATCAAACACTCTGAAATGCTATATAAATATTGTCAAGTAACCCGCTACGACGAAGAGTTTTCAAAGTAAACTATTATATTTGATTCATGGTGGTGGGTATTTAAAATTCGGCCCGGCCGAACTTATTTCTGTATATACTTGTTTCAGCGTAAGCTTTTTCGACAAAGTTTTTATATCACATTACCTCCATTTTTTAACAACTGGTGATAAGTAGATTTGTTCCTAGGTTAGGTTAGGTGACAGCCCGATGTATCAGGCTCACTTAGATTATTCAGAACTTTTCTCTTATCATTGGTGAACTTTTCTCTTATCACTGAGTGCTGCCCGATTCCATGTTAAGCTCAATGACAAGGGACCTCCTTTTTTATAGCCGAGTCCGAACGGCGTTCCACATTCCAGTGAAACCACTTAGAGAAGCTTTGAAACCCTCAGAAATGTCACCAGCATTACTGAGGTGGGATAATCCACCGCTGAAAAACTTTTTGGTGTTCGGTCGAAGCAGGAATCGAACCCACGACCTTATGTATGCAAGGCGGGCATGCTAACCATTGCACCACGGTGGCTCCCATTTGATTTGTTCCTAAAATAGATTTGTTTTTTTGTATACGAATTTTTCCTCTATTGTCAATCAATTCTAATCGAATATAACCTGGTGACAGCCAAGTAAAAATGTTATCCTAGAATTAACTTCGTTCCACGATTGACCACCACAATGCCTGTGATACGTACATTAGCTTATATGTCCGCCATGGTCTCTGGAGCGACGATGGAAGTCTGCAGGGTGCAATGGACACATGTGCGTATGCTATCATTGGCTGGATGAGTTCATATGCGCAAATATATCGTAAATCATAAACCCTGGACATCATCGAGGTGTCACACCGTATTATTAATTTATTTGGTATTAACAAAAATACATAGGAATTCTATGAAAAATTATCACATTTTAAACCTCAAACTGTTGTCGAACATAAATCAAAGAATTAAGAGCATCCAAAATTGGGTACACATACATATAGAGATGTCATGCTATGAAAAAGTATGGGGTTGTTATTTTATTATGGTATAAATCAGATGAAAGACATTTTAAACTCTCTCTCTCTATCATTCTCTCTAACTTAAATTTCAACAGCGATGAATAGGATTTTATGTACGTTTTTTGGACTATCTTGTTACAAAATCCAAAAACCCGAATTTATTCTGATAATTGGTTTATACACCCAGAAAAAAGGGGCTCTAATGCCAACTGAACTTTATTTTAGTTCATGAAGTTTAGTTGATTTTAGTTAAACTTTGCACAATATGAGTAAATGTTCCTTATTTGAATAATTTTTTGCTAACTTTAATGACGTGAACTAAAAATAAGAAAAAAAGTTTTACACAAATATAGTGCACAATTTTACTAAAAAATAAAATAGTTCATATTTTCCTAAAATGACAGAAGTTTGCTTAAATTGAGTTCATAAGTCTCTCAAATGAGTAAATTTTACTAAAATTGTACCTGTCATGAACTTCGTATAGCGCTAAAGACATTTTAACAATTTTTAAATCCAATTTTTTCTTTCAATATATGAAATTTTCTTAAACAAGAGCAAAAAATTAATTATTTTTAAAAAATTTTCTTCAATTTGACAAAAAGTATTAACTTATTTGTAACATGTTGCAATTAGAAAACTATTTTAGTTAAAATTTTCTAAAATAAACCTACATTTTCTTCAACGGTGGGTTCACTTTTTTTTGGGTGTAGTTTTGCTGCAAATAGAGGATTCTGATGAGGAATGTGGTAATTCCGGAACGGCATTCATTCAACCATCTTACAGTCTACAGGGATGTTCCCAAATAAACTTAACAAGCACACTACTCCTCTCTTGGTTAAGCTACGCGTGGTTTTAAGCTGAAATCAAAACAACAATGATCGTTTACATTAAACTCAGTTTATATTATTTATTAATTCCAAATATATTTTCTCTATTTAAAATGTTCTCTCGAATGCATTACAATATTGCTCAAAAACTTCATCTCTATACGCATTGATTGGATATAAGGCAAGGGAAGGGCGTACACCCTCAATGGTATGAAAATCCATCGCATACGTTTCTGGTTGGAATGACATGTTCATCTGTGGGTTGGTTTCTTACCGTGTTTGCCAAAAGTGGATTGACACATTGGCCGTTATCCATTAGCTTTTGTCGACGTTTGCCGTCAGACGGTCAAACGTGACACGCATACAAGGGGATCATTGAATCTGGTCCGGCCTACGACAATCATTGGCAATAGGCATTGCTCTGTCAGTGGTCTCATCCTTGTGTACGGTTCATCAGTAATGGTTAAGGAAGTGCCATCATTCATCAGCCATGTTTGTATCACCATCAAAATTCTGGGATGGAGAGTACAAAAGCTTCCAAGCTTTATGGGTTTCTATTGTTTTATGATTTTCTATGATTGTGGTGATTTTTAGTGGCACCAATAAACTCATGGACTCTATTTTTCTTTACTTTTGCGGCAGTGACTGATGGCTGGCATTCATCAGTCATTCCCAAATTTAGTTATCAACAGTCATACACGTTGTTAGTTGTTTACTAGCATATTCTGAGACGATATATGTGCGTACTTTTCGTTGTTCAAAAAAGTTTGCACTGACAAAAAAATTTTAAATTTCATTTATTTAGATACACGGACGAAAAAGACTATTTTTCACATGCTTGGGTGTAAAATTATATGTTTGGAACTATGTATTTGTATACCTTTCACCACTACTGTGGTACAGGGTATAATAAGTTTGTGCATTTGTATGTAACGTCCAGAAGGAGACGTCATATACCCATCTTTTAGTATACCGATAATCTTAGGGCGTTTTCGTTTCGCAAAAAATATGTTGCCTTGGTGTTACACTACTTTTTCCCTCATTGTATTTTCGCCCAAATGATAGTGTCATTCCAAAGTTATTATTAATTCATAACATTTTGAGGGATACAGGATCCAAAATCTATGACAGTGTCCTTCATATGTGGCAATCAATTTCGAGAATGTTGCACCTTTTTTCCCAATCGAAATCACCATTAGAATTAAATTTTAAGTTAACATTCAAAGTCCAACTCGCAGGCAAATCGTCTTCAAATTTGGCATAGGTTATTTTTTTTGTCTCAAAGGCTATTGATCGGATTATATTTAGATATAAGTTATATAGATATAACCAATCTGATCATAAATGACGTATTTATCAACTGATCTTCTTCAAATTTCATACATACAAATAGTTTGGGGGTCCCGTTTATTTTGCGGAACATTAGTCAAATCGGTTCAGATTTAGATGTGCCTGATATGCACTTATATGACAACAGAGGTCATAGTTTTACTTCGATTTACGTGAAATTGTACATGGAGCGTAGAATTAACATGCCAACTGTATATATCAAGTTTGTTTGAAATCGCTTCAGATTCAGAAATAGCTCCCTATATAGCTTTCGCCCGATTTACACTCATGTGACCCCAGGAGCCAAAGTTATACTCCAGCTATCTCAAATTTTACACAGTGCGTAGAATTTATTTTATAAATATGCATACGAAATTTGGTTAAAATCGGTTCTGATTTAGATATAGCTCACATATATAATTTTCTCCCGATTTACACTCCTATGGGACCAGGCCTCAACGTTTTACTCCGAGTTACGTGAAATTTTGCACAGGAAGTAAAATTATGATTGTTAATTTGCATACCGAATTTGATTGATAGCTGACATATATCACTTATATGGCCCCAAAGACTAAAATTTTACTCAAGTTTACTTGATGTTTTGTGCAGAGAGTAGAATTAACATTCTTGCTATGCATGCCAAATTTGGTCAAAACCGGTTCAGATTCCCAAATATCTTTCGCCCGATGACCATGGAGACCAAAGTTTCATTCCGAAAATTTTGTAATTTTAACAATGTGCGCCAAATTTAGTCAAAATCGGATCTCAGATTTCGACGAAGCCCCCTTATATAAGTTCTTCCGATTTGGGCAAGTATGACCCACATTTTCCTTGTAAAATCGCCACTACCAAGTGCAAAACTCACAAAAATTATTCAAATTTACCTATACTCTAATTCGTATGTATCGACCCATAAGTCATAAATGCAATTTTGGGAAATTTTATACAAATGCTCCAGATTTAATTGTTTCCAATATTTTTTACTAACATTGTGCTCTAATCCGGTCGTTAACCGATTTAAATTTTTGAGTCTGGAGATTTTGTAAAGGCCTAAAAAGTTTTGTCCAAATCGTTTCATACACAGAACAAAATTTCACGAAAATGTTTCCAATTAAAGTTTCAATTGAGTTTTAAAAAATATTCAATTAAAAATTTTATTGATTCAACAAATTTTTTAATTGAAATAAAAATCAATCACACAAATTAATAGTATCAATTAAATATTTAATTGGATCAATTAATTTTTTAATTGATACTATCATTTCTGTGATTGAAGACATTTCAATTAAAAAATTAATTGGATCAATTAATTTCGTGATTGATTCAGAAAAAAAATTTTTTGTGTGTATTTAAATATTTATGTATGGTAATATAAAACTTTTAAAAGAAAAATTTTCCGTAGTTAAACTAACGCTAAATTTAACTTATTTTTATTGGAAAAACATTATTTGCTAGTAGTTAAATTTTATTATCTTTTTCGAAATTTTCTACAGATGAAAAATTTTATGAACTAAACGTGTGTATAAAGTTCAATGACCGTACACATAAGTTCAATATGAACTAAAGCAAACGAAGATTTTCGTACGATTCCCAAAAATAGTCAGAATGAACTACAGTATAGTTAAAATGGTGATGATTTTGCGCCAATGATTTTCTTCTTTACTTTTAGTTCATTTTTTCTTCAATGAGAGGATGTAATTTCGTGAACTGCAGTTAAAAAATACAACAGGGCATTAAACTTTCCTGGTATTGACAACGCTTTGGGGAAATCTCAAAATGTGGAGTAAAATTTAGTTCAATTTTTGTGCGAGGTAGTTCATTTTTCCTATAAAACAGTTCACTTTTTTTCGGTGTTTACACAGCTCCCAACAAAATTTAAAGGAGTTAAGATCGTACCAAAATTTTTGGTACACGCAAAAAAATATCACCAAAATATTTTCAATTTAAAAGTTGATTGAAGTTGAACATTTTTTCTTTTAATGAATTAATTGATACCATTAACTTTTTAATCAAGATAGAGACATTAAGTAATTTAAATCAATGATCAAAAATTTTAAAATTTTTAATTAAAAAATTAATTGATACTATTTACTTTTTAACCAAACTCGGAAGTCCGTTAAAAAAAGTCATGGACATGAGTTTAATTTTTAATTAAAAATTTGTTTCAAAAAATCAATTGTGAATCAAACTAAAAACACTAAGTCAATTCATAAATTAATTGAAAATAGTTACCTTTTTTAATTAAAAAAATAATTAAGTTTTGCAATCAACATCAGTTTAATTTTTAATTGAATCAATTAAAAACTTAATTGAAATCAAGTAATTTTTTAATGAAGTATTTTTTCCCCAATTTAAACTGTGTTTGGTACTATAATTTTCGTGATTGAAGACATTTTAATTAAAACATTAATAGGATCAATTAATTTCGTAATTGAATCAGAAAAAATTTTTTCTGTGTATACATAGTGGTGAAGGGTATAGTATAGTCGGCCGACTTTAGATTTTAGTTACTTGTTTATTTATAACTGAATGCAAAATACATGTATATGTAGATGTAAGCATTATTTAATTTAGAATTATATTTTTATACCCTGCGCCACACTGTGGAACAGGGTATTATAAGTTAGTGCATATGTTTCCAACACCCAGAAGGAGACGAGATAGACACGTGGTGTCTTTGGCAAAAATGCTTAGGCTGTCCGTGAACACATTTTTGTAATCAAAGTCTAGGTCGCAGTTTTAGTCCAATCGACTTCAAACTTGGCACAAGTATGTATTTTGGATCAGAATAGAACCCTATTAATTTTGGAAGAAATCAGATTTAGATATAGCTCCCATATATATCTTTCGCCCGATATGCACTTACATGGACCCAGAAGCCAGCATTGTTCCCTGATTTGCTTGAAATTTTGCACAAACATAACTTGCAAAATTTGATCGAAAGAGGTTCAGATTTAGATATAGCTCCCATATATATCTTTCGCCTGATATGGACTAATACGGTCCCTGAAGCCACAGTTTTTCCCCAATTTGGTTTAAATTTTGCACAGGGAGCACAATTAGTAGTGTAGTTAAGTGTGCCAAATTTTATTGAAATCGGTTCAGATTTTGATATAGCTCCCATATATAGCTTTCGCCCGATTTAGACTCATATGACCACAGTGGCCAATCATTCACTTCGATTTAATTGAAATTTTGCACAGGGAGTGGAATTAGCATTGTAGCTATGCGTGTCAAATTTGGTTGAAATCGGTTCAGATTTAGATATAGCTCCCATATATATCGTTCGCCCGATTTACACTCATATGACCACAGAGGCCAATCTTTTATTCCGATTTAATTGAAATTTTGCACAAAATTAGCATTGTTGTTATGCGTGCCAAATTTGGTTGAAATCGGTTCAGATTTATATATAGCTCCCATATATAGCTTTACACACACATATACGACCACAGAGGCCAATTTTTTGCTCAGATTTAATTGAAATTTTGCACAGGGAGTAGAATTAGCATTGTAGCTATGCGTGCCAAATTTTGTTGAAATAGGTTTAGATTTAGATATTGCTCCCATATATATGTTTTTCCTATTTGGGCAAAAATGGTCAAAATACCAACATTTTCCTTGTAAAATCGCCACTGCTTAGTCGAAAAGTTGTAAAAATGACTCTAATTTTCCAAAACTTCTAATACATATATATATCGAGCGATAAATCATAAATAAACTTTTGCGAAGTTTCCTTAAAATTGCTTCAGATTTAAATGTTTCCCATATTTTTTTACAAACATTGTGTTCCACCCTAGTGCATTAGCCGACTTAAATTTTGAGCCTATAGATTTTGTAGAAATCTATCAAATTCTGTCCAGATCGAGTGATATTTAAATGTATGCATTCACTCAAAAAAAAAAAAAAAGTGAACTCTCTATTTCACTAAAGCCAATTTAACTTTATTTTAGTTCATATAAATATTATGTTTGGAGAAAGTTTTCTTTACTCTAATACTTTTTTGAGTACATTAGTTAAATTAACTAAACCTGAGGAAAAAACTATACTTAAATGAAGCATAAAGATTAACTAAATTCGTGTCTTCCACAAAATAGTTCAGAATTTCTTTAAATTTGTAAATTTTACCAAAAATGCGTCCATCGTGAACTTCGTATGTCACTAAAGACATTCTTGCAATTTTGAACTCCAAGTTTTTTCTTCAAACTACAAAATTTTCTTTAACAAGTGAAAAAACTGAGTTATGTCTAATAAATTTTCTTGTATTTGTCGAAAAATATTTACTTATTTTTATGACATTGGCGTGATGCCAACGTTTGTAATACTGTTTAGTTAAAATTTTCTACAAATATTCAAAATTTTCTAAAATTAACCGAAAGTTTTCTTCCTGGTGGGTTCACTGTTTTTTCAGTGTTTGGGACAAACCTTTATATATAGCCCCCAACACATTTGACGGATGTGATATGGTATCGAAAATTTAGATCTACAAAGTGCTGCAGGGTATAATATAGTTGGCCCGCCCGACTTTAGACTTTCCTTACTTGTTTTTGTAGTGGACGTCTTTGTCGACTAGTACCGCGTAGACACAAAAATTTCTGATATGCCTCATAAAGGAAAGAAAGACGAAAAGGGGATGAAACCAAGAATTTGTTTGCCAAAGAAAAAAAAATATAGAAGGTCGAAAGAACACTTTTATTTGTTATACCAGGATCACAAACAAAAACTTGAATTCAATATTCTCATTTTTTTTTGGTAATTGTGCTGTCTACGCTGCCTAAATGACTCTTTGTTATAAATCAATTTTTTCTCAAATCCTCACTTATTTCATTTTTTTTGTCTTCTCAAAGAGTAGTAGAACTCTCTCATATTACTATCAGGCGCTTGTCTCAGACTCAGATCACTTTACACATCATAGTTTTGTTTCATATTTTACTTGAGTGTTCATACGTTTGTTACACAGAAAGTTGGAACAGAAATATTAAATAATTAGTCAAAGAATATTTTTGTGAATAAACCAAATTTTTAACATTTAGTGAATATGTTATTCACTAACCTGATAAAACAAATTTTAGTGAATGAATCTCTTAAAGTGATGGTATCTATGAATTTCAATTTATGTTGTGGCAACCCTGAATTTAATCGCGATTTTTCAATGGCAACTTTTGGGACGGTAATCGTACTTACAGTGATTGTTCGATCACACCTTTTGACGTTTTTCTTTAGCCACTTGCATGTCAGCAATCGAACCCCACAAGGCTTGCAAAATTTTCAAGAACTTCCTTTCCATTTTATCCAGTAAGGTGTTCGGATCAAAGTCACAAGAAATTAATTTTTAATTTACTAGAAAAATCGACAAACATCAGTGGAATTTTTAATGAAATTTATATTTCATATAAATTATATTTTCAATCAGAAAACATATTTAGTCGCAAAACGAGGTAGGTTCGACGAATTAATAATTTCGGCAGCGTAATAAAACTCCAATTTCATTCAGGTTTATGCAAATTTGTTGCCTACTCCAATCTGACTTCATCACGTGGAGTCAGCTTTCGACTCATCCAGTTGGAAATTAATATATTCATTGACCAAATTTAATGGGATCCCAGCATCAAGAGAAAATAAGCTTTTCCCATTCGAGAACGAGTTGTGTCCACGAATAGTTATATCATTGTCAAGGGTTCCGCGCCTCCCCACTTACATTAAGTAATATACGCAACCAACAACATTTCCATAGGGAGAGCGTACTCCGAACACTATTTTCCTGAAATTTATTTCTATGGCGAAATGGTAGAAATGAAGTAATAAGAGGAACCATAAATTTCTACACAAGGCCAGTGGGAAATTACAGCAAGTCCCTGGGCTGGCTGACTAAAAGCCATTCACATTTCACCTATTCATCACCATCTGAATTAGGTCGAATCATCTCATGATTTTAACTTAAAATCATCAATTTCATTATGGATCCATCCCAGTTTCATAATTTTTACATAAAGCCATCAGCATGTTATTTCTGAATTAAGGCAAGTCCCTAGTTCGACAGACTACACTTCACAGTTTTATCATAAAGTCTACAAGTAACTACGAGTCACCTCATTATTTCAATCAACTTCAACCAAAATTGTAATCGTATAATGTAATGGAATCTATCTCAGGGTTTAACCATATAGTCATCATTTGAATTAAACCAAGTCATCTCATCATTTCTACTTAAAATGATCAATTTCATCGTGATCGGCATAATGTAAAGAAACCTCCAGACATCCATTCCAGCCTCACCCTAGAGTCATCATTGTTTTACATATGTTTTAAGACCAGCTACATCATCTTTTTCGTTTAAATTCATCAATTACGTCAAGATCGATATCGTGCTATGAATTCAAGGAGATAAGCCTGTATTTTTGACATCTAAACTCTAAGTTAAAAAATTGGGATTCGACCATAACATTTTTATTGTGCTATTGCTGAATGGAATTGCAGATTTAAAAATATTTGCAAGAAAGTATAATCCAATTTTTATCCCATAAACAGCATCTACAGCATCGTTACCTGCGAAGGCCTTCTACGGATCGATATGCTGGTGAGTTTTATAAAAATTTATAATATATTTTGTGATATTATATTTTCTTGCATTGAGGTTTTTGCGTGAGTGTAGAAATCTTTAATATGAGATTGTGACTATTACCAGACACCTGTGCGTAAAAAAACAAAACAAAACAATCATTCATAAATGTTATACTATTGCTGAGTCTTCTTCTTCATGTCTGGAGCTGAGCTCCCACAGCAATGACGTCACAAGCATTAACAAGAATATTCATTCATGAGTACTGTTGATCATCATAAGTGTTATACCCTATACGGCTCTCTGGCATAAGCACAAACTCATAGTAAATATTTCTATCACCTGATAATTGCTTTGTTATGAAATGAAACAAAAAAATAACAAAATCAAATGCACAAAGATAAGGGTTTATAGGGGTGTCCCGAATCATAAATTAATTTTGTAAAATCAATATCTTTCGTTTGTATAAATATATATTTCTATTGTTTCTGGTATATAATCAGAACGTATTTTTTTTAATTTTTTTTTATATTTATCAACTTGAATTCATATTGAAAAACTTAAATACTAGAGTTATGGTTTTTGATGATTCCTTCATAAATGCATACTAAACAAAATTACTAGGCCATAATATGTTTTATATCAAGGTATAATGTTAAATTTCACTAATTAAAACTTATCTACTTAAAATTATTCTATATTAGCTATTATATCTATAT
The DNA here is from genome assembly GCF_050003625.1 of Haematobia irritans. Classification (NCBI taxonomy): domain Eukaryota; kingdom Metazoa; phylum Arthropoda; class Insecta; order Diptera; family Muscidae; genus Haematobia; species Haematobia irritans. Next base: position 113,135,876 of record NC_134397.1, read on the forward strand.
TGCACGATTTCTAAAAATTCTATTTAAAAATGTTTTGAATAAAATTCGATAATTATAATGGATTGCTAAACTAAAATTTTCATGTTTTCTTATTGGAATGTAAATCAATAAAAATGTAATAAAAGCTTTAGAATTGGGGTTCTAGGTAATGAAATTAAGCCACTAGAACATAGGAAGGCGAGGGTTATGAGGCTTGTCTCTCGATGTCACCTGAGAGATATATATAATATTGGCTTTCGGAAAATACCATTTTTAGTGTTATTCTTTTTAAATTAATTTTCTCTTGATTAAAGCGGGTGTTTGTTTTTATTTTCTGTAATCATATTGGTCCATTTAGTTTCAGAGCAGCTTAAAAAAATAGGGAGTCTATAAAAATTAATTATTGTAATGGGAACTTAGTCTATGAGGAGCAGGACGAGAACCCCCCACCCGACTGAAGTTAGCTAGAAAAAGGCTCCCGCAGTCCTAACTCAGCATAGACGGAAGGATGTTTATAAATTATTAGAACTTGCATCGAGATCCTCCGTGGTCCTGTACATTACATAATTTGGCGCCCAACCGTGTGGGGCCCGAGGGACGCTGTCCCCTGGCTCTATTTTTTATTTAATAACTTTTTCTTTTAGAGTTAATTTTAGTCAAATTTGAATGCCTTAATTTTTGCAATTTCCATTTTATGAATAGTTTTCAGAGATTTTCTGGATAATTAGCATTTTGAACGATCGAAAGAGCTAACCGCTTATCTGCTGTTAACATTTTCGTAGATTGGTATGAGCAAATGTGAGATATTCTTTATTTTTTTGTACACTTTTATTTTTTTTTCTCTTGGGATTAGTTTTTATCTTGAACTTAGATATCAGTAGCTATGAATCTATTAGGATTTCGGCAAAACTGCTGACAGCATTTTGACGACCAATGTTTTGTAGGAGAGTTTAAGTATAGAATTTTCTCTTTGCTGGTTTGTTCGGTAGACTTGTATCTTAGAAAAATATAAAAGTGTCCCATAGACCATTAGTATTATCCTGTACTTATCGATAGAGAGCCAATTTTATTCCATTTACATTGATATGCATTCCAAATAAGAAAACATAACTTTATGATATTTTTATATTCAATCAGTAAATATTTTCTGGCCTTGTCAAAACAATTTTTCCGTAATTTTCATTGCAACATTCTAATTTTTGCAAATTGGTTTCGATATTGAGCTGGAAATTTTTCGGAGATTTATTTTTTTTTTTATTGTTTAGGGAAAATATTTTTCGTTAATTGATCATTAGTAATTTTTTTTGGCTGAAATGCATCACACACCTCCTCCGGGAGCTAATCCAAACTTGGATAGCCAAGGTGACCAAGCATCAGCTTTAGCACCTTTGGTGATAGAACCTTCAGTTTGTCATGTTTGTAATGAGGTAATGAGTGAGGGACAAGATTGTCTTATAATCAATGATTGTTCTCACCCATTTCATAGACGATGTATCGAGGATTATTTATCAAATTCTTCGGAATGTCCCGTCTGTAAGAGACCTTGTCAACTCAGTGAGTTGAGGAGTCACGTGATATCGTCCAAATCAGTTCCTACAGCGAAAGGAAATAAAAGGGGTAAACCAAGGGGTGCTATGTCTAAGCATTATAATACCCGTAATGCTACTCGTAATTTATTTCAAGAACCTCAATACGGCTACGTGGACCAAGGTACTGGAGTACCAGTGACACCGAATCGAAATGTTAATAACACAAATCAGGACCATATCAATTCTCCTGGCCCTGGATTAAGCAATCCACCGGCTCCCATTTCAATCGATTACGGTGAAATAAACCGCATGATTGAATCAAATTTAGCCCGATTGTTACGGGGAATGAATATTTTACCCCAGGGACAAAATTTGTCAAATCGAAATCATGCAAATGTGTCGAATGATGGTATCAATGTTAATGGTGGTTTCCAGGAACACATATCAAATAGTGAGCGTTTGGTAAATATGTCTCCAAATGTATTTTCTGGGTCAAGTGTGAATGGAATGCCATCTGATAAAGTGACATCTATAATCCAAAGTTGGAACATTAAGTTCGATGGATCGTCCTCTGGATTAAACGTTGAGGAGTTCCTTTATAGGATTAAGTCACTGACTAATGATAATTTTGGAGGCGACTTTTCCGTCATAATTAGGAATTTGAATACCCTATTGACTGGAAAAGCGAAAGAATGGTACTGGCGGTATCACAAACAGACGCCCTCCATATCGTGGAATGATTTCTCACAGGCTATTAGGGGTCAATATAAGGAATGTAAAACTTCTTTCGATTTGAGAGAAGAGATCCGTAATAGAAAACAAAAGCCAAACGAAACGTTTGACTCGTTTTTCGAATCTATTTCATCCATTATGGATCGATTACCAACGCCTATTCCAGAAAATGAACTTTTGGAAATTCTTCCTAGAAATCTCCGTCCAGAAGTTCGTCAAGATTTATTGTATGTTGAGATAAATTCGATTTCTCATCTGCGTCAGTTGGTACAAACTCGTGAGAATTTTCTTAATGACGAGTATGTACGACGAAATTTGGTGACACGCAGTCACCCATCGAGTCAAATGCAACGTAGACAGGTTGCGGAGATAGGTATAGATGAAGAGATTGATGAGACATTAGATTTAATGCCTAATGTCGATGCCTTGAATAAGGTTGGACAGAATTCTAAATGTTGGAATTGCAACACAGTGGGGCACTACTGGCAAGATTGTTTGGCCGAAAGAACCATATTTTGTTATGGGTGTGGTGCAAAAGGGATTTTTAAACCCAATTGTGTTGATTGTAAAACCCGAAACTCAAACACGACAAAAAACTTTCGAACCCTGGGTTCTCCAAAGGATTAAATCCAATAGAGAATCCCGCTTTGAATTCTGATTCCCAATGTGACAAATATTTAATTTCTGATAATGACATTCCTAACAGCCATGACTTGAATAAACCGGATACGAATCCTGATATGCCACGAAAACAAATATCGATCCTAAAGCGGATATCACAGTATGAAATACCTGATTTAATTGATAATTCTCGAATACTTTGTCCGAAGTTACCATACCATAAACGGTATGAAATGTATGTTAAGAAACGTAACGAAATTTTTAATATTTCATCTGTTTCCAATTATGTCCAAAAGCGACCTAAACGATCAACCACACGAATGAGGATGTTTTTTAATCGAAGAAAATTGTGTAAGAAATTTTTAATTTCTGCAATTTTCTCTAATCCGAAAGATATGCGCTTTTACGCGAAAATTTCATTTTTGGAATTCGATGAATATGGTCTGTTAGACACTGGTGCTAATGTTAGCTGCATCGGTGCAGGATTGGCAAGCCACAATTTTCATAAATACCCAAATTTTTCTAAATGTAAATCGCAGGTGCGAACAGCAGATGGTAATGTGCAAAATGTACTCGGCTGGCTTGATGTCATTGTATCATTTAAATCCAAGAGCGGTAGTGTAAGGTTTTTCATTGTGCCATCTATCGCCCAAAGGGTTATCCTAGGGGTAGATTTTTGCCGCACATTTGGACTTTTTCCAGATATTACTGGATCTGTTGATTTGCTATTTACGAACAAAACACCTTGTGATTTTTCTGAGTTATCCTCTCTAGATCAAGATCGCCAGATGGAATCTAATCTAGCGCAGGAAGAACGATTTCGTCTGACTGACCAACAAAATAGACAATTGGCATCTGTAATTGAATTATTTCCTAATTTCGAAACCCAGGGACTGGGTAGAACTAGCCTCATTAAGCACACCATTGATGTTGGCGATGCTCTACCTATAAAGCAGAGATTTTACCCAGTTTCCCCTGCGGTTGAAAAATTAATGTTTGGGGAAATAGACAGAATGTTAGAACTTGGAGTCATTGAACCTTCCAATTCTCCTTGGAGTTCTCCAATGAGATTGGTAGTAAAACCGAATAAAGTAAGATTGTGCTTAGATGCTCGAAAATTAAATTCGGTTACGAAAAAGGATGCATATCCATTACCAAATATTGAGGGAATCTTCGCACGATTGCCGAAGGCAAACTTGATATCCAAATTGGATCTCAAGGATGCCTTCTGGCAGATTAGCCTGGACGAAAAGTCGAAAGCATTGACGGCATTTACAGTGCCTGGAAGGCCATTGTATCAATTTGTGGTAATGCCTTTCGGGCTCTGTAATGCCCCACAGACAATGTGCAGGCTAATGGATGAGATTATCCCACCGGACTTACGCCATTGCGTTTTTGGCTATCTGGATGATCTCGTCATCGTGTCTGAAGACTTTCCCTCACATCTTGAAGTATTGGTAAGGATATCATCCCAATTTAGGAAAGCCAATCTTACCTTAAATATTTCGAAAAGCAAATTTTGTGTAAGGACAGTGAACTATTTGGGGTATGTGATTGGTAATGGTGGTATTACTACCGACCCCGAAAAAGTTTCTGCCATTCTGAACTGGCCTGCCCCCCGTAATTTGAAGCAGGTGCGAGGTTTTTTGGGGTTAACCGGTTGGTACCGTCGATTTGTACCAAATTTTGCCTCAGAAACTTTTGCAATAACTGAAGTGTTGAAAAGTAAGAAAAAATTCCAGTGGACCTCAGAAGCTCAGATTGCGTTCGAGAGACTCAAGGGGTTATTAACTTCTACGCCTGTATTGTCAAACCCGGATTTTGCCAAGAAGTTCTATCTTCACTGCGATGCAAGTGATTACGGAATTGGAGCCGTACTTGTGCAGAAAGATGACGAGGGTAACGAGAAGCCGATTGCTTTCATGAGCAAGAAGCTAAACACCGCGCAACGTAACTACAGCGTTACCGAACGCGAGTGTTTAGCTGCTCTGGAAGCAATCAAAAGGTTTCGTTGTTATTTAGAACTTCAAGATTTTGAAGTTATCACTGACCACTCTAGCCTTCTATGGCTGATGCGGCAGCCCGATTTAAGCGGACGTTTGGCCCGCTGGGTGTTTAAGCTTCAGCCATATAAATTCACGATCAGCCATAGAAAGGGTAGAGAGAATGTGGTCCCTGATGCTTTGTCAAGGATACCATTCGATGAAGTTAGCAGTGTAGAAATTGTGGAGGCAGAAGTTGACCTGAATTCTAAATTTTTCGATGCAGAAGATTATGTGGATTTGCGTAGCAGGGTTGTGGAAAATGAAGCGAAATTTCCAGATGTTAAGGTCATTGATAAATATGTGTATTTTCGCACAGAACATTATTCTGGTAATGACGACCAGGAACAGCGCTCATGGAAACTATGGATTCCACATGGTCTTCGAAATGATACCATTTATAGGGCCCATGATACTGCTGTCACAGCTCATGGAGGTACATTCAAAACTTTAGAACTGTTGCGCAGAAACTTTTACTGGCCAGGAATGGTTAAGGACGTTAGGGAGTATGTGCAGAATTGCGATGTGTGTAAAACCACTAAAAACCCAAACATTATTATGAGACCTCCTATGGGTAAGCACATACCTTCCGTACGGCCTTTTCAACGCCTTTATATTGATTTGCTTGGTCCTTATCCAAGGAGCAAATCAGGCTTTATTGGTATTTTGATTGTACTTGACCATCTTAGTAAATTTCATTGGCTTTGTCCACTCAAAAAATTTACTTCGACGGCTATAATGGACTTTCTACAGACGCAGATATTCCATACATATGGTGTACCTGAAACAATCGTTTCAGATAACGGCAGCCAGTTCAAAGCCAATGAACTAAACGCTTTTTTCACCAAATATGGCATTAACCATATGTACACGGCTTTTTACTCCCCGCAGGCTAACGCCTCGGAGAGAGTAAACCGATCGATAATTGCTGGAATTAGAGCCTTTCTGAAAAACGACCATAGACAATGGGATCAAAATCTCAGCGCGATCAGTTGTGCTCTTCGCAATTCATACCATCAATCCATAAACTGCTCACCATATCATGCTTTATATGGATTTGATATGATCACGCATGCTTCGTCTTATGAACTTTTGAAGAAATTAAATTTGCTTAACGAACCGACTACTGATTTATGCAGAGATGATCAGCTACAGCTTCTCAGAAATAGTTTACGAAAGCGTATTAGAGAGGCTTACGATAGGAATCAATGCCAATATAATCTCAGGGCTCGACCACAAAATTATAAAATTGGCCAGGAAGTATATAGGCGTAATTTTGCACAAAGTAATTTTGAAAAAGGCTTTAATGCAAAATTATCACCGGTATTTATTAAGGCTAGAATTCGTGAGAAATTGGGCAATAGCTATTATGTATTGGAGGATATGACTGGGAAAATAGTGGGTACTTTCCATGGAAAGGATATCAAATTATAGACGTCCGTTTTCCAGGTTATTTGCCTATGAAAATCTATCAAATAATCTGTTTTTGTAGTGGACGTCTTTGTCGACTAGTACCGCGTAGACACAAAAATTTCTGATATGCCTCATAAAGGAAAGAAAGACGAAAAGGGGATGAAACCAAGAATTTGTTTGCCAAAGAAAAAAAAATATAGAAGGTCGAAAGAACACTTTTATTTGTTATACCAGGATCACAAACAAAAACTTGAATTCAATATTCTCATTTTTTTTTGGTAATTGTGCTGTCTACGCTGCCTAAATGACTCTTTGTTATAAATCAATTTTTTCTCAAATCCTCACTTATTTCATTTTTTTTGTCTTCTCAAAGAGTAGTAGAACTCTCTCATATTACTATCAGGCGCTTGTCTCAGACTCAGATCACTTTACACATCATAGTTTTGTTTCATATTTTACTTGACTTTTGTTTGTTTGACGTTTGTTACACAGAAAGTTGGAACAGAAATATTAAATAATTAGTCAAAGAATATTTTTGTGAATAAACCAAATTTTTAACATTTAGTGAATATGTTATTCACTAACCTGATAAAACAAATTTTAGTGAATGAATCTCTTAAAGTGATGGTATCTATGAATTTCAATTTATGTTGTGGCAACCCTGAATTTAATCGCGATTTTTCAATGGCAACTTTTGGGACGGTAATCGTACTTACAGTGATTGTTCGATCACACCTTTTGACGTTTTTCTTTAGCCACTTGCATGTCAGCAATCGAACCCCACAAGGCTTGCAAAATTTTCAAGAACTTCCTTTCCATTTTATCCAGTAAGGTGTTCGGATCAAAGTCACAAGAAATTAATTTTTAATTTACTAGAAAAATCGACAAACATCAGTGGAATTTTTAATGAAATTTATATTTCATATAAATTATATTTTCAATCAGAAAACATATTTAGTCGCAAAACGAGGTAGGTTCGACGAATTAATAATTTCGGCAGCGTAATAAAACTCCAATTTCATTCAGGTTTATGCAAATTTGTTGCCTACTCCAATCTGACTTCATCACGTGGAGTCAGCTTTCGACTCATCCAGTTGGAAATTAATATATTCATTGACCAAATTTAATGGGATCCCAGCATCAAGAGAAAATAAGCTTTTCCCATTCGAGAACGAGTTGTGTCCACGAATAGTTATATCATTGTCAAGGGTTCCGCGCCTCCCCACTTACATTAAGTAATATACGCAACCAACAACATTTCCATAGGGAGAGCGTACTCCGAACACTATTTTCCTGAAATTTATTTCTATGGCGAAATGGTAGAAATGAAGTAATAAGAGGAACCATAAATTTCTACACAAGGCCAGTGGGAAATTACAGCAAGTCCCTGGGCTGGCTGACTAAAAGCCATTCACATTTCACCTATTCATCACCATCTGAATTAGGTCGAATCATCTCATGATTTTAACTTAAAATCATCAATTTCATTATGGATCCATCCCAGTTTCATAATTTTTACATAAAGCCATCAGCATGTTATTTCTGAATTAAGGCAAGTCCCTAGTTCGACAGACTACACTTCACAGTTTTATCATAAAGTCTACAAGTAACTACGAGTCACCTCATTATTTCAATCAACTTCAACCAAAATTGTAATCGTATAATGTAATGGAATCTATCTCAGGGTTTAACCATATAGTCATCATTTGAATTAAACCAAGTCATCTCATCATTTCTACTTAAAATGATCAATTTCATCGTGATCGGCATAATGTAAAGAAACCTCCAGACATCCATTCCAGCCTCACCCTAGAGTCATCATTGTTTTACATATGTTTTAAGACCAGCTACATCATCTTTTTCGTTTAAATTCATCAATTACGTCAAGATCGATATCGTGCTATGAATTCAAGGAGATAAGCCTGTATTTTTGACATCTAAACTCTAAGTTAAAAAATTGGGATTCGACCATAACATTTTTATTGTGCTATTGCTGAATGGAATTGCAGATTTAAAAATATTTGCAAGAAAGTATAATCCAATTTTTATCCCATAAACAGCATCTACAGCATCGTTACCTGCGAAGGCCTTCTACGGATCGATATGCTGGTGAGTTTTATAAAAATTTATAATATATTTTGTGATATTATATTTTCTTGCATTGAGGTTTTTGCGTGAGTGTAGAAATCTTTAATATGAGATTGTGACTATTACCAGACACCTGTGCGTAAAAAAACAAAACAAAACAATCATTCATAAATGTTATACTATTGCTGAGTCTTCTTCTTCATGTCTGGAGCTGAGCTCCCACAGCAATGACGTCACAAGCATTAACAAGAATATTCATTCATGAGTACTGTTGATCATCATAAGTGTTATACCCTATACGGCTCTCTGGCATAAGCACAAACTCATAGTAAATATTTCTATCACCTGATAATTGCTTTGTTATGAAATGAAACAAAAAAATAACAAAATCAAATGCACAAAGATAAGGGTTTATAGGGGTGTCCCGAATCATAAATTAATTTTGTAAAATCAATATCTTTCGTTTGTATAAATATATATTTCTATTGTTTCTGGTATATAATCAGAACGTATTTTTTTTAATTTTTTTTTATATTTATCAACTTGAATTCATATTGAAAAACTTAAATACTAGAGTTATGGTTTTTGATGATTCCTTCATAAATGCATACTAAACAAAATTACTAGGCCATAATATGTTTTATATCAAGGTATAATGTTAAATTTCACTAATTAAAACTTATCTACTTAAAATTATTCTATATTAGCTATTATATCTATATTGCACGATTTCTAAAAATTCTATTTAAAAATGTTTTGAATAAAATTCGATAATTATAATGGATTGCTAAACTAAAATTTTCATGTTTTCTTATTGGAATGTAAATCAATAAAAATGTAATAAAAGCTTTAGAATTGGGGTTCTAGGTAATGAAATTAAGCCACTAGAACATAGGAAGGCGAGGGTTATGAGGCTTGTCTCTCGATGTCACCTGAGAGATATATATAATATTGGCTTTCGGAAAATACCATTTTTAGTGTTATTCTTTTTAAATTAATTTTCTCTTGATTAAAGCGGGTGTTTGTTTTTATTTTCTGTAATCATATTGGTCCATTTAGTTTCAGAGCAGCTTAAAAAAATAGGGAGTCTATAAAAATTAATTATTGTAATGGGAACTTTGTCTATGAGGAGCAGGACGAGAACCCCCCACCCGACTGAAGTTAGCTAGAAAAAGGCTCCCGCAGTCCTAACTCAGCATAGACGGAAGGATGTTTATAAATTATTAGAACTTGCATCGAGATCCTCCGTGGTCCTGTACATTACATTTTTTCACTGAAAAAACAGTGACCCCTTTCCATTGCAAAATGAACTAGACTGTAGTAATATTGACCATGATTTAGCCCTTAAGATTTTTTTCAACTTGTCTAGTTTATAATTTAGTTCATCTATAACATTGTATTTTAGTTCATTTTTACCACACCATAAGATTTACATACACCTACCAAGTTAAAAAGTCAGTATTATTTTGGTTTACTTGCTTATTTTTTGGGAAAACCGATAATAAAAATTGGTTAATAGTCTCGTTAAAATATTGACGACTAAGCTATTTTTAGATCAATCATTCCACAGTACAGAGAAATTAAATAATTAAAGGAACAACAAACCGTTTTACTATTATGAAAATTTTCATACATTAAAATTAATCTTTCTTTAAGCAAAATTACTTTATTATAAAAACTTATGATGAAAGTTCTTAACCCTCTAATGCCCAATCCCGTTATGTAAATAAGCCTTTGGTAAAACACATCTTAAGCCAACAAAACTGGGTAAAATAAAAAGAAAATTTAGTTAAAACAGTTCAAGAGGCTCTGCAGCATATACTGAATTTTACCCTATACATTTTTCTTGTGTCGTTTTCTTGATTTTGTTTCGTTAACATTGAGTTTTAGTCTTTATTTTAGCTTGTAACTTGCCATATTTGGGGACATTTTAAGGAATTCAACTTTTCTTTGGAAAACGTATCTCATAAAATTTGTACCTGAAACAATTAGAGGAATAATGAAGTATTCCATATAAACTGATAAAACTGTGTTGTTACCGTGAAGGATAGATAAAATAAATATTCTAGCTGAAAGAAAGCCAAAGTTTTACTATAAAACTTACCAATTCTCAATTAAATTGTACGCTGAGGGGAAATATAAAAAGTTGTCCAAATTTATTTGGTTTACTCTGAAATTAAATATTTATTTTTTTCATTAAATAAAATTATTAAATAGGTTTCCACAAAATCTAATGAAAAAAATAATAATGTGCATAAAAAACCAAATATTCTGGTTAAAAGAAAGTTAAATATTTCTTTTTTACATTAAAAATATTACATTGGTTTCCAAAAAAAAATTGATTAAAGAAATACTAAAATAAGGTATTGAAAACCTGTAATTTGGATGATAAAAAGGTCATAAAAAGGTAAATATTCTAGTTGAAAGAAAGTCAATTTTTTAAAGAAAACTTACCAATTCTCTATTTTTTTAAATTTGTTCGAATCCATATTATATTGCTTTTACAACAAAGAAAAACATTAAACTGGTTTCCAAAAAAACTAATTAACAAATAATAATATACATAAAAAATATTTTTAAAAGAAAGCCATATCAAAAAAATACTTTCCAATTTATGACTAAACTATACGCTGAGATATAACAAAAATTGTCCAAATTCATCTGGAATTGAATATTAATTTTTTACATTGAATAATAAAAATTTCAATACACTTTCAATTTCAACATATTTTCCTAAATATTCTTAATAACTTTTTTCTAAACTACCGATAAAATATTAATAACTTTCATTTAAAAGGTTTAATGAACAAACACCAATAAATGTCTCAAAAATCCAAAATGGAATATTTTTCCCTTGTTGCATACCTGCTTAACATAACTTAAAATTTGCAAAATTTTCATGAAATTTTATCTACCATTTTTGACGAAAATGTCTATAAATTTAATTACATGTGAACTAAAAATATTTCATTGGGTAATTTTCTACCAACAATTATTAACTATAGGAATTGTCAGTAAGAAATTGCTATCCACTTTCAAGTTCATTTTTCCAAAAAAAAATATTTTCTCATACAAAAAAATCTTATAGTAAATTGCACTTATTATTTAGAAAGTACTTTACATTTCACAAGTAGTTTTATAGCATGACAAACGAATTTTTAACTACCAGTTAAGATTTTTTTAAGGAAATTTCCATCGTATTTTGTAGGCCATAAACTAAACGATTGCTACTTAGAATTTGTAAAATTTCCTTTCGAGTAGTTAATTTTCGTTGAAGATACGAAAAATGAACTAAAATTCTGAAAATTCTTGTAATAAATTATTGTAAAAATCTTCTTAAATTTACGAGACACTTTTGTTCCGTGCACCGTCCCAACGCCCATATACTGGAAATATCTGAATATACTCGTAGATCGTGTTTTTTTTTCTTAAGCATCAAGTAGCCATACCCGATTACTATTAGATTTGAAATCAGAAGAGATTTTCCACTACAAGGCTAAGCACGGAATGTTAACCCTTTGTGTACACCATTAAATTTATAACATGTGAACTGGTCTTTATGTACGGAAGTTATCAACATTTTACGGCCATGTGGCAAAAGCCATCTCATCTAAATGGTCATGAATTGTAAACGGACATCACTCCGGTTGGCTATTTCACATCGTTGTATGGGTTAGTTTGTTGTTTGCATGAGCCTGTTTGTGTGAGTGCGGGTGTGTGTTTGTGTCTATGATAGATGGTATTTGCTTTAGTTATCACAGCAATTGTGTGAAGAGACAAGAAATCCATAACGACATCATATTTTCTGGCGTATAGTAGTACAAATAAATATAAAAATGTGAATTTTATGACGACCACCATATCCTCGGTCAAGTCCATGAAGGGATTACTTACATAGCAAATAAATTCATGCTGCATCGAGTGATTCGAGTTTTTTTTTTATAAAATGGAGTTCAAGAATTTTTGATAAAACAGAGAAAGGAATTTTTGATAACTAAAGGAAACCGGGTTTAATTTCACCAATTTACTGGGTTTTCCATATATATTAAAATTGTATTGCATGGAAAGCTTCTCCCCATCTTTTCCTGGGCGGCTGATATGCAGTGCAAAGAAAGTTGAGAGTTATAAATTTTTTTATTGTTCAAGAAAATAGTGGACATAACATAAAGCTTTTAAAATCAGTATAGATTTGTTCGAGTAGGCTACTTTTGACACGAATTATGTCAAGGTGTAGGAGGCCATTTCTGTTTCTTTTAGAAGAGCACTTTTCCAATATAGTCTAATAATTGAAATGATCGTCCAATAAAGGGGACTGATGAGAACGTGGAAATGTTATTAGTAATATTAAGAATATAAAATTAACGAAAAAGCCAAACTTGCTAAATCGGGAGAATAAGGTGGGTGGTCAAGCAACTCGTACTTTAATTCGTTGATTTCAGTCATTGTTAAAACTAGGGCTGTGGAGTCGAGCCAATTGTGCTCGACTCCGACTCCAGCATTTTTCATCAGCTCGACTCCGACTCCGGAGTCGACTCCGGGTAATATAACTAAATCTCATTTTAATACCACTAATTTGTAGTTCTATTGTGGGGGTACCGTAAATGGATCGATATAAAGTATCGTATTTATTTATGTGTGCAAAAAAAAGGTCTTAATTTCACATTAGATGCCAATAAACTCTATATTTCAAATTTAGGGAAATGTTTAATAAATAAAATAATGCTATAAATACCCATCATTATATGAGAAGATACCAACGGTATATGTATTTGTGGACCAAAATTATTGATACTATCTCAAATCCTTTAAATTTGTTGCGAGCTATATAAAGGTTTATATAATTTGAATCTGAATCGATTTAGACAAAATTGTATATACTTCTACAAAATCTATGTACTTTAAATTTAAATCTAACGTTATGGGACGTAACATAATTTTAACAAAAAATAAAAATGCAAAGAAAGTCTAAAGTCGGGCGGGCCGATTATAATATACTCTGCACAACTTTGTATTTAGATCTACATTTTGATAAAATCTCAAATCATACTTCTACAAAATGTCGGGCAATATTTGAGAAATATTTATAATTGTTTAGACAATTTCGCAAAAATGCATTTATGATTCATTCATTGAAAAATTGAGCCATTTCTACAAGTTTTCGACTTCGAAGTGAGCATACAATTTTGGAAAAAATGTTGTCTAGTAAATAAAATTTTGCAAAATTTTCTACAAAAACAAAATTTTGACAAAATTTTCTATAGAAATAAAATATCAATAGAAATAAAATTAAAAAAAAAATTGTGTAACAAACAAACTTTTGCAAAATTTTCTACAGAAATAAAAATTTGCAAAATATTCTATAGAAACAAAATTTTGACTCAATTTTCTATAGAAATAAAATGTTGACTAAATTTTCTATAGAAAAAAATATTTCTATAGTAATAAAATTTTGAATAAATGTTTTATAGAAATAAAATTTTGATAAAACTTTTTATAGAAATAACATTTTGACGAAATTTTCTATAAAAAACAACTTTGAAAAAATTTTCTGTCAATATTCCACATATGTATATGTCAATATTCCACATATGTATAAAATAAAATTAAAAAAAAAATAGTTTCGGGTATTAAAATGGATCGATCCAGCCCATCTGCTAGTCTAACATTCTAGGAAACATCAAAAGATAGCCGTAATTGGAAGTTGATTTTCATTCACAATCATGCTGTACATTGATCGAATGAATAACGCAAACTAATTTGCGTAAAAACTTGCTTAGTTACAAAAATGTGAAGTGTTTTAAAAAATTTGGTTTAGCCGGAGTCGGAGTCGAGCAAAATTTTTACGACTCCGACTCCAGCAAAATCTTCAGATTCCGAATCCAAGACTCCGACTCCGGCTCCACAGCCCTGGTTAAAACACTATTGTGCGCTGGTGCGTTGTCTCGATGAAAAATTATTTTTTTGTGTTGTAAGCCAGGACGTTTTTCTCGAATTTGTACATTTAATTGATCCAAAAGGTACCATTGCACCCTGAATTTATTGTTTTACCCTTTCGCAGATAGTCAATCAATAAAATACCTTTTAAGTCCCAAAAACCGTTGCCATAACCTTACCAGCCGATTGAATTGTTTTTGCCTTCTTTGGGGCACTTCCTCCAGCTTCAGTCCATTATTTGGATTGTTCTTTTGTCTCTGGAGAATAGTGGTGGATCCATGTCTCAGTTATGAAACGACGCTTAAAATCCATTTTATTTCGCTTAAAACGATCCAAACAAGCTTGAGGAATGTTCATTCTTATGCGGTTTTGATCGACTGTTAACAAATGCGGCACCCATATTGCAGAAAGCTTTTTCATCTGTAGTTCTTCATGCAAAATTAAATGGACTCAATCATTTGAGATGCCCATGATATTAGCAACTGCACGCAATTTTATTCGTCGATCATTTAATTTCTGTTGTTGTTGCTGTTTATGGACGTCCACTACGTGGTTCATCTTCAATGCTTGTACGACCACATTTAAATTCAGCAACCCAATTTTTTACTGTTGCAAATGAAGGAGCACTTTCACCTAACACATTCAGCATCTCATTTTGAATTTCATGTCCCCATAAACCTTTTTTATGTAAATTTTTAATGACAGCACGCAATTCAAATTTTCCCATTGTAAAAGAACTGAAATTTGAACACCTGTTTCTATATGAATGAGTTGCCAAATCGAAACAAAATTTAACATGTGTTCATAACAGAGATGGAAGTTTCCAAAACACTTAACTTTTTTCTGTTTATACCGCGCTTTTTGTGCTAGGCTAAGAAGTTTCCGAACTGCCCTCGTATATTTGATTAAAAGCTAATTGATTTGAAACTTTCAATTTAGTTTTTAATTAGTTCAATCCAAATTTTAATTGATGTCGATTGAAAAACCCAATGAGTTTTTAATTGATTAATTGTGTATTTGAGACTCACTGTCAGTGTTGTTTTTGTTTTTGTTCACAAAACTGTAATGGTATCGAAAGCTACAAGTGTTTTCTTCAAGTTGAATGAAAAATCAGTTAGTTTGGTTGTCAATTAGCAAAAATTTTTTCATTAATACGCACGTGCCTCAAGAAAAAATTACATTTTTTTCAAAAAATTACAACAAAAGTATTGAAAGTTTTTATTAAATGTGTTGTAGTACATATCAAATAAATTATTTGTGGAAATCAAATCTTAGAATTGCAAAAAAACAAGTGAGAAATTTTTTAAATTTGAAAGTTGCCCACCGGCAACTTTGGGAAATTGTGGTAGTAAAATTACATATTTTTGACATGGGACCTGGAGAAAAAAGTTTGAAAAAAATGATATTAAACAAATTTTGAACTTCGATATCTGCAGTGCTGAAGAGGAATTTGAAACGAATCGTAAAAAGGGAAGAAGCCATAGATATTTGCCTTCTTGGCCACATACTGGTGGATTAGCACGAATATTGTCGCATTCTATACTTTGGTTTTTTAGACCGCCAGTTAAACTGGCATGGGTTCAGAACAAAAAGAAAACAAAACATTTTCGTGAATCACGCATGATTCACGCGAAGCCGTGAATGGAATTTAAATTATATCTCGTGAATGTGCGTGAACGGGACTAAACAAAAATATGTCGTGCATGAGCAAAAATCAAATTGTATTCGTGATTTACGTGTGTAAAATTTCTCCGAAATCACGCTCACGATTAAAATTCACGTTCACGATCCAATTCACGCTCACGATAAAATTCACATTCACGTTAAGACAGAGACAGAGGCAGAAAAAGAATCACACTCACGACCAAATTCACGTTCACGATTCAAGCTCAACGATTTTAAACACCATTACGGATTTTATCACTCTTGAGATTTCAATAGCGTCCGTTTTATGATTGTGAATCATAACATATTTGAATTTTGCTAATGGTTCCGTCGTGAGTTATGAATATAACTTACTGATCAGTAACTGCAGCGAGTCATGACCCGACCCGAAATTTTGGCTAGACGCTTCTTCAGTGACTTAAACATGATTAAGAGTATAAAGAATTTTTTAACGATATCTATAAAAATTCGGGGTCGAAAGGGTTAATTAACTTTTTAAATTGTTTATTAACTGAGCTTTGTAATTTTTATTAATTTTTTATTTAAAAAATTCAATAGTTTTTGTCTTAGTCCTACGAGTTTGATTAAAAATTTAATTGCATTAAGTAAGTTTTGTGTTTTTATAAATACATATCCTGAATATTATTGGTATCTGCCTCTATAAAAAAATGAGTGCCTCTATAAAAAAATTGTAACATATTTTAGTTATTGATCAAAATTTGATATATAGAGCAGCGGTTAGTCGGGGTGCAATCGGTGTTAAATGTGAAATTTGAATGCCTTTCGTACACATTTACATTTGTATATTTTTCTTACCCTCTACCATAGAATTACAAACAAGTGTTACTAAAATTGGATTTAGTTATATTACCTGCAGCCGATTCCGGAGTTCGGTGTCGAGGCTGATGAAAATTTTTGAAGTCTAAGTCGAGCAAAATAGGATCGGCTCCACAGTCCTGGTACTCTGTACATCAAATAGACTCGAATGCGCATCACAAATGATAAATGCATTCAAAAATATGTTTTCAGATGATAAATATAATTTATTTAGTTATTCTTTTTAATTTAATTTACATTATACTTAACTTAATTAAAATCTCTCAAGGAAAATAAATATAATTAAAAAAGCTTTCAATTTTATAAAATTATTTTAAAACTTTATGCACTATGATTCTTAGAAAAAATGATTCCTGTAATTTATTACCGCCAAACGAAATTTGACGATTTCTGATTCCCAATATTTGAAGATTCCCCATAATATTCATAATGGCAAAAATAGAACATCTTCATAGCACATTTATTTTTTTTTTATTATTATTATTATTTTTTTCAAAAATAGACGTTGTATCTAAAAAGATACAGTGCACAATAAACAAAGTTTTTTTTTACAAATAAATAATTTGATTTCAGTAGAGAATATTTTTTAAACTACACAGATCATAACATTACTTTTATCTCTGCACTGAGAAAAAATATTGTCCTGAGGCCAAAGATTTCATGTCCTTTAAATACGAATGCGAATTTTGCTTAGCATAGAAGACGCATTTCTCCTTCTCCAAAAATCGATAAACTTTTCAATAAAGTCCTTATACACGCAGAGAAGAAACATGATTGTCACAATCATATTCGAAGAGCAAAATAATATGATAAGAGCTATTTTTGCGGCGACCATGTAACATTTTAACCTGCAACCACGTTGGCTCAGTGAACATGGTTCCAAGAAAAATATAATTGTCCTCATCAAAAATGTTATTATATTGATAAAAGAATTTTGTTTGAATGAAAAGACAATGGTCACGATTTAAAATGTTATGGTATTCAATAAAAATGTTTTGATCTTTATGAAAAAAACTTTTTTCATCGTCCAAAAAAGGACGCCACTTGAGAAAAGAAAACACAAAATTAACTTTATTTATTTGTTTTTATTTATTTATAAACTAAGTCATTGTTTATTTGTATTTATAATGCCGTTTAAGCAAACATCCTATATTTTTACACACTCTATTTTATTTCAATTCCAACAATCAGTAATTATTCCATATTTACATCGTGCCCATCAAATGTACAAACGCAGACATCATGTAACTGCAAATAAAAATAAATGATCCATATAGCAAAATGCACAACAAAAACAGGTACATTTTTTTCAATTACACTTTCCTTTTTTGTGTTCACATAAAACCACGTGCCACTTCTGAATAAATAAATTAACACAAAACACAGTAATTCCATATTCTCCGTCCATTCCAAGAAATAATTAACACACGACTGATGTGCAAAATGAAAATCGTGTGTACCTGTTAATGGTTTTTTATAAAATTCTTTTCACTGCAAAAAAATTAAAAAAGTAAATGTTCACGAAAACAATGTACATGGTCTTTATGGCCATGTAATGGTTCTAGACATGTCTATACGTAACCTATAAAAATACTTTTTTCCCTGCAAAAAAGTAAAAAAAAATGTATGGTCAGGTACATGATTTTCCCGACCATTTAATGGTATCAAATTCTATCATTCAAATGATAGAACATGTTTGCGGTATTTGAGAACCATTCAAATGCTTATTGCCACCATACATTTTTCTCCGCTCGAAAACTATTTTTACAAAGACAAAATACATGGTTTCGCGGCAATTACATGCTCTAGATAAGCATTAAATGAATGCGGCAACCATGTCCAAACATGGTTTTTCTGTGCGTGTAATTAGGTGATTCGACCTAAAAATGGGTTTCATAACATGAAAGAAAATTTTTTTGCACCAACGTCAACTTGATTTAATAAATCAGAAAAATTCTTTAAAATTAATGAAATTGTCTTTAAATTTTTGCCTTTTTGCATCTTGACTACAAAGCAAAAAAGTGTTCAAAAATAGGACATATTTTTCAACCCTTTCTTTTAAAGACATTTTTTACTTGAAACATAGCACAATTTCTACTGGAAGTCAAGTTTGAATTTGAAAATTTATGTTGTCATTAACATGTTTGTAAAGGACTTTGATAGCATACGAAGAAACCAACTTGAAAAAACGAAAAATTAAAATTTGCTTCCTAGAATCAAGTACGCAAAACCTAAAAAACCAAAAAAAGAGAATTGCGTCTTAAAAGTATCCTTACTTGTATTCTTCTTTTTGTGATAAACGTTTATTCTTTTCCAGGATGTAAAAACAATTTCATAAAGACAAACTCAGAAAAAAAACATTGTTTTCTTGCTATTTACATTTTCTCTCACATCTTTCTCACATCCCCGAGATTTTTTAGTTCTTAACACCTTTTCCTGTAATACCAACAATGTAGAAGAAATTATACGATTTTATAAATTTTTAAATTTTTTTACCTTTCGCCTGGACGGAGAATCGAACCGCGGACCATGCAATTTGTAAGCCAACACACTAACCACTGAGCTATGTACCTGTTATGGTCATCAATAGATAAGTATCCATATAAGTTTTATTTATGTAGCACAGCTTGCGGCGCCCACGAACCGAATAAACAAAGTTTATTTAACAGAAACAAACATTTAGTTTGGCACGGTGGAGCAGTGGTTGCTACGTCTGACTTGCATGCCAAGGGTCGTGGGTTCGATCCCTGCTTCGACCAAAGTTTTTTTTTTTACATATATTCCAGATATGTGCGGAAGATTTCGAAAAAATGTTCAATATTACATTGTAGTATATTAAATTATGAACTGTAAAATGTGTCTTATTAAAGACCTAAAGTCAGAAAAGAACAGTGTTTGATATAAACGAAATGGACTGTGTTGTTGTTTCAAAAATAACTTTTTTTATTGAAAAAATAAAAATGTTGTAACAAACTAATTTTTTTGGTGATAGAAGTTTAAAATTTTCGTAGCAATGTATAAACCTCTAACAAAAGAAAAACGTTTTCGGTACACGTTTTTTTTTTTCTTTGCGTGTTGGTGCATTTCTCCCAGAACCGTTTTCAAATTTTTGCCATTCCAGAAAGCTTCATCTTGAAGTTGAAGTTCATCTACCAGCATTTGAAACCTGTCATGCCCTGATACATTCCGTGCAATTCTCAGATAACTGAGCACTTAGAATTAATTCTTTTAAATATATGCATGCCATGCTTTTCAAAACCCATAAAACGATTGCGTATTCATTTGGTGTCCTTTTTACTTCAAAGCATCACAAAATTGAATCTCTATTCATCACAAATAATCTGTAAAGGTTTGCAAAGTAGCAAATATTCAACTGAGGATGTGGAATTTTTTACAAACAAATACGAATGGCTTAACGACCAAACGATGTCTCCATCAAGTCCTTCCATAATAATACTCGAAAGCACTCTTTGCCCACATAGTATGACGCACTCGACGACATCAGTAGCGTGAGAAGCGGATATCTACGGGTAGCCCAGTCTTGAAAAGGATACACTGGGGGTCGTTGTCATTGTCGTATCGTTTGCCGAATGTCAATAGAATTAACTTTGTGATAACAATACTGAAATGCTTTATTTGTTTTTCTGATAAATTTTCCTTTGTATGAGAATTTATTATTATTTGTCTGTTGTTGGTGTTATTGCCTTTTCGATGTTGTTTTTGTTCTGTCTTGTTGCTATGGGTAAACATAATTTAAATATTTGGTTCTTTTGGCAAATTAAAATTCAAATGTAAACAACTTTACCTTTATATTTGGGATATTTCCAATTAAATATTTATTGCGAAAGTTGCACATGCAAAAACTATACAGTTTTTCAAATAATTTGAATCAGTCCAAGATATAAAAGGAAACTGCACAGTGGGATATTTGATTTATAATCATTAAATGAATATTAAAAAAAAGAAAAAAAAAAAAACAAAGCATTTCTTAATTACTAAAGTCTTTGAAACTACACTGAAGTTACGCCTAATTTTATTATTATTATTATTTCTGTTTACATTTTGTTAAGTATGTCTCAAGAATTTCATGAACTAAACGTGGGTATAAAGTTCAATGTCCATAAACATAAGTTCTATATGTATTAACTCAAAAGGAAATTTTCGTGCGATTCCCAAATATAGTAAGAATTAGAGCATTGCATCGGTCATATATTTTTGTGTTCGAGAACATCTCGAAGCCCAACAAGTAAGGTAGAGATTTGTAGTCGGTCCCGTTTGGACCGATTTTTGTACGTTCGAATACAACCATAACTCGTTCTCGTTTGTGTTGTATGAAACGGTCAATCAAACAACTTCAGTCTTCGGGATCAAACACAACGAGTCAAATTGTTTTCGAAAACAGAGTGAAGGAGTCGAGGATTTCGATTCTTTTTTCGCTCTCACGTAGTAACAATAACAACGACTTTTACATGTATTGTACGTTTGTTTAGTTGTATGTTAACATCAATTGATGGAAAGGCGTTTGTGTACGAAGTAAGAAAACATAACATAAAGTGGACAAAATCTTCTGCGTTTCTAAGTAAAAAGGTATTAACAGCAAAACAACATATTGCTCTAGTCTTTAAGAGAAACATTTGGATGATATTTTTGGGCATTATTGTAAGTAATCGTTAAAAATGCAATTCACTTTTTCGTATAACAAAATAAGGGGCATTCGTATTTAAAGGAAATAAAAAATTTTGTCTTACCAAAATATTTTTTTCAGGAAATTTGATGTTCAATGATTTTTCAATTTTCAGTAGTCATTAAAGTTTTATTAGTGGACTTAAAAGTATTAATTCAAGATACAAAATAATATAATAAATAACTAAATAAAGTGAAATAAAATGGTATTCAATACCAAAGTTATTCAAAACTGGTCCACAACATATATATTATCTATATTCGAATTTTCTTTTCAATAGTCGTTAAAGTTTTATTAAAGGGTTTGAATGTATTAATTCAAGATACAAAATAATATAATAAATAACTAAATAAAATAAAATAAAATGGTATTCAATACCAAACTTATCCAAAATAAGTTCATGAGATCTATATTATAAATACATTTTAAATTTTCTTCGACCTTTTTTGGTATAATAATAAATTAATGTTTTTTCAAGCTCGAGGTATTTTGAATATTTTATTTATTTTTTCCAATATTTCGCGACTGCCGCGAATTGCTTCTGCAGGGGGTATACAATAAAACCCCTCTGTCTGTGACCATAATTGTTTTTTCGTTAAGCTCACAATCGTATTCTCCCAAAAGTCTTTCTACTTTCTTGTACATATTTTCTCCTTTGAAAATATTAAAATTTATTTTCGGGACTTGGTAGAGCATTTCATACTATAAATCATACCCGTACACTTTTCGTTACCCATGGATTTGAGTCCTAGAAGATGAGTTTTTAAACTTCCGTTGTAAACATAGTCCATGGTTACGGCAATGTACGATTTTTTATGAAGTTGTCTGTCCATACATCCGATGTTAAGGCAAATCCGCTATCTCGAACGTGAGAAATTTCATTTTTAACTTTTTCAAGGCAATTTTCATATATTTTATTGACGTTCCGCGATACAGTTGATGTATGAGGAAGGGTTTTTGCGACATCTACATTTGAACCGAAGTTGACTCCAACCAAAATGTATTTTTTTAGCACCTCCATCAGGCTTTCATCCTTTACTATACTGAACGGTCTACAGTTATAGACAATCCATTTAGTAAAAGTCATAGTTATTTACTTTTTGGCTCTTTCATCGACTTCAATCAAGGGGACATTTAAAGGATCAGTACGAGATGCTGCGTAACATCGATGTTACAGCAAATTTGATGTGGAATTATTGGTATACTTGAGCACACTTTTAGATTTTTTCCAACCAACAAAGTTTGGCACAAAATTGTTTTGGAATCAATAATTAGACCGACTTGAGTTTAGTAGCTAAATTTGTAGAATTTATTTCACCCAAAAGTAATAAATACGTTTTCCTATTCATTCGATCATCGACGATGATTCAGTCTTCTCGAACCGTTTCGAGAGTGCAGTTGTGTGCGCTATGAATGAATGTTCCCATGCAATGCTCTAGTAAGAATGAACTACTGTATGGTTAGGTTAGGTTAGGTTAGGTTAAAGTGGCAGCCCGATTAAATTTCAGGCTCACTTAGACTATTCAGTCCATTGTGATACCACATTTAACTAAAAGTACCTATTACATATGGGCACTTCTAGTCTTAACCACTGAACCTTCTCTATTATTTACTTTTGTGGAACCAACCAGATTGCTCCAAAAACATTATCAAACTGCTTAAGTTAACGTTTTCCAGGTCAGCCAGTAATCTAAAGCTATATGCTCCTAAAATTCGCTTACGCCTTACACAAAAAGCAGGACACTCACACAAGAGGTGTTTAATTGATTCCTTTTCCTCCACGTCATGACAGCTTATACAATAGTCATTATACTTCGCACCTATAGTTTTTGCAAATTCGCCTATCAGGCAGCGACCCGTTATAGCAGATATTAGGAGTGCTATCTGACGCCTTGAGAACACTAGCATATCTAGTGTGCGGTTTAAGTTTAAATGGGGCCATATTTGCTTGGTGTCGTTACAACCCTTGCAATTTTCCCATCGAATATTGGCCATCATAACAGCCTTCTCACGCAGTAAGAGCTTGCAGGTGGCCAGAGGCATACCAACAGATTCTAGTTCCCCTGGAATATGTAAGGTAGTTCCTAGCCTTGCTAACACATCTGCTTCACAGTTCCCCGGTATGTTCCTATGACCAGGCACCCATATTAGGTGAATATTGTACTGCTCAGCCATCTCGTTGAGAGATTTGCGGCAGTCTATGGCCGTTTTTGAGTTAAGGAACACAGAGTCCAAGGATTTTATTGCAGGTTGACTGTCTGAGTATATATTAATGCCAATATTTGTTGGAACATTATTTCTCAGCCAATTCACCACCTCTCTTATTGCCAATATTTCAGCCTGAAAAACACTACAGTGATTAGGTAATCTTTTCGCTATTCGAATTTCCAGATCTTTAGAATATACTCCGAACCCCACTTGTCCATTCAATTTGGAGCCATCAGTATAGAAATCTATATATCTTTTATTTCCCGGGGTCTGCGTACACCATGCCTCACTGTTGGGAATTAGAGTTTCAAACTTTTTGTCGAAAAGTGGTTTTGCCAGGGTGTAATCCACTACGTTAGGCACATCTGGCATTACTTTGAGGACCGAACTATGACCGTACATTTTTTCCGACCACAGCGATAGCTCGCGCAACCGCACAGCCATTGTTGCAGCTGACTGTTTGGCCAAAATGTCTAAAGGCAATAGATGTAGCATGACATTAAGGGAGTCTGTTCCTGTCTTACTAAATGCGCCTGAGATACATAAGCTCGCCATACGCTGAACTTTATCTAAACAAGTCGGTTTCAGAAGTGCCGGCCACCAGACTACAACACCATATAGCATTATAGCTCTAACCACTGCCGTGTATAGCCAATGCACAATTTTTGGTCTTAGTCCTCACTTTTTCCCTATTGCCTTTTTGCACGAGTACAAAGCTACCGTGGCTTTTCTCGCCCTCTCTTCAATATTAAGCCTAAAATTCAGCTTCCTGTCCAAAATAACGCCAAGGTATTTTGCACACTCACCAAAGGGAATTTCAGTACCCCCTAAGGAAATCGGCCTAACCGTGGGAGTTTTGCGATCTTTGCAGTACATGACTATTTCTGTCTTTGCTGGATTTACACCAAGACCATTATCTTTCGCCTATTTCTCAGTCATCCGGAGAGCTCTCTGTATAATATCTCTGATTGTGGATGGGAATTTTCCCCTGACTGCTAGCGCCACATCATCTGCGTATGCCACCACTTTTATCCTTTCTTTTTCTAGAGAAACCAGAAGGTTGTTTATAGCAACATTCCAAAGAAGAGGTGATAGAACTCCTCCTTGGGGAGTGCCTCTGTTCACATACCTTTGTATGTTTGCTTGCCCTAGTGTGGCAGAAATACGTCTCTTTATTAGAAGTTCGTCTAACAGCCTAAGTATACCTGGATCAACATTCAGAGTTGTCAGTCCATTTAATATCGAGCTCGGATGGACATTATTGAACGCCCCTTCGATGTCTAGAAACGCCACGATTGTGTATTCTTTGACAGAAAGTGAGCTTTCAATAAAGCTGACCAGTTCATGCAATGCGGTCTCAGTAGACCTGCCCTTCGAGTATGCATGCTGTCGTTTCGAGAGCAAACTTGAATCCACGCTAGTTCTAAGATACATGTCTATCATCCTCTCCAGGGTCTTAAGTAGGAATGAGGATAAGCTGATTGGTCGGAAATCCTTCGCACTCGAGTGAGAGGCTTTTCCTGCTTTAGGTATGAAGACGACTTTTGTTTCCCTCCAATTTTCTGGAATATATGCTAAGTTTACACATTGTTTATATATCACCGTCAACCAGGGGATAATTCTTTCAGCCACTGCCTGTAACTCCGCCGGAGTAATTCCATCAGGTCCGGGGGATTTGAATGGTCCAAAGCTATTTAAAGCCCATTTTATTCTAGATTCCGACACAATTTCCTCGATAGGAAATGATCGCCGAGCCTCTGTTACACCGCCGGAACATGGTTCAACCGTCTGATTTCCAGGGAAGTGTGTGTCCAAAAGTACCTCCAACGTCTCCTCACTGGACGTTGTCCAATTTCCCTCCGATGTTTTAATGTATGGTTAAAATGGGCATGATTTGGCGCCAATGATTTTGTTCTTTACTTTTAAACAAGATTAGAAATGCAAAAATAGATAGGAATTTATTTCCTTCTACGAGAAATTTCGTGGGGCATTCGATTTTAAAAGTACCCAGCAAAAAAAGAGCTTCCAAAAAAGTAGTTTGGATCCCCAATCTGTGATCCGGAAGTAGTGCAAACTTGAATCATCTCCAATGAATTTTACATGGGCTTGTCATAGGATGGAAGAACTCCCTTTTTGGATCCTTTGCATTGCTTTAGAAGTTAATTTGAATGAAGAAATTTAAAAAGCGAAAAACAAAAACAATTTTTTTTTCAACCAATTTCACTTTTTTTCATCCATATGTTTTATTACACAATTATTTTCCTATTATCTAATTTTTACAATTTGAAAAACTTTTTCGCTGCGACCTGGGTTTGCTGGCACCATAACAGAACGCCTTAGCACACTCAGCCACAAACGCCATTGAACATAAAGCGTCGAAAGGTCAATTCAAATGTTTGTGATATGATCGTTATACGACACCAAGGAATAACATTATAATTGCTTCTCGAGATATTCTTTATTAGTATGAACGAAAAAATAAGAAACGCATTTTTGGCATATATTTTCGTATAAACATATTTTTTCCATTAAAAATCAATAAAAAAATTAAAAATTCTCGTAATTTGCAAAACCTTCTCAAAAGAACTTCCATGGAAGCGAAAAAGTCAAACGGCACAGGTTCAAATCCCAGCGGGGATGAAATTTATTTTTTATTATTTTTTTTACCTTTTTTATAAATTTCTTTTTTTTATTTTTTTTATTAGTTTTCTACTTTTTGTAAAATGTAATTGTACAAAATTTGCACTTAAAATAGCCTGATTGCGTTCTTTCGAATACTTGTCCACAAGGACTGCACCGGAAATAGACAAAAATCATTGGGGGATCCCAAGATGCGCTTTAGAAGAAATGTTTGTGCACTTGTCCAAAAGGACTGCATCGGAAGTGGAAAAAAATTATTGGGGGATCCCACGATCCGCTTTAGAAGAAATGTTTGTGGACTTGTCCAAAAGGACTGCATCGGAAGTTGAAAAAACTCGATGGGGGATTCTGGGATGGGCTTTAAAAGAAATGTTTGTGGAACAACTTCCAATTTTTTTGCTGGGTACATACACATAGCCCACAAAGTCTGCGTTCAATTCAATTTCGTTTATTATTTGTCTAAAAATACAACATAGTTATAACAAAGCAAAAAATGTTTATGGTGAACTTATTATTTGCATCCGTTAGTTCATAAATACACGACAAAATGCAGATTCTTCTTCTTACATTAATAACAACGCCATGTAATCGAATCAACGAGTGCAAACTGCTACCAAAAAGTCTGCGTTCACTATATCTACTCAAATTGTACCGTTACATTTTTGAGTTTTTTTCCAGTTTTATCTTATTTTTCTACCTTAGTTTTTCAATTTTCGTTTTGCGAGATCGTTTCTTCATTAAACTCACAAAAGTAGATACTACAGATTCCTTAATCCTGATGCTGGAGTGGACTACATGACAGATATAGGAGATATAGATAAAGTATCACTTCTAATGGGAACAAGAGCAGATATACTTCCGTTAAATGCAAACAAATACAATAGCCCGGGGAGTATGGAGTGCTAACTCTGCAATACGGGCGAAGTGGAAAATTTAAAAAATTTCATCACCTCATCAATTTTAAGAGAAATTCGAAGGTTAAATATTTTAAAATCATATCTGGAAGAAAATGAACTTGTAAGAATATTAAACGGAGAGTTTGAGAATGGATTGGACAGATTATATGATTATATTAGTTATGCTTTAAAATATCGATATCATATTATGAATGAAAACTTTTAAAACAACAATATGATTGCTTATAAACTAAAAAGGAACATACTGGAATTAACTAAACATTTTGGAAGTGACAGACAACTTTATGTTGTTGTCATAAACACGAATTATTTATTATACCCTTCACCACAACTGTGGTACAGGGTATAATAAGTTTGTGCATTTGTATGTAACGCCAAGAAGGAGTAATCATAGACCAATCTTTTAGTATACGGATCGGCTTAGAATTAAATTCTGAGTCGATTTAGCGATGTCCGTCTGTCTGCCTGTCTGTCTGTCTGTCCGTCTGTCTGTCTGTCTGTCTGTTGATGTATTTTTGTGTGCAAAGTACAGCTCGCAGTTTTAGTCCGATTGTCCTAAAATTTGGTATAGGGTCCTGTTTCGGCTCAAAGACGATCCCTATTGATTTTGGAAAAAATCGGTTCAGATTTAGATATAGCTGCCATATATATTTTTCACCGATCTGGTCATAATTGGCGTGTATATCAACCGATCTTCCTCAAATTCCGTAAATCCGAATATTTTATGGGTCTCGAAAAACTTGCAAAATATCAGCCAAATCGGTTCAGATTTAGATATAGCTCCCATATATAGCTTTCGCCCGATTTACACTCATTTGCCCACAGAGGCCAAATTTTTGCTCCGATTTAGTTGAAATTTTGTATAGGGAGTAGAATTAGCATTGTAACTATGCGTGCCAAATTTGGTTGAAATCGGTTCAGATTTGGATATATCTCCCATATATAGCTTTCGCCCGATTTACACTCATATGACCACAGAGGCCAATTTTTTCCTCCGATTTATTTTAAATTTTGCACAGGAAGTAGAATTAGCATTGTAACTAAGCGTGCCAAATTTGGTTGAAATCGGTTCAGATTTGGATATACCTCCCATATATAGCTTTCGCCCGATTTACACTCATATGGCCACAGAGGCCAATTTTTAACTCCGATTTAGTTGAAATTTTGCACAGGGAGTAGAATAAGCATTGCTGCTATGCATGCCAAATTTGGTTGAAATCGGTTCAGATTTAGATATAGCTCCCATATATAGCTTTCGCCCGATTTACACTCATATGACCACAGAGGCTAATTTTTAACTCCGATTTAGTTGAAATTTTGCACAGGGAGTAGAATTAGCATTGTAGCTATGCGTGCAAAATTTGGTTGAAATCGGTTCAGATTTAGATATAGCTCCCATATATATGTTTTTCTGATTTCGACAAAAATGGTCAAAATACCAATATTTTCCTTGTAAAATCGCCACTGCTTAGTCGAAAAGTTGTAAAAATGACTCTAATTTTCCTAAACTTCTAATACACATATATCGAGCGATAAATCATAAATAAACTTTTTCGAAGATTCCTTAAAATTGCTTCAGATTTAAACGTTTCCCATATTTATTTTGTACTAACATTGTGTTCCACCCTAGTGCATTAGCCGACTTAAATTTTGAGTCTATAGATTTTTTTGAAGTCTATCAAATTCTTCCAGATCGAGTGATATTTAAATGTATGTATTTGGGACAAACCTTTATATATAGCCCCCCACACATTTGACGGATGTGATATGGTCTCGAAAATTTAGATCTACAAAGTGGTGCAGGGTATAATATAGTCGGCCCCGCCCGACTTTAGACTTTCCTTACTTGTTTTTTCATTGTATTAGAATATTGTATACAAGAAGATGAACAAAATAAAATAATAATAATAATAGAATAAATAATAGAAAGTAGAAAAATTAGAAATGGAAATTAAGGGTAAAGAAATTAGCGTTGACGAAAGAAAAGTAATAATTAAATTATTGAAAGAAGGCAAACATTTTCGAATTATTGGTAAAACTTTAAAGAAACCAGAATTTTAAGACCAAAGTCCAGGTCTGGTCTCCCGAAAGTATTATCAATACGGGAAGGCGAAGGGTAATCCCTGGATAACCTCTTCCAAAATCGTGGAAAATGTTAAAGTGTCATTTAAGAATGTATTTCTGCAGAAACAGCCAGAAAAGTATTGCAAAAAGGTGATCTACTCTTCCATATTAGGATAATAGTTGGTTCAGTGTTAAATTAGATTTTAAGGAACAATCAATAACAATTAATCCGAATGCAAGATTTCATTGTACTTTTTTTGCAAAAGAAAGTTGAATAGTACAAGGATCTTTATATTTTCAGCCATGACGATAATAATTTTGGTACTAATTCCGAGCCAAAGAAGCGGATAATCGAAGGATACAATTCTCTTTTGAATTTTAGCTTAGCTTTTGATTTTAGGAATCACAGTTTAATTTACTATTTTTTCCAGCTTTTTTTCTTCATGTGCTATCAAAGTTCATTAAAAACGTGTGAACGACTACTTATATTTCCAAATTCAGGTTCGGCTACAAGTGAAAATTATGTTATGTTTCAAGTAAAAAACAACTTTAAAATAAAGTGTTAAAAATCATGTCCTACACTGAAAAAAATATTTACGTTATATTAAAGACTACGCAACCTAAATTTTAGGAAGCGAAATTTGCAAAATATTAAGGACAAAATATTTAAAAATAATGAAATTTTAATTAAAATAAAGTTTATAATCTTAACTTAAAAAATTATTTTCATTAAATTTAGGACACAAATTTTGTAAATTTGCGTCCCTCCTTTAAAGTCGCATGTCTTTGAACTAATGCCAATTTTCCTTACTGTAAAGAATTACATTTTTGATTTAAAGAAATTGTTCCTAAATTAACTGAAATATTGAAACTTTAAAATTTTAGATAAAACGCTTCAAATATAGGCTAAGACTTATTTGGAGGATTTGGATTTTGAAACAGGCATTAGTTTGTACGTGAGTACCTTTATTAAGAAACCGCGAAAAGAAAATGAAAATTTGATAAATGAGATCTGTATACTAATTTTAATTATATTGGTCCTAGATTTAAAGCCAGATAGGTTACTAAAAAATTTCTTTATTTTAAAGAAGCCGCATCTTTGGCTCGGAATCCATAGCAAAATCCTTACGGGAAGGTCAAAATCTTTGGATCCAAGTAACCTAGTTTTTGAGTGTATTTTTCAACGTTTTTTAGCATTATAGTCAGATGCAAAAAGTCAACAAATTTAAATACGATTTCAGTCAATTTGCAGAAGTATTAAAGCCAAGTAGACCTTAGTAAAACGAAATGTTCCATCCTATCAGGATACCCAATTTTAAATCTAATCACGTAACTATAAATACAAAACGACTTCATTGAAATGTGTATCGACTTTTGGACAAGGAAAAAACTTTGCGTCTTTATGCTAAGCAGAATTTGCATTCGTATTTTAAGAACATGAAATATTTGGCTTCACAACAATATTTTTTCAATGTAGCAACTTATGCCTTGTTCCATACAATTATTTGAGCACTTGTTTAACCAAACCACTCAGGTACCAAAATGAGTTTTGCCATTTAGAAAACATATTTTGCCATTGATGATGTATTACAGTTTTTGTATTTGTAGTTTAAATATCATACTCCAATGGGGAATGTCTTAAGAACTTTGAACATATCTCTATGGATAAACAAAAAAAAAACTAAGTTTTTCAATACGCCTCAAGGCATACTTTTGATTTCTACAAATGCAAGTAGGTGGAAACTTGCTTCATCATTTTTCTTCAAACAACGTTCAACTATTAGCTGTAGTTATAAATCTATCTTGGCCAATACCTCATACCATAAATATGTAATGCCAATCCGATAAATAAATATTTTATATGAACATATGAGTGTGTAAGAGAATATAATGGTCCTTCGACCCCATTTTCCTTTTTTCCGCTTAAAATGCCCACTTGTCGTGCTCGTTTGTCTGATTACTGGCCGTTTGGCTGATGATTTTTGGCTGCACATCGTTGTCCATAACGGGTAAAGTTTTCTCGATGTCCGCCCATATTCACATGTATAAGCGAATTGGTTAGTCCATGTATGGGTTTTATACTGCAGTTAATTTTTTGTATTGGTCCTTTCAATTTCTTGTTTTTTTTTTTGTGAACTTTTTTCGTTGACCAAAAGGGGGAGGGTTATAAAGTTCGATTTTATGTGTCTGTAACATATTATTGCCAAATTGTTGTGACAGGCATTGTTTGAATCGTAAATATATGGGATTATTGACATCGCTTTCAATATGTTGATTTGTCAAATGCACTTTTCTTTTATTGAATTTTGTTTTTATTCGTAGTCTTATTGGATTTGCTTCCAAAAAAAAAAGGGTTTGCAAAAAAATTGAAACGGGGTTTTGAACTCTTTTCGGGAAGTGGACGAAGGGTGTGAGTCATTGGCCTACAGGCTTGTTTTCTATTGAGGGATGAGTATAAGTCATATGTTTAGTAAATTATTATGGCCCTTTTTGGATATAATTGAATTGAATTTTTTGTTATGTACAATGAAATGCCAGTAGTTAAGTTGTAAGTCTCCATAAAGAAGGCGACACATGTCATAAAGTCAGTTATTGGCAACTGACCAATCTGTATGAATTGGTGATAAAATACACAAACAACTCTTCTTTACAAGAGTGGAACCTTATAAGCGAGAGACGATGAACTCGCTTACTCTAGTGCAACTCAGCTGCGCTAATTTCAGCACCACCATTACTTACATATTTTAAGTACGTCGTTCGTATTATATGTGTACACACAAAAAAATTTCACGAAAATTTTTCCAATTAAAATTTTAATTGAGTTTTAAAAAATATTCAATTAAAAATTTAATTGATTCAACAAATTTTTTAATTGAAACAAAAATCAATCACAAAAATAATAGTATCAATTAATTTTTTAATTGGATCAATTAACTTTTTAATTGACCTTCAATTAATTTTTTAATTGATACTATCATTTCTGTGATTGAAGACATTTCAATTAAAAATTAATTGGATCAATTAATTTCGTGATTGAATCAGAAAAAAAATTTTTTTTGTGTAGAATGAAGCGCTGTATTCTGCACTGCAGAATACAGAAGAAAGAAAAGTAGTGTGAAGAAAAGTAGTGCCTACAATATGGACACTATAATTTAACTGGTTACAAATTTACAAATATGGTTTGCGGGGCAGATACATATTTCTGGGAATATAACGGTCATGACAATCGAAAGTGGAAAGTCAGTATTTCCAGATTTGTTGAATGCTGACTTTATCAAATTATGAAGAAATCCAAAAGTCGAAAGTCCACTTTTGAAAAATTTTAACAAGTCTTTAAAATTATCAAAAAAATAAATAAATAAATAATAATTACAGCAGAATTTAATAAATTAAACTGAAATAATTTTATAATAATTATAGTTTATTAAAATATATCTTCTTCATAAATAATTTAAGCACATTTAATTTATTTTATAAACAATGAAAGTAAACTATTATGTTAGTTTGTATATATGTATCATGATTAATGAAATATTTCAATTCCTTATATTCAAATTGCAGTTGATCCCAATGGAAACGGTGATGGTGAAGGCAATTCCGAACCCAGCGACGATGAGGAAAATGAAGAAATAGAAGGCTAGTATTCACAATATCATAATTGATTGTTTTCATTATTAACCAGAGTTTCTTTTCATATCTGTTTTCCTACAATAGATGAACGGGTTGTGGAGAAAACTTTTAAATTTGATGACTTTGCAAAAAGGTAAGTATCTAACGTTGTTTTACTTACCATCACCAAGTACATAAAGTCACTTACGAAAGTCTTTAAATTTCTCAGTGATTTATGGACTTCTAAAGAAATTAGTAAAGTCGCTCTTGATTCTATGGCCTAATTTCCTTAACCTAATTTGGTATAATTTTTTTAAAAACTCAAATTACAAACTACACTATTTAAACGCCTATTTGGCAACGAACAATCTAATTACACCCTGATATAAATGGGGGTGTAATTTTTCTTCTCCGTTCCATTCCGCTTCTCATTGTGCCGGCACTTCTTGTTTTCCCGTCAATTCCTATACTCCAGCCATGGGGATGAAATTAAACTAAGACTTTTGGCTTTATAACAAAGAAGTAGAGAAAATAGAAAGCGGAACTGACATAAAAATGCGTTTGTTTTTAAATTCCTTAAGACCTTTAAAGATTGCTATGATCCTTTCATGGAACCAAATAGCAAAACGAATTGCCAAAGGCAGAGGCAAAAAATGTTGTAGCAAAGTAGGATGTAGGTTCGGTCTGAATGACTTGTTTGTACCCTACATGATTGATAAAAGTAATAGGGCTTAACTATTTATACTTTTGAATTGAATCAATCATTTATTGTCTAGTTAAAAAATTCATTCAGTTTTACGATAAAAATTAAATAAATTTTTAATTGAGCCAACTAATACAAAATAATTGAATGTGTCGAAAAAATTAATTACAGTTTTGATTAAAGGAATTTCTATTAGAAAATTTATTGGATCAATTTATTTTGTAATTGAATCAGAAATCAAAATTTTTCTTGGTATATTTTTATTTTAACCAAAGTTTAGGTAAATTACATTACTGTAATTATAGTTAAAATAACTTTATTCAATTAACAAAATAATAATTCATTTCAATTTTATTTTTCAATTTAAATTAATTAAGTTTAGTCTAATTTAAGTTAAAATAACATAAATTAAGGCCCGTTTGTAAAACATCGAAATGTCTATTTCCGACGATATAGAGTTTATATTCAGGGTGAAATTCTGAGACGATATATTCATGTCCATCTGTCTGTTGTAATCTTAAACAATGGCGCTATAATCCGGAAATTTGGAACAGATTCGATCTTTTTCTACACGCAGGCCAATGTCGAAGTCGGCTTATACACCTCGCAATTTTTATCCAAATTGTTTTAAGGAGGTATTTTCCCGATCTTCCCATTTGACTTCTACACACTTCATTTTTTATCCGAGTTGCCAAAAAATTCGAAATCTGGATGTATTTTAAGTCCTCAAATAGGCGTGTCGAATTTGGTGTGTATCGAGCCATATTTTGGTATTTCCCCCATATTGAACATTCTCCCAATTTTATTTCTTAGATACTACAATATTTATACGATTGGGCTAAATACACAAAAAAAGTTTACTTGGGTCCAAGGATATTCCTTTAAGGATTTTGGTATTGAGCCAAAGATGCGGCTTCTTTAAAATAAAGACATTTATAGCGACCTAGCTATCCTTAAATCTAGGATCATTAAAATTGAAATTAGGATTGAGATCTCATTTATCGAATTTTCATTCTCTTTTCGCGGTTTATAAAACTGTTCACGTACAAACAGAGTTGCCAGAATTGTTTCACCAAAAACCGCTAGATTTGCCCAAAAAAAATAGCTAAAAAAAGCTAAAAAATGCTAAAAAAATAGCTAGAAAAAAAGCTAAATTTTTTTGTATCAAAAGTCACATTTTTGATTGAAATTTAACAAACTTAAAGGCTTTATTTCACTTACAATGCATACTATTTTCATTTTAATTCCACTTCTGTGAGACTGTAACAATATCTAAGGCATATTAGCTCTGTTTGCGTATTCGATACATTTTGATTACTATCACAAATTTTTTACTGGAAGTCCTTCGTTTTGTGGGAGCTACCTTCCCAACACCTCTATTTTATTTACTTGTTATTTTAAAATATTAACGGCCATTTTCATGTAGCTCCGTTAGGCTTTAACTGCCAGTTAACAGAAAGAAAAATGGAAATATCTTTTCTCCGGTTAACTTTAACTGAAAAATTTTCAACAGTTAAGTTTCTAACTGGCATTTGGAATATATACGCAAAGTGACAGATATGTAGATATCACGGTTTAAAAGTTCGTTAGCTAACGTAGCACTAACGGAGCTTCATGAAAATGGGGGTAAATGATCTAAGCATGCTTTGGATTTGGTAAAAAAATGATTTGTCATTTTTTTTAAATAAAATTTTTGTTTGGATTTGAAATTGTGAAAAATTCGAAATACATTACTTTTATTTAAATTGAATAAAAGATGCCAAAACCCCTCACATTTAAAGACTATTTCATTTATTCTTCCTTCTTTCATGAAAACATACCCATTTTTAAGTTGAATCACTTAATTATAAGGACAAAACGACTTTATCGTCTTTTGGACAAGGAAAACAGTTTATATAAAAGAAATTCACAAATGCTATTATAACCAAAATTCGCGTTCGTATTTTAAGGAGACGACAATATTTTTTCAGTGCACAAAGCTATTCACATCTACTATTTTAATTTAGTAATATCGTAATAACTTTAGAATATTATAATAACATAAAAAGGATAAACGAGTCAAATGATAATATTCCCAATAATTTACTGAAAGTTTATCTAACAAATTTGTATGGTAATAGTAGATTTAAAGTTTACGATAACCTTTATGTATATAATGAAAATCTTTACAACAAGGTGTATTTGCTACAAAAATTCTTTATGAAAAAACTTTTTTCATCGTCGAAAAAAGGACGTGTATCTGCTCAATGTTTTTATAAAATTCTTTTCGCTGCACAAAAGTTAAGAAATTAAATGGTCACGAAAAAATGTAAATGGTCTTTATAGCCATGTAATGGTTCTAGACATGTCTATACTTAACCTATAAAAATACTTTTTTCCCTGTAAAAAAGTAAAAAAAATGAATGATCAGGTACATGATTTTCCCGACCATTTAATGGTCTCAAATTCTATCATTTAAATGATAGAACATGTTTGCGGTATTTGAGAACCATTCAAATGCTTATTGCCACCGCTCGAAAACTATTTTTACAAAGACAAAATACATGGTTTTCGTGGCAATTACATGGCTTAGATAAGCATTAAATGGATGCGGCAACCATGTTTTTTCTGTGCGTGTATGAAATATAATTTATTTATTAAAAAATTTAAAACCATAATAAATTATGATATTAAATTTGGGATGTACTAACAGCAAAGGTTTTCGACCTAAGGGAAATATTATTTTATTTAATAATAACAATTAAAATTATAATTAAAAATGTGAGAATATTCAATCATTTGCCTAACTGACATTATTTTTAAATTGGATTAAATTTTAATTTAGTTTCATCCGTTAATCCTTTTTATAAAGTTTTTGAATTAGAAATATTTTGACGATATTTTTGCTGTGTTGTTACCAGGGCTGTGGAGTCGGAGTCGGAGTCGGAGTCTTGGAGTCGGAGTCTGAAGATTTGGCTGGAGTCGGAGTCGGAGTCGTAAAAATTTTGCTCGACTCCGACTCCGGCTAAACAAAATTTTTTAAAACACTTCACATTTTTGTAACTAAAATAGTTTTTACGCAAATTAGTTTCCAATGCGTTATGCATTCGATCAATGTACACCATGATTGGAAATGAAAATCAACTTCCACTTACGGCTATCATTTTATGTTTTCTAGAATGTTAGACTAGCAAATGGGCTGGATCGATCCATTTTAATCCCCATATCAAGTTATTTGAAATAATTCGAACAATAATTCGAATTTATTGTTTTTAATTTTATTTTAAGGCTATATACCTACACACATATGACAGAAAAAATTGTCAAAGTTGTTTTTTATAGAAAATTTTGTCACTATTGTATTTGTATGGAATGTTTTGTCAAAATTTAATTTCTATAAAAAAATTATTCGAAATATTATTACTATAGAAATATTTTTTTCTATAGAAAATTATGTCAACATTTATTTCTATAGAAAATAAAAAATAAAACAAGTATATACAGCAGTAAGTTCGTCCGGGCCGAATCATAAATATCCACCACCATGAATCAAATATACTAATTTCCTTAGAAAATTTCATGGGGGTTTGATGACAGATCAGTTTAACCAGTTCCCATCCTGAAAATAAATGCAAAGATTTTACCTATCAGATTCCGGATTTATAAGAACTATTTTTGTTTGAGTTTTAAAGGAATCATAAACATATCCTGTAAATGTGCAAGAAAATTAAGAAAAAATACCTTGATTTGAAATCTAAAATCTATAGTACACCAGCTGTTTTATGATTACGAGAAATAATATCTGGCAAATTTACATTTATGGTAAATGCACCTTCTGTACCCTCAATATCTGAAATCGGTCTATATGGAGGCCTTACCAGCGTTGCAACAACGAATTTTTATTTTGGACCAAATTTTTCCAAAATTCGTACCAGGGGACCAGTTTTCTAATTTAAATTAATATAATTTAAAAGTTACAATTTTTCTAAAATTTTTCTTCGAAAGAAAATTTTTTCAAAATTTTATTTCTATATAAAATTTTGACCTCATTCTATTTCTAT
Source organism: Haematobia irritans (assembly GCF_050003625.1). Classification (NCBI taxonomy): domain Eukaryota; kingdom Metazoa; phylum Arthropoda; class Insecta; order Diptera; family Muscidae; genus Haematobia; species Haematobia irritans. Next base: position 113,173,581 of record NC_134397.1, read on the forward strand.
CGAAAATTTTGTCCATATTTTATTTCTATAGAAAATTTGGCCCAAATTTTATTTCAATAGATTTCATTTTAGCCAAAATTTCAATTTAGCCAATTTATATAGAAAATGTAGCCAAAGTTTAATTCTATTGAAAATTTAGCCAAAATTTAATTTCTGTAAAAAATTTAGCCAAAATTTTATTTCTATTACATATTTAGCAGAACTCTTTTTCTATAGAAAGTTATCGCAAAATTTTATTTTTTCTTAAAATTTGTACAAAATTTTTGCATAATATTGTATCCCAAAATTTTTTAAGAAGCTTATTTCTATACAAAATTTTGTTAAAATTTTATTTCTATGAAAAATTTTTTAAAATTTTATTTCTTTGAAAATTTTGTTAAAATTTTATTTCTATAGAAATTTTTGTCCAAATGTTATTTCTGAAGAAAAATTCCATTTGGTCTGACCATCGGACCAACTTCAATAATTTTTTGGGTCTATTTTTGTCCAATCGGACTAATGGGGCTACGCCAAAAACATGGAAGGATACGTACAGTATTCAGCACATCTATTGTAGTTCTAGTATATAGACCCCAAAACGGAGGGCCGGTTTATAAGGGGACTATATGAAAAACTGGACCGATACACAATATATTCGGCACATCTCTTAATGTTCCTAGAATACCTCCAGATTTTCAATTTCAGGCAAATTGGATAAAAACTACGGATTATAGAAGTCCAAGAAGTAAACTCGTAACATCGGTCTAAAAGGGGGCTATATCAAAACTTCGTCCGATAATGACCATCTTCGGCACGCCTTGTAATGGTCCTATAATACCTCTAGATTTCCAATTTCAGACAAATTGGATAAAATCTACGGATTCTAGAAGCTCAAGAAATAAAATCGGGAGTTCTGTCTATATGGGAGCTATATTAAAACATGGTCCGATAATCACCATTTTCAGCACTCCTCCTTATAGCCCTAGAATACCTCTAGGTTTCCAATTTCTGGCAAATTGGATAAAAACTACGGTTTTTATAAGCCCAAGACCCCAAATCGGGCGATCGGTTGATATGGGAGCTATATCAAAACCTGGACGGATCTAGCTCATCTTCGACATGACAAACTTATTATACCCCTGTCACCATTCTATGGTGGTGGGTATAAAAATATTTTTATGTAGAAAATTTTGTCAAAAATTTATTTCTATAGAAAATTTAGCCAAAATTTTGCTTCTATAGAAAATTGTGCAAAATTTTATTTACACAAACAATTTTCCAAAATTTCTATTAATAATTTTTTCAAATTTTTTTCTATAGAAAATTGTGCCAAAATTTTGTTACTATAGATTTTTTTATACAAAATTCATACAACATTTTATGTCGATAGAAAATTTAGTCAACATTTTATTTTTATAGAAAATTTAGTCTAAATTTTCTTTCTATAGAAAATTTTGCAGCATTTTATTTCTTTAGAAAATTTTGCAAAATTTTATTTACTACACAAAAAATTTTCCAAAAATTTCTATTGATATTTTTTTCAAAATTTTATTTCTATAGAAAATTTTGTCAAAATTTGTTTACTATAGTTTTTTTTATAGAAAATTTGGTAAAAATTTATTTATATAGAAAATTTTTTCAAACATTTATTTATATAGAGAATTTAGTTCAAATTTTGTTTCTATAGAAAATTTTGCAAACTTTTATTTACTACACAAAAATTTTTCCAAAATTTCTATTTATATTTTTTTTCAAAATTTTATTTCTATAAAACAATTTGTCAAAATTTTATTTATATAGCAAATTTTCTCAAATTTTTTCTTACTGATACTCACTGCTAAGTCGAAAACTGGTAAAAGTGACTCAAATTTTGCTATATAAAAAATTATGAATGTTTCCCAAATATTGCACGAGATTTTGTAGAAGTCTGATTTCAGATTTTATCAAAATGTAGATCTAAATACAAAGTTGTGCAGAGTATGTTACAATCGGCCCGCCCGACTTTAGACTTTCTTTGCATTTTTATTTTTTGCTATAATTGTGTTACGTCCCATAACGTTAGATTTAAATTTTAGGTACAGAGATTTTCTAGAAGTATATACAATTTTATCTAAATCGATTCAGATTCAAATTCATGCATATGGGAATATAACCCTTTATAATAATTTTCGTCCACAAATACATATACTGTCGGTATCTTCTCATATTATGATGGGTATTTATATCATTATTTTATTTATTAAACATTGCCCTAAATTTGAAATAAAGAGTTTAATTGGTATAAATGCGAAATTAAGACCTTTCTTGCACACAAAAATAAATACGATACTTTATATCGATCCATATATATACCCCATATATACCCCCTCAATAGAACTAAAATTAGTGGTACTAAAATGAGATTTAGTTATATTACCCGGAGTCGACTCCGGAGTCGGAGTCGAGCTGATGAAAAATGCTGGAGTCGGAGTCGGAGTCGGAGTCGAGCAAAATTGGCTCGACTCCACAGCCCTGGTTGTTACGAACTTCATGACAAATGCCAAATATCACCTCTCACATAGAAGAGCGTATAATTACAACTGGCACTGGAGCAACAAAAGGGTTAAAGTTTTCTCACCACGAATGACAAACAGGAATGGGAACAGTATCTCTGGGCTATTTACACGAAAAGGGGAAAGGGAAAACTTTTGATTTCTATAAGGCGTCATCTGTCGGTATTTAATTTGTCTTCGCCGGTTTTTTTTTCTCTATTTGCCTTCGCGAAGTCAGTTTCATTTCATGCTACGACACTGATGTCTTCAGTTGCAATTAGTCGCCATCATGACAGTTAGTAATACACGCTAGCTAGTCACTGAGATTTGAAAGAGGATTTCCATTTCGTTTCTACTTCATGCGCTATCGTTCTCTGCTTAATGGAGATTTTTATTCATTTATTTCGACTTAATTTGTTACACTCAGTTTATTTTGCTACTGTCGCAGCTAGCATTCCGTTTTTTGGTTAGATGAATGCAATAATTTATAGAGGGCTTCCTGGCAGTATTACGCTACGAAAAGGTTCTAAGGTCAAAAATCATCCTGTACTAATGATGAATACTGCAGCATTAGTATCAAATTGCCTATCACTATGTGGACTTAATGCCACAATTAAGAGTGATATTTTATTTAATTATACTTTGCTAATTTACGAAATCAAATAAGTATTTTAATTGAAACCCTAGCTGATATATTTGAAAAACGTAATAACAATAAAGGAGACGATATAAATCATGGAAACCAACGATGTTAAAATAGACTGTAATATGAGGGTTTCGTATGCTGGCGGTAAATGTAAAATATAAGAACATAGTACAATTTTAGAAATAATTTTGTTATTCACTCTACTCATTCACCTTACTCACCAAATTGTCTCAGTCAGTCTCACAAGTCCAACGGAGTGAGATATAGATATTTTGTTGGCCATTGTGGGACAGAGATGAAGCGAGGAACCCCCTTTTTAAGCCATTCTTGGTTTACGCGTGCTGGATGCGATGGTGCTGAGGCCTATTTGAATTTCCGTGGTCTGCGGCCGAAATGTTTGTATTCCCAGGTCTTCCTTAGGACATCCTAAAGTCCTAAAATATTCAGCATTCATTTTAACCCCTCAGTTAACAAATATGAGCTGGGCCATCAACACACGCCTGGGCGGAGAATCGAGCCGCGGGTCATACAGTATGTAGCCCAACACACTATCCACTGGGCTACTAACACTGAAAAAAAATATTGTCGTGAGGCCAAATATTTCATGTCTTTAAAATACGAATGCAAAATTTGCTTAGCGCAGAAAGTTTTTTCCTTGTCCAAAAGTCGATAAACTTTTCAATGAAGTCGTGTTGTCCTTATAATTAAGTGATTGACTTAAGAGTGGGTATCATAACATGAAAGAAAAATTGGGCTAAGGTCAACTTGACTTTAATAATCCAGAAAAAGTCTTTAAAATTAATGAAATAGTCTTTCAATTTGTTGTCTTTTTGCATTTTGACTACAAAGCTAAAAAATCGTTCAAAAATAGAACATGTTTTTCAACACTTTATTTTAAAGACGTTCTTTACTTGAATCACAGCATAATTTCTACTGGAAGTCGAGTCCTAATTTGGAAAATAAAGTTGCCGTTAACTCGTTTTTAAAGGACTTTGATAGCATATGAAGAAAAAAAGCTGAGAAAGCGAAAAATTAAAATTTGCTTCCAAGAAGCAAGTACACAAAACCCAAATTTGAAAGAGAATTGTATCTTAAAAGTATCCTTCTCCTTGAATTCCTTGAATTCTCCGCTTCTTTGGCTCGGAATAAATACCAAAATTGTTAAAGTAAAGAAAAAAATCTTCGGAACCGGTCATTGTTTTTTTTCAGTGTTATTGTCACCCAGTGTTTGAATTTTGCTCAAAAAACATAAAAACTCTTTTTTATTTGAGTACCGGAGCACTCATGAAACTCAGCACTTTTTAAAAAGAGCGTGCCGACATGAGAGCTCCGCTCACAAGTGCTAACAAAAGGAGCAGCTCTTTTCAAAAACTCGTAGAACTGTTCTATAAAATGAGGGTTGTTTTGAATTTTCAAACCAATAAAGGGACTGGTGAGCTGTTTGCAAAAAATGTAATCGATGAATGAAATCATTAAAACTTTCAAATCTAAAGCGGCATCTTTCACAAATTCATCAAATAAAATGCGATGAGAATGGAAAAAGGACGGAGCAAATAAAAGTTGCACTAAATAAAGAAAAATTGCTAAGAGCTTTCATTGGATTGTTCACAGAAGATGGAATACCATTCAATGTTCCAGATCCTCCAAATATGAAAAATTTTGGATCCTACACTGAAAAAAAAGCATACTCGGTTCCAAAGATTTTGTCTTTACTTTAAAAAAATTTGGTATTGATTCCGAGCCAAAGAAGCGGAGAATACAAGTAAGGATACTTTTAAGACACAATTCTCTTTTAAATTTAGGTTTTGTGTACTTGCTTCTAGGAAGCAAATTTTAATTTTTCGCTTTCTCATCTTTTTTTCTTCATATGCTATCAAAGTCCTTTAAAAACGAGTTAACGGCAACTTTATTTTCCAAGTTAGGACTCGACTTCCAGTAGAAATTATGCTATGTTTGAAGTAAAAAACTTCTTTAAAATAAAGTTTTGAAAAACATGTCCTATATTTGAACGATTTTTTGCTTTGTAGTCAAGATGCAAAAAGACAACAAATTTAAAGACAATTTCATTAAATTTAAAGAATTTTTCTGAATTATTAAAGTCAAGTTGACCTTAGCCTATCAATTTTTTCTTTCATGTTATGATACTCATTTTTAAGTGAAATCACTTAATTATAAGGACAATACGACTTCATTGGAAAGTTTATTGACTTTTGGGCAAGGAAAATAACTTTATTTTAGAGAAATGCGTCTTCTATGCTAAGCAAAATTTGTATTCGTATTTTAAAGACATGAAATCTTTGACCTCATGACAATAGTTTTTTCAGTGTATATGTGAAGCTCTTGGAAATGTCGATAACGAAAGAAAATATTTTGCTAATAAAACTTAATTCCTCATTTCTGGACAGAAGCATTAAATCGCTGCCTTTACTAGCAAATATATAAAATATACATTATTTACTGTTACTTAGTTTGTTTTTTGCTTTATTTATATTTTTGCAATAAAAACAAATGACATAAAAACATAATGGCTTACTATAGTGGTTTAATATTTAGAGGGTTACATACAAATTTATGTTTTTGTTGTCTTTTCGATCTTTATTTTCAAATAAAAGATTTTCTGTTTTTTCGTGCTTGAAAATACATATAGCTCTCAAGCTCGAAAAAATGCATACAAATGCCCATATGCAAAACAATTTATTGACAGTTTATCGAATGAATTTGTATGGCAAAAGTAGGCTTGAAGTTTTCTTTAACTTTTTTGCATATGGGGGAAATTGTATACGAACACAGTTCGAAATGGTTCCGGAGCTTCGGAACCATTTCGAACACTGTTGTCATCAATAGATACTCAGTAAATTTCGAAGTTGTTTTAAAGGCACAAGTTTGATAGCACTTCTAAAAATGTAATCCCAAAGATGTTTTTTATTTTAAGTACACAGGAAGTTCTTTTAATTCAATATAATTTTCTATAACTTACGTTTTCCATATTTTTGCATCTTTACCACAAAGCAAAAACAGGTTTAAAATTATTTTTAAGACTTTTTGACTTTAAACAAACCATAATTTCTACTTGTACTCAAATCCGAATTTGGAAATTTAACACGTTGGCTGATAATTCCCCGGTCTAACAAAGAAAAACACATTTTTTTGTCAAAATTCGTTTATATTATTCAACATAGTTCCCTTCAAAAACGATACAACGATTATAACAACCTTCCAATTTTTTTGATACCATTTTGGTAGTACTCCTTCGGTTTTGCCTCAAAATAGGCGTCAGTTTCGGCGATCACCTCTTCATTGCAGCCAAATTTTTTCCCTGCGAGCATCCTTTTGAGGTCTGAGAACAAGAAAAATTCGCTGGGGCCAGATCTGGAGAATACGATGGGTGGGGAAGCAATTCGAAGCCCAATTCGTGAATTTTTGCCATCGTTCTCAATGACTTGTGCCACGGTGTGTTGTCTTGGTGGAACAACACTTTTTTCTTCTTCATATGGGGCCGTTTTGCCGCGATTTCGACCTTCAAATGCTCCAATAACGCCATATAATAGTCACTGTTGATGGGTTTTCCCTTCTCAAGATAATCGATAAAAATTATTCCATGCGCATCCCAAAAAACAGAGGCCATTACTTTGCCAGCGGACTTTTGAGTCTTTCCACGCTTCGGAGACGGTTCACCAGTCGCTGTCCACTCAGCCGACTGTCGATTGGACTCAGGAGTGTAGTGATGGAGCCATGTTTCATCTATTGTCACATATCGACGGAAAAACTCGGGTGTATTATGAGTTAACAGCTGCAAACACCGCTCAGAATGATCAACACGTTGTTGTTTTTGGTCAAATGTGAACTCTGCATATCCAAATATTGATGAATGATATCACCAACACGTTCCTTTGATATCTTTAAGGTCTCTGCTATCTCGATCAACTTCATTTTACGGTCATTCAAAATCATTTTGTGGATTTTTTTGATGTTTTCGTCGGTAATCACCTTTTTCGGGCGTTCACTGCGTTCACCGTCCTTCGTGCTCATTTCACCACGCTTGAATTTTGCATACCAATCAATTAGTGTTGGTTTCCCTGGGGCAGAGTGCGGAAACTCATTACCAAGCCAAGTTTTTGCTTCCACCTTATTTTTTCCCTTCAGGAAACAGTATTTTATCAAAACACGAAATTCCTTTTTTTCAAACTAATTGACTTACAGACGTCAAATTTTGACACGAATCATTTGAAGGTTGGTACTATATAAAAATAATATGCATTTAATACTAGCGACGCCATCTATGTGTCAGACCGGGGATTTATCAGCCAACCTGTTAAATTGTCGTTAACATGATTTTAAAGGACACTGAAAAAATTTAAAAAGTAATTAATATTTGTTTCCTACAATCGAGTACGCAAAACTTAAATTTAAAAGAGAAGTGTGCCTTACTTCAATTATCCGTTTCTTTGGCCTGGAATCACTACCATAATCATTAGTCTAAAGACAAAATCTTTGGAACCGGGCATGCTTTTTTTCAGTGTGGAATTATGAAAACTATCGTTTGATCCATGTCTAATCCTTACTCAACATACAAGTTACCGCCTGTCGTATTGTCAAACCTCTACACCCTTAACTTTAATTAAGCTTTAAACATATATGGTATACATGTCTGTATTAAGGCTTCTTTCTACCACAACTAATCACAATGGTCTATATGCCATAAATGTTTGTTTGTTTTTTTTCCTGTTTCTCTCCTCTTTCTTTCATTTCATCCACATTTAGCCGTCAGAGTGTTGACATTTCCATTCATTTGGAATGGAATATGGGTGCACTCACTGATTCTACTCTTCAAAGATAAAGTGTTGGTTCATTATGCTCCGGGGAGCTAATTAGAGATTAAAGTACAATTCTTTGAAAGTCTTAATACTTTGGAAATGGTTGGAGATATCTGTTTTTTTTTTTTGTTTGGTTTTCTTTGCTCATCTTGTGAGGACACTTTGCCTTTGAGCAGGCGCTGAGAAACCTTTTAAGTTTATACAGAGTTTCAGAATTATTAGTCGTTGTAATTTCCATGATTGTTGTTCAGTGGTTTCGAGGCTGTTTTTTTTTTTGCTTGCATTTCAAATTGTTGCTTCTTCAATCGAGTAGAGGACAATGTGATGCGAGAATCATTTTCGAATTGCTGGCAGAGACAATGATATTGTCAGCCTGCCTGTCTGTCTGTTTATTTGAATGATACTTTTGAAACACTTTTGCCATGTCATTAGTGTGGTTATCCTTATCGCAGAAGTTGTTGTCATATCTATCGCATAGTATTACGCAATGTTTAAAATATCGTATAGTACAAATATAGTACAAAAAAATTGTAAAGTTTGATTTCACATACATAGAGAAAAAATACACACACAGTATTTTTCATTAACGAAATCAATTGATCCAATAATTTTTTGTTCAAATTTCATTAATCAAAGAAATTATAGTTTCAATCACCAATGTCAATTAAAAAATTAATCTATCAGTTAAAAAGGTTAATTTATGCTATTAAAGTTTGTGACAGGATTTTATTCCAACTAAAAAATTTTTTGAAGCAATTAAATTTTTAATAAAGTATTTTTTAAAATTCAATTAAAATTTTAATTGAAAATTTTTTGTTGACTACACTGAAAGCATGGCATAGAAACTTTCGTTGTCGTTAATCATTAAAGCTTCCACACGGAGATGTCCATGCTTTTACAAAAACTGACTAAAATTTAATACTACGTTGTGGTTTGAAACACTGTGTATGCCACTCATCGTCAACATTTAGTCTTTTTTACTCCCCCTCTGCCTATTGCATAATTATTTGCTTTTAGTTTTTTAAGGATTTTGCTTTTATTTCACTTTAATGACACTTTGTATCGTGGTCTTTGATGCGTCGATAACTGTCAATGGAGAAGTTTCTTTTTTGTCGCGCTTTTTATTTTTTCCGAAGTGGAAAAACTTTCACTGATTCTCTAAATGTTGCCGCCAGCAACATTAATGGCCAAACAAAGTTCCGCGTTTGCTTCCAGCCAAAAGGGGAAGTTAAAGGACATTTAATTGCTTACAAATGTTTAAATATTACATTAATGTCCATCCATAAAACCACTCATCGACCATCTTTATCATCATCGTCAACGTCGTCATTGCCAGGATGCTGGACGTTTATATAATCATTTTCCGCCTTGCTGATGGACGAAATGATATTGAAGCTGAATATAAGTGCCACTTGTTACCACTAGGCCATTGTGGCATTCCATTTGTACATTAATAATTTATTTAAAAATAGCGATTTTTTGGTATGTATTTCGTTGCACACCAATGCTGCTGGAAGCCAGGAACTTTTATAATTGCCTGTGTAAATGTGTACTTTAACTTTAGTAAAATAACCTTTAAAATGTTGATAATTTTTTGGTACGTAATTATTTGAAAATTATCCCATACACTAAAAAATATTGTTTTAATAAATTTTTTAATTAAAAAATAATAAATTTTCAATCATTTTGTTAATTGACTTAGTATTCTGAATTTGATTAAAACGTTAATTAATTTTTTAATTAAAAATGACAAAATCTTCACTCATTGCTTAATTGACTTAATCTTTCTAGTTTGATTGAAATTATATTAATTATTTTTTAATTGAAAAAGTTTTAAACTTCTATCAAGTTTTGAATTGGAAATATTTTGGTGATAGTTTTTTTTTTGTGTGATACTACTAGCTTAAAGATTAAAAAATAAGGTCTATTACGAAAATGATTGACAGTTTTTACGTTTTCAATTAAATTATTAATTATCCCACTTACCATTTTAATTAACTAAATAAATATTTGCAATTAAAAATATAATTGAAGATTTAGTTTGGAAATAATTACTTTATATATACATACTACTCCTTGGAACTTTGATTCAAATCCAAACAAATAGCCAACTATAATTATTATCGGAAAATTCAGTATAAACTTCTCCAAAATTATAAGAAAATGGTTTCATCTAAAGGTAAAATGTAAATAAAAACTAAATTATTGTTTTTGAAGCAAACAATAATTCGTTTTGTTACCATATTCCTCATCAGCATCCTCTACTTGCAGCAAAACTATCAACCAATTATCAGAATAAATTCGTGTAATTCACTCAACCCAAAGTAAACTACACTTGAACCTCCCGAAAAAAGGTTTGATAGTCGGCTACTCCCTAAATATTAAACTGTACATCCAACCATCTTGCAGTCTATAGGACTTTGCCCAAATAAATTTGAATAGGCATACGAGACTTTTCCTCTGTTGGTTAAGCTACACTTGTAGTTTGGTCAATGCATGGTTTTAAGCTGAAATCAAAAACAACAATAAGGCTGTTTTCTTTTAGCACTGGATACCCTAAGCCGTGAAGGACTAAAAGAAAACAGAGTACTCGTTTATCCAGGACATCTCCAAAAATATGCAACACTGTCATCAGCTGTTTAAAAACAATCACAGAAAAGAAGTGAAATTTTGCATTTTTAATGTATGAAATGCTCCACTTAGTAATAAATATTTACTGCTGCGATTATTTATGACACTATACCACTTTGAATGGCCTGAGAATTCAGTCAAATGTTAACAATGTGTTTACTTTTTTCTTGATACTTATTGTATATGTTCGTTTATTACTCGACAACAAAATATGAAGTGACTTGCCTTTCGAAATAGAAGAACAAAAATCAATTTTCTTTCGTTTGGAATACGAAAGAAACCTTTCGTTCGATATACAGGAACAGGCCATTAAATGAAAGTGTCGAATTCAAATTTAAAAAAAAAAAAAAACAAACAAATTGTTATTTTTAATTTTCATTTAATTCTGTGATTGACACTAATGTTTTCATGATTGAATCAGAAAAAACTTTTCTGTTCAGTAAAATCTCTTTCGGAGTTCGCATGTAAAATATTGGTTTTTATTTTTTATCAAATATGGCGTAAATATGATTGTCCTAAAATAATACATTGACCTAATGTAAAATATGATGCAACCTAGACCTAAACCTACACTATTAAGGACAAATTCCTTTAAAATAGAAAATTATAAATTATCAGAATAAATTCGGATAATTCACTAAACCCAAAGTGAAAAAAAGGTTTTTTGATAGTCGACTTCGCAAAAACATATCACTTTTCCTTTGCCAAAGTCATATCATCGATTTGAGCGCAGTTGACTGGGTTTACTATGGGCGTGCTTCCTCCTTCTTCATTTTAAACTAAATGATGCAAAATGCTCATAATAAGCCTGTATTTTAAGGTTTTTTTCTTCAATTCAAATATTCAATTCAATCAGTCAATTTAAAGTTTTGTCATAATCTGAGCAGAAATGTCTGATATTATATATAGTTGTAGCTATATGATTTTGCACCTACAGAGCTAGTATATACCTAATATTTAGTCCATTATTAAATGGTATTGAGTCCATTCTTAACAAAAAAAGAGGAAATCGCACAATTAATGTGGGTAATAAATCAAAATTCTGGAAAATCGGGAAATATTATTATGTACACGCACAGAAAAAACCTGTTTGGACATGGTTGCCGCATCCATTTAATGCTTATCTAGAGCATGTAATTGCCGCGAAAACCATTTATTTTGTCTTTGTAAAATTAGTTTTCGAAACCATTAAATGGTCGGGAAAATCATGTACCTGACCATTCAATTTTTTTGCTTTTTTCAGGGAAAAAAGTATTTTTATAGGTAAGTATATACCTATATATTTTTATATATTTTTTAACTTTTGCAGCGAAAAGAATTTTATAAAAACATTGAACAGGTACACACGATTTTCATTTTGCACGTCAGTCGTGTGTTGATTGTTTCTTGGAATGGACGGAGAATACGGATTTACTGTGTTTTGTGTTAATTTATTTATTCAGAAGTGAATTGAAAAAAATTACCTGTTTTTTGTTTTGCATTTTGCTATATGGATCATTTATTTTTATTTGAGGTTACATGATGTCTGCGTTTGTACATGATGTCTGCGTTTGTACATTTGATGGGCACGATGTAAATATGGAATAATTACTGATTGTTGAAATTGAAATAAAATAGAGTGTGTAAAAATATAGGATGTTTGCTTAAACGGCATTATAAATACAAATAAACAATGACTTAGTTTATAAATAAATAAAAACAAATAAATAAAGTTAATTTTGTGTTTTCTTTTCTCAAGTGGCGTCCTTTTTTGGACGATGAAAAAAGTTTTTTTCATAAAGATCAAAACATTTTAGGTTGTGACCATGTTCTTTTAACTAGGAGAAAAACATTTTTAATGAATACAATAACATTTTAAATCGTGACCATTGTCTTTTCATTCAAACAAAATTCTTTTTATCAATATAATAACATTATAGGTGAGGACAATTATATTTTTCGTAGAACCATGTTCACTGAGCCAACATGGTTGCAGGTTAAAATGTTACATGGTTGCCGAAAAAATAGCAGCTATCATATTGTTTTGCTCTTCGAATATGATTGTGACAATCATGTTTCTTCTCTGCGTGTATATAGCACTGGATCTAGCCCACTTTGAGTAAGATCAGTTAATAAATAAGGGTTCTATGGCAAATTTGGTAAAATCGGGTAATGTATATACGAGTATGTATATGGGAGCTATATCTAAATCTGAACCGATTTCGATGAAACACATATAGTTAGTGCTATAGGAGGTTACATTTAGCAAACTTTGAGTACTATCGGTTGAAAATTTAGAAAAATTGGGCGGTACTTATATATTGGGGCTATAGCTAAATCTGAACCGATTTCGATGATTTTTTGCACGTATTGTTATATATATATATATATATATATATATATATATATATATATATATATATATATATATATATATATATATATATATATATATATATATATATATATATATATATATATATATATATATATATATATATATATATATATATATATATATATATATATATATATATATATATATATATATATATATATATATATATATATATATATATATATATATATATATATATATATATATATATATATATATATATATATATATATATATATATATATATATATATATATATATATATATATATATATATATATATATATATATATATATATATATACTTTTGTGGAACTTTTGTGATCAAATATTTTCAAAAATTCGAAATTTTTCTACAAAGGATTTAGCGTTTTTTTCGGCTAAATTAAAATAATTTGTATCATTTTATTAATTTTTAATCTGTTTTTAACCTATTTGAAAAGAAAAAAAATAATTACCCATTAAAAATATGAAAAAAACGAGTTATAAAGAAATTGACTCAAATGAACTTCCTGTGCAGTTAAAATAAAGAACATCGTAGGGAGAGCATTTTTTGAAGTTGTTTTAAAGTTATGCCTTGTGAGGAACTTCCATTTTTTTGCTGGGTTATTATAGGGTATAAAAAATGTAACCAAAATTTTTCTCTGTTAATTAAAATTCATTATTTTAAAGGAATTTCCCCTTTACATTGTGTATACATAATCTGTAATATTTGACCATTGTTTTCATTGTACTTAAGTGATTCCAAAATAGAACTATATTCGATATATCGATGATGTCATTTGCAACCCATAATATGGTTTGCTAAAGGGGGTTTGTATCGGTAAGTTTCCCGATGGGTTTCTCATAGAGACCAAGCCTCCCAATTTTGTATTTTAAAGGTCTAGAAGTTGGATGTACGAATATTGAACATAGAGACAGAAATGCAATTATATTTTAAGAAGTTCTCTTTTGAAATTTCTTTGAAGTTAAAATGAATCCTATCTTACACAAAATAAGTTTGCATGGATCCAAAGGTTTTGACCTTTCCTTAAGGATTTTGCTATTGAAACCGAGCCTCAGATTAGTGTTGTACATTTTGATTACTTTTGACTACTCGTTACTATTCGTTACTTTTGAATTGAGTACTCGTTACAACTCGTTACTTTAAAAAAAAAAAATTTAAAAAAAAACATTGTGGGCAATTTTTTTTCTTCTTTTTAAAATTAAAAAACGGTATAGAAAAGCAGATTATAACTTCGTATTCAATATTCGGTATTTTTTCGTCAGGGTATATCTAGATGGCATTGTGTATTACTGATGCTTGCAATTTTCAAACTTTTTAAATCCACCATTGACAGTGGATACAAATATTTAGCGATCATTTTTATCGTGAGACCCAATGTTGAAATCTTCCATGGGTTTTTGAATAAGCTTGGGCCCTTCTCTGAAAACAATTGGATTGAACCAGCTGAAATCAACGACATTATTATTCATACTATTTGCATGAGACGTGATCCATGTGATTCTTTAAATTAAAGCTCCCACCTACACCCAATGCAATTTTTTTTCAAATGCAAACGTTTTTAAGAAATCAGATAAATTTTTCACTTTCTTCAAATATGAAGCCATATATCCTTTTAGTGTCATTTTAACTGATAAAACGATTTTCGAAAACTTCAATTAATACTTTCCAAGAAGTCAAGAATTTTACTTCCAAACCGCCAACTTACTTACCGTTAGAAGAAAAAAACTGGCATTGAAGATATTGAGTACTCATTTTCTCGTAACGAGTACTCAAAAAATTAGTCAGTAACGAGTACTTGTAATCAAATACTCGTTACTTTCCCAACACTACCTCAGATGCTTTCAAAGAAAGCAAATACATTTACGACCAGCAAATTAGAATACAGATCTCATTTATTGAATTTTTGCAATATATTAGAAAAGCTATTACGTAAAAAGAAACGTCAGTTTAACAATTTGCAAAATCTTCAAAATAAATCTTAACCAATATTTGAAGATTTAGTATATCAGTTAATGTAAAAAATATTTCTTTCAATCAAGAATATTTTTTTTACTCTAAGAAAATTTGTCTTAAAGACATACGACATTACCGCAGAGACGCACGTTTCCAAGATTCGTGTCTTAAATTTAATTAAAAACAAGTAAGAAAGTCCCTGCACCACTTTATAGATCTAAATTTTCGATACCATATCACATCCGTCAAATGTGTTTGGGGCTATATATAAAGGTTTGTCCCAAATACATACATTTAAATATCACTCGATCTGGACAGAATTTGATAGACTTCTTCAAAATCTATAGGCTCAAAATTTAAGTCGGCTAATGCACTAGGGTGGAACACAATGTTATTAAAAAATATATGGGAAACATTTAAATCTGAAGCAATTTTATGGAAACTTCGCAAAAGTTTATTTATGAGTTATCGCTCGATATATATGTATTACAAGTTTAGGAAAATTAGAATCATTTTTACAACTTTTCGACTAAGTAGTGGCGATTTTACATTGAAAATGTTACCAACATTGACCATTTTTGTCGAAATCATAAAATCATATATATGGAAGCTATATCTAAATCTGAACCGATTTCAACCAAATTTGGCACTCATAGCTACAATGCTAATTCTACTCCCTGTGCAAAATTTCAACTAAATCGGAGCAAAAAATTGGCCTCTGTGGTCATATGAGTGAAAATCGGCCGAAAGCTATGTATTGGAGCTATATCTAAATCTGAACCGATTTCAACCAAATTTGCCACGCATAGCTGCAATGCTAATTCTACTCCCTGTGCAAAATTTCAACTAAAACGGAGCAAAAAATTGGCCTCTGTGGTCATATGAGTGTAAATCGGGCGAAAGCTATATATGGGAGATATATCTAAATCTGAACCGATTTGAACCAAATTTGACACACATAGCTACAATGCTAATTCTACTTCCTGTGTAAAATTTCAACCAAATTGGGGTAAAACTCTGGCTTCTGGGACCGTATTAGTCCATATCGGGCGAAAGCTATATATGGGAGCTATATCTAAATCTGAACCGATTTCAATAAAATTTGGCACACTTGACTATAGTGCTAATTGTTCTTCTTGTGCAAAATTTTAAGCAAATTAGGTTAAAACTCTGGCTTCTGGGGCCATATAAATCCATATCGGGCGAAATATATATATGGGAGCTATATCTAAATCTGAACCGATTTCTTCCAAAATCAATAGGGATCTATTCTGAGCCAAAACACATACTTGTGCCAAATTTGAAGTCGATTGGACTAAAACTGCAACCTAGACTTTGATTACAAAAATGTGTTCACGGACAGACGGACATCGCTATATCGACTCAGGAGCCCACCCTGATCATTTTTGCCAAAGACACCATGTGTCTATCTCGTCTCCTTCTGTGTGTTGCAAACATATGCACTAACTTATAATACCCTGTTCCACAGTGTGGAGCAGGGTATAAAAATGAAGCAAATGATATAAATAAAGGGTGATTCTTTTGAGGTTAGGATTTTCATGCATTAGTATTTGACAGATCACGTGGGATTTCAGACATGGTGTCAAAGAGAAAGATGCTCAGTATGCTTTGACATTTCATCATGAATAGCCGAACGATCTGCCACAACGTCGAATTTTCAGTGAATGGGCCCTAGAAAAGTTGGCAGAAAATCCGCTTTTTTATCGACAAATTTTGTTCAGCGATGAGGCTCATTTCTGGTTGAATGGCTACGTAAATAAGCAAAATTGCCGCATTTGGAGTGAAGAGCAACCAGAAGCCGTTCAAGAACTGCCCATGCATCCCGAAAAATGCACTGTTTGGTGTGGTTTGTACGCTGGTGGAATCATTGGACCGTATTTTTTCAAAGATGCTGTTGGACGCAACGTTACGGTGAATGGCGATCGCTATCGTTCGATGCTAACAAACTTTTTGTTGCCAAAAATGGAAGAACTGAACTTGGTTGACATGTGGTTTCAACAAGATGGCGCTACATGCCACACAGCTCGCGATTCTATGGCCAATTTGGGGGAAAACTTCGAATTCATCTCAAGAAATGGACCGGTAAGTTGGCCACCAAGATCATGCGATTTGACGCCTTTAGACTATTTTTTGTGGGGCTACGTCAAGTCTAAAGTCTACAGAAATAAGCCAGCAACTATTCCAGCTTTGGAAGACAACATTTCCGAAGAAATTCGGGCTATTCCGGCCGAAATGCTCGAAAAAGTTGCCCAAAATTGGACTTTCCGAATGAACCACCTAAGACGCAGCCGCGGTCAACATTTAAATGAAATTATCTTCAAAAAGTAAATGTCATGGACCAATCTAACGTTTCAAATAAAGAACCGATGAGATTTTGCAAATTTTATGCGTTTTTTTTTTAAAAAAAGTTATCAAGCTCTTAACAAATCACCCTTTATTTCGTTTAATTAAAGTTTCGTTATTTTAAAGAAATCATTCTTTAATATTGTGCAAATTGCGTGTCAATATATTTAAGTTGCATAGTCTTTCATATTAGATTAATATTTTTCAGTGAACTAGAGCAATGACTTTGGAAAACTTTGGAAAAATTGTTTGCTGAATCCCTGTGACCATAACTCATCATTAGCTTATTAGCAATTTCTTCAATAAATTTAAATTCAATTCAATTTGTTTTCAAAGGATTTCATTTTAATCACTTAGCTATGAATATAAATAGAAAATCACATAATTAAACCAACTGCGAATGTAAAATATAAAACCTCTCCTGGCAAATGGACTTCTATGATAGTCACGGCAATAGGACTTTAAAAGTTTTTATCAAATTGAATTTTCCTGTGTAGATGCTCAGAAATACAATCAATAGAGGTCATCTTTAGTACATCTTTAGTTTGTGATCACTGGATCATACCTTTTTATCTAAATTAAGTTAACTTTGTGCATGCGTAGCCCCTTAAGACATTTCATTTTTATCTGCGACTTCAAAAATTAGAATTAGAAAGATTAAACCAAAGAAAAATACGCCTCTAGATAGGAATTTAATTTGCACTTCACAAGAAGTTTGTTTGAGCTGCATATGTAAAATTCTTTGTTTTACTGAGCTTTTGTAAAAAACTAAAATTTTCTAAATTTAAAATTTTATAATAGCGTGTATAAAACAAAAATATTTCAAATGTTCTATAAAATAGAAAAATGTCTTTATATACCCAGCAAAAACTCTCATTACCCGGTAATCTTGTAGGTAAGCCTATTTAAAAATTAATAACCACTTATTAATTGGCATCGCTTCGGATTACATTTACATACGCATGTCCTAGGAGGAAAGTACTTCTCCCCAGGCATACTTTCGGTCATAAAATAAGTAGTGCATTTAAAGCATATAATCACCTAATTTGTAATGACTTATTGGTAGATACACCAAAGCTTGCAAAATAGCCACTTATTGTCTCAGGCAACCAAATCTCGAAAATATTGATTTCTATGGCCGATTACAATGGATCAAAATATGGCGAGTGATGCTGAAATAGGAGAACTACTTGAATAGAAACGAATATTGTATAAATAAACAAAAAATCTAATAAATAATCTAAATAAGATTACGCGCAAATTAATTTCATACTTAAAATAGAAATAAATGTAGGTTGTTTAAGGGAGTTGGATCCGTGAATTACGTTATAATATATCCAATAGCCAATTCACATAAGGTTCGAAATCTACTAAAAGTGGATTTTAGCCTCTTTTTTATAAAGCAAATGGCATTTCAAATTTAGTTTAAGCGCATTTTGGAAGTGTAATGTGAATGAGGTATAAGAAAGCATTTATTTAAAACATAATATGATAATGTCATTAAACACAATTGTTATGAAATATTTGTGGTAACAATTTCTTAACGGAAAAATCTTCAGAATTTCCGTTACATTACATATTCTTTTTGATTTTTTTATGTAAGTACTCGATTATGTGAATAATTGTAGCTAATGGTACCATCATTTATTCTATTTTATTAATTCGTTAACTACAACTGCCTAAAAATTTGAGAATAACAATTCGAAAATTACCGAGAAGTATTTACTTTTGTCATTACAAGTTAGTCATTATAACACGCATCGATGTAATGCAGCGTGTAATGACAGCTTTACTCCTGGTAATGTCAATTGTAATGAGATGTGGTTACCTAGTTTTTGCTGGGTACAGATAAAAGTAAAAAAAGTGAAGAATTTTTTTTTAGTTTTTTTTTTTTGTATTTTTTAATGAATTCCGAAATACCGAAATATGCGATTCGTGTATGAAGTGGCAATTTCGTATCGCACGAACATCTCTAATATAAATATTTGGTATCATAAATTATAGAAGAAGACCGAAAGACCGACCAGGCTTCCGTTTTATTCTTCTTCCATCTTTAAGACCAGACTGATATTTCCAATAGCTTTCTCCAATACTCCCTGCCATATAAATACTGCTTTCGAGTTTTTTATTTTTCCTTGTGACTACTTTGTATGATTAATAACCATTTTGAATTTTGTTTTTTGGGTTTTAAGCTTCTCCTTCTGATGGGGAATACTTATTTCATGCATCCATTGATTTCCTTTTCGACTCTTTTCTATTTACAGATTGTTGAATCCAAAAATAGTTCGTGCCTGTGTTGTGGTGCTTAGCGATTGGGAAAAAATACCTACGAAATCCTTGAAAGCAGCTGTAACCATACTCCATCGCATTGCCTATGGATGCTCATGTCCGGCAATGCTTTATCAGGTAAGTTTACAGGCGTTTTAGTTTTCGACAAATCAAATAAAAAATAGGAACAAAATGCATTAAAAAAACAACCCTTGGCCAGAAACAGATATGCATAAAAAATGCCAAATCAATGGAAATGGAAGAAACCTTTGAACTCCACAAACTCAAAGAAATTGCTTGGTGATTTTTGTTTTGCCTTTAGTCTGGTTTTGTGTGATTAAGCCTTGGCGTGTGAAATTAAGTAGCAACATGAATGAATGGATTTTATTCCAAATCAAAGTAAAAACGAATTAGGAACTAAAAAAACACGGATGTTGATGATTTAATATCCGTTCTATAGTTTTTGTTATAGAGTACTGTGGGATATATCACTATTGTTAAAATTTTGAGCAAAGGTCATAAATGGGAAATCCCCTAAAGTGATATATTGGGGGTCTAAACTGAAAAAGCCTTGGCTGGTTCCCCGGTTGTCTTTACCCTTATGATATGGGGTTGATTCCTAGTCAAAGAAGCGGAGGACAATGGCTAATGGTATTGAATTGGTTAAGTTAGGTGGTATTAAAATTGTATTTGCTAAGTGTTAAAAACGCTTCAGAATTACATTGAGAAGACGGCTGAATTTTATGCTTAGTATTAAAGAAAGCGCGAGAAAAGCCTTGTGCTCGTGCAAAAGGCAATAGAGGAAAAATGACACTTGATACATAT
Organism: Haematobia irritans; assembly: GCF_050003625.1. NCBI lineage: Eukaryota > Metazoa > Arthropoda > Insecta > Diptera > Muscidae > Haematobia > Haematobia irritans. The sequence goes on from NC_134397.1 coordinate 113,193,976, forward strand.
CTAAACCCAATAAATTTTTCTTTTTTATTTTTCCTTATTATACTGATCGTCTTTGGAGAACTCCTTGAAACAATGTTTTAGGATTTATCTTCCATTCAAACCTATATGACCCACTGTAAAGGGCTAAAAATATTTGAATGGATGGGTGTATTAGCTTGATTGTAAAGGTATTTGCTTTTCCGTTTACTCGAATCATTTGCTCTTTTATTCATTTCTATCTTCTCTTTAATCTGTGTGAGATTATTGTTTGTGCCTCACAGCATGGATGTGAGTGTGTGTATGTGTTTTTACTATACTGCATGCAAAATAAACATAAATCAACGTCATGTACACAGAAACGCGCATTCAAAAATTGCCAACATTCCCAATTATGACCCCAACTCCATTATGAAAAACAAAAAATGGACGAGTCGGAATGGATGAATAAAACTTGGTGGCAGACTGATGCTTTTTTGCTCTGTTTTGTGGTATCCTTCATCTTTCTGTAATAGAAAACAGCATCAGCTGTTTATGGCCTTTCAAGCACAACAAAGAGGTCGATCAAAAACAGTTAAGAAATATTATATGTAGGGTTTAAAAGACAAACTTTTAGAAAACTGAAGTGAATTAATTATAATGAAGCAAAATATGTGTTTGCATTTATTCAAAAACTTTAACAAAATTTAAATTTTCTAAATCAATGCACAGAATAGATATAACCCAAAATAGTTCTAATTAAAAAGTTCATTGAAGTTGAAAACGTTTTCAATATATATAATTAACTTTTTAATCAAACTAGAAATGTTAAGTCGATTAAGCCAATGATTGATTTTTTAATTTTTAATTAAAAATTTTAAGTCGGAAGATTACACACAACATTTTTTCCTGCTTCAGTCACGATATTAATTAATTAATTAATTTTTAATTGAAATGTCTTCAATCACAAAAATGATAGTGTTAATGAAAGTTTTAATTGTACATAACAAATACTTGATTAAAAAATTAAATACTTGATTAAAAATTAATTCATGAACAAATTTCAATTCATTTTTTAATTGGTTAAATTAATAATTTAATTGATGTTGATTGCGAAACTCAATAAATTTTTTATTAAAAACATAACTCTTTTCAATCACTTTCTTAACCAACTTTGTGTTTTTAGTTTCATTAAAAGATTGATTGTTATATAAATATAAATAAATTTTTAATTAAAAATAAGAAAAAAAAATCCATCACCTTTTTATACCCTAAACCACATAGTGGTCAGGGTATAATAAGTTTGATCGGCCAAAAAATGTGCCTACCAGAAATATTGATTTTAGACCATAAAATATATACCGATCGACTCAGAATCACCTCCTGAGTCGATCTAGCGCTTGGTGTCCGTCCGTCCGTCTGTCCATGTATTTGTTGTTCACAGGATTCCGGTCGCAATTATTAACCGATTTTGATGAAATTTGATACAGGGAGTTTTTTGGGCACAAAGACGAACGCTTAACTGATCTTACTCAAATCTTGCACAAGGTAACCTTTTGTGGTATTAATCAAACCCGTAAAATATTATGCAAATTGGTTCAGATTTAGATATAGCTTCCATATATATGCATCGCTCGATTTTCCCAAATTTGGCCATAGTACTCTTATTTATTAACCAATGTTACTCAAATTTCAAATTTTGATGTACTAGCCGATCGTACTTATATGTACTTGTAGCTCTTACATAAGAATATTGCTCGATTTTTACAAATTTGTATTTATTACCCACACTAATTTAACGATTTTCTCTTTTTTAATAATGGGCTCAATATTAGTGGCATACTATCTCCGTAGGCGCAATATCAACACAGCCAGTGTTGCTAGAAGTAGGGGAAATTCCCTATATGTAGGGTTTTTCTAATATTTAGCGTCCTGTAGGGACGTAGGGCCAAAATGTAGGACATTTTCACTCAACACAATTTGTAATAATTTTTACATTTTGGTGGCTCTAGAGGAGGAAATTAGAAGCCGGCAAGGCTTGATCTTTAACAATGTATGGTAAACTTTATTCCTGTAGAAAAATTTGTCAACATGTTATTTCTATAGAACATTTTGTCAAAATTGTATTTCTATAGAATTTTTTTTTTTCAAAATATTATTTCTATAAAAAATGTTCTCAAAATTTTATTTCTGTGGAATTTTTTTCAAAATGTTATTTCTATAGAATTTATTGTCAAAATTTTATTTCTATAGAAAAATTTCTCACAAAAATTTGTTTATAGAAACTTTTTCCAAAATTTTATATTTATAGAAATTTAACAAAAAAGATTACTAATTTGGGTAGAATTCTACCAACTGTGGCAACCGTGGTGGTAATACAAATTTATATTCTAAGTTATATACGTTGCATATTCATGTTTTAACATAATAAAGTACTTAGAACCATTTTTGTTTTGTAAATTTTTTTTTTAAATTTAACGAAAAATATAGTAGGGAAAATTGTTTGGGAATGTATGGGAAAGTAGGTATTTTTTGTTGTCCTTGTAGGGTAAACCGAACATTTTCCCTGGCAACATTGACTATGACCTATAGTCAGATTGACACAAAGCACCCATAGACATGTACCCTTTAATTTTCTTAAATATGCAACTGCGGTTTATCTCCCAGACCTATATGTTACCCCACAAATGCTAATGATTACTAATTCTGTAATGGTGGTTTAGGGTATGATATAGTCGGCCCCGCCCGACTTTCTACTTTACTTACTTGTTTTAACTGACTTAGACTTCCGAGTTTGATTAAAAACTTAATTTGTCAATTAATTTTTTAATTGATTATATTTTCAACTTTAACTTTTTGATCAAATTAAAAACTAAAGTCAATTAAGAAAATTAAAAACTTAACATTTTTAATTAAAAAAATATTTCCAAATAAAAAACTGATTGAAAATTTTATTAGGAAGTTCCATAAATTAATTGGTTCATTAAATTTTGCCTCAAATCTAAAAAAAAAGCCAACTATAATTATAATGGGGAAGCTCATAAGAAAGAGTGATCTTGTAACATTACCAGGAAATTGTTTCATCTAATGGAAAAATAAAACTAGTTTACAAAAAAAATCATGTACACTTGATGAAAATCAACTTTTCTTACGTATTTTGAGCTGGTGAATTCGAAAAAAAAAATTTAAAGTTTTTTATGGAAAAGTTTTTGAGATATCCCGTTATTTTTAAATTTTCGCTCTTTTTTCACTAAATACAATATATCTCGAGTTAGAAATGTCCGATTATAACGTTGTTGGTACTTAAACGAAAGGTAATAAGATGACGAATAATCAATGCGGAAAATCAAAATTTTCAAAAAAAATCGTATTTTACAATGGACCTTTTAGTTAATTAATTAAATACCTAATTACATAGAAGGAAATCGAATCTACATTAAATTTCATTCATTATTGTCTTTGGGTCGGATTGAAATTAGGTGGATATATAGGAATGAGATTTTTTAGTTATCCTAACTATCCCCTTACAAAAGGTTCGACTTTCAGAAGAAACATATGAAAAAGTAGAAAAAAATTTGATTAACATACAACACAAATAAAAACAAAATAAAAATAAATATTTTTATACTTAACATTTAATTAAATACATAATTACATAGAAGGAAATCGAATCTAATGAATGAAAATCATTATTGTTTTTGGGATCAGCTTGAAATTTAGTGGATATAAAGGAATGCGATTTTTTAGTTATCTTTTCGACCATTTTTTGCTACTTTCGACTTAAAGGTATTCCGGAATTATTATACCAACCTCATTGTTGTCGCCACATGTTAGTTGGATATTTTTATGGCGGTTTTAATGTTTCTACTTCTTGGTATTTAAGACCTATTCTTCTGGTTCGAAACAAATTAAATGAACTTGAACTTTTAATCTCTCTCTCTCCCCCTTTACGTTTCAAAACCAGATATAAACAATAACGACTTTAGGCATTAACAATAGTCCTTAGCATGGCCAACACGAATGCCAGCAGCACCGTCATCATCCACACCACCTTCGCCTCGACGAAAGCAACCCAAACCCGAACTCATTCCAGAGTCATAACCCTGCAGACGTTATAAATCCTTAGGTGCCTGAAAAATTTACACAGACCACTTATAATTTATATTTATTTTATTTTATATTTTGATGTTTTTCTTTTTATGATTTTATACTGATATGCTATGAAGAATGGGAGAAAAGGGACTTTTCGGATATTTCTTTAGGCTTAAATCGAAATTAAGTTGTTCTAAGAGCTAAATTCAATAAGCAGTTTATCGATTTATGACCGTGGTCGTTAGAAATGTTTCCTATTAGTCATACCATTACTGGGTGGCTGATACGTATTGCAACCACCTTCAGGTTGTATCATTTCTAAAGCGCCCGTCTGACAGCTGAGAGATTTATTCAGTGGCAGTTAATTTTATTGTTTACAAGCTTACAAATAAATAATAGAAATAAAATTATTCATTGTGGTATTCAAACGTGATAGTGTGTTTGCATTACATTTGGCTGGACAAAAGCAATGCTCGGTACCTTTAAAGTGGTAGCCCAAAATGTGGACGAAAAAACGTTAAAAACTTCCGAAATGATCCAACAATTTTTGTTTTTATTAATTATTTAAGCAAACTAACTTATATCACAATAACGGCCAATTTCATGTAGCTCCGTTAGACTTTAACTTCTCTCCGGTTAACTTTAACTGAACAATTTTTAGCAGTTAAGTTCCTAACTGGCATTTTGACTATATTAGCAAGATGGCAGATTTGTCCATAGTACGGTTTAAAAGGTCGTTAGCTAACGTAGCACTATCGGTGCTTCATGAAAATGGGGGTAAGTCTCTAGAAGTTACTAACCAATAGTTTATTTATTAACATCAGCAGATTTATAGAAATTCGTGGTATCACAATGGACTGAATAGTCTAAGTGAGCCTGATACATCGGGCTGCCACCTAACCTAACCGATAGAAATTCAAATATCGTAAGACTTATATAGTTGAGCTAAAACAATTATTGTTGTAAAATTTTTATTTGAATTGAGGGTTTATTATATTAAAGCAAGTTTATAAATCGAGTGGTTTGAAACGGCGCAATCATCTAGGTTGACTGGAAATTTGGAGTAAATTACCGGCTTCGCGATTAGTATGGTTCTGTTTCTGATATGTTTTACTACAAATCTAGATATTTCCTCTTTGATTGTGTTCATTTTTAAGTCTCGGTGGAGATCCGACAAACGAAGGACTGATTTGAACGAAATACACACCGCTATGGTGGCGAGAATGGATGCAAATTGAGAAATGAGCTTGTACTGAAGCCATTGATATCCAAAAAAGTGCAACCCCTCACCCTCACCGATGCACAAAAAGAAGCTAGCTTGAAAAGAGCCAACGCAAAAGTGGCGAATTATCGAATTTGGTTATTGAATGGAACAAACAAAATGATCGGGTTTACTTGCCAAAGAGGTCAAGCGTCTCCGGTGTTATGATGTATGTCTCCATAACTGCCAATGGTCGCTCCCTGCTCCTATTCATCGAGCATGGGTAAAAATAATTGTAGAATATTATCGAAGATGTCCTATTGACATTATTGAGGCACTGGGCCGGCAAACATTACCACCGCAGATATTCCAATAGGACTGAGCGCCATTTCACTCAGCACGCATCAACAAAGAATGGCTTCAAATGGAGGTTCTTCGCACCATTTCTAGCACAATAGCTAATCTGTTGGACTTTTGCGTCTGCCACTAAAAAACCAAAGTGTCGATCCTCTCAATACGTCGCTTCGCCGGGATTGGCCCAAAATACCACCACGGCGTTCGGCAACTCTATTGTTATATATTGAAGAGTTTGAGATGGCCTGCAATAGCAGGTATGATTTTCCACCTACACTGAAAACATATTTTCGTAAAGCCAAAGATTTTATGTCCTTCAAATACGAATGCGAATTTTGCTTACAATAGAAGACGTGTTTCTCTGTCGATAAACTTTTCAATGAAGTCGTTTTGTCCTTAAATATAAGTGATTCGACTTAAAAAAAATGTTTGACTAAGGTTAACTTGACTGTAATAATTCGGAAAAAATCTTCAAAATCAATGAAATACGATAGTCTTTACTTTGACCTTTGACCTTTTGCAATGCAAACATTCGTACAAAATTAGGATATGTTTTTCAAAACTTTATGTCAAAAATTATATAATTATTATTTTTTCTTTTGTCTAATAAAATTTCATATTTTGAAAAAAAAAAATTAAAATAGAAATTGTTGAAATGTCTTTAGCGCTATATGAAGTCCTAGCAGACACAATTTAAGTAACATTTGCTGATTTGAGGAACTTATGAACTCAGTTTCAGCAAACTTCATCCATATTGGGAAAATATGAACTATTTGCATAGTTAGTACTTCATTTGTATAAAAACTTTTTTGTTTAATTTTTACTTCATGTCATTACAGTGAGCAAGAAATAATTTAAATAAGAAAATTTTTCCCACACGGAAAAAAAATTGTCTTCAATCACGATATTAATTGAACCAATTAATTTTTAATTGAAATATCTTCAATTGCAGAAATGATAGTATCAATCGCCACGGTCAATTAAAAACTTAATTAATCCAATTAAACAATTAATTAATACAGTAAATTTAGAGATTGTTTTTTATTTCAATCCAAAAATTTGTTGAATCAATTAAATTTTTAGTTGTTTTTTTTTTTTTTTTAAATTGAAAATAAATTTTTCTTGGAAATTCTTTTTTTTAAATTTCTTTCTCTGCACATTTGTCAAACTTGCTATAAAAATTCGATGTCTTTTTTCTGGGGGTATACAATGCCCTCCAACATGTTCAACCTCTGTGCACGGACTAACGTTCCACGCAAACTTTATAATTTTTTTCTCTCCATTCTAGAAATTAGAGTTAGAATCTTTTAATTCATTTTCAAAGTTTATGTTTGTATGAAACACCACAAAAATTGTTTGAGAAGACTAAATCCTCATAAATCATTATTGTCCCTCACATGCTGCAACCTCCTTTTTGTATTTCTTTTATTTTATTTTAATTCGCAAAAAAATTTTTTTTTTTGTTGGAAAACCTAAAGAAACATTACAATTATAACACATACACACATTATAGTTTGCTCAAATGAGTTTTTATTTTAATCCTTCGCCATTTCTTCTTGCCTCTGCTACCTGGGTCCTTGTAGCCGCTAGCAGCCCTGCTGCTATTATTCCGTAAAAGTCTCATTATTACTTGAGATATTCTTTGTAAAAATGCGCACTCGTTTTACTTTTCTTGTAATTAATTTCATTACTAACGGAAATCTCTGCCATCGTATCCTTCCATTTGTTGAAGCCTTTGGTTGTTGTTGTTTTTTTTTCGTGTATTCCACCATAATGCGGCACATTGCACAATGCAACTGGCATTGGTGGATGGAATGGCTTGGCTTACCATGCCATGGAACTTGTATTTTTGTTTCAGTGTCCTTTGAGCAACAGGAAGCCATCCTGCAGATTCTGACCTATTCGAGTATCTTTTTTTATTGCCATTTGTGTGTGGGTGGTGATGGCTGTGTATTTGGTTACTAGAAATGAAGTTTTAAGCGTTTTCATCACTGTGCCTCGTGTATTTTTTAAATGTAATTTTTAATTATGTCTTCGATGTCATTCTGAAAAAAAAAACTTTTTTTTTCAATTCTTTACAAGCTGTTGCAATGAAGCTGAAACATGTATAGCATTTATGAAATATATCACGTTCTCTCATTACTTGGATTTGATTTGTATTTCTTTAATTTTTTTACAATGTGGGAATGAATATCTATCAAAAAACTAATTTAATTAGAATTAAAATGTTAAACAAAAATTGTACTAACGTATTAATAAAATTATACACAGAAAAAAAATGTCCGTAGTTAAACTAACGCTAAATTTAACTTATTTTTATTGGAAAAACATTATTTGCTTGTAGTTAAATTTTATTATTTTTGTCGAAATTTTCCACAGCTTAATGAAATCTTACTTTTTTTAAGTATGTCCAAAAATTTTAAGAACTAAACGTGAGTATAAGGTTCAATGACCGTACACATAAGTTCAATATGAACTAAAGCAAAAGAAGATTTTCTTACGATTCCCAAAAATAGTAGGAATGAACTACTGTATGGTTGAAATGGTCATGGTTTGGCGCCAATGATTTTCTTCTTTACTTTTAGTTAATTTTTTCTTCTATGAGATGATGTAATTTCGTGAACTGCAGTTAAAAACTACAACAGTGCATTAAAATTTCCTGGTTTTAACAACGCTTTGTGGAAATCTCAAAGTGTGGAGTAAAATTTAGTTCAATTTTCGTGCGAGGTAGTTCATTCTTCTTATAAAACAGTTCACTTTTTTTTCGGTGTAGTAAGACTGGGGCCAGTTGGAGTTAATTTCCATAGAAACACAAGCAACCATCGTTTACCATTTACTCTTCGATGTAAGGGAGTGTAATTGGCAGGAAAATATAAAATTTTTGTAATGAAAGTTTACTCATTTATAAGATGTGAAAACAATTTAATTAAAAGACTAACTCCAACTTTTAAATTTTCAGACTCTTTTATTAATTTTGGCATCTTCCCACAAATATTTTTCATTCTCACTTACTTTATTTAGTTCTCAGCACATTTTTATGTAATACAAACATTGTAAACGCAAATGTGGGATTTTATAAGTTTTTCAAATTTTTCGTCCAGAGCGAGAATCGAACCTCGGACTAAAAACTGCAGTTTGTAAGCACGCAAGAAAGAACTATGTCCTGTATGGTTAAAATAGTCATGATTTAGCGCCAATGATTGTGTTCTTTACTTTTAGTTCATTTTTTCTTCTATGAGAGATGTACATTCGTGAACTGCATTTAGTAAGTACAACCGGGCATTAAATTCTACTGGATTTATCAACGGTTTGTGGAAATCTCAAAATCCCACAAAAATTATCCACTCGGAAGTGTCAGGTTGTCCAGATCCAGAGGTTTCATTGTGCTTGAAAATTTCAATAATATTCGGTCAGAGAGGGCGACCTCCCCTAGCCCGATTTTTTGAAAATTTGACCAAAGTTATCAGATTTGATTGAAATTTTCATGGAAGGTTGGCGTGGTGTTTAGACAAGGATCCTCCACTTTTTCGGTACTTGATCGTGGAGGGGAAACTCCTTTTGCGCGACTTTTTTAAGTACACTCAAAAACCAGTGAAATTTTTTTGGTAAATTTTAGAAAAATTAAGGTAATTTGAGAAAATGTTCACTAAACTGTGTTACTGTGTCCAGCCGAAGAAGTCACGAACATTTATTTGAAGTAATTATTTGTTTGCACTTGTAAAAGAAAATATCGTAGTGCGAAGAAAAAATCGGAGTTCAAATTGCAAAAATGTCGCATTTTTATTAAAATTTACAAATTTTAAAAAAATCTGAACTATTTTGTGGGAGACACGAATTTAGTTTCATTTGTGTACAATTTTTTAGTTTATTTAACTAACACGCATAAAAACAAAAAGTCAAGAAAACGTTCTCAAAGGATAATAATTCCATGAACTTAAATATAATTAAATTGGCTTTAGTGCCACTTTTTTTTTGAGTGTACAGTGAAAAAACTAAACTTCTTCGATTTATTTGAAATTTATAAAGGACGTGGGGGAAGGTTATGAAGTTCATATGAGTTACTTGAGTTTTAATATTAGAGCGGGGACTTCTCCTTGTCCAACTTTTTGAAAATTGAAGAAAAGTTGCCCGATTTTCTGCAAATTTTGGGGAAGTTTAGTATTATCTCTGGACAAAAAAAATCGATATTTAATTGGCAAGGGGATTTATTTATTTAAGCATATCCTGTACAACAAGATTAAAGTCTTATAATTAAAGCACAGGAATTTTAATAAAAAAATATCCGTAATAAATTTTAAAAGCAAAAATGAATCATGATAATAATAATTTATCTTAAAACATAATGAAATGATTACAAAATTTTGATAAAAATGAAAATATGTTTAAAATTAAATTGAAAGGTTTAATAAATTGGAAAAAGTTTTGAACATTTTGTGTGTTTAAAACAAAGTAATTATTAAATAAATAAATTTAAAGTATCAAGTAAAAAAAAATACAGTTAAAATATAATATGTGTAAATGATTGATAAATGGATTAATTAGTTTGTAAAGACTACTAGTAACGAGCAAAAATTAATTTTTTAAATTTCATTGTGTTATTAGTTTGCTGCAAATTATTAGGTAGATTATTCCAGAGACGTATGGTGTAAACAAAGAAATGCCACTCAGAGACTAGGCTTCGATACCGCATTGGAACAATTTACTTACCGCTGGTAGATCTATTAAAACGAAGCTTCTCATATAAATACCGTGGTTGACCCGAGTTGATTATTTTGTGAAGGAATACCTTCATATCATCAAATGATACCCCAAGTATTAAGGATCTATATCGTGAAATAGGGTTATAACGCATCAATCCGTATACGTATCTTACTACACCATTACGTTTACGTTTGCTTGCCGCGTCACAACCAGCAAACAATTCGCATCCGTATAACAAAGAGGGCATGGCATATGTCTTAGCATGCAGAATCCTAGTCCTCAATGGAGTCAACTTTTGTGCAAACCATAATGATCTCAACTTATCATATGCATGACCTACCTTAATAGTAATAGGATCCGTCCACGACAACTTACTCGTACTATTCATGACAATGCCAAGGTTTCTAACAGAAGAAACAATGCCTATTCGTTGTCCATCAATTCTGATATCAGGTTCATAAGGAATCTGTAAGCCCCGCCTGTGTAGCACTTAGCACTTTGACTTCAATGGATTAAGGAATAGACCATTAGTCGCCCACCTATGAATGGCTGCCAGATCATCATTAAGCCTCCTAATCAGGATCTCGTAAGAATTAAGATCCTGGGCAAGATATATCTGAATATCGTCAGCATACATATGAATCTTGCTATTGAGTAAAATGCCTGGTAAATCATAAATATATACCGAGAAAAGAAGTGGCCCTAGCGTCGAACTCTGTGGAACACCTCGTGACATGTGGAATGGGTCTGATATTCCATTTCCCGTATAAACCGTCTGTACCCTTCCAGCAAAATACGATGCTAAAAGACGCGTCGCGCTTCGAGAGAAATTAAAAAGGTATCTCAATTTGAGACATAGAAGGTCGTGTTCCACTATGTCAAATGCCTTTGAGTGATCAAGTAATACGAGCGCAGATACCTTCCCACTATCTTGTTCCTTTCTCAAATCCTCGCAGACATCAGCCAAAGCAGTCACACAACTATGACCCGAGCGAAATCCAGATTGGCTGACGACTAAAAGATCATTAAAAGAAATATATTCTGTCATTTGTCTCTGTACAATTTTCTCAAAAATCTTGGATAAAAAGGCAATAAAGAAATAGGCCGAAATTCGGAATTTCCCCTCGGAATTGGGATTACCTTAGCATGTCGCCAAAATCTAGGAAAGTAACTTGATGTTAAAATGGAATTAAAAATATACGTCACATATGGTAATATTGCAGGAAGTAGAATTTTAATAAACCTCGGATCAATATTGTCGTATCCTATCGAGTTTGATTTCACCTCACAGAAAGAGCGAAACACATCAGTCTCCGTCACACAACTAAATTCAAAATCAGTATCTACTACCAACTACGGTAAATTCCTACCGAAATCGTAGTACTTGGGTGCCGTAAATCCTGTAAATTGGTAATTCAGAATATTAGCATCCTGATTGCATCTCCTCTTAGTAGAATTCACGACTCCAATCTCTCTTATGGTCTTCCATGTATTTTTCGTTCCTAATGCTGTGTGAAATCTATCATTATAATAAGCAATCTTGGATCTTTTAATCACGGAATTAGCATGTCTCCTAGCCGGCGTTGCCAATTTAGCTATTTTCCCGCTAGATTTTGCATTTTTTGAAGTCGTTTAGCGGGGAAAAAAATGCATTTAGCTTTTAGTTTTTTTCTGGCTTTTTTTCCTGACCATTTTAGCTTTTTTTTGGCTTTTTTATTTTCAACATGTTTCTATTGAAATAAGAATAAAACGGCGTTTTTATCTAAGCCTTGCTGTCAGAATAAGGTTTTCCACATATTTCAAAGCTCAATTGGAACAATAATGTTTTCAGCCATTATGCGGGCATTTTTGCATCAAATACACCTTGTTGTAAAGTTTGTTTCCTCATATTCATAAAAGTTATCGTAAACTTTAAATCTAATGGTAGATACAGATACAGATTCATTAGATAAACAGTCACTAAATTATTAGGAATATTAGCATTTGACTCGTTTATCCTTTTTAAGCTATTATAATATTCTAAAGTTATTATGATATTACTAAATTAAAATAGTTGATGTAAATTGCTTTGAACACTGAAAAAATATTGTCGTGAGGCCAAAGATTTCATGTCTTTAAAATACAAACGCGAATTTTGGTTATAATAGCATTTGTGAATTTCTCTTATGTAAACTCTTTTGCTTGTCCAAAAGCCGATAAAGTCGTTTTGTTCTTCTAGTTAATTGATTCAACTTAAAAATGGTTATCTTTACATGAAAGAAGGCTAAAAAATTCTTAAAATTAATGAAATAGTCTTTAAATTTGCGTAGTTTTTGTAACTTGACCACAAACCAAAAAAGCGTTCAAAAATTGAAGATGTTTTTCAACACTTTATTTCATTTCATTCCTGAAGAAAAATATGAAAAACTAATAAATTCAAATTTGACTCGGAATCAATACCAAAATCATTAGTGTACAAAATCTTTGGAACCGGACATGCTTTTTTTCAGTGTATGTAAGAAATAATTAGGGAAATAAAGTTTTGAATGTGGTATTATTTTTTAACATCAAAAAATACAATAAATAAAATCGTATTGATAGTATCAAAACATTTTTAAAAGCGCGATAAAACAAATCTATTATTTATTAATGGAATGGATTTACATTTACGAAAATTGGACAACAATAGGTTTGTTTGGGTAATTTTGCAATAAATGTTATTCAGTATAAACTTGCAAGACAGTATGAATGCGTTTTATTCTCTTGGTTAAAATTAGATGAAGTGTACGCGTTCACGAATTTATCATTAATTCAGCGGTTTTAAACAAATTAAAACGAAATATATCGATATTTTCTAATGCACTTCTATGTGAAATTGTGCAATATATCGAACCATTGGATTTTGTTAATATAATATTAAAGAAAAAATGAAGAAAATTACTTTTAATATTCAAATCCATTGCATGATTGAACTTGTGAGTCAATATTATATCTACAAGCAAAAATTTAATATTAAATATTCTAATTGTGAAATACATTTTGAATACTCTTCTTAAAAGATGATGCGTTGCTGATGCATTGTATATCGGGTGGTAGAGTGTTCCAGAGACGTATCGTGCCAATAAAGAACTGTAATTCGGATACAAGACTTGTCCTTCTAAAGGGTATTATATTCCTATCAGATCTGGTAAACCGAATTCTATCATAGAGATAGCTTGGTTTTCGTCTGTAAATCAATTTATGTAGAAATACTAATGGTTTGACATTACGCAGGGTATTAAAACTAAAGCCTAAGAGGGAGTCTGGAACATGCGAAACATGATCGGTCCTACGTAACCCATACACATAACGAACTATAATATTGCTCACGGAGTCACAATTCGCGAAGAGTTTAGATCCGTAAATATTGACTGGTGTGTAGGAATGAGTAACCCATAAAGAACGTAATTTAGCATATGTCTGTCCAACGACCGTTTTTACATGACTCGACCAACTCAAAGTGATATTGAATACCACTCCTAACTTCTTAGCACTAGTGACTACATCGATTTTCTAACCATCTATTCTTGTGTATAATCAAACATTTAGACTTTAGTGGATTTAGTAGCAGACCATTGGCCCTTGCCCATCGAAACACACGATCAAGGTCGTGGTTAAGTTTCCCCAAAACACTCACTAGCATCACCTACCGGACTACTTAAAAAGATTTGTATGTCATCTGCATACATAAGCATCTGACAATGGACTATTTCAAGAGGGAGGTCATTGGCGTACATGCAAAATAATAGAGGTCCAATTATAGAACCCTGTGGAACCCCTTTCGTAACTGGTAATGGCAATGGAAAAGTATATCCGGTGTAAACCGTCTGTAACCGATTGTTAAGATAGGAAGTAATAAGAGAGGTAGCAGTAGGCGAGAAATTGAAAAATCTTTGAAGTTTCAGACATAAAATTGTGTGATCAACAGTATCGAAAGCCTTTGAGTGATCTAAGAGGACAAGAAAACTAACATGGTTCTCATCAATATTTCTCCTAATTGATTCTGAAACTTCGACCAGTGCACTCACACAACTGTGATCTCTGCGGAAACCGGACTGCCTTTCAGATAACAAGTTATAAGTGCTGGAAGTCAGAATTGTGTTAAAAAAAGTAGGTGAAAAGAGGTATACGTTGAGGGAGCAGTATTCGTATAAATCTGGGTTCCATCCCATCCAGGCCAATAGCATTTGACTTAACCATGAAAAAACTCTCTATGACCTCATCTTCGGTAACGCTCCTGAACTCGAAATCGTTTCTCTCAGGTAAGTTTCCTCCTATACCGTCATCCGTGTTATAGAAGGATATGTCTGTCGGAGGGGCAGTGATATTAGAATACATCTCGTTCAAGGATCACCTTGATAAATGCTCGATGACCTAGACTTCCCAACACCTATATCATGTATAATCTTCCACTTGTCCCTGGAATCTACAGCAGAATTCAAACGCATATCGTAATATTCGGTTTTCGCCGCATTAATATATCTGTTCGCTATTCTCCTCGCCGATCGATACTCCTCTAGAAGTTGTGGTAATCTAAAGCGTTTCCATCGAGAGTATGGAATATCCCTTTCCCTAATAGCAGTCTTAATTGTGTCGTTAAACCATGGACTAGTACTTGATTTCACTTTGATCCTCTTAATAGGCACAGTCGCGTTATAAAGTTCACATGTAGCATTCCGCAAAAAATTAAATTGCTGGTCAACAGAGATGAGTTCGTACATGTCATGCCAATTTATTTGTCCAAACATATCCTGCAGTTCAATATAATTCAAATTACGAAAATCACGGTACGTGTATTCGATCTGATCCTTTTGCAGTTCAAGTTTATAAGACAGGAATATAAGGTCGTGTTTCGAGAAACAAGGAGCCGAAATCTGGTCGTATAGAAGGACGTCAGACAAATCATTGACAAAGAACAAATCCAAAAGAGTGTTAGAAGAGGATGAAAAGTGTGTTGGATTCGTATTATTAGTTGTATATAACCCAATAGCCAACATATTATGTGTTAATGTGGAATTGACGAGAATATTCGAATTAAAATCACCGGTAATAATTACGTCTTCATACCCCAATGTAATGGATCCTAATTTAATCTGAAACTGATCCAAACTTATTGTATTATTGGGTCGATAACAACGTCCAACTAAAATTTTCCTAGAAGTAGACACAAGTTCAATAAACACATACTCTATTCTCTCATCACGGCTAGATTTCGTACGAAACTTAGCCTTCAAGGTATTGCTCGCAAATATTGAAACGTAATATTGTCCTGGAACAGAGAAACCTGATCGTCTACATTGTTCGCCAGAAAAATATCCTCCCAATTAAGTGAAAAGCGAAGATTCTCCAGTTCATTGTAATCAATCCGTGAAAAATCCCTTAAGAAAAAGTCTCCACGGATCGCTGTACTGGGATATCGTACACCATAAAAATAAGATCATGTCTAGAGAATATTGAGGCCCAGATCTGGTCATATAGGTTAGGTTAGATTATGTGGCAGCCCGATGTATCAGGCTCACTTAGACTATTCAGTCCATTGTGATACCACAGTGGTGAACTTCTCTCTTATCCCTGAGTGCTGCCCGATTCCATGTTAAGCTCAATGACGAGGGACCTCCTTTTTATTGCCGAGTCCGAACGGCGTTCCACATAGCAGTGAAACCACTTAGAGAAGTTTTGAAACCCTCAGTAATGTCACCAGCATTACTGAGGTGGGATAATCCACCGCTGAAAAACTTTTTGGTGATCGGTCAAAGCAGGAATCGAACCCACGACCTTGTGTATGCAAGGCGGGCATGCTAACCATTGCACCACGGTGGCTCTGGTCATATAACAATACATCTGAAGCGTCGCTAACAAAAAATAAATCAAGTAGTGTACTATTCGTTGAAGTTTAGTGAGTCGGTGTCGTAGTATTAATTCAAGATAATCCCATGGATGACATTTCATGCAGTAAGCCACTCCCTGATGTCTCTGTTTTAAAACAATACAGGGAATGTGGGAGAAGATGTGAATAAATGATTATAAGGAAAGGATTTTTGGAAACTTGTCTGATTTACTTGAAATTTAATGGGATCGATAGAGAGCACCTTCACCCTTTTTTAATTCATAGTTTTCCGATGCCAGTAAGGGGATTTTCCCAGACCATACTAAAAGAGTTCTCCAGTTGATTTTTTGTTTGATAACTTCACAAATGCTCCATGTTAATAATTCTGTCTATCTTTTACTGTTAGAGTCAAGAAGGTGTGTAACACATTATTGAATTCAGTAGACATCGGGAACGCTATTAAATAAGAAAATAGTACCCCTTCTCAATCAAAGCCAATATTTTATAGCGCATGGTTATGGAACAATGGTTGTGTTATGTATGATTTTTGTCCTATTACGGCCCACTGTAATAATTTATGTATTTTTTTTATTTACAGGCCAACCTCTTCCGTATATTCCAGGAAGTCATGCATGCAGGTCGCGATGCCCATCATGAAGAACTGCGCCGTTTGGGAATTTATGTAATTCGTAAATTTGTTGAGACTGCTCCAAACAATCCAAAAATCTATGCCGAGCTTTTGTTTTACAAAACGGTCAAGGAAGCCAATGAATTGGAAAGTGGATACTGTGATGCCTATGAATCGTAAGTACATTCGGCCGACAGTTCGCCCAAGCCATATCATTTGTATCCTCCACCATGGATTGCGTATTATTAAAAACAGCCATCTAGTTATAACCCGCTGGTCCATTTTTTTGTGTGGTTGTAAGTAGGTACTGAGGCGATTCGTGAGCGACCGAAGCCTAATTGCAAGAACCGTTTATATTTATGGCGGACAAAACTATTCAGTCCATTGTGATACTACTGATGGTGAACTTCTCTCTTATCAATGAGTGTTACCCGTTTCTATATCTACACAGAAAAACTTTTCACGAAATTTTTTCTAATTAAAGTTTTAATTGAGTTTTAAAAAATATTCAATTAAAAACTTAATTGATTCAACAATTTTTTTAATTGAAACAAAAATCAATCACAAAAATTAATAGTATTAATTAATTTCTTAATTGGATCAATAAATTTTTTAATTGACTTTCAATTAATTTTTGAACTGAAATTTTCATTTCTGTGATTGAAGACATTTCAATCAATCAATCAATGGATCAATCGTGATTCAATCAGAACATTTTTGTGTGTATTTACGTACTCATTGAGCTATAAAGGAGTTTTTCGATAAAAATGATGAAGAACTTTCTTAAAGAGCACCCATTTTGATAATAAAATTCAATAATTTGAACGCGTTGTTCGTTTGTAAGACGATTCATATTTAGATTATAAACTAAACTAAAGATTTGTGGACAGTAAGCTAGGAAACGACTGGACCTATTTACTTGAAATTTTCAGAGTGCGTAGAGGGAGATCGTATGCTAATAGTAGGGTACCTGATATTTTATTATTTGGTCGGAGAGAGGTACCTCCACCTTGCACGACATTTTGAAAGGTTCTCGATTTTCTTGAACTTTTAGGGTCTCTAGAAAAATCCGTCTACCTCTTGCGATAGGGGGCCTCCCCATTGTCCAACATTTTGAAGCTTGAAAAACAGTTCCCCATCTATTTCGAAATTTTTAGGGAAATTTGAGAGTGGTCTCTAGACAAAAATCCTTTATTTGCCGTTATTTGATGGGAGATGGGGACGTTCCTTTTCTTGAAAGAATAGAGCTAAATCTAAATTTCTTTTTTGTGCTAGTTTTCCAAATTAATTAATTCTACATATTACTACAATTTTCATTCACCCAAAGAAAAGTAGAATTCTAAAATTAAAATTCTTATTTTTAGCCTGAATTTTAATTTTATGTACGAAAATACTAAGTTATACTCATATTAAGTACAAAGTGTGCTTATTTGTGTAACTCAAGTACATAAAGTTTGAATTAAGCTGGGTTTGGATTAAAACAAGAAAAGTGTTACTTAATATGCCAGTGAGAGTTAACTAATGAGATCACAAAATAATATTTTGTTCTCCTCGATGCTCTCATCGATTTTCATTTATGAGCACATAGGAATGCAAAATAATGTTTTGCTCTCTTAAAAAACAAAGTTGAGGCAGTATACAAATATTTAAAAGATTTAGATTTATTGCATATTTAAATCTATTCTGCATATATCTATAAGCAAACGTAACGTCTACGTACTAACAAAAAAATTTTTGTCGGTGGTATATTTAGAATAATGTTGGCTTGATTCAAGTAATGCAGTGGTCTCAAAAGTCGCCACATCGTTTTATAGAAATAATTGTTATAATTATTTTTTGTTTTGAAATATGTTTTAAATAGAGAATAATGCTTCTTAGTTTACAACCTCTACTTAATACCAAGGTGTGGAAATGGAAATCCAAACGGAAATTTGTGAAAATATGACGACGCGGCTCCTCCAAAAGTTCAACAAACGAAACATCGAAGTCCTCAAATTGACAATTTCGTTCCCTAAGCGTTAAAGGAGGAATAGAGCGTCAATGGATTTGGCCGACATATGTGATAAGTGGAGGAAAACTTACTATTTAAAGCAGAGCTTCACAAATGGGGGGCGTACTTTATCAGCAATAGTACCAAAAATATTAAAAATCTAGCTGATGAAAGGAACAATTGCCAAATTTTCCACTAATTGATAAACTCTTTTATATTAATATTCATTAACATTTTTTCTTTATTTATTTAGTTAGTTATTGTTAATCATATTTTCAGCTTTTGTTAATATTTATTTCTGTTTGTTTGGGTAAACAAAATTTGTTTTAGGTTGGGGGGCGCAAAGAAACTGATACATTTTTGGGGGGCGCGAAGCAAATTGGGTTGGGAAGCTCTGATTTAAAGCGACAAGACCTACAAAAGTTGAATTCCTCTGAGTTTCTTGCTTCCAGATCCAAATTTTCTCCATACAAGAACCTCTGATTTGGTAAATAAAAATATATAAATATATATTTTTATATTTTATATTATTTTGTATATATTTATTTTTATTAATAACATGTATTTTGTACTTGAAACAATTACATAAATTATAAATCTATGTGGCTACTTCTTCACCTAGGTGTATTATTTGTATAATGCATTTTCTTATTTTTTACGTCATTTCATTACAAATGCATGTATTGATATAAAAAAAGAATAATAAAAAGGATTTTAATAATATATGAAGAAATTTTTACATTATGGGAATTAAGCGCACATTGAGATGAAAACAAGTGCAAAGTACACTAAAATCAAACGCATATAAAATAACATCGAATACGGTTCGGGATTAAATCAAGTACGAATCGTTCCTGAATCAAGCTTAGTAGGATTATATTCAACAATAAAAAAGATTGACCCAATCCTTGATTTCGCTTAAAACAATTTTAGTTCAAGTTAAGCGCTATTGGGTTTAATGTAAGCTTAAATGCGGATTGAATCAATTACAGAGTAGAATCACTAGGCTTGAATCAAGCACATCCCGTACTTAAAGGAATCACAAACACGACTGAAAATTTCTAAAATTAAGAATTCTGTACTTAATATTTTCGGGATTAAATTAAGAATTTTTTTCTTGGATTTAGAAAATCCGTATTTACCGTACTTTTGACACCACTACGGCTTGAATCAAGTAAACTTTTCTCTACAAATTTTTTTGGGTGTACGAACTTATTGAACATGGATATTAATATACTTTTTTGGTCGTTTCTCCTCTAGCTAATAGGGCCTAACGCATTGATGTAAATAAAATAATTTCAATTACATTTTCCCCAAAGTTTCGTCGATGTTTGTCGACATTATCAAGGGATTTTTTATTGTCTATAAGTTGAAAAACATTATTATTAGTGCATTTTCAAATACTTACATTTAAAAACTTACAACGAAAATATAGAATTTACATTACATTGATATCGTAATAATTATTGAATGTATACGCCCAACTACCTTTTTGAACACACGACATATCCAACTATCACTTTTGTTATATAATGCAACTCTATAGCTTGCATTGTTGTTAGCTGGTACCTTTACATGGTATCATTAGCGTAGCTAGGATGTTTATATTACATTAAAAATCATAAAAAAATATAAAAAATATTATAAATTAATGTTTCTTGAAGCTCGAGATCTTTATAAATATTTATATAATTCTAACAAAAGTTCGACCAAAAATCAAATAAAAACCGAATATATATATATATATATATATATATATATATATATATATATATATATATATATATATATATATATATATATATATATATATATATATATATATATATATATATATATATATATATATATATATATATATATATATATATATATATATATATATATATATATATATATATATATATATATATATATATATATATATATATATATATATATATATATATATATATATATATATATATATATATATATATAAAGGGTGATTCTTTTGAGGTTAGGATTTTCATGCATTAGTATTTGACAGATCACGTGGGATTTCAGACATGGTGTCAAAGAGAAAGATGCTCAGTATGCTTTGACATTTCATCATGAATAGACTTACTAACGAGCAACGCTTGCAAATCATTGAATTTTATTACCAAAATCAGTGTTCGGTTCGAAATGTGTTTTTTATCGACAAATTTTGTTCAGCGATGAGGCTCATTTCTGGTTGAATGGCTACGTAAATAAGCAAAATTGCCGCATTTGGAGTGAAGAGCAACCAGAAGCCGTTCAAGAACTGCCCATGCATCCCGAAAAATGCACTGTTTGGTGTGGTTTGTACGCTGGTGGAATCATTGGACCGTATTTTTTCAAAGATGCTGTTGGACGCAACGTTACGGTGAATGGCGATCGCTATCGTTCGATGCTAACAAACTTTTTGTTGCCAAAAATGGAAGAACTGAACTTGGTTGACATGTGGTTTCAACAAGATGGCGCTACATGCCACACAGCTCGCGATTCTATGGCCATTTTGAGGGAAAACTTCGGAGAACAATTCATCTCAAGAAATGGACCGGTAAGTTGGCCACCAAGATCATGCGATTTGACGCCTTTAGACTATTTTTTGTGGGGCTACGTCAAGTCTAAAGTCTACAGAAATAAGCCAGCAACTATTCCAGCTTTGGAAGACAACATTTCCGAAGAAATTCGGGCTATTCCGGCCGAAATGCTCGAAAAAGTTGCCCAAAATTGGACTTTCCGAATGGACCACCTAAGACGCAGCCGCGGTCAACATTTAAATGAAATTATCTTCAAAAAGTAAATGTCATGGACCAATCTAACGTTTCAAATAAAGAACCGATGAGATTTTGCAAATTTTATGCGTTTTTTTAAAAAAAAAGTTATCAAGCTCTTAACAAATCACCCTTTATATATATATATATATATATATATATATATATATATATATATATATATATATATATATATATATATATATATATATATATATATATATATATATATATATATATATATATATATATATATATATATATATATATATGCTATAGGCCCTATTAGCTAAAGGAGTAACATCCAAAAAAGTATATCTGGAAAAATTGACCATTAAAAAAAATTTATATTATTGATTTGATATTACTAAGTTATTAAAACATTTCACTTAATTGAAATGTACAGGAAACGTTGGAGAAGGTATTACATTATTATGGTACATGATTTCTTGGTATCTGGAAGGGAAGAAAATCTAAACTGAAAATTTCAAACCACCTCTAAGTAATTTCACCTTAAGATGAAATGAAACTGAATAGCTTTAGTGAGCCTAAAAAACAGGCTGTCACTATATGTACCCAGATAAAATTTCACTAAAATTTTATTTAAATTCAAAACGACGACTTTGCACAAAGGTCATTCTGGAGGTTAAATTTTCGACCACCTTTTCAAGCATTTGAGGGCGTATTTCAGCAATGATACGTTGAATGTTGGTGGAGTGGAGTCAAATCACACGAATGCGGAGTTCATTGTTTCGCCCGCAGTATGACAAGTGGCACCATCTTGTTGAAAACACAATCCGTTTACATCCATATCTTGAAGTTTTGGCAATAAAAAATCATGATTCTGTATCGATCTCCATTCACGGTAATCGGGATGCATTGGTAATTCTTGAAAGGCGTGTGGATTATCGGACAGGACGGACGATTATGTGCGCCATAGAATTAACGAAGCGTTCTATAAGCATTTGTAATTGAACACAGTTTTTGGAAAAAAAAATCCACGATTTCGAAACGTTGTTCTGGAATAAACCTACTCATGGTGATTTGCCAAATCATACTGTGGTAGTGACATCACTTTAAACTGTCAGCTGTCAGACAAGAGATTGATTCATATAAAAAAATACTCGTTAAAAAAAAAAACACCCTTTATAAACTCTTATAAAATTACAAGAAAATTACTTTACCTATGGTTAAATTGTTTTCAATTTGTAATAATACAATTGATTGCCTGAAATAAATAATTATTTGAGGTTTGCTATCTAAATTTTTAATTGAACCAATTAAAACATTAATTGAAAGAGACAAAGAAATCAAACAATTTTTTAATGAACTATAATTTTTACTTCTAATTTATTCTGTCAATGATACTATCATATTCATGATGGAAGCAATTTCAATTAAAAAATTAATTGGTTCAGTTAATTTCGTGATGGAATCAGAAAAAATGTGTGTGTTCTTATATTTAAATGATTGAAATGATCGAAACTGTCTTTCATTTTAATTTAATTAAAAAATTAATTGTACCAGTTATTGGAAATTACTAAAGTCGTATCTAGGCGATCTAGGCGAAACAGGGCAATTAATATTCTGAAATCTATCCAATACACTCGGGCCCTCTTCTGTACCTGTTATATACCTACACTGAAAAAAAAATTGTCGTGAGGTCAAGATTTCATGTCTTTAAAATACGAATGCAAATTTTGCTTAGCATAGAAGACGCATTTCTCTAATATTAAGCTTTTTTCCTTGTCCAAAAGTCGATAAACTTTTCAATGAAGTGGTATTGTCCTTATAATAAAGTGATTTCACTTAAAAATGTGTATCATAACATGAAAGAAAAAATGTTTTGGCTAAGGTCAACTTGACTTTAATAATTCAGATTATTTCTTTAAAATTAATGAAATTGTCTTTAAATTTGTTGTCTTTTTGCATGTTGACTACAAAGCAAAAAATTATACATGTCAAATATAGGACATGTTTTTAACACTTTATTTTAAAGACGTTTTTTACTTGAAACATAGCATAATTTCGACTGGAAGTCGAGTCTTAATTTGGAAAATAAAGTTGTCGTTAAATCGTTTTTAAAGGACTTTGATAGCATATGGGGACTAAATTTTAATAGCCCAAATCAGTGCACACAAATTTTACAAACAGAAGAATAAATCACAATCCTATATATAAGGGGCAAACAGATTCCTGAGGCAAACGCTGAGAAATATCTTGGGATGACACTAAATGCAAAACTTAATTGGAAAGACCACATGGCAAACAAAAAGAAAACTTTGGAAATAAAAAGCAAGTGTTAGATTGGTTGATTGGCAGTCAATCAACTTTATCTGTACAAAATAAACTTATGATATATAATGAAGTCTTAGAACCTACTTGGACGTATGGTATCCAATGATGAGCAAATGAGACTACCATCACCCTCACAAAAAATCGCTTCTGTAACATATACTCCCAAACATATTTTGCTTCAAGCATATACATTTTTGGGTATTGGCCAAACATTTATATGTTTGATCTCTTCCAATATATAATATGTTTGAAAGCATATTGGTCTAAACAATATATGTTTGGGTAGTCTAAGTTCCAAACATTTTGTATTTTTGCATCCAAATTCAATAATGTTGTCTTCCAAAAAACAATATGTTATTATGTGAACATATAATATGTTTGGAAGCACTTTGCACCCAAAAATATTATATGCTTAAAAAAAAATCTCCCAAACAATATTGTGCTCAAAATTTTTTTTATTTATTTATATATTTACAATCATAATCAATTACGAAAATAAACACGTAATATAGGTGCGAACAGCGGACCACACAGTTTGTAAGGATCAAAGAAGTAGCTGATCAATTGCCCAAGGAAAAATAAAATGTTAATTTTGTAACAACAAGCAACAACCACCAACTTAATTCAATATCGCTCCCTGTTAAATAGCGCTCCAAGCTACTAAACACATATATGTTTATAGGCTATTTCTAAATTAATATATGTTTGCATCCAAGCATATTATATTTACAAACATTTTATGTCCCAAACATAATATGTTCTAACATATTAACATATATGTCCCAAACATGTTATGCTAGTTTATGAACATTATATGCTTGCACTCAAAAATATTGTGTTTAAAAATTTGTGTTCCACACATATAATGTTTATAGCCAAACATATGAAAAACAGTCTTTTTCATCCGTGATCGTAAGTATACAAAATACTAAGGGGAATGGTAAATGCTCCCTGGTTTATACGAAACAGTGACCTTCATAGAGACCTGAAGGTCAATACAGTAAAAGAAGAAATTCAGCAAATAGCAGAAACATATGAATCGAAGCTGCAATATCTTACAAACCCTGAGCTTCCAAATTTGCTTGAGGCAGATGTTAAAAGAAGACTTAATCGCTACAAACCTTTTGATTTTACACAGCAAAATGTGTAGTAACACATAAGGTGCTTAATATTTATTATTATGTTAAAAAAAAAAACTACTAGTTAATCTTCACACACTGAAAAAAATATTGTCGTGAGACCAAAGATTTCATGTCTTTAAAATACGAATTGGTTTTTTTGCTTAGCACAGAGACGCATTTCTCTGATATAAAGTTTTTTCCTTGCCCGAAAGATGACCTTTTCTATAAAGTAGTTTTTTCCTTATAATTTAATTATTCAAATTAAAAATGGGTATCTTAAAATGAAAGAAAATTTTGTTTGACTAAGGTCAACTTGTCTTTAATAATTGTGAAAAATTCTTCAAAATTAAAGAAGTTGTCTTTAATTTTGTTGTCTTTTTGCATCTTGACAACAAAGCAAAAAAGCGTTTAAAAATAGGAGACGTTTTTCAACACTTTATTTTAAAGACGCTTTTTACTTGAGATATATCATAATTTCTACTTGAAGTCGAGTGTGAAGTTAAATATTTAAGTTGTCGTTAATACGTTTTTAAAGGACTTTAATTGCATACGAAGAAAAAACAAAAAAAAACGAATAACTTAAAATTTGCTGCCTAGAATCACGTACGCAAATTTTAAATTTAGTCGTAGTGTTATATATAAGCAATATTGTAACGCTTAAAAAAAAAAAAAAAATATATATATATATATATATATATATATATATATATATATATATATATATATATATATATATATATATATATATATATATATATATATATACATATATATATATATATATATATATATATATATATATATATATATATATATATATTAATTGAATGCGTATTAGGGCTGCCATTCGATATCCCGAAGTTTTCGGGATTCTTTAAATATTTTAAATAATAACAATCTACAGCACCAAAACATCGTTGTATATTTAGTTTAATTCAATTTTATTAACCAAAAAACAACAAAAGGACATAAGAGGAAATTAAAAACCAATCTCAAATTGCTATCATATTTAACGAACATTTAGTGCAACTCAACATTATGAAGAAAAAAAAACAAAAATAAATTAAAAAGCAATTTCATATCGCTATCTTACTCAGCAAAACATTTTAAGGATCAGATTTTTACACTTGTGTTAATTCTTTTGTACTTCATCGATTTAAGTAAAAAATATCAAGGCATCCACATTTTTATCAGATAAACGCGATCTTGTCATATTTTCGACGGATATTTTAACATTTCTTTTTATTTTATGTGGCACAAATTCCATTTCACATGAACTCATTATTCAAGGGACCTTATCGTTTTCTTCGATTTTTGATGTTTTGTATACCTCACGTATAATAAATTCTTACTCAAGGTGTACCATAAATTTTTATTAACTCAATTTGTCGGGTATGAAATCTACGGGCCATTTACACTGTGTGAAGACTCCAATTTATTAATAAACAGTCCCAAAAAAGCAACAAATTTAGCAAATTGTAATCAATTTTTCGGGATCCCGAAAAATCCCGGGATTTATCCCGGGTGACAGCCCTAATACGTATACAATATATTTTTTAACTGGAAATATTTTGGTGATGTTTTTTTCTGTGAATATTTGTATCGTAATTGAGAACCTTCATAGTATATTTCTTAGTTTTATGAACAACTGCTTTAATTCGATAGATAGATTACCGGTTAGGTAGCCAACCAGATTTTATTTGTAGCACATTTTGAGTAAAACAAAACATTAACAAACAGCGAATGATGATGACCAAAACTCACTTCCGACAATGAGGCGGTTCTGTGAAGCCATTATGGTGGAAGGCTCGGAGGTAGTTGTCGGTCAGTAATGGTTTTTCTAATATTTCAAAATTCTATTGATTTCCTTTGGTCAGAAAAAATTTTATTTTTAGTTCGTTTTTTTTTTTTTAATTTTCTATGATGATTTACCTCTAAATTGTTTACATCTTACCCTTTTCTACTCTCTCTCTCTCTCTCTCTGTTTTTTACAGTGGCACCAAAGGCACTTGGACCGAGGAACAAGAAGCTGAATTGCGTTTTCTATTTGAGGAGAATCAACGAAATCCTGAAACTGACAAGGGTAAGTCAAGTATTTGCATTATGAACATTGGTCTCTGTGATCCCTTTTTGGCCCTCTTCCGGAGTTCATCAAAATCGATAACACTTTCCTCTAAGGGTGATGTTCATGATAATATGACATGCGACCATACAGTGGCTGTCCCATTTGCAAGGCCATGATGTTGGGGGGAGAGGGAGGGATTACAGCCAAGGTTGATGAGGATGATGGTGTGGACGATGACATTGCTTCATCTTTGAGTCCTTACGATATTGTCTGATGAAGATGCTGGTGACAAAGGCTACTACTCAGTCAGTCAGTTGTGTACATGGATTTTGCTTTTGGCAGAATTTTAAGTGTTTACTTGGTTAAAGTCCGACGGACGGGTGATTGATTTAACAAGTCAATTTCAATGTGTTGACAGATCCATGATTGAAATAATTTTCTTTATTATGGTTCTTGTGGAGTCACCATTTATTCCAACACCATGAACGCTATCATCATGGTCGTAATGGCTCCTGGTCTTGTTCATGTCATTGTTGCTGCCGCTATTGTCATCAGCTGCGTCCGTTTTCCTTAATGGACACAATTGATGAGTTTGTGTGTGTGTGTTCTATCGTGCCTCATCCTTTCCCGAACCATTTGCTTGTCACCGCTCCAGTTCCTCCCAGGTCTCTGATAATGTTTTGACATTTTTATTTCGCCAATATGTCCGAGATTAATTGTTATGTGTCTGAAGTGATTGAAATTTGTTGTTGCTATTCCGTCTATAAAATATGACTGGATGTTGTAAAATGTTGGCATTATTGCCCAAATGGGTATGAGTTGATGGACAGGCTGGTTTAATGTTCGAAGCCTTAGCCTTGGCAATGCCAAGTGTAAATCCATTTTAATTGTAAATGGCCCCGGGCAAGATGATTTTATCATTTCAATTTCATAATCTGTAGATGCGTTAATTCTCGGAAATTACTTCCGTACTTATCACTAAAGGCCAGTAATAGTATCAGCATCCTGTCAATCTGTTTTCTGTTCATCTTTTAGTTACTCTTGTTCAGATGATGAGCAGTAATCGTTAAATTAGTTAAACAACCTATCATTTGATTTCGGCTTAAACATGGGGAATTTCAATGTAGAGAATAAATATGACAATAGTACATTGTAGGGTTATACCCTACAATAAATCAATGTCTGAAGAGTACCAGTAGAAAAGTGACTCCAGAAAGAAATTGATTTTTTCTTTTTGGATCGGATCAGAAGCAAGGCATTTTTCATAGGCTTGTCGTAGGACGGAAGTTAGTATTTCAAGCATGCGTTGCATTGGTTTTCCACTTGTTATCATACTGTTTTTTCAGTATTTCGGATTTCTTCGAATGAAATGTTGGAATGTCCATGGTCTGTGCACTCAAAAAAAAATGTGAACCCTATATTTCACTAAAGCCAATTTAACTCTATTTTAGCTCATGGAATTGTTTTGTTTTGAGAAAGTTTTCTTGACTTTAATAGTTTTCTTGCGTAAAAAAATTAAAAAAAGGAGAAAAAAATTATACACAAGTGAAGCATAAAGATTTACTAAAATCGTGTCTCCCACGAAATAGTTCAGAATTTCTTATAATTTGTAAATTTTACCAATAATTCGCCCATCTTGAACTTCGTATAGCACTAAAGAATTTTTTGTCACTCAAATTTTTTCCTTCACACTACGAAATTATCTCTTACAAGTGAAAGTAAATAATTATGTCTAATAAATTTTCTTGACTTTGTCGAAAAATATTTACTTATTTTTGTGAAATCGGAGTGACATCTGCTTATGTAATACAGTTTTCCTTCCTGTTGGTGTAGCCGAAACGCACTTCAATGCCGTCTTTAGAACATTTTCCCGATAATATTCGGCATTTACATTTCAGTGTAAACTAGAGATGTGCGTGTGAATTTCACTCACATTTACGCACATTCACGACACAAAATGTTTATTCACGCACTCTCACACACGATACGTGTGGTATCCAAACACACTCACGCACATTCACGAAATGGAAACCTGTACTCACGCACGAACTACTTTTAAGGACTCACACTCACGCACGATTCACGACAATTCACGCGATACACGAGACTCAAGATATTTTCCAACCAAGATTGAGCAAAGGTAACAAAATTCAAAAATAAAATATAGTTCGACAACTAAATTAATTTCAGTTAAAATACGAGTAAGAATTAAATATTGATTTTTTTCGTGAATGTGATTTTGCAGAAATTTTATTCACGCACATTCACGAACCGACTTAATTTCTCACGCACGACATATTTATTTTAGCCCCA
The DNA here is from genome assembly GCF_050003625.1 of Haematobia irritans. Classification (NCBI taxonomy): domain Eukaryota; kingdom Metazoa; phylum Arthropoda; class Insecta; order Diptera; family Muscidae; genus Haematobia; species Haematobia irritans. The sequence goes on from NC_134397.1 coordinate 113,223,319, forward strand.
TTCACGCACATTCACGAGAGTTTGTTTGGTTCACAACTCACGTGATGCACGCGTAAATCACACGTGTCTCGAGAATTTCGTGTAAACTATTGATATAGTTGAATCAGTATTCGAAATAAAATACTAAAAAGAAAAGATTTGTGCCAATTGTAAAGGACTTGTTTTGTCCATAAGCGGTGGCACTATATGTTGTTAGCTGCGGCCTTAACTCGCCGGAAGTAGGTTCGTTTCCGCTTCAATCCTTTTACAATAAATTAGAAGTGCCTGGTGGTATTATAGGTTTAATAAGAAAAATGAACAATAAACAGTTACAATATTTGGTTTATATAAAAACAAACGGACGGATATTCTTTAACAAGTAGTGTTGCAACACGTTACACAATTTGAATTTTAAATTCGCATAACTGTGGAACTAGATATTGTCAGTTCCTTGGTTTGTTGTTTTTCTAACATTTTCCCCCCTGTTCTGGTCTAAGAATTCGCAAAACGCAAAATTTTTCTCAATCTTTATTTTCCGAACCACTACAATACACAATTTACACAAACTCTTCCTATCTTTAAAAAATTTAATTTCTAGAAATTTCATGTCTAAAGACGTATCGGTTGAAGAGTTATTGGCAATTCAAAATTTTGCGTTTTGCGAATTCGTAAACCAGAACAAGGGGGTTTTTTCATATTATCAACAAAAATTATGTTGATCTTAAAAATTTACTTCAACAACAATTTATTGCAAGGTTAAATATTATGATATTATTTTGTGTAAATACAGCGATAGCCTCTAAAAATATATTTCGTGTTAGATAATTACTGTAGTGACAAAAACGCAATAAATATACGATTAAGTCATTTGTAATTGTATGAAGAATGAATGGGAGTAGAGATGATTCGATTTGCAAGGAGATAATTCGTATGTATTTTCTCCATTAGAAGTTAGCATAGTGGGGCGACATTGAGTTATCTAACCCAGCCAATCACTCAATTGATCAACCTAATCTTCTTAGTCCATAAAACTCGAATAACAATTAATTATAAATAAATTTATAAAATAAATCTACGAACTTATGTTGCGGCCCAATACATCAAAATCACACTCATGGGTATAAGTATTTAATTAAGAATATGATAGTACAAGATGCAAACATACCTTGAAAAGCAAATATTTAATTTTTTTGGAAACATTGTTTACACATATTTTAATTCTGACGTGATATTTATTGTATACTCGTATTTAAAAATTTAACACCTGTCTTTCTTAATATTTCCAAAGAATTTTTTGTTTCTTTCCTTTTCTATTGTTTCTATTATACCAAAACATTATTTGAACATATGGCCTCGGTATTATTGAATGATCTGCATTGAATGTTTACAATGCTTAAATTCCAAACTTGGCTACGCTTGCATAAGTACTATTGTTTGGCTTAAATCAATATGATATAAGAATTTCAGAACTAGGCACTAGTATTCACCACCCCTATACTTCCATGATAACAGGACGGTCACACTGGACAAATATTTGAGAGATATCAAAATAGATTTGGTCACCATAGTGAAACCAACAAACTGGTTTGGTCATATAATGATAAGAGTGTTTTCCAAAACCGGTATCTAGATATTTCAAAAACATTCCTGAAAATAATTTTAATATTCATAAGGATCAAATATATGTGTGTGGACCCTAAGATTTGTGTAGAAATAGGAGCTAAGCAGTTGACATTGAGTAAAATGATTCTTACACAATAACTTTGAAAGTGAAGAGCTTCTGTTTCCATCGTAAGGAAACACTGAAATGCCTTTGGGACGTGGATATAAAAATCAAGTTTCTCATCATTGAGCTTAACATGGAATCGGGCAGATCTCATTGGTAAAACTGAATAGTCTGAATTTGCCTAAACTAACGAATTGTCACTATAACCTATTACTACATTCATACTAGGCTAGGCAATCTCGATTCATAGCACCCAAAACCTCTTTACATATCTCAAGTTTCCATGCAGGAAAACAATTGAGATTTCACCCAATAATTGATTAAACAGCTGTTTTTGTTTACAAACAGAAAAAAGAAAACATTGGAACAAGTGTTTATTAGTTTATACTGAGTGTTATTATTTTAACATAAAATTGTTATCATTTGGTTTCTTTTGATTTAGCTTAAGAGTGGAGGAAACAATTGAGTTGGATTAGTCTTTTGTCAACAAAAACTCTCCTCCATTATGTGACAACTATACCCAGATCCATCTACAATGACATTTTGTGTGTTAACTACAAAGCAAAAAATCGTTGAAAAATTGAAGATTTTTTCAATAATACCATATATTTTAAAGCCGATTTCTACTTGATACATAGCATAAACACTACTTGAAGTCGAGTCCGAATTTGGAAATTTAAGTTGTCGTAAATACGTTTTTAAAGGAAGTTGAAAGCACATGAAGAAAAGAACAGAAAAAAGAACAGAAAAAAGAACGAATAAATTTAAATTTTTTTCCTAGAAGTACACGTACACAAAACTCAAATTTTAAAGAGTATTGTGTCTTAGGGGTATCCTTACTTCACTTCTACGCGATTTTGGCAATGGATCAATATCAAAATCATTAGTGTAAAGACACACCGTCAGTTTCTTCGAAACATTACAATTTTTGTTTCCACCAAAAAAAAATTTTTTTTTTTGTCAATCAATTTTTATTTTTGCTGTAAATAAAAAAACTTTATATTCGAAAACCACAGTAATACAATTTGTTTATATCAAGCGCTGCTCTTTACTGACAAAAAATTATTATTCCCAAACAAAATTTTAGACAAACAAACATCGTTTCCCATTTGCTTTTCGATGTAAAGAATGTTTGTTTAAATGGAAAATATACACCCTCGAAAAAAATCGCTTCTGTAACATATACTCCCAAACATATTTTGCTTCAAGCATATAAATTTTTGGGTACTGCCCAAACATTTATATGTTTGATTTCTTCGAATATATAATATGTTTGAAAGCATATTGGTCTAAACAATATAATATGTTTGGGTAGTCTAAGTTCCAAACATTTTGTATTTTTCCATCCAAATTCAATAATGTTGTCTTCCAAAAAACTATATGTTATTATGTGAACATATAATATGTTTGGAGGCATTTTGGACCCAAAAATATTATATGCTGAGAAGAATTTTCTCCCAAAGAATAGTGTGCTCAAAATTGTTTTTCTGCCTAATTGTATACTGCCTCCCATTTTTTTCACTCCCATGAGTTTTTTTAGTTCTTAACACCTTTTTCTGTAATACAAACATTAGAAATTATTAAATTTTACATTTTTTTTCAATTTTACCTTTTGCCGGACGGGGATTCGAACAGCGGACCACACAGTTTGTAAGCCAGCACACTAACCACTGGCCTACGTAGCTGTTATGGTCATCAAGAGATAATTATCGTTATAAGTTATATTTATATAGCATAGCTTGCGGCGCCCACGAGCCGATGCAAACATAACATTGTTTAACAACATAAAATTGTTAAACATACATTTGTTGGCAGCGTGGAGCAGTGGTTTGTCGTCCGCCTTGCGTGACAGGGATCCTGGGTTCGATCCCTGCTTCGACCAACACCATTTTATTTATTTTTTTTAATATATTTTTTAACATATATTCCAGATTCGTTCGGAAGTTCCCGAAAAGGTGTTCATACTATTATATTAAATTTTTACTACGAAATTGTAAAGTGTGTTTTATAAAAGACTTAAAGTCAGAATAGAAAAATGCTTGATATAAACGAAATGGACTGAGTTCAAATCAAATATTATTTTTTTATTGCAAAAATAAAAATAAAAATTTTAAACTTGTATACAAAAACATTTATTTGTTACACAAGTTTAAAATTTTCGAAGAAATTCAAAAACTCTTACAAAAGAAGAACGTGAATTCGAGTATATAAAAATATTTTTCCATCGAATCCTAAGGTTAACGATAACCATTCAAAAGCACATTATATTTAAATTCTAAACAGTAATTTTACAACAGCACATAAATTTATTTTGGTGTGAACAATTGTTTGCTAGCATGTAACACCATTAATTTAGAAATAAAAATAAATATGAATTTTTATTAACGAATAATTTGTACTTAATTTAATTCTTAAGGCCGGTATAAATTGGTATTATCGCGTTAAAATGGCCATGTTTACCCTTTTACTTTTCTTTAATAAGGAACTAATCTTTGTTTTTATAGATCTTACTGTTTAATTTTTCACTGTTTCGCCCTGTTTTCATTTTACTTTCACAACTCTAAAAAGAGTGCACTGAAAAAATATTGTCGTGAGGCCAAAGAGTTCATGTCCTTAAAATAAGAATACAACTTTTGCTTAGCTTAGAAGACGCATTTCCCTAATATAATGTTTTTTCCATGTTCAAAGGTCGATACTTTCAATGAAGTCGTGTTGTCGTTGTAATTAGGTGATTTGACTTAAAAATGGGTATCATAACATGAAAGAACAAATTTTTGGACTAAGGTCAACTTGACTTTAATAATTCAGAAAAATTCATTAAAATTAATGAAACTGTCTTTAAATTTGTTGCATTTTTGCATCTTGACTACAAGGCAAAAATCATTAAAAAATAGGTAATGTTTTTCAATACTTTATTTTAAAGACATTTTTTACTTGAAACATAGCATAATTTCTACTGGAAGTCTTGTTTTTAACGGACATTTTATAGCATATGAAAAAAGCTGAAAAAGCGAAAAATTGAAATGTGCTTCGTAGAGTCAAGTACACAAAACCCCATTTAAAAGATAATTGTGTCTTAAAAGCATCCTTACTTGTATTCTCCGCTTCTTTGGTTCGGAATCAATACCAAAATTGTTAAAGTGGAGACACAATCTTTGGAACCGGACATGCTTTTTGTTCAGTGTATAGTGCCCTTTCGTTAGTTTTTATGAAGATCCCTTTAATTACCTTTGTTTGAATATTTTGACTTACTCGTCCTACGTTCCGATTTGTTTTGACGAAATAAAAAAATTGTGCCCGTAATGCGAAAATGATAAACAAAAATCATGCTCTTTTTTTGAAATATATTTTATCTTTGTTCCGAATGAATTTTCTCTCCGAATACTCATTTTAATATTTTACTTAAGCATATACAATGTTTGGCGAAGTCTTATATCACAACATATATATATGTTTACTCATAATATGTAAATTTATACTTGTTTATATTCACACGTAGTATTTTTCCTATATTTAATGAAATTTTCTTTGTGTATATATATTTGTAATGCGCCAATTGGTTACATTCATCATTTTACTTCCAGCATACACTTTGTCTCTCTTTGTAAACACATATATGTTTATGGGCTATTTCTAAATTAATATATGTTTGAATCCAAGCATATTATATTTACAAACATTTTATGTCCCAAACATAATATGTTCTAACATGTTAACATATATGTCCCAAACATATTATGCTAGTTTATGAACATTATATGTTGGCACTCAAAAATATTGTGTTTAAAAATTTGAGTTCCAAACATATAATGTTTATACCCAAACATATGAAAAACAGTATTTTTCGTCCGTGTATATATTTTTTTGATAAACGTTGGTTTTTACAGGATGTAAAAACAATTTCATAAAGACTAAATTAAAAAAAAAAAAAATGATTTCTGGCTAATTGCAACTTTCCTCACATCTTTCTCACTTCTACGAGTTTTTTTAGTTCTTAGCACCTTTTTCTATATTACAAACAATGAAGAAGAAATTATTCGATTTTATAATTTTTTTAAATTTTGCCAGTCGCTGGATGGAGAATTGAACCGCGGACCATACAGTTTGGAAACCAACACACTATCCACTGGACTATGTAGCTGTTATTGTCATCAACAGACAAAAAACCAAAACAGCCAAACAGTTCTATTTATATAGCATAGTTTTTGGCGCCCATGAGCCGATGTTTTACTTTAATTGTCAGAAATATGCATTTAGTTTACCACCGTGGAGCAAGGTGGTCAACCTTGCATACAAAGTTTCGAACGAACGCCAAAAAGATTTTTTTAAAATTATTTCCTAAAATGTTCGCAAGATTACGAAAAGAAGTTCGTCATTACATACTACTATATTAAATGAAACCTCAAAATGTGTCTTATTAAAGACTTATAGTCGGAAAAGAACAATGCTTGATGTAAGTGAAATGGACTGGGGACACGGTTGCCAATAGAGCCAAAAATAATCTACCAAAATTTGGAGAAAATTTTACCAAACAAAAATACCAAACAAAAAAATCTTATTTTGCAAAAACTTTATTTTTATAGAAAATTTTGTCAAAATTTTATTTCTATAGAACATTTTGCACGAATGTTATATCTATAGAAAATTTTGTCACAATTTAATATCTATAGAAAATGTTGTCACACTTCTATTGCTATAAAAATTTTGTCAGAATTGTATTTCTATAGAAGATTTTATCAAAATTTTATTTCTATAGAAAACTTTGTCAAAATTATTGTTCTATAGAAAATTTTGTCAAAATTTTATTTCTATACAAAATTTCCAAAAAAAAAACGTTTGCGTGTATGTCATAAAAGAGTTTAATATAGACCATCTCTGCATACGTCTCCACAAATTCTTAATAATTTTGGTACAATGATAACGGCATTATGGACTGAATGTCATACTCCATCAAGATATCAAACCTACACTGAACGAAAAGATTTATTTTCTGTGGAACGAAATTTTAGACAAAAAATTGTTCCTTTTGACGCTAACAATTTTTCTTTAAAATCAAATAAAATCTTTTATAGGAACTTAATAGATAAATCCCATAGAAATACAGCGACATTTTTGTTATTAGAGAAGAACCTAACTTATCAATAAGATAAAAAAAAAAATGAATTCAGTTCCTGAACTTTACACACACAAAGAAACAGTTCTTTCCTCCGTAACGAAATTTTAGAAAAATGAAATTGTCCTCTCTTATGAAGTATTCTTTTTGAGAGCAATTAAACCAGAATTTACGACAAACGATCGTCTCTAAACCGCTTTATTTGTTTTTTAAAGAAAGTTTTTTTTAGCAGCAGAGAAAATCTTCGATTGTCTAACAACATCCTACACTGCAAGAAGTAAACTCTTTTTTCAGTGTAGGATGTTTGTGAGATATAACTAAGCATTCATCAATCCCTAAAAATGTAATAGCTCTCCGATTAGTTTCACATGGTATTAGTTCTTCCTATGATGGATCTTTGTTCACCATAATTTCTTCTGAATTTTTTGTTCCTGATTGCAATTGGAGAAGTGATCTGCATCATTTCTCTATACCAGTCTGCTTTTTAGTACATTAATTAATTGTTTATTCTTTCCCTTCTAGATGTCATCGATTGGATACTGGATAACATTCTTGAAAAATCTCGTACACGTCGCGGCGTTCTAAAAAAATTAAAAGAAATGGGTCTAATGTTTAAGGCCCCAACAAAGAAATCTACAGCTGAAGCTCAAGCCGGTAAAGGTTTATGGAGGAGTGAAGAAGACGAAGAATTGAGATCTCTCTATGATCAGTATCGGACGGAAGACGGTAAGCACATGGTTTTCCCTTTACCCCAAGATTATATTAAATATGATTTATATATCTCTTCCCTAGATTGTCTCCAACGTATTTTGGATGAATTTGAGGGTAGACGCAACAAACAGCAGATTATTAAACGCATGATCCAAATTCACATCATTGCCGATAAATCGGAAATTTTGCCACAGAAACCTCGGAAACGCAAATCGAAGAAAAATGCCAATGAAAATGATGAGGAGAATGAATTCATGGAAGAACCCATGTTCGGTGGAGGTTCAGGAAAATCGAAGACAACCAATGCTCGTAAACCAGCAAAAGCACAGAAAAGGAAAATTGTTCGTACACCTCTGGATGTGGGTACAGTTAGAGCTTTATTGGGCCAAATCGATGCTGAAAAGTATCAAGAGGCCATTGATTGGTTGAAGGAGTGTTTAGATGATGCCGCAGATGACACCGAAGAACCAGGTGAAGAAGATGATGGGGTGCCCTTGCTACCATTACAAACCCATCAAAAAGAGGCCATGGAGGATGAGAATTTTAAGAAGGTCTTGGTAGCTTTGGGTGTACAACCTCCAGTTCTTGGCATGGAAACTTATTGGCGCATACCAACATACCTAAATTCCGCCGATTTAAAATTGAGAGCTAAGATTGTTGGTGGCGAAGAAGTAGAAATCGATGTGGAAGATATTGGAGATGATGACGATGATAATGATTCAGTTACTGATGGCGAGGGTGATGGAAATACTCAAGATGGCGATGAAAGCGAGGAGGATTACTTGGAAACATTGGGCATAGCAAAGGAACGGCGTAAATTGGATAATTTGGAACATTATCGGGATAAGCAGCGTGAGAAACTTAAAAATTTGATGTTCAGTAAGAGCGACGAAGAAACTGAGGAGAGAGCTCCTTTGCAGGCTAAAGCCAAAAAATCCAAATCCAAGAAGGGAGCGAAATCGCAGAAAAAGAAAAAGCAACAATCAAAGTCCGATGATGATGATGATGACGCAGACATGATAAACGAAATCAAAAAGAAGTTGGACAAAAAGAAACGCAACTATGATCTAAGCAGTGAGGAAGATGAGGCCGGCGATGATGAAGACACCTTCAAAATGCCCGGAGAAAAGGAAGTGGTTAAACCCAATACTGAAGACCTCTTCGATCAGCTGAAGGCCAAGAGGGCCAGCAGCAAAATTAAACTCAGCGATATGGTGGCCGAGAAAAAGTCTCCTAAAAAATCTCAACGAGATGAAGGTGATGACGACGATGATTTAAATTTCAATTCCGAAGACTATCGTAAGCGCTTGGCTGAACTGGGTGATGAAGATGACGATGATGATGACGGAAATGAAGATATTGGTTCAGGTGGCACAAAGGAAAACGAAAAGACCTTAACTAATCGTTCGCGTCGTGCTAATGTAATTGAATCTGATGATGATGGCGCTTCTGCTTCTGATGACACTAAATCCGTTAAGAATCAAACCGGCGACAATGAAACTTTAACTAAGAAACGTCGACGTTCTATTGATGACATCAATGAGCCATCTGGCAATGAGGATGACGCCGACGATGAGGATGTCCAATTTCTTTCTCGCAAAAAACCTTCAACCATGGAAAAGTTGTCTGCCGAAACGGGTGAAGAGCCAGCAAAACGTCGTCGTTTGGCCATTATCGATGACGACGAGGATGACTATTGAGCTCCCTCAATACCATCAGCAGCAACCAGTGGCCACTCCTTTTTTTCCCCTTATTGTATGCAGTGATTTTTCCCATCATCAATTCCTCGAATTTCCTTTGTTTCTTCAATCTCAACCCCTTATCCGTTTTCGTTTTACATACTTAATTGAAGAAAAAGTTAATACTTGCTGGATGCAGAATGAGCATTGAAAATGAATGATATTGCATGTTGCTGGCGTTGGCAATTTCCTTTGGACACATTTTACGATTACTGTTCTGCAGGATTGCAAGGATGTTCGTCATTGCCGGGGCAACAGCAGCATTAATCTCTGTCCACTAATGGCGGTGTCAAAGTTTTATCATTTAACTTTCCCACTTTTCCCATTTTTTATTTTCATCACTGCATACAACCTTATTGCTATTATTATACATTCATATTGCTTTTGATATCCCTATTACATTTTCTTTTTTTTTATATCTCTAGTATTTCATTGGTTTGGTTTCTGTAATTTTATATTAAATAAAGTCAAATATATTCTTATATATGCATTTCAATTGGATTATTTTTTTACTTCACATTACATCTACTATGGGAGGAGAGAGAGAGCTGAGAAGGTTTTAATAAAACTATTGGTTGTATTATTGTAGCATCATGGAAATCATATCCGAAATTTCCCTTCTAAGGAAGGTATAAGCATTCACTAACGCCGTCCAGAATCACTCATAATTTCAAATCATATGGCATATCTTCGAACTTAACCTGATTACAGACAAAAAAAACGAATCTATGCTAGTTTTAGATAGATCCATTAGTGAAGGCTGCAGCGTGATTACACACAATTTTCTTTCCGATTGAATCACGGAATTAATTGATCAAACTACTTAAAAGGTTGACTGATAAGTCCCCAGTCTGCCACATAGATAGCGTCGCTAGTATTAAATGCATATTATTTTTATATAGTACCAACCTTCAAATGATTCGTGTCAAAATTTGACGTCTGTAAGTCAATTAGTTTGTGAGATAGAGCGTCTTTTGTGAAGCAACTTTTGTTATTGTGAAAAAATGGAAAAAAAGGAATTTCGTGTTTTGATAAAATACTGTTTTCTGAAGGGAAAAAATACGGTGGAAGCAAAAACTTGGCTTGATAATGAGTTTCCGGACTCTGCCCCAGGGAAATCAACAATAATTGATTGGTATGCAAAATTCAAGCGTGACCGTAAAATTAAGTTGATCGAGATAGCAGAGGCCTTAAAGATATCAAAGGAACGTGTTGGTCATATCATTCATCAATATTTGGATATGCGGAAGCTATGTGCAAAATGGGTGCCGCGCGAGCTCACATTTGACCAAAAACAACAACGTGTTGATGATTCTGAGCGGCGTTTGCAGCTGTTAACTCGTAATACACCCGAGTTTTTCCATCGATATGTGACAATGGATGAAACATGGCTCCATCACTACACTCCTGAGTCCAATCGACAGTCGGCTGAGTGGACAGCGACCGGTGAACTGTCTCCGAAGCGTGGAAAGACTCAAAAGTCCGCTGGCAGAGTAATCGCCTCTGTTTTTTGGGATGCGCATGGAATAATTTTTATCGATTATCTTGAGAAGGGAAAAACCATCAACAGTGACTATTATATGGCAAAACGGCCCCATATGAAGAAGAAGAAAGTGTTGTTCCACCAAGACAACGCACCGTGCCACAAGTCATTAAGAACGATGGCAAAAATTCATGAATTGGGCTTCGAATTGCTTCCCCACCCACCGTATTCTCCAGATCTGGCCCCCAGCGACTTTTTCTTGTTCTCAGACCTCAAAGGGATGCACGCAGGGAAAAAAATTGGCTGCAATGAAGAGGTGATCGCCGAAACTGCGGCCTATTTTGAGGCAAAACCGAAGGAGTACTACCAAAATGGTATCAAAAAATTGGAAGGTCGTTATAATCGTTGTATCGCGCTTGAAGGGAACTATGTTGAATAATAAAAACGTGTTTTTCTTTGCTAGACCGGAGACTTATCAGCCAACCTGTTATACCCTAAACCACATGGTGGTCAGGGTATAATACACTGTGTAATACCGCTTAGAGGCAAATTTCATGAATTATTTTCTACCCGCTGAAATGATAACATTTTTTTAGGTTGCTGGGAACATTTTAAAAATGCGCATCCTGTACAGACCAAATGAAGGTATAGTACTTTTTCAGAAAAGAAAACACCATTAGATATAGCTCCCACCGATTTGCACACATATGACCACAGCGGCCAAAGTTGTACTCTGATTTTATACAGGGAGTAGAACAAATTTGGTTAATATCGGTTCAAATTTATATATAGCTCCCATAAATATCTTTCGCCCGATTTAGATTCATAAGACCACAGAGAAAAAGCAGTGAACCCACCAGGAAAGAAACCTTTCAATTAATTTTAGAAAATTTTTAATAATTTTAGAAAATTGTAACTAAAATTATGTTTTTTGGAAAACTACACTGAAATAGTTCTTTTCACAAAAAATGAAAATTTTAATTGTGAGCGTGAAGTTCACGCACATTCCATATACAAAATCTTTAGTTACTCGTACGCCCGCTATGTTATGTGTGGGAGGAACTCGCTCTCAAGCACATTCAAAATGAAAAACGCACGATTCACTACTTTTCCTGTGATTCACAATAGTTTTTAGACTCACGAAAATTCTCGTGACTTACGAATGTTGAAGAAATTTTAATTCACAATTCCACACGTCATGAATTGGGCATTTCGAAATCTCGTGAAAAAACTTTACGATGTCTTTAAAATTGCACTATTTCTGTTTTGTTTTAACAAAGGATGCCTTTCAAGCGCGTATGCTTGCAACGTAAACCAATTTATATAAGTCCAGTGGAAAGTGTATTTGCTTCGAAAATGGTTCAGTTCCCCGCCTGAACAGAAGGTAAAATTTATAATTAAATATACTATGAAATCAAATGCATGTTTCTAAATTTTTTGTATCACAGCAAGTGTATGTGACGAAACAAATAGGAAGCCCAATTCCAGTGAATACCAACCCTCAATAGTACGCCGATTTCACAAAACTAAGTAAATATTTTTCGACAAATTCAACAAAATTTATTGCATAGTATATACATAATTATATTTTTCACTTGTTAAAGAAAATTTGGTAGTTTGAAGAAAAAAATTGGAGTTCAAAATTGCAAAAATGTCATAAATATTCTGTACTTTTATTTTATAATAAAAGACATAAACTCATGTATTTATAAAACCCATAAACCCAATTACTATAATAATTGATATAGCTTACAAAATTTAATAAATATTGTACTCAGTTCAATTAGCACCGTAATTGAAAAGTATCATATATTTCAGGTACTAATGTAAAGGGTGATTTGTTAAGAGCTTGATAACTTTTTTTAAAAAAAAAACGCATAAAATTTGCAAAATCTCATCGGTTCTTTATTTGAAACGTTAGATTGGTCCATGACATTTACTTTTTGAAGATAATTTCATTTAAATGTTGACCGCGGCTGCGTCTTAGGTGGTCCATTCGGAAAGTCCAATTTTGGGCAACTTTTTCGAGCATTTCGGCCGGAATAGCCCGAATTTCTTCGGAAATGTTGTCTTCCAAAGCTGGAATAGTTGCTGGCTTATTTCTGTAGACTTTAGACTTGACGTAGCCCCACAAAAAATAGTCTAAAGGCGTCAAATCGCATGATCTTGGTGGCCAACTTACCGGTCCATTTCTTGAGATGAATTGTTCTCCGAAGTTTTCCCTTAAAATGGCCATAGAATCGCGAGCTGTGTGGCATGTAGCGCCATCTTGTTGAAACCACATGTCAACCAAGTTCAGTTCTTCCATTTTTGGCAACAAAAAGTTTGTTAGCATCGAACGATAGCGATCGCCATTCACCGTAACGTTGCGTCCAACAGCATCTTTGAAAAAATACGGTCCAATGATTCCACCAGCGTACAAACCACACCAAACAGTGCATTTTTCGGGATGCATGGGCAGTTCTTGAACGGCTTCTGGTTGCTCTTCACTCCAAATGCGGCAATTTTGCTTATTTACGTAGCCATTCAACCAGAAATGAGCCTCATCGCTGAACAAAATTTGTCGATAAAAAAACGGATTTTCTGCCACTGATTTTGGTAATAAAATTCAATGATTTGCAAGCGTTGCTCGTTAGTAAGTCTATTCATGATGAAATGTCAAAGCATACTGAGCATCTTTCTCTTTGACACCATGTCTGAAATCCCACGTGATCTGTCAAATACTAATGCATGAAAATCCTAACCTCAAAAGAATCACCCTTTATTTAGATTGAGTACTATCTCATTAGGATGTTTTGACAAATTCCAATTACCTTTGTAGTCAACACAAATATTGGGTTAGGTTAGGTTACGATGACCTTACAATTTGAGTAATTGAATTTATGATTTTTGTAATAAGCTGAAAATCAAATATAAATATAATTGAAATCACAATTCTTGTATTTGATTCAAATATTCACTTTTTTCTGTGTAGGACATTAACCAATATAAATTTTAAATTTTGTGTCCAAAGTGGTTAAGATTTACATATGGCCATGCTTTACATGAAAATCTGCAGGGAGTAGAAATAATATTCGTATGCATGCAAAATTTGTTCCAAATCGGTTCAGATTTAGATGTATAACCACAGAGGCCAACGTTTTACTCCGATTTGCTTGAAGAATTAAGAGAGTAGAATTAAGGTTTTGGATATGCGTGTCAATTTTGGTTGTAATCGGGTAAGAGTTATATATAGCTCCCATATATGTCCTTCGCCCGATTTACACTCACATAACCAAAGAGGCCAAAGTTGTACTGAAAATTTTCCTATACTTCTAATACATATCTATCGACCGATAAATCATGAATACACGTTTGCGAAGTTGAATAAACATAGGATCAGATTTATATGTTTCCAATATTTATAATCTTCACCACTACTGTGGTAGAGGGTATAATAAGTTTGTGCATTTGTATGTAACGCCAAGAAGGAAAAGTCTGAGACCTATCGTTTAGTATGCCGATCGTCTTTGTGTAGAATCTGGTGCAAATTTAAAGTCGTAAAGATTTATAAATATGGTCCTTATTGATTTAGATTTTCTTGTTTAGCGCTTAGAATTTGATTATTATTGTTTGCTATTTTAACCCGATTTTTCAAAACAAAAACAGGGAAGTAAAATGTAGATCTTTTTGATACCATCTCAACTCCTTCAAATTTGTTGGGAGCCATTAAAAGTTTGATATTCGTTTAGACATATCTTCAAGGCATTGCATACACAGGGTTCAAATCCACACTCAGGTGAATTGATTAGCGAGTTAGTTTTAACTAACCAGTGTTAATATTGAATCTCGTATGTTGCTAAAGAAGCATGTACCCATAGTAAGTTCAACATTTTTCTTTGAGTTAGTAATTTGTTTTAACTTTTGTCAAGTTCAAATTTAACTATTCAGAAGTAAAAAATTAACTAAATAATATATCTTTTAAAAAACGAAAGAAATTAATGTTCTGGATTTCCTAGACCACCTGTTGACTTGGAGCAAGGAGACTTCAAGGAGGAGGATTTGAGTTATTACATCCCCATTTCTACATGTCATATTATATATAGTACAAACCACTTACTCTTCTGTAATACGAATGCTTTATAATCATTTACAAGACTTTATGTTTATCATTTTATACAATTTTATCTTTTGTCCGAACGGAGGATCGAACCGCGTACCATCAGTTTTCTAACCAAACACACTATCCACACGGTTGCCAGATTTTTTCGGGAGAGATCCCCAAAATTTCGAAATTATATCAACAAAAACCCCCAACTGAAATATGTTTGCCCATGAAATCTCCCCAAAGGAAAATTTATATAATTATTTTATGTATGTAAATTTAATTCTATAAACAAGTAATTAAAGTAGAAAGTCGGGCGGGGGCGAATATATTATACCCTAAACCACCTCTACTGAATTAGTAAACATAAGCATTCGTGGGGTATCATTGATATAGGTTTTGGAGATAAGCCGCATTTCCATATTTAAGAACATAAAGGGTACATATTTATGGGAGTCGTGTCTCAGCAGAAATGTTTGATATTAGGAGCTATAGTAGATTTTGCACCTACAGAGTTAGTATGCCACTAGCATTGAGTACATTATTAAACAAGTGAGTGAAGTTGAAAGTCGATCGGCGACGACTATATAATACCCTAAAACACCCCCAGTGTATTAGTAAACATACACTGGGAAATGAACCGCATTTTCCTTATTTATGGAAATTAAGAAGTACATGTTTGTTGCAATTTCATCACAATCTGAACAGAAACGCCTGATATAACGAGCTTTACTTGTTTTTACGACTACAGATATAGTGGCAGCCCGATAAATAAGGCTCATTAGACTATTCAGTCCATCGTGATACCACAGTGGTGAACTTTTCTTTTATCACTGAGTGCTGCCCGATTCTATGACAAAGGACCTCCTTTTTAAAGCCGAGTCCGAACGACATTCCACATGGAACCCATGATCCTGTGTATGCAAGGCGGGCATATTAACCATTACACCATGGTGGATCCAACCTACAGAGTTAGTAGGTGTGTGGATAATGTATTCCAATTTGTGAAAATCGGGCAATATATTTGTGTAAGAGCTATATCTAGGTGTAAGTTCGATCGGCTAATACATCTTAATTTGAAATTTGAGTAACATTTGTCAATAAATAAAAGAACTATGGACAAATTTGGGAAAATCGAGCTGAGCATATACATATATGGGAGCTATATCTGAATGTGAATCGATTTGGATGATATTTTACAGGTTTGGTTGATATTACAGTAGATTACCATTTGCTGAATTTGAGTAAGATCGGTTAATAAATGAGGCTACTATGGTCAAAAATAAGTTTATTAGGGGAAATTTTTGAAAATCGGGAGCTACATATATATGGGAGCTATAACTAAATCTGAACCGATTTGGATGATAAATCGGTTGATAAATAAGTGTTTTATGACCAAATTGGGAATATCGGGCGATACATATATATGGGTGGTATAGCTAAATCTGAACCGATTTCTTCCAAATTCAATAGCATTCGTCCTTGCGCCCAATAAACACTATGTTTGCTCAATAACCAAACAAGATGAGTATACTTTTCATACTAATTTCTTTATTTTTGTTTCTTGGTGTTTTATTCGATCTTTTTCATTTTAATAAAAGTCAATAGTTTTTCAAGCTTAAGATCTTCGCTTAAGTTTAAGATAAAAAAAATAAAGAAAACGAAGATCTTAAGCTTGAAAAACTATTGACTTTTACTAATTTCTTTACAAAAATAAAACCCAATTAAAAACAAGACTTTATGCCCACAAATCCGACCAAAAGATGAAAGACAAGCCCTTAGAACAAAAAACGGCCCTTGCAGCACATTGCAAAACCACAGGACACATACCAAACTTCAAAAAGGTTGAAATACTGACGATGGAAGAGAATACTAGGAGGAGATATACATTGGAGATGCTACATATAATAAATACTCCCCCTGAGGAACGCATGAACTTCAAAGCCGACACAGACCACTGTGCACAGATTTACAGAAATCTAATAAAAAATCACAAACACAATTAAGATAATAAACCAGTTAGACATGAGCATTGTAAGGAGAAAGTCTATTACTTTGTAAAATGTAAATACAATTAATGTTATATTTTTGTTTCAAAACATTGTTAAAGTTAATATTGTAAAATATTTAAATTATTACATTTTATAGATAATATCTCGCTGAAGATGATCACCGATGGTGTATCGAAATATCCGAGAACAGCAATATTTCAATAAAAAGTAATGAAAAACATTAACACCAGAATTTTTCATTAGTCCATAACCTCAAGCCAAACAAATAATCCCAAAATTGTAAAATTCCAAAAGTCAACTAACAAAAAAAAATATTCTTCCTTATATACACTTACAAACTAAACTGCCTGTGCATCAGACCAACTGATCGTCGCACACAGCTATCTCTTATCTACTTTGTTACATTAAGATTCCACATACATGCGCTCTTATCAGCTAGTACAATTATTTTATGGCGATCCTAAGTAAACAAATGCGTCCCTAATCTCTATCTAATGATCGGGACCAATTCTGCAGGTCGGGAAATAGGCTATCTAGACCGCCGCACCCACTGGGTACTGAGCCTCTTTTTGATCATTCTTCTTATAAATAGACCTATGAGAATTAGTAGTACTAGAATAACTAAAATAAATGCTAAGTGCCCTGACGAATGATGAAATCTTATAAGCCTCTTAATTTGTTCTCTTTCTTCAAATGGTTTACGACTTTCTTCAGTTGGATGATTTCTTCATGGTGATTGATCACCACGTTTCCAAGTGGTTTTATAATCTCTTTTTCCGCTGGTTTAACTTCCTTCAATAGCATTGAGCGAATTTGGGAACTAATCTCATTTCGTTAGTGGTGGACTGCTACCAATGTTATTTCATCTATCCGAGCTGTACAGTCGGTTTCCAGGGATAGAACACCTTGCGGTGGAAGCTCCATGATGGCTTGCCGGTTGTCAGAAAATTGTATATGTGCCGTTGCATTAGCAAATATCCTAAACAGCCAATTTCCCTTTTGTTTCATTTGAATCCATAATTTCACTCTAGATTGATGTGTGGCTTAAGAGGCGCTAGCTCGCAATTATTTGTAGAAGCATCTCTCCAAGGGAAATTTTCTTCGCACACAATTTCATCACTCAGATAGTGGAACGAGTGTAGTTCAAAATAGTACACTATGTATGGCGTCTTTATCTTCGCTATCATTGTGGAGCCATTCTGCTCAAACGATATCGGTATTACTGCGTAGAAGTGTGACGACTGCCTATTAAAAAAGTGTATCTTCAAGTCGATTACTAATTGAGTGTCCACGAACATTCCATGTCCCTTCATCAAATGGAGTACTTCTTTCAGTTCTGTACATGTGCTCTTCCCAGGAAACACATACTTCTCAGGCAGCACGTTTGTAATGACCCTCCTCTGCCAAAATCTATATCTTATCGGCGGGCGCTACCTATCTTTTCCGGCTTTGCTCAGGGCAATGGGGTTGTTCTTGCCGACAAGATATAATTAACGGTCTTTTACATAAACGAATAAACTTTAGGTAGCTTCTCATGAAAAGAATTGTCACATGAATCAAAATAAATAATTTTGCGAGTGAAAATGCCTTAATTGAAAGAACCTAGATGGTGTTAATTCTTTGTCAAGTGCTCTTCCATCCTCACTGATTGCCCTAAGGCATCAGCCCGCATTCCGATCTAATCAAATGTCTTCATTTTCGTGGAAATTACTCAAGTCAAGATTTAGCAAAACATTCTTATAAACAATTTATTAACAGAGTAATATTAACATAACAAAAAAATTTTTAAGGCAAATTAAGTGTGATAATGAAATGTAGATATGAATATGGGTTTTATAATTATATAAAGTGTATAGGAAGTGTATAGTATTTTATCATTGGATGCAAGAATTATAGATTCAACATATGATGTACAAAGTTATTTATCAATTTTATACTCACGGTTAAGTTCGGTCCACCGTTGACAAGCGCTTGCAACTTGAACTGAACACGTTGGTTCTAGATATTTTTCTCTGTTACGGGATACTACAACCATATGCTGAATCAAAAATATGTATGTGTAAGGTTTCGAATTATTGTGACACAATTGTGGTGAATCAACAAATTATCGTTCAGAATATTAGCTTCACTTGATATGTACTCTGAAGGTATTTTTGTATCCTTATATCGTGAATAGGAGCTAATTCTTCTATATCAATCCTCTGGAGTACCAAACTCCTTGATTGGTTGAAAGGAATTGCCCCTTTATAAGTTTTTTTTTTTTTTTCTCTTTTTAATTAGGAAGATTCCAATAGTTGGTTTGGGATTAACGATCCTCAAAGTATGTCCACGAAAGCTCCCAATTTGCAACGGTTAATTACTCTCGGACAATAAATTCGTGCAAAATCCTGTTTGATTTAAGGAGGCTATTGCTTAAACAGGAGCAATGTTTTTAGTTTCAAATTTCAAGTTTCGCAAAATTTATTAAAATTGTCTTCAAATCCATTTTTTTTTCCATTTCTTTTCTTCTTCAATACTCAATAATTTCAAAGCTACTCTGTTTTTTTTCGGAGAGGTTTTTCTTATTTTCCTAAAGTGAACTAAGTCCTATTTGTGACCCCTCACACGTTGCGAATCTTAACTATCTCCGATTGCAGCTGACTGGGACTTAGAAGCACGGGGTGGACTTGACCATTATTCACATCCAACAATACGTTGATCATCTCCTTTTGCATCTCATCACATTCGTCTATCAGCTCGTGTATCTCTTTAGATATTATAAAGAACCGAATATACTCTCTATAAACGAAACAGTTTTCGTTCATTGTAGCGCTGATATTTTCAATTTTACACTTTATAATTTTAATATTACTTATTTTGAGCTCCATATTCCTTATAACCGACAAGGATTGGTCCTCCAATATTTGGAGCTTTGGACATATCTCTGTCGACCTGGTAAGCAACCCTGCGGCAAGCTCCAAAGTATCCAAATACGGTTTCATCTCAAAATATATTCCATGATGATGAGGACATATGGATTTGCGATACAGGGTCCAAATACATTGTGGTGGAACTGTTCAGTTCCTGTACAAACGAACCCTTCGACGTCATCACCAAGCTAAGGTTCACCATCATAGTCCACATCATCATCATCGATATTGAGCTTCGCCGGAGCTTCTAACAATGGACGTCCAAGTAGGAAATGCCCTGGGGTTGTGATGTCTACATCCTCTGCATCGCTACTGAGCTCATGCGAAGGTCTTGAATTTAGTGCCGCTTCAATTTGAGCCAGTACAGTGCTAACTTCGAGTCTCCAATAATCCTTTTCAGATGATACTTCATCGACTTAACCGCGGCTTCCCATAGTCCTCCGAAGTGAGGAGCTGCCGGGGGAATAAATTGCTATCTTATTTTCTCATTCTAAATAACCGATGCAACTTTAGTGTTATTTTTCAAGGCTTCTGCATAATCTTTGTCTAGTTGCTTTGATGCTCCTATGAAGTTCGTCCCATTATCCGAGTAGATATCACTTGCCTTTCCTCTTCTTGCAAAGAATCGCGCCAGAGCTGCAAGAAATACATCAGTGGTAAGCTCGCTAACGGCTTCCAAATGCACTGCCTTTGTTACCATGCAGACAAATACAGATACATAGCCTTTCATGGTTTTAGTCACCCTAGTTTTTGAACATCTCAGTTGAATTGGTCCACAGTGTTGAAATGGCTGGCGGGTCTCCCATCAACTGACACCTTGTTTCACCTCGATAGCGTATACATTTTGGGCAGCATCTTATACAAAGCTTAATTCTGCTTGTTGACCCGATAATCCAGTACTTCCTTCTAATCACATTTTCCATTAGCCGTATTCCCCCATGTAAGCTTTCACAATGTGTCTTTCGTATGATATTTCCGGCTAACCTCGACTATAATTGGATGTTTCTGGTTGTAGGGCAACGATAAATATTGTAGTCTTCCTCCTACCCTCATCACTCCAGATTCGTCCAATTTCGGCTGCAATAAAGCTAATTTGCTTTGATGATCTACCTCTCCTGATATTCTTAATCGCCTCATCTTAGCCGGCCATTCTAGTTCTTGATGCAGTTTAATAATTGTCATTTCGGCATCTTCTCTCAAATGCTCACTTCCTGGCTTATTTCTTCTCAAAACTTTTATAAACCGGAGAACGTACGCCATGACTCTTTGTTGCTTCTTAAACGACGAAATTTTCATAAGTCTTTCATAGACACTATCTTCTACTGCTGCAATTCTCGTCGCTGCTGACACCGTCGAATTCGTGTCTATTTTTTTCCATTCCATCTCATCTGTTACTAGCCATTCAGGCCCATTCCACCATAAATGGTTGTTTATTAATGTTTCGGCGGAAACGCCCCTTGAACCCAAATCTGCTGAGTTTTCCTTTGACTTTACATATCCCCACTTGGATTCAGGGATTCGTTCCAAAATATCCACCACTCTATTCTTAATAAATTTGTCCTTATTTTTTGAGTTGTTTATCCATGCTAATGTAATCATAGAATCACTCCATGCATAAACTTTTACCGCTGATGTCACACTTTTTCTTATCTTTTGCAGTAGTTTTGCTAGGAGATGTGCAGCACTAAGTTCCAATTTTGGAAGTGTATTGGCATTTTTGATCGGATTGACCTTACTTTTTGCGGCGACTATCGTAATTTTTGAATACACTGTCAGGTACACTATTGCTGCGTATGCCCTTTCGGATGCACCTGCAAATCCATGCAGCTGTACTCCACTGGTTGGTGTTATATTATACCATCTAAGTATTTTCAATGTTTTCAGTGCTTGCAAATTTCGTGTGAAATTCTTCCACTCAACACATACACCTTCCTCCAATGGTAAGTCCCATTCTATTTGCTGCTTCCACAGATGTTGAATAAATAGTTTATCCGTTACTGTGATCCGGGTCAGCCAACCCAACGGATCGAAAATCTTTGCTAAACTCGACAACGCCAATCGGATTGTTATTTTCTCTTCGTCATCTATCAGTATGCTGATTGTAACCCTAAGTTTTAAGAAACTCATCCTCTTGTATCTGCAATACATCATTTTCCACCAAAATCAATTCTGGAACAACGTGACACCGGATTCTGGCCGGATAGAAAATACAGTATCTAGACGCCCTAGAAGTAACATCGGGAGATCGGTCTATATGGGGGCACACCTATTTATGCCCCTAAAATACATCTAGAATTCAAATTTTAGGCAAATCGAATAAAAACTACGGTTTCTAGAAGCACAAGACCCCAAAACGTGGGGATCGGTTTTTATGGGAGCTATATCAAAACCTGGACCGATACTCCCCATTTTCGACATACCTATTTGTGGTACCTCTAGATTTTACATTTCAAGCAAATCGTATAGAACATACAGTATCTAGACGCCCTAGAAGTAAAATCGGGAGATCGGTCTATATGGGGGCTATACCAAAACATGGACCGATACATCCTATTTTCTGCACACCTATTTCTGGTCATAAAATACCTCTAGATTTCAAATTTCAGCAAATCGGATAGTAAATACAGTTTCTAAAAACCCAAGAAATAAAATCTGGACATCGGTCTATATGTGACATATAACAAAACATGGAACGATACACCAATTTTTGGTACTAAAGTACCTTTAGATTTTCAATTTCAGGCAAATCGGTTAAAAACAAGTAAGGAAAGTCTAAAGTCGGGCGGGGCCGACTATATTATACCCTGCACCACTTAGTAGATCTAAATTTTCGATACCATATCACATTCGTCAAACGTGTTGGGGGCTATATATAAAGGTTTGTACCAAATACATACATTTAAATATCACTCGATCTGGACAGAATTTGATAGACTTCTACAAAATCTATAGACTCAAAATTTGTGTCGGCTAATGCACTAGGGTGGAACACAATGTTAGTAAAACAATATTGGAAGCATTTAAATCTGAAGCAATTTTAAGGAAACTTCGCAAAAGTTTATTTATGATTTATCGCTCGATATATATGTATTAGAAATTTAGGAAAATTAGAGTCATTTTTACAACTTTTCTACTAAGCAGTGGCGATTAACAAGGAAAATGTTGGTATTTTGACCATTTTTGTGGAAATCAGAAAAACATATATATGGGAGCTATATCTAAATCTGAACCGATGTCAACCAAATTTGGCACGCATAGCTACAATGCTAATTCTACTTCCTGTGCAAAATTTCAACTAAATCGGAGTTAAAAATTGGCCTCTGTTGGAAATTGAGTGTAAATCGGGCGAAAGCTATATCTAAATCTGAACCGATTTGGCTGATATTTTGCAAGTTTTTCGAGACTCATAAAATATTCGGATGTACGGAATTTGAGGAAGATCGGTTGATATACACGCCAATTATGATCAGATCGGTGAAAAATATGTATGGCGGCTATATCTAAATCTGAACCGATTTTTTCCAAAATCAATAGGGATCGTCTTTGAGCCGAAACAGGACCCTATACCAAATTTTAGGACAATCGGACTAAAACTGCGAGCTGTACTTTGCACACAAAAATACATCAACAGACAGACAGACGGACAGACAGACGGACATCGCTTAATCGACTCAGAATTTAATTCTAAGCCGATCCATATACTAAAAGGTTGGTCTATGATTACTCCTTGGCGTTACATACAAATGCACAAACTTATTATACCCTGTACCACAGTAGTGGTGAAGGGTATAAATACAGTTTCTAGACGCCCAAGAAGCAAAATCCGGAAATTGGTCTATATGGGGGCCATACCAAAACATGGACCGATAGGCACCATTTTCGGCACATTCTTTGATGGTCCTAAAACACCTCTAGATTTCCAATTTCAGGCAAATTGGATAAAAACTACGATTTTTAAAAGCCCAAAACCCCAAATCGGGCGGTCGGTTTATATGGGGAATATATCAAAACTTAGACCGATATAGCCCATCTTCGAACTTGACCTGCCTGCAAACAAAAGACGAATCTGTGCCAAATTTCAGGACGATAGCGCCATTATTGAAGGCAGTAGCGTGATTACAACAGACAGACAGACGGACATGCTTATATCGTCTTAGAATTTCTCCCTGATCAAGATTATATGTACTTTATATAGTCGGAAATCGATATTTCGATGTGTTACAAACGGAATGACAAACTTATTATACCCCCATCACCATTCTATGGTGGTGGGTGAATAATGGTGTTCGGTCGGAGCTGGGATTGAACCCACGACCCATGCAAGGCAGAAATGCTAACCACTGCTCCACGTAGCCAACAAATGTATGTTTCTGTTAAATAACGTTATGTTTGCATGGGATCGTGGGCGCTGCAAACGATGCTATATAAATGTAACTTATAACGATAATTGTCTACTGGTGACTATAACAGCTACGTAGCCCAGTGGTTTATTGGCTTACAAATTGCATTGTTCCCGGTTCGATTCTCCATCTAGGTGAAAGGTAAAATTAAAAAAAATTATAAAATAAACTAATTTCTTCAACGTTACATAATTTCTTCAAAATTTCGTGGAAGTGAAAATTATGTGAGGGATGAGCACAATCTTCTTGGGGAGAAAATTCTTCCAAGCATATAATATGTTCACATAAAACAAACATAATAATGTTTCGGCAATATCCAATAATATACGTGCTTCCTGCAATATATGTTTGGATGTTTTGAGGGTGTGTATGGGAGCTCTATCTAAATCTGAACCGATTTCGATGAAATTTTGCTGACTTGAAGGGTGATGAAAAAGATTACCTTGTGCCAAATTTGACGACGTAACCAAGTCGTAAAAATGCACTGTGACCCGATTTGTCGAATACATACACTGTTAGAAAAATATGTTTTTCATATGTTCCGATATAAACAAAATGTGTTTCGGGCACAATTTTAAAACACAATATATTTAAGTGCAAACATGTAATGTTCCTAAACTAACACTGAATGTTTGGGACATCTATGTTAATATGTTAGAATATATTATGTTTGGGGCATGAATGTTTCATAAAAATCATATGTGTGAATGCAAACATATATAAATTTACAAATTTCGACTAAACATATATATGTTGTGATATTTTATTCAAAGCGACAGAGAGAGTATAGAGAAAGAAATAGAGATGGAAACCGGGAGAGTTGACGAAAGATATCAACATAACACAGCGAAAGAATCAAAGAGAACAATTTCTGTGAAACCGCTCGTATGTTGTTTCGGAAAACTGTTTTATGATAAGGCCAGGAATTTGATATGCTTAAGTCTAAATATTATTTAATTTGAATAAAGAGAATACATTCGGAACCAAGAGAATAGACATTTGAAAAACAAACAGCATATGTTTTCGCCTTGAGAGCAGCATTTTATGTATGTGCGGACATGTGTTTTGTTTATCATTTTGGCATTATGGGCACAATTTTTTTCTTGGTTAGTTAAAAGCAAAAACAATAGATGATGAAGACGGGAGAATGGGCAACGTCATGCCAAATGGTTCATTTACGGTGTTCGATACATACACGTTCGTTCATTTTTAATTTGCAATATTTTTTGTTAAAAACTCACAAATGATGTTAAATTTTGTGTACATAATAATGAGAAACATTTGACCGATTTTTCTACGTCATTCCCTGATATAAATTTCTTTTTATTCTTAGTTTAATTTGTGGAACAAAAAATCATAAACGACACGTTTGCATCGAACGCCGTCAATGGTTTGATACCCTCTGCTGCCATTTTCCCATCTTCATCTTCCATTGTTTTTGGTTAAAAGTAATCAGGGGTCTTCATAAAAATAACGAAAGGGCACTATACTCTTTTTAGAGTTGGGACAGTAAAATGAAATAAGGAGGAAATAGTGAAAAATTACACAGTCAAATGTATAAAAACAAAGATTAGTTCCTCTTTATTAATAAGTAGTCAATTAAAACAATTTAAAAAGTTTATTTTCTTTAAAATGAATTATTAAAGAAAAATAAAATGCATTTTAGAGCGATGGTGTTAAATGCTAGTAAAAAACTGTTCACGCTTAAATTAATTTATGTTTATATTATAAAATTATTTATGTATGTTTATATTCAACTCCACGTTCTTCTTTTTTTAGAGTTTTTGAGTTCCTTCCCATTTTAAAGTTTTGTACCAAAATTGTTATTTTTGCATAAAAAAATAATATTTTATCCAAAAATCAGTCAATTTCGTTTATATCAAGCAATGTTAATGACTATAAATCTTTAATAACCCACATTTCGAAGTTTCATTATCAAAATTTAATATAGTATAAATATAAATGTGTAAATTTAAAAAAAAAAGTGTTCGGTCGGAGCAGGGATTAAACCCACGACCCTTTGCATGCAAGGCAGACATGTTAACCACTGCTCCACGTGGCAAACAAATGTATGTTTCTGTTAAATAATGTTATGTTTGCATGGGCTCGTGGGCGCTTCAAACTATGCTATATAAATGTAACTTATAACGATATTTATCTACTGGTGACTATAACAGCTACGTAGTCCTGTGGATAGTGTGTTGGCTTACAAACTGTATGGTCCTCGGTTCGATTCTCCGTGCAGGCGAAAGGTAAAATTTAAAAAAAAATTATAACGGTGAATAATTTCTTCAACATTATTTGTATTACGAGTATGTTAGGCATTCCAAGCATATAATATTTTTGGGCTCAAAATGCTTCCAAACATATAATATGTTCACATAAAACAAACATATTAATGTTTCGGCAGTATCCAATAGTATATGTGCTTCCTGCAAAATATGTTTGGAGCATATGTTAAAGAAGCGATTTTTTTGAGGGTGTATAATTGAATAGCGTTCGCCCTTGTGTAAAAAGAACGCCATATATCAAATTTCATCAAAATCGATTAATAACTGCGAACGGAATCCTGCGAACAACAAATACATGGACAGACGGACGGACACCAAGGGCTAGATCGATTCAGGAGGTAATTCTGAGGCGATCGGTATATATTTTATGGGGTCTAAAATTAATATTTCTGATAGACACATTTTTTGGCACATCGAAGTTATTATACCATGACCACTATGTGGTTAAGGGGTTTTATACCCTTCTTCTTTAATAGGTAAGGACAAATCTGTCAGGAGGTCAACCCTTTTAATCGATGTGTGTTTTGCAATAAAAATTGCCGCTTTTTTCCTATGTTCTGGTTTACAAATTCGCAAAACGCAGAATTTTGGATTGTTAATAACTTCTGAACCATTCCATCTTTTTCCAATAGTTATCCCAATAAATTTCATTATCCATAAGAACAGTGTGTATAAAATTTCCTGTTATGTTATATATCTTTGTAGTTCGGAAATAGATGTCAAGGAAAATTTTGCGTTTTGCGAATTCGTAAACCAGAACATAGGGGCATGTTTTATTGTAAACATGTAGTTGTTATTTTCCGATGACCGACCGCAGGAACAAACGAAACGAAAGTGAAATGAAACTACAAGACAATTTTCATGGTATTCAATAAGGCCGTTTAAGACCGGGCAGATATACGTATAACCCCAAGTAATAATGGAAGTTGGGTCTTCTTCAAATTTGTTACATAAATATGAAGCTGCGATGGTAAATAGGAACGCGGTTTAGCCCATAAGCCTGCCGTATTGTACTTCGCTTTTACATTTTCTATTACAATTTTATTACTATGTGGTTGAAAGTGGAAATATCCCCAGAAAAATTCCCAAATCACGACGTTATCCCCAGATCCCCAAAGTGAAGAAAAAAATATCCCTAACTACGAGAAAAATCCCTTTATCCCTTTATCTGACAACATTTACTATCCACTGGGCCACTTTGCTCTTATACTCATCAACAACCAAATGTGACTTTAAATGCGACTTTCCCAGCGGCGGAAATCGCTCTTCCTAAGGCCTTTTAAAAGGCATTTATTTGCATATTCATTGATTTTTTACACATGGTGTCATAGCCGACCAAGGGCTCCGACTTCAACTTACAGCATAAGGGCTAATATAAGGTCATTATTTTAAGGCCTTTTAGGAATTGCCTCAAATAAGTTCTTTATAATGTGTGATAAAATAAGGTATTTTATAATGTATACATCAAAAGGCTTTATGAAGCATATATAGATAGAGGCCTCTTAATAGGAGTTTAAAATAATGCCAATTTAATGAATTTTTATGAAGGCTGTTTAAAAGGCCTTGTTTACATACCTTATATAGGATCTACTCCAAATTTCATATATATATAAGATAACAAAAATTCTTTTTATTTATTCTTTTTATTTTATTTTGTACTATATAAAATTGTAATATAAAAAATAAATCACCTTCTTCATAGGAACTGATTTCGTATAGGACGTCTGATTTCCACACATTGAACAGAACATTGGCTTTCATGGTAGAAGTTGCCGCTAAATAAATAAGTAAAATTATTATAATGTAATTCAATATAGTACTCGTGTAATATTCCTCAAAAAATATATACCTACCGCATATTTGACACTTCAGCTACTTAAAAAAAAAAAAAAACAAAAGCAAACACCGCGACTTGCTCCAACGAAATCACAAACCCGAATGAAAATTATTCTTATTCTTAACTTTCGGTTACTTTTAAACTTACCGCATGAGGGCTTATCAAAGGTATCTTAGATTAAAGAAGTGCGCATATGAGAACATTACTTGTTTTTTTTTATGCCGTTATATTGTTTGTGACTCGTTGTCGAAAAACTTATAAATTGGTTTCCGGCATAAGGGCTTTTCAAAGATCTCGTAAATTATAAGAGCTTGCTATGAGAATACGAGTTGCTTTTAAAAATCGTTTTATTTTGCCTCGTTGCAAGAACACATTGTAATTCACAATACCAAACAAGGCCTATTAGGAGTTCTTTAAAACGTGTCTTTAAACACATGTCCCAGATAAGCCATTTCAAAAGGCCTCGACAAGTATGCTATGAGAAAAGGGATAGCGATCTTAGTAAATAAAGACCTTTTTATGGCCTAGTTTTTGCAATGAATGAGTATCAACTTTTTTTGTAAAGAAGGCAGAGGCCTTACAAAAGGGATTATTTTATAAGAGCTAATCGTATGAGTATTGCCTCCAAAACAGGACTCCGTGAATGCCTTAAATCGAAAGTGCTCTCGATTTACGCCACTGGATTTTTTAATCTTTTTCTTGCTTGGCTGCATGTATTCATTAACACATACGGTCAATCGTGTCTATTTATAGCACCCTAGCACATTTTTCGGAGACGAACTATTGTCCAGACTTCGTAATATTGCACAGCAAAAGTTCAGTAACGCTGAGAAACTTCTTCGCAGGTTCAAGAAAAGACGTATTCCCTATTATTATATTTGCTTCAGTCCATTTACGAACTCATTGGGAGTTTTTAACAATTTTGCTGGTAATGGCCGTAAGTTCAATTTACTTTCACTGAGTTAATTTTGTTCATCAATAGTTAAATTTAACTCACTGTGAGTAAAATTTTGAACTACTAAATATTATGGAATTTACTTTACGACGTTCAATTTTCTGAGTGCATTTCTACCAAATGTCAAAAAGTTTTTCTGCGGTGGATTATCCCCTCTCTGCAATGTTTCAACGTGGGACGCAGTTCGGCTATAAAAAGGAGGTTGCTTGTCATTCAGCTTAACTTAAAATCGGGCAGCACTGAGTGATAAGAAAGAAGTTCACCACGGGTCATAGGAATGCAAAATGTTTTTTGAAAGAACTGAGGGTTGGTTATTAAAGATAATCAGAATGTATATAAACTTCATTGGCTCATAAAATTACCCTCGTTCCAACAATCTTTTAATATACCAAAGTCGTTATTGATTATACCACTTTACAACAAAAGGGTTACAAAACACCAAACTTCACAATCTCATTCTATTCTGTAAGGCACCACAATAGAACAACCGATGTAATCAAGGGTTAAACGAGAACAATTTGAAACTTTTTATTAAAAAGGAAAAATTACAATCGAACACCATTGGATATGAAACAGTCATCAAGAACATCTTGTACAGCTCCCATGCTCAATATCAGAATATTCTTTGGTTATTTGCTGCCGAAATTACCCCAACAACAGAATGTTCAATTAATGGCCAATAATGGTAGTAATACTGGGGAATATTTAAACTTTTCATAAAATCTCTCAATTTTCTGGCCAAAACCAGGAGAAACGTTTACATTCTAGAGACGAAGAGGCAAAGTAACATCAGGACTATCACTTGCATGGTACATGATTACAATGTGCCAACAGTTTGCCAAGGATCATCATCATCATCTGTACATAACCCACATATGTATGGTAGATATTTTAGTTTCCATTCTATTCGTTATGATGCTTTTCGTTCAAAATCCATTACAATGAACAAAATGGTTATCATATTGGAATGAAACTTAGATTGAACTCAGTGGTCCATGGGCAAAACCGCTGTCGTTGTGGTAAATGCAACTACCCTGGAGTGAAATAATGATAACCATCAAAAATTTTTTAGTATCCAGAAAGAGTTCTAGCCCGTGTATAGCCTCATCGCCTGATGCAAAAGTATTTTAATGTCGTAACATATAGAAAACTGTTTTAATGACTATTGTCAAAAATTCAGCCCGATTGAACTTGTATTCTTTTGGAAACCGTTGTCCAAGTTTCATACTGCGTGAGAAGGCTGTTATGATGGCAAATGTTCGATAGGAGAATTGCACTGGTTGTAACGACACCAAGCAAATATTTATGGCCCCATTTAAACTTAAACCGCACACTAGATATGTTAGTGTTCTCGAGACGTCAGATATCACTCCTGTAGTGGGATTCTGTATTCAATTTTAACCATGAATCGCATCGTTAAGAAGAGATAACAAAAAATAACAACTTTGTTATTCGGTACCCATTTTAAACAATGTTTGGCATTGTTTAGAATCAGCTGTTTTCGTTAACATATAAAACACTCGTGAACTAAACTACGGAAAATTATGCGTTGTTTACATGAACATCATAAAATAGGCATATTTATATGTGATGGCGTTTGAGTATTTGGCTTTCGATTTTTCACAAAATACATCGGATATTGATGCTCAAACAAGGGACAAACGGATGCTTCGAAATATGGAAAATCCATTTGATTTAAGCATGGAAGAGTTTCGATTAACTCCGGAAATGGCACAAGAACTTGTCCACCAAGTTGATGAAGACTTAAGAGGATCAAGGGTAACAGCTTTATCCACAGAGCAACTTCGTTTTTATATAAGCCTTGCTGCCAGAATAAGGTTTTCCACATATTTCAAAGCTCAATTAAAACATTAATAATTATTCCACCCTTTATGCTGACATTTTTGCAGCAAATACACCTTGTTGTAAAGTTTTTTCCTCGTACTCATAAAAGTTATCGTAAACTTTAAATCTACTATTACCATACAAATTCCTTATATAAACTGTCAGTAAATTATTAGGAATAAAGGGTGATACGGTCAAAATTTGATCAAGGGAAAACGCGTGTATATCG
This sequence comes from Haematobia irritans, assembly GCF_050003625.1. NCBI lineage: Eukaryota > Metazoa > Arthropoda > Insecta > Diptera > Muscidae > Haematobia > Haematobia irritans. Next base: position 113,254,632 of record NC_134397.1, read on the forward strand.
GTGAAATCGTTTATGTAAAAAATCAAATTAAATTTCTTTTTCAAGTTCAATTAGTATAAAATTCAGGAAAAATATTCAGTTAGGCTTTCGCTTTTCTAAATCCGAATTGCCAGGCCTCACGCTTGACACCTGCCATCAGATTTTGTACAGCCACCTTGTCCACCTTCTTCGACGCAGAAAGCCAGTTTGCCTTGAACTGCTGCTCGTCCTTAGCAGTTTTTTGGTCTTCTTTAGGTTCTGCTTGACAATAGCCCAGTATTTCTCAATTGGGCGGAGCTCTGGCGTGTTGGAAGGGTTCTTGTCCTTGGGAACCACCTGCACAGGTACAGATGGCTTGCCAAACCAGATATTTCTTTGCGAACTTTGACAGTTTTATGTGCTTGAAAATATCTGCTACCTTTCCCCTTCCTTTTGCCGTATAAAACTCCTGTCCCAGAAGCAGCTTGTAGTCGGCTTTGACGTAGGTTTCGTCGTCCATTACCACGCAGTTAAACTTCGTTAGCATCGTCGTGCGCAGCCTCCGGGATCGCGCTTTGGCCGTCGTATTTTGTTTATCATCGCGATTTGGAGTCACTACCTTATTGTAAGTCGATAGTCCGGCTCGTTTTTTTGGCTCGATGCACGGTTGTAGACGATACACCCAGACTTCCGATCCAGACTTCCTGGCTGTCGACAAACGTTCCCCAAACACTTTAATTACATTTGTAACGGTTGATTTGGCAACTTTTAGCGATTTTTCCAGCTTTGCGTGCGAGTAGCTCGGATTTTCGCGATGCGCGAGCAAAATTTTGATACGCTGCTCTTCTTGCTTGGACGACATTTTGACAACTGAAGAGTGAATTCTAAAATCAAAATAGGAGCAACATTCTACACACACACACACCTTCAAAATGAGGGGTGTTCAGGTTTTTTAAATGCAAAATTGAAAGAAATACGTCAAGTTTATATTGACCAAATTTTGACCGTATCACCCTTTAAGGATACTTTTAAGACACAATTCTCTTTTAAATTTGGGTTTTGTGTACTTGATTCTAGGAAGCATTTTTTATTTTTCGCCTTTTCAGTTTTTTATACTCTCCAGCATAGGATGGGGGGTATATTAACTTTGTCATTCCGTTTGTAACACAGCGAAATATTGCTCTAAGACCCCATAAAGTATATATATTGTGGGTCGTGGTGAAATTCTGAGTCGATCTGAACATGTCCGTCCGTCCGTCCGTCTGTTGAAATCACGCTAACTTCCGAACGAAACAAGCTATCGACTTGAAACTTGGCACAAGTAGTTGTTATTGATGTAGGTCGGATGGTATTGCAAATGGGCCATATCGGTCCACTTTTACGTATAGCCCCCATATAAACGGACCCCCAAATTTGGTTTGCAGACCCTCTAAGAGAAGCAAATTTCATCCGATCCGGCTGAAATTTGGTACATGGTGTTAGTATATGGCCTCTAATAACCATACAAAAATTGGTTCACATCGGTCTATAATTATATATAGCCCCCATATAAACCGATCCCCCGATGTGGCTTGTGGAGCCTCTAAGAGAAGCAAATTTCATCCGATCCGGCTGAAATTTGGTACATGGTGTTAGTATATGGTCTCTAACAACCGTGCAAAAATTGGTCCACATCGGTCCATAATTATATGTAGCCCCCATATAAACCGATCCCCAGATTTGGCTTGCGGAGCCTCTAAGAGAAGAAAATTTCACCCGATCCGGCTGAAATTTGGAACATGATGTTAGTATATGGTCTCTAACAACTATGCAAAAATTGGTCCACATCGGTCCATAATTATATATAGCCCCCATATAAACCGATCCCCACATTTGGCTTGCGGAGCCTCTAAGAGAAGAAAATTTCATCCGATCCGGCTGAAATTTGGTACATGGTGTTAATGTATGGCCTCAAACACCCATGCAAAAATTGGTCGAAATCGGTCCATAAATTTATATAGCCCCCATATAAACCGATCCCCAGATTTGACCTCCGGAGCCCCTTGGAAGAGCAAAATTCATCCGATTCGGTTGAAATTTGGTACGTGATGGTAGTATATGGTATCCAACAACCATGCATGAATTGGTTCACATCAGTCCATAATTATATATAGCCCCCATATAAACCGATCCCCAGATTTGACCTCCGGTGCCTTTTGGTGAAGCAAAATTCATCCGGTCTGATTGAAATTTGGTACGCGGTTTTACTATATGATATTTAACAACAATACCAAAAGTGGTCCATATCAGTCCATAATCATATATAGCCCCCATATAAACAGATCCCGAGATTTGGTTTTGGAACCTCTTGGATGAGCAAATTTCATCCGAGTCAGTTGAAATTTGGTACATTGTGCTAGTATAAGGCCGTTAACAACCATGCCTAACTAGGTCCATATCGGTCTATAGGTATATATAGCCCTCAGATAAATCGATCCCCAGTCACACAAAAATTGGTCCATTTCAAGTTCATAATTGTATATAGCCCCCATATAAGCGTCACCCATATTTCAATTCTGGCTCCCTACACTGTTAGAAAAATATGTTTTTCATATGTTCCGATATAAACAAAATGTGTTTCGGGCACGATTTTAAACCACAATATATTTAAGTGCGAACATGTAATGTTCCTAAACTAACACTAAATGTTTGGGACATCTATGTTAATATGTTAGAATATATTATGTTTGGGGCATGAATGTTTCATAAAAATAATATGTGTGAATGTAAACATATATAAATTAACAAATTTCAACTAAACATACATATGTTGTTATATTTTATTCAAAGCGACAGAGAGAGAGTATAGAGAAAGAAATAGAGATGGAAACCGGGAGAGTTGACGAAAGAAATCAACATAACACAGCGAAAGAATCAAAAGAGAACAATTTCTGTGAAACCGCTTGTATGTTGTTTCGGAAAACTGTTTTATGATAAGGCCAAAAATTTGATATGCTTAAGTCTAAATATTATTTAATTTGAATAAAGAGAATAGACATTGGGAACCAAGAGAATAGATATTTGAAAAACAAACAGCATATGTTTTCGCCTTGAGAGCAGCATTTTATGTATGTGCGGACATGTGTTTTGTTTGTCATTTGGGCACAATTTTTTTTTTGGTTCGTTAAAAGAAATCAGGGGTCTTCATAAATATAACGAAAGGGCACTATACTCTTTTTAGAGTTGGGACAGTAAAATGAAATAAGGAGGAAATAGTGAAAAATTACACAGTAAAATGTAAAAAACAAACTTTAGTTCCTCTTTATTAAAAAGTAGTCCACGAGGAGTTGACGGACACCATCAAATATAAAAGCGGGCATTAAGTTCGAGTTTTACAGCTAAAACAATTTAAAAAGTTTATTTTCTTTAAAATGAATTATTAAAGAAAAATAAAAGGAATTTTAGAGCGATGGTGTTAAATGCAAGTAAAAAAATGTTCACTTCTAAATAAATTTATGTTTATATTATAAAATTATGTTTGTATGTTTATACTCGACTCCACGTTCTTCTTTTGTTAGTTTTTGATTTCCTTCCAAATTTTAAAGTTTTGTACAAAAACAGTTTTTTTTTTAAAGTTGTTATTTTTGCAATAAAAAATAATATTTTATCCAAAAATCAGTCAATTTCATATCAAGCACTGTTACTGACTATAAATCTTTAAAAACACACATTTCGAAGTTTCATTTAAAAAAAGTTAATATAGTATAAATATAAATGTTTTAATTAAAAAAAAAAAAAAATATTCGGTCGGAGCAGGGATTGAACCCACGACCCTTTGTATGCAAGGCAGACATGCTAACCACTGCTCCACGTGGCAAACAAATGTATGTTTCTGTTAAATAATGTTATGTTTGCAAGGGCTCGTGGGCGCTGCAAACTATGCTATATAAATGTAACTTAAAACGATAATTATCTACTGGTAACTATAACAGCTACGTAGCCCAGTGGATAGTGTGTTGGCTTACAAACTGTATGGTCCTCGGTTCGATTCTCCGTGCAGGCGAAAGGTAAAATTTAAAAAATTTATAAAAGTGAATAATTTCTTCAACATTATTTGTATTACAGAAAAAGGTGCCAATAACTAAAAAATTTCGTGGAAGTGAAAATTACGAGTATGTTAGGGAATGAGCACAATCGTGTTTGGGAAAAATTCTTCCAAGCATATAATATTTTTGGCTCAAAATGCTTCCAAACATATAATATGTTCACATAAAACAAACATATTAATGTTTCGGCAGTATGCAATAATATATGTGCTTCCTGCAAAATATGTTTGGAACATATGTTAAAGAAGCGATTTTTTTTGAGGGTGTACGTACCGTGCAAAAGTCCATATCGATTCGTAATTATTTGTAGACTTAACTATACATAACTTTTTTGTCTAATATATACCACGTATGGACTAACTCACGATTTAGATAACGATGTTAAGAAGTTTTAAGATACCACAACCCAAGTTATTCGATTGTGGATGACAGTCTTTCGTAGAAGTTTCTACGCAATCCATGGTGGAGGGTACATAAGATTCGGCCTGGCCGAACTTACGGCCGTGTATACTTGTTATTCTTCATATAGGGCCGTTTTGCCGCGATTTCGACCTTCAAACGCTCCAATAACGCCATATAATAGTCACTGTCACTGTTGTTGGCACCAAGAAGCCACGAAGAAGCTTATGTAAATCACCACGGTTACCACTCATTATATGTGCAAATGGTAAGTGACTTCTTGCAAAGTTTGAAAACCGCAATAGTTTTTACCAATTATAGATATGTGATTCAAATCTAAAAATTCTTAACGTCAACGCTAAATTTCCGGGAGCTCGGCAGTTTCAAAACTTCGCGTTATGCAGCGAATTTTTGAAACTGGACAACATATGTTTTTAATAGGTTTGTGATTTCTTTTACAACATTACAAAATTAACTATACGTGTGCAATTAAAATCGTAGGAGATTCTGGGTATCTATTGGAGCCATGGCTCACGACACCACAACCAGCAGGTAGCCCAAAATTTTTATACAATGAGGCGCTATGTAAGGCAAGAAACCCCATTTAAAGGCTTTTTCGAGTACTAAAAGCAATTTGGAGGTGCCTATCTGGCCAAAGAACCCTTTTGTACGATCCCGTATTTGTCGGCATGCTAGTTAACGCCTGTGCAATACTTCACAATATTTATCTAGCTCACAGGAGAGAAGAAGCATGGGAAGAATTCCTAGATTTCGAATTCTTAGAGTATGATGCAGACACAATTGATAGTGATGCAGCCAATACAATATCATCAGTAGCAAAACGTATCTAAGACCGCCTTATTACAAATAATTTTACATAGTTTTATATATTTTCTAAGTTGGGAACAAGTGGGCTGAATTTCAATGTTAATTTATTATTAAATAAAAATAATGTATTATTAAATATAATAACAATAAAAGAATCAAAACCATTTTATAGCAAAATACAGGTTGCTATGAAAAATATTTTTATAAAGCTAAGCCTTTAAAAACTCAAAAAAATTCATACACTGTTAGAAAAATATGTTTTTCATATGTTCCGATATAAACAAAATGTGTTTCGAGCACAATTTTAAAACACAATATATTTAAGTGCAAATATGTAATGTTCCTAAACTAACACTAAATGTTTGGGACACATATGTTAATATGTTAGAATATATTATGTTTGGGGCATGAATGTTTCATAAAAATCATATGTGTGAACGTAAACATATATAAATTTACAAATTTCGACTAAACATACATATGTTGTGATATTTTATTCAAAGCGACAGAGAGAATATAGAGAAAGAAATAGAGATGGAAACCGGGAGAGTTGACGAAAGATATCAACATAACACAGCGAAAGAATCAAAGAGAACAATTTCTGTGAAAACGCTTGTATGTTGTTTCGGAAAACTGTTTTATGATGAGGCCAAAAATTTGATATGCTTAAGTCTAAATATTATTTAATTTGAATAAAGAGAATAGACATTCGGAACCAAGAGAATAGACAGTTGAAAAACAAACAGCATATGTTTTCGCCTTGAGAGCAGCATTTTATGTATGTGTGGACATGTGTTTTGTTTATCATTTTGGCATTATGGGCATAATTTTTTTCTTGGTTCGTTAAAAGAAATCGGGGGTCTTCATAAAAATAACGAAAGGGCACTATACTCTTTTTAGAGTTGGGACAGTAAAATGAAATAAGGAGGAAATAGCGAAAAATTATTTATTAATAAGTAATTCACGAGGAGTTGACGGACACCTTCAAATATAAAAGCGGGCATTAAGTTCGAGTTTTGCAGCTAAAACAATTTAAAAAGTTTATTTTCTTTAAACTGAATTATTAAAGAAAAATGAAAGGCATTTAGAGCGATGGTGTTAAATGCTAGTAAAAAACTGTTCACGCCTATATACACGCAGAGAAGGAATATGATCACCTCAATCATGTTTCGAGAGCAAAATGTTATTTTTGGACGGAGAACATGTAACATGTTTGCGGCAACCATGCTATTTTCTCAAAATGTCTATGCCTGACTTCGGCAACCATGTATATGTTTGCCGAGAAAACAACATTTTTGCGACAAAAAAGCTCCATGGTCACCGTCCAAAAATAACATTTTGCTCTCCAAACATGGTTGAGATGATCATATTCCTTCTCTGCGTGTAAATTTATGTTTATATTATAAAATTATTTATGTATGTTTATACTCGACTCCACGTTCTTCTTTTGTTAGAGTTTTTGAATTCTTTCCAAATTTTAAAAATTAAACAGTTTTTTGTTTCTAAATTGTTATTTTTGCAATAAAAAATAATCTTTTATCCAAAAATCAATTTCGTTTATATCAAGCACTGTTACTGACTATAAATCTTTAATAACCCACATTTCGAAGTTTCATAATAAAAATTTAATATAGTATAAATATAAATGTGTAAATTATAAAAAAGTGTTCGGTCGGAGCAGGGATTGAAACCACGACCCTTTGCATGCAAGACAGACATGCTAACCACTGCCCCATGTGGCAAACAAATGTATGTTTCTGTTAAATAATGTTATGTTTGCATGGGCTCGTAGGCGCAGCAAACTATGCTATATAAATGTAACTTATAACGATAATTATCTACTGGTGACTATAACAGCTACGTAGTCCAGTGGATAGTGTGTTGGCTTACAAACTGTATGGTCCTCGGTTCGATTCTACGTGCAGGCGAAAGGTAAAATTTAAAAAATTTATAAAAGTGAATAATTTCTTCAACATTATTTGTATTACAGAAAAAGGTGCCAAGAACTAAAATATTTCGTGGAAGTGAAAATTACGAGTATGTTAGGCAATGAGCACAATCGTCATTGGGAAAAATTCTTCCAAGCATATAATATTTTTGGGCTCAAAATGCTTCCAAACATATAATATGTTCACATAAAACAAACATATTAATATTTCGGCAGCATCCAATAATATATGTGCTTCCTGCAAAATATGTTTGGAACATATGTTAAAGAAGCGATGTTTTTTTTTGAGGGTGTAGGTTCATATTGTAAGACTCAGAGACACGTAAAAAATTAAGAGACGATTTCACTGTGAAATAAGTAAGAAAAGATCATTTGGTTCGCCAACTTCATTGCCTGAAAATAAAGGATAAAGAAAAATTAAATATATATTGGTGAAAAATATTTATTAGCTTGAATACTTACAGGCCTCCGCCATCATCTTAACGTTCTCAACATTTGCTGCAGCACATTCCGCTAACATCTTTAAATTAAAAACGAGTAAGAAAGAGCTATTAGTATACCTCATAATTGAGTATAGGGTAGATCAAAGGATGAATATGTGTCGGTTACTATATATTGTATGGGTCTTGATCTAAAATTTCTGGTAGGAAAATTTTCATGCACCACTTTGTTGTTTATGGAATAAATAGTTAAAAAGGCAAATATATTGATACAATTTAATAGCATTTCATAAAAAATACCTTTAAACATTCCGCCTGCTTGTTGGCAATATCCAAAAATTTGTTTTGTAGTTCATTTTCGTATACTTTCTTTGGAATTCTCCTTCTTGGTTTTTTATTTGATGTAGTGGGAGTTTCGTATTTGAATTCGTAGTGCGATTCACTTTTATTTGGGGATGTTGGAATATCATAAACTATGGAATGGAAAACAAAGTTATATATTTTCTGAAAGTACAAACTCGTATCACCTCCTCCGGTGGAATATTTTCTTTAACATCCTCATGCCCTTCGATATAGCTTTTCCCGACTAAAGAAACTACACGCTTTTCGAGTTCCGATATCGACTCCTCCAAAATCTGATTGTTACCAGTCAACGTCATCTGTTTTTACGGTCCCTGACTTTAACACTGGTTCTACTCTTTAAATCCCTCCATACCTACAAAACCAGATTTCACATAGTTTAAAAATGTATAAACTTCTGAATTTTGTTACCCACCGATTGCCACTGTTCAACTGTCTTTACTACACCGCCAATTCCATTCAAAAGGTCAGCCAATTCTCTCCACTTTTTATACCCACCACCATAGAATGGTGACGGGGGTATAATAAGTTTGTCATTCCGTTTGTAACACATCGAAATATCGATTTCCGACTATATAAAGTATAATTATTCTTGATCAGGGAGAAATTCTAAGACGATATAACGATGTCCGTCTGTCTGTCTGTCTGTTGTAATCACGCTACATTCTTAAATAATGAAGCAATCGTGCTGAAATTTTGCACAAACTCGTCTTTTGTCTGCAGGCAGGTCAAGTTCGAAGATGGGCTATATCGGTCCAGGTTTTGATATAGTCCCCATATAAACCGACCTCCCGATTTGGGGTCTTGGGCTTACAGAAATCGTAGTTTTTATCCAATTTGCCTGTAATTTGAAATCTAGAGGTATTTTATGACCATAAAAAGGTGTGCCAAAAATGGTGATTATCGGTCCATGTTTTGGTATAGCCCCCATATAGACCGATCTCCCGATTTTATTTCTTGGGCTTATATAAACCGCAGTTTTTATTCAATTTACCTGAAATTGGAAATCTACAGGTATTTTCGGGTCATAAAGAGGTGTGCCGAAAACGGTGAGTATCGGTCCATATTTTAGTATAGCCCCCATAAGAACGATCTCCCGATTTATCTCCTTGGGTTTCTAGAAACCGTAGTTTTTATCTGATTTGCCTGAAATTGTAAATATTCTGGTATTTTATGCTCACAAAAACGTGTATCGGATTAAGTTTTTATCGGTCCATTTGGTAATGCCTCCATATAGACCGACTTCTTGAGGGTGTAGAAGGCGCACTGATCATGAAAATTGATTGAAACTCAATGTAAAATTTCCAGATTTTACTTCTACAGATTTAAGATTTCAAATCAAGACCTTATTTTATAATTTTCTTGCACACTTACAAGAGATGTTAATGATTCCTCTAAAACTCAAACAAAAATGGTTCTTATAAATCCAGAATCTGATATAGTCCTCATAGGTGAAATCTTTAAATTTATCTTCGGGAAGTGTCCTCAAGCCCTCAAACCCTCCTGAAATTTCAAAGGAAACCATAATATTTGGTTCATGGTGGTGGGTATTTAAGATTCGGCCCGGCCGAACTTAGTGCTGTATATACTTTTTTCATTTTCATATTTGCCATGCAGTTTCTGAAAAGATCCTCCACAAAATCCTGGATTCTGGGTCATGTAGTCAACCAATTGAGTTAACTTACTTTTCTTCGGTTTTTACAGATTTTTTATAACAATATTTGAGGGATATTACTCGTCCCTCTTGTGTTTTTAATTTTGTTTACATTTTGTTCGGCAGTGTTGCCAAAAAACTAACACATTTTTGTACACAAAAATAAGTTACTTCCAGAATGACCCAATCGTTAGTGCAAACAAGTTTTTTCGTAGACAACGTTAACGATGCGATTATCGTGAAGAAATACAGAATCCCACTACTGATATCTGTTATAACGGGTCGCTGCCTGATAGGCGATTTTGCAAAAACTATTGGCGCGAAGAATAACTTTTCAATGAAGTCGTATTGTCCTTATAATTAAGTGATTTGACTTAAAAATGGTGATTTAACATGAAAGAATAATAACAAACACAGATAAAGGCAATAAGACGGTTGTATTATACAAAGAAGAATATGACAACAAAATTAAAGCTCTATTAGAGGACAAATTCACTTATAAAATGTAAAAATTGATGGTTTATATAAAAAGGTTTAAAATCTCTTCTTTATTTTAAAGTAATTCGAAAACAACTGACATGAAAATTTTAATGTGTCATTTTGAATAATGAAAACATAGATGGGTTGAATACAAAATTATATTTCAAACAAAGTGTTTTCATAAGCAGGTTATTATTGAACTCTACATTCTCCCACTTCAATTTTGTTCCCTACGAATTTTCTTCATAATTCTATCTGAGTGCCTTGGAGTGAACTCTTGCTTTCTTTTCACATTTCGGAAATTTCTGTATTCTGCTTGTCGTTCAAGTAATACTTGTGGTGCTGTAGTATTATATAATCCTTATGAATAAAAAGACAATCTGGACGTCGTAGGATTCCCTACACCTTGTTCTTCTGCAGCCTGTCCATTTTGTACTTCCCGAAAAGGACTAGGGTTTAGATTTTCAACTGGAAATAATATATCAATATCGTCGTTTTTGTTTGAGTTGGATACAGACTGGCTTGAGTTTTGTACTCCATCTCTTGATTCAAGCCTAAGTTTTATTTGATTTTGGTGTCTTTTCATGACACCATTCATTGTATTTACACACAAAAAAATAACTGCAAATAAATATTAACAACTTTATTTGTATGTAAAATCTGCTGATGCTCAACAAATTTGTCTATTGAATATGAGGCATTTGTTGTTGAAATGTGTTTGTAGATGCTTGACAGAGGAAATAATAGAAATATTCAGAATTTTCAACAAATTGTTTTGTTGCGAAAATAGTTGACTGCTATCGATATGAAAACAAAAACAAAAATACAAGACTGGTTACGCGCACATCGCTGAGAACATGTACGAAAGCTAAAAGAAGTATGCGAAGAATACCGTTAGAACAAAATGAGTATGAGCACATGCACGTGTATGATAGCAAGCAAAGAGCTCATTAAACAGAGAATACAGAAAAACATTTATAAATGTCTGTGAAAAATTTATATTTTTCAATTTGGTAGTTTCTTAAATGTGTTTGTTGTATGAGATAATTAATAAAACCATATTAATATCGGGATTAGTTATTACAATTCTAATTAACTAGAATATATATCACTGGGCAAAAAGTTGTCAAAATGCTTGCTAGACCCTCGACTACTCAAATTTAAAATCGTCATACATTTACAAAACTGAGTATAGGATTTTCGACACAAAAATGTTACATGTTCCCCGTCCAAAAATAGCATTTTGGTCATATTCATTCTCTGTATGTACTTAACAAAATATCTCCAAAATTGTTCCAGCAATTTTGCAATTTTGGTGCAATAATTCTGTCAATTTCAATTTAATTTTTGTCAATACACCAATAAATTTGTTACAGGTCATTGATAGACTCCAACAAACCACATACAAATTTTTTCGTTCAAATTCAAAAATATTTGTTGAGGATTAAACGTAACGTTCAACAACAAATATTTTGTACTGTTGGAAGCTCAACAAATTACTTACAAATTGTGTTATTGAGAACACAAATTATTTGTTGCCTTCTGATGGTAGCGATTTCTAACAACTTTTTTGTAATAATGGTTATTAAAAGTACAAATTAGTTTGTTGCAGGAAAATTAAAAAATTTTGTTATTGGTTTTCCAACAAAAGTTATTGGTTCTCAAACTTATTTTTATCTGTGTACTAGGTACATGTAATTTTCTAGGAGCTTTTTTATTTCTCCCAATATCCAACCTTTCTTACCAGAATAATTTCTGATGTATACATTTTGTCCAATGCAAAATTTCGATATACAATTTTGAGACTTGTGTTTCACTGGAAACATTGCTGTTAGAATAGTACGCGGTTGACGACCATGCAACAGTTCACTGGGGGACTTTCCACTGAGAGGATTTGGTGTAGCTCTATAGGTGGTCAAATATTTATACAGAGCTTGTTCTTGATTGGGATGTTCCTGGCATATTTTATTAAAATTTGATTTGAATGTGCGAACAAATCTTTCTGCCAACCCATTGGATGCAGGGTGAAAAGGAGCCGTCGTTAAGTGTTCTATTGCATTTATTTGACAAAAACGCTTAAATTCAGCAGAAGTGAATTGAGTTCCATTATCACTTACTATCGTCTGCGGAAGACCTTCAATGCAGAATATATTTTGTAATGCTGTTATAGTTGATAGAGCAGTTAAGGTTGATACTGGTCGAACAAATGGAAATTTTGAATATGAATCCACTACTATGAGCCACATTTTCCCCAAAAAGGGACCTGCAAAATCTACATGAATTCTTTCCCAAGGATGCTTAGCTTCTGGCCAATTGGAAAACTCTTGCTGAGGATTTACACCATTTTCTTGACAAATCTTACACGTTTTTACGAAATTCTCAATATCTTCATCAATTTTTGGAAACCATATATATCTCCGAGCAAGCTGTTTCATTCTACTAGCACCCCAATGTCCCTCATGTAATGTGCTTAAAACTTGAGATCCTATTTTACTTGGTATAATCACCCGAGAATGCTCATTGTGTAGAAGTAACACACCATGTTTTAATGAAATATATTTTTTTCTTGCGAAATACACGCAAAGAAAAAAAACGTTTGGAAAACGTGTACCGAAAACGTTTTTCTTTTGTTAGAGTTTTTTGAATTGCTTCGAAAATTTTAAAAATTCGTTTGTTACAAAATGTTTATTTTTTCAATAAAAAAGTTATTTTTGAAACAACAACACAATCCATTTCGTTTATATCAAACACTGTTCTTTTCTGACTTTAGGTCTTTAGTAAGACACATTTTACAGTTCAAAATTTAATATACTACAATGTAATGTTGAACATTTTTTCGGAATCTTCCGAACATATCTGGAATATATGTTAAAAAAAAAACTTTGGTCGAAGCAGGGTTCGAACCCACGACCCTTGGCATGCAAGTCGGACGTAGCAACCACTACTCCACGGTGCCAAACTAAATGTTTGTTTCTGTTAAATAAACTTTGTTTATTCGGTTCGTGGGCGCCGCAAGCTATGCTATATAAATATAACTTATATGGATATTTATCTATTGATGACCATAACAGGTACATAGCTCAGTGGTTAGTGTGTTGGCTTACAAAGAGCATGGTCCGCGGTTCGATTCTCCGTCCAGGCGAAAGGTAAAAAAAATTTTTTTAAATTTATAAAATCGTATAATTTCTTCTACATTGTTGGTATTACAGGAAAAGGTGTTAAGAACTAAAAAACCTCGTGGATGTGAGAAAGATGTGAGGGAAAATGCAATTAGCAAGAAAACAATGTTTTTTTAGTTTGTCTTTATGAAATTGTTTTTACATCCTGGAAAAGAATAAACGTTTATCACAAAAAGTATATACTTTTCTTCCAAATACACTTCCTTACAGCGAAAAGCAAATGAGAAACGAACTTTGTTTGTCTAAAATTTCGTTTGGGAGGAAAGAATTATTTTTTTGCGTGTAGGGTTGTAATACCCCGCTACACTCATTTTTAGAAGGCCAGCCTTTTAAAACATAATCTGCCACAATAGCTAAAGTTTCATCATCCTTTGTATGTGTGGCTACTATAAAGGCATCAATGGGACTTTCTTCCAAAACGGCATTATACACGTTTTCAATACACGATGTTTCGGATTCATAAGTATCAAACTCATTATCTTCTCCTTTTGGTAGTCTTGATAAGGCATCGGCACTGGTATGATGAGAAGTTGATTTATATTTTATAGAGTAATCATATGCTTGTAATGTGATAGCCCAACGTTGCAGTCGATGTAATGTCATTGTAGGCAGTTTTTTAAAAGGATGAAAAAGCGTTGTAAGTGCTTGGTGGTCAGTAACTAACTCGAAATGTCTGCCATAGATATATTGATGAAATACTTGTGCCGAATTTAGAGTCTTTGAGGCAAAGCATATTGGCTTTTCAGAGCCATCAGGATATTTGTGTGACAACACTGCTCCAATTTCATGACTGGAGGCATCTGTAGCCAGAATTATGGGAATTTATCGTCGTAATGCACTAGTTTGGCTATTTTTAAAATGTCTTGTTTTAGTGTTTTAAAAGCTAATTCCTGCGTTTTTCCCCAATGAAATTTCACATTTGATTTACGTAGATGATTCAATGGTGCAGCTGTTTTTATAGTAGTTTATTTTGCCAATAAAAGCTTCGAGCTCCCTAATATCACCTGGTCTCGGCATTTTTGTTATTGCTTCCAAACGCTTTTCAGATGGTTTTATACCATCACTGTCAATGATATGTCCTACATATTCTACAGACGATTTTGCAAATTCGCATTTATGTGCTTTACATTTGAATCCATGATATTCCAGTTTTTGTAAAAGATGTTTTAAGTTTGATCTATGTTCTTCATTTGTACGACCTGTTACGATAATGTCATCTATGTACACTGCACAGCTATTTGCACCAGAAACAATATCTTCCATTAGTCTTTGAAATATAGCAGGTGCACTAGCTATTCCAAAAGGCATACGTTTATACCTAAACAATCCGAAAGGGGTATTTATAACCATATATTTTTTTGATGAATCTGACAATTCGACCTGTAAATATGCGTCACTGAGGTCTATTTTGGAGAAATATTGTCCCCCTTGCAGTTTGTGAAATAAACCCTCAATTCGAGGAATAGGAAAACGTTCAATTTCAATTTGCGGATTCAACGTAGTTTTAAAATCTGCGCAGATGCGAATGGAATCATCTGGTTTTCTTACGAGTACTACTGGTTATGCCCATTCACTAGAATTTACTGGTTCAATAACATCGATGGATATAAGTCTCTCAATTTCACTGCGGAACTTTTCGTTCAAAGCAAATGGTACGTTATAGGGCTTCAAGAACTTTGGAACTGCGTTCGATTTTAAATTAATTTTTGCTTTAATTGATGTACAGTGACCTAAACCTGGCTCAAAAAGTTTGTCGAATTCATTCCTTATTTCAGTTATCTTTGACTCTAGCTCCTCATGTTGACCATTCGAAACTTGCATGCAATTTTCAGTGGTAATTATTTTACAAGGAGATTTGATTTCAAAATTGAAACTTTTAAACCAATCGTATCCAAATCGTATCGTGTTCGATGTTCACAACATACAGCTCTAACGTTTTACGCTCAGAACCTATCTCGACTTCAACACATATCTTACCCCTAAGTGGTAATTGATTCCCCCCGTATGCTTTCAATATGCTTTTACTGGAAGTGCATTGGGGTGAGTGAAGTCGTCTGTTCACTTCCAACCCAATCAACGAACAAGAAGCACCGGTATCAATCTGAAAAATGCAAAATTCGTTGTTTACCTTAAGTTCGATCATTATCTTCCCAGACGGATTATCTATATGGTGAATATCTGTCGGGTCACACTCTTCGATATTACTTATGCGAAGTTCCTCAATGCTCTCGGTATTACTCATAGGTTCATCAGTGGGATTATCCATTTTTCTACGTACATTTTGTTGTCTATTTATAGTATTTTTCTGCAACCTAGATGATTGTGATTTACATACTTTTGAAATATGGCCCAATTTTGAACAAATATGGCATTTAGTTTTATTTTTGAAATGATAACAATTATTTCTCTGATGGTCCTTGCCACACCCAGGACATGATTGAGACATGTCTGCTGAATAATTTTTTTCAGCTCGATTTTGTTGATATGACAAACGATGAATTGATTGGGAATCGTTTACTCCTGTGGCAGAGTTTTCAATCTCACTGCATGCATTTTTGGTAGCTTCGTATATGGAACCTATTTCTAAAACTTCATCCAACGTCGGATTTGACTTTTGTACGCAAGTGCTTCGAATTCTTTCATGGGGCGTGTACAGGACAATCATATCCCTTATTTGACTATCTACATATGACTCTTTGTACTGTCCATTGCCACACACAAATTGGCATTCACTTGCAATTCCTCTCAACTCTGATACCCACTCGATATAAGTTTGATTTGGTTTCATCCTCGTTTGGTTATAGAATTTGAATCTGGCAGCTAAAATATGCTGCTTCTTCACAAAATGGTTGTCCAATGAATCTCATTATAAGATTTGTCGTCGACTTTACCACCAAATATTTTCTGTAACAATTCTAAAATATCGCACCAACCCAACTGAGGAGACATGAGCGTTTTGTAGATTCATCCGATATTGAGTTTGCTTTGAAGTGATGTTCTAGTTGAAAACTGTAATTTGTCCACATATCCAATTGCGGATTGAATTTCCCAAACATGGTTATTGCCGGTGTATTGCTGTTTTTTGTCATAACTCCTTCTAAAATTGCTTTGTTTTGCCCTAAAATTTGTGTAACAAATTGTTGATTAGCTTCCTGCATGTGGGAAAACATTTGCGAAAGCACGTTCATGTCCATTGTTGCGGTGTTCTTTCCTTATCTCGTCGCCAAATGTAAAAATTGATGGTTTATATAAAAAGGTTTAAAATCTCTTCTTTATTTTAAAGTAATTCGAAAACAACTGACATGAAAATTTTAATGTGTCATTTTGAATAATGAAAACATAGATAGGTTGAATACAAAATTATATTTCAAACAAAGTGTTTTCAAAAGCAGGTTATTATTGAACTCTACATAAAACAATGCGAACTAATCCAACAACAAAATTACTATTTAAAAATAAATACATAGACCAACAAGTAAGGAAAGTCTAAAGTCGGGCGGGGCCGACTATATTATACCCTGCACCACTTTGTAGATCTAAATTTTCGATACCATATCACATCCGTTAAATGTGTTGGGGGCTATATATAAAGGTTTGTCCCAAATACATACATTTAAATATCACTCGATCTGGACAGAATTTGATAGACTTTTACAAAATCTATAGACTCAAAATTTAAGTCGGCTAAAGCACTAGGGTGGAACACAATGTTAGTAAAAAACAAGTATATACGACCGTAAGTTCGGCCAGACCGAAGCTTATGTACCCTCCATCATGGATTGCGTAGAAACTTCATCTAAACACTGCCATCCACAATCGAATTACTTAAGAAATAAAATTTTCACAAAATTTTTTATAGAAATAAAAATTTTGACAAAATTTTCTATAGAAATAAAATCTTGGTAGATTATTTTTGGCTCGAGTGGCAACCATGATTATGAACCGAATAAAATTTGAACAAAATTTTCTATAGAAATAAAATTTTGACAATGATGAAAATTTTATTATGAACCGAATAAAATTTTAACAAAATTTTCTCTAGAAATAAAATTTTGACAAAATTTTCTATAGAAATAAAAATTTGGTAGATTATTTTTGGATCTAGTGGCAACCATGATTATGAACCGATATGGACCAATTTTTGTGTGATTGGACCAATTTTGGTATGGTTGTTAGCGACCAGATCGGATGCATTTTGCTCCTCCAATAGGCTCCGGAGGTCAAATCTGGAGAATGTTTTATATGGGGGCTACATATAATTATGGACCGATATGGACCAATTCTGGCACGGTTGTTAAAGATCATATACTAACACCATGTTCCAAATTACAACCGGATTGGATGAAATTTGCTTCTCTTGGAGACTTCGCAAGCCAAATCTGGGGATCGGTTTATATGGGGGCTATATATAATTATGAACCGATGTGGACCAATTTTTGCATGGTTGTTAGAGACCATATACTAACATCATGTACCAAATTTCAGCCGGTTCGGATGAAATTTGCTTCTCTTTTAGGCTCCGCAAGCCAAATCTGGAGATCGGTTTATATGGGGGCTATATATAATTATGGACCGATGTGGACCAATTTTTGCATGGTTGTTAGAAACTATATACTAACACCATATACCAAATTTCAGCCGGATCGGATGAAATTTTCTTCTCTTTGAGGCTTCGCAAGCCAAATCTGGAGATCGGTTTATATGGGGGCTATATATAATTATCGACCGATATGGACCAATTTTTGCATGGTTGTTAGAGACCATATACCAACACCATATACCAAATTTCAACCGGATCGGATGAAATATGCTTCTCTTAGAGGCTCCACAAGCCAAATCTGAGGGTCCCTTTATATGGGGTCTATACGTAAAAGTGGACCGATATGGTCCATTTTCAATACCATCCGACCTACATCGATAACAACTACTTGTGCTAAGTTTCAAGTCGATAGCTTGTTTCGTTCGGAAGTTAGCGTGATTTCAACAGACGGACGGGCATGCTTAGATCGACTCAGAATTTCACCACGACCCAGAATATATATATATATATATATATATACTTTATGGGGTCTTAGAGCAATATTTCGATGTGTTACAAACGGAATGACAAAGTTAATATACCCCCATCTTATGATGGACTATTTAGCAATGAATGATATTATAAATATATATTTGTTTTTATATTTTATTTTTATCCGTTTTAACAGGTTGCCAGAATCAAACATATTTTAGGAAAGGGAGATTTACAAAAATCTATTAGAGAAGTAGCAACAGCAATGCGGAAGAGGCGTATTTTTTTTATTTCTATCATATTTTTTATTTTTCTATTCTACTTTGTATTTCTATCATATAAGTATTATTTTTCTTTGAAAAAATAATTTTATTTTTTTGTTGACGTGGTGTGAGTTCCTGGAGAAATCATATTTCTCAAGACTGAATATAATTTTTAAGTTCCTTATCTTTAAAAGCCCTTATATAACACCAAGTATAATAATTACTTAAAATTAATGAATTAAATGTTAATAAAACAACAACAAATGAAAAAGAAAACAATAAATGGATGATATTTTCCCTCAATATTAAACAAATAAATAGTCATTATTTCATCGCATTAAATAGGCGAGGAAAAAGCGCTTCACACAGAGAAATTTTTTCATGTACGACTTTCGGCAATTATGGATGCGCTGACATTCAGCGCTTTTGTAAAGTGTCACAAACTGCGCTTGTTTATGGGCTTCTAAGCATAAAATAAGCGCATTTTCGCGAGACATTTCTTTATAAATTCACCAATGAATTCCTCACTTTGGCAAGCGCTGCCTCTGACAATTCTCCTTTACAATTGCGATGAAAATTCATCAAGTTTTTGCTGGGACCCTGTTCCACAGTGTGGCGCAGCCCGATTAAATTTCAGGCTCACTTAGACTATTCAGTCCATTGTGATACCACATTTAACTAAAAGTACCTATTACATATGGGCACTTCTAGTCTTAACCACTGAACCTTCTCTATTATTTACTTTTGTGGAACCAACCAGATTGCTCCAAAAACATTAACAAACTGCTTAAGTTAACGTTTTCCAGGTCCGCCAGTAATCTAAAGCTATATGCTCCTAAAATACGCTTACGCCTTACACAAAAAACAGGACACTCACACAAGAGGTGTTTAATTGATTCCTTTTCCTCCACATCATGGCAGCTTATACAATAATCATTATACTTCCCACCTATAGTTTTTGCAAATTCGCCTATCAGTCAGCGACCCGTTATAGCAGATATCAGGATAATCTTTTCGCTATTCGAATTTCCAGATCTTAAGCATATACTCCAAAAACCACTTGCCATCCAATTTGGAGTCATCAGTGTAGAAATCTATACATATATCGTTTATTCCCCGGGGTCTGTGAACACCACGGCTCACTGTTTGGAATTAGAGTTTATTCTAAAGAAATTAGGATCAATCGACACAAGCACGTTGTCGGCTAAACAAAGCGATTCCTTAAAATGAGCTCGTTGACGTCGAAGCTGGAAAAGGGAACGATAACCGGATCAGTTGCCATCCTCTAAAAGTGATCAAAGATCGTTTGCCTCAGTTGCAAAAGACAGCCTTGAGATGGCTATCATTAATAAAGGACCATTGACGGTATGGTTCCAAAGAAAAAATGGGGAGATATTGGGAACGCGATGCCGGGTATCTACTCAGAGGTGCGAAAAAAATGTTCGCGGACCAAGTCCTCGACGGTATCAAGGACGATATAATTTAAAAGCATTTGCGAACCAGAGGTCTATGGATTGCTTTAAAGCTGATGTTTGGGAAGGAGCCGCTTTGGAGGTAGTCGATAAAAAAGACATACCGGCTAAGCCTAGAGCACATGAATGTATACCTGCTAACCCTCCTGACCCTGAGTCAATACTAAACAGACTAAAGGATACTAAACAGACTAAAATAAATATATATTTTAGAAATAATAATAATAAAACGCTTAACCATTACAAATTAAATATTTTTTTACAAGAAAAAGCATTAAAGTGGATTCCAAAAAATTAAATTATCTAATAATAATATGAATAAAAACATCTCTTTAAAAGAAAGCCACATTTTTAAAAAGAATACTTACCAATTTAGCATTAAACTATAAGCTGAGGTGTAACAAAAAACTTCCCAAATTCATCTCAGATTACTCTGAAATTGAATATTTATTTTTTAAATGGAATAATATTAAATTATATTTCTATAAAACAATTTCAATATACTTTCCATTTCAGCATGTTTTCTTAAATTTTGAACATTCTTAATGGCTTTTCTAAGCTTCCGATCACCATCGTACATCTTATCGCTAAATTATTAGTAACTCGCTTAAAATGTTTAATAAGCAAACGCTAATATATCTAAAACAAGTAAGGATAGTCTAAAGTCGGGCGGGGCCGACTATATTATACCCTGCACCACTTAGTACACACAAAAAAAAATTCACGAAAATTTTTCCAATTAAAATTTTAATTGAGTTTTAAAAAATATTCAATTAAAAATTTAATTGATTCAACAAATTTTTTAATTGGAACAAAAATCAATCACAAAAATAATAGTATCAATTAATTTTTTAATTGGATCAATTAACTTTTTAATTGACCTTCAATTAATTTTTTAATTGATACTATCATTTCTGTGATTGAAGACATTTCAATTAAAAATTAATTGGATCAATTAATTTCGTGATTGAATCAGAAAGAAAAATTTTTGTGTGTAGATCTAAATTTTCGATACCATATCACATCCATCAAATGTGTTGGGTGCTATATATAAAGGTTTGTCCCAAATACATACATTTAAATGTCACTCGATTTGGACAGAATTTGATAGAGTTTTACAAAATCTATAGACTCAAAATTTAAGTTGGCTAATGCACTAGGGTGGAACACAATTTTAGTAAACAAATATGGGAAACATTTAAATCTGAAGCAATTTAAGGAAACTTCGCAAAAGTTTATTTATGATTTATCGCTTGATATATATATGTATTAGAAGTTTAGGAAAATTAGAGTAATTTTTACAACTTTTCGACTAAGCAGTGGCGATTTAACGAGGAAAATGTTGGTATTTTGGCCATTTTTGCCGAAATCAGAAAAAATATATATCTATATCTAAATCTGAACCAAATTTGTCACGCATAGCTACAATGCTAATTCTACTCCCTGTGCAAAATTTCAACTAAATCGGAGTTAAAGATTGGCCTCTGTGGTCATATGAGTGTAAATAGTTTGAGTGTAAAAGTTTTTCGAGACTCATAAAATATTCGGATGTACGGAATTTGAGGAAGATCGGTTGATATACACACCAATTATGACCAGATCGGTAAAAATATATATGGCAGCTATATCTAAATCTGAACCGATTTTTTCCAAAATCAATAGGGATCGTCTTTGAGCCGAAACAGGACCCTATACCAAATTTTAGGACAATCGGGCTAAAACTGCGAGCTGTACTTTGCACACAAAAATACACCAACAGACAGACAGACGGGCATCGCTAAATCGACGCAGAATTTAATTCTAAGCCGATCCGAATACTAAAAGGCTGATTACTCCTTCTTGACGTTACATACAAATGCACAAACTTATTATACCCTGTACCACAGTAGTGGTGAAGGGTATAAATAGCAAAATATTCCATTCTTTTATATTCCCTTGTTGTGTACCTCCAACATAAAAGATACAACAGCCCACGTCAACGCCGACTACACAACTGACCGTCGAACTGAACGGACATGTTTTTTAATAGCGGATTATTTCATCGTAATAAGTACTTATTGCGGATTTCATGTGTGCCCAGTGGACGGGTATGAATTTATAAATTTGGGCAGTGACCAAGAGTCAGCCCCAATTAGTCGACCTGTAGACCGGTCGACATGTGGCGGAACTTTGGCGAACCTTTTCAAGATAACGACATCCAAAGGAAGTAATTCCTCACGAAAGAGATTCAAGGAACGCAGAAATGCTTTGTTTATCCTAAAGAAATTAGGATCAGCCGTCCCATGCACGTTGTCGGCTAAGCAAAGCGATTCCTTAAAATGGGTTCAAGGAATTCGTGCAGCTTTGTTCCTTTTATTTCATTATTGTCGTTGTGCAAATTATATTAGCAAGCAAATAAATATGTTTATCATCCTAACGATCACCGGATGAGCTGCCATCCTCTAAATGGGATCAAAGATAGTTTGCCTCAGTTCCAAAAGACAGCCTTGTGATGGCTACCATTAATAAAGGAGCATTGGACAGTATGGTTCTAAAGCAAAATGGGGGAAATTGAGAACGCGATGGCTGGTGTTTACTCAGGGGTGTGTAAGGAAACAGTGTAGTGTGGAGGAATATTTCTGGTGGGAAGCAGGCGAAAACACATCACTGTTATACACTATTGATTGAGAGCTCGCATATGTTGGTGTTATACGTATTGAACTCATTCATGCTATAGTCATTCATAACCAGCAGTCTCTCGCCCATGTGATGACTATTTGATAGACATTGCTTCGCTCAAATCTGGCAGAGAAACCCTGGCAGAGCGACACGTAGCAAGAGATTAACAGGCGGCTGAGAGGGTTTATAACAATTATCTGACCTGATTGACTTTGGATATTCACTCATTGACTTTGGATATTCATTCATGTTTTTTTCTTTCCCTTTCGTCTAGACACTTTTTTTTTTGACTGATCCGCTATTTTGTGAAAAAAAAAAACAAAGAGTGTCTGTTCCTGTTGCTTCATTAAGAATTATACAAGTGATCATATCAGAAGTCTGAAAGAAATATAAATTTATAAATTTTGAATTTAAGTGACCTGAGTAATTTAAAGTAGTGTGCAAACCTAGAGCATTGAATTTTGATATTTTTACCCCTTTGGTGAAAGGTAATTAGAGAAGTTAAATTGGATTCGAGTTATTAGAAATAAAAATTTGTTTTTTTTTATTAACATATTTCCTAGGGGTTTTAGTATTATTTAATAATACTATGTCGAACAACAAAAATTGCTGATGTAATTTCTTTACTTGTTGCAAATGTACTTGAACATCCACAATTGAATTTGGCTGTCGTGCAAATATTCGGCCTATTTCATTGAAGATTTTCTATCATTATTACCCAATACCAGATGAAATGATTTCAATATTCGGTTTGTGGGTTCTTCAAAAGAGATCGAAGCGAGCCTTGGCACATTCGGTTTGATGTCATTCGTACTATGTTGGATATTAGCGTGACTATCATAAAAAAAAAAAATAATAAATAATTCATGATCGTGAAGTGTCCACAACTGGAAAGAAAGGCGATTCATAAAAATCTACCATTTGGATATTGAAGCAGTACCACACTCATACATAGCGTTTTATGTTTTTTTTAAGATAATGCTTATATAATCTACCAAGTTCAGCAGTGTAAGCACTAAAATTTTGATTATAATCACTACACCTAGATGTAAATGCAGCCCAAAAATTCAAGCGTAGAAAGATCTTTCGACGTCTTCGATGGAGCAAAACAACAGAAAAACATTTCTGTAAGTACAACTATTAATTTCTTTTTTTTTATACCTACAAAATTTTATGATGGTTTCCACTGCTTTGCAAAGAAAAAAAATATATAGTTTTTTTATATAAGCATTGTAATCAAAAGCGAATTAGTTTTGTATTAGCAAGTACAAAACTATTTAAGTGAAATGAACACAATTATTGATTGAATTTGAATAATGATAAATCGAAATAATTTTCTATTGTCAAATCTACCCTGAATATTACGAAAACAATTTAATAATGTATTAGCTCTCTTTTTAAGACATATTCTTTTTTTTGATAATTGGTAATTGTTATTATTTTTTTTTATTGAGATGATATTTGTTTGTAATAAAAAAAAATGAAGTAATCCTGTAATATGTAATCTTAATCTTAATCAGTGCGAAGATGATTTCTTTTGGGGTTGCATACAAACTGACTACCAATGCAACCACGGTTGGGAATAGGGTACAGAAACTGGTAAAGGGCACCGTCAACTACGCCTATAAACAAGATTTTTTTTTTTGATATATATATCTGGACCTAAGTAATATTAAATCGCATGCGAAAGTTTTGTTGTGAGGCAAGAAAGACCAATTATTAGACCCGCCCTAAGTACGACGTAGCTAGCAATGGCACAAAATGCATGCGATGTCTTTCTTATAGCAATAGCTAACTTCCAACATTACAATAATGGCGCCCAACGTGGGGCCCGAAGAAGGTATTTGTCCAAAAGAAATTCTTGGCTTCAAAATAAAATTTCGAAATTTATAATACCATCGGATAAATACCAATGTCGGTATCCCTAAAAGAAAGATATGTACTACCACGCAATTTAGCTATGACAGATGGACGAATAGAGGTCAACTTTTTATATTGTGAATTACTAGTGTTTGGGGAATTATATCTAATCACTTTTCCAATTAAAAATAGTGACAACTTTCATTCGTGGTCGTTTACTAGCACAAAATTGCTCTTTTCACAGAAGTTTGTTATAAATATCCAGGAATAGCAGTGTATTATGATTACATAGATTGTAATGACTGACCGTTTATAAGTAATATTTTTTTGTGAACAGGAGTAACGTGAATTTTTTATAGGGGAGGTCCCAAATAAGCAAAAAAAAAAAATAAATAAGAAATAAATAAAAAAAAAAAAACCTGTTTATATGAAGCTTCGCACTGTAAAGATTAAGATTATGATTTTTATGAAACATACAAAAAAAAAAAAACAATACAATTTTAATTGTTCTGCTAATATCAGAAAAGACCTTTTGCAATGGCTGTGAGAAGAAGTAACGAAAATATTGCTATGGCAACCGACGAATCTATCGAATGTTCAATTTGTAAGGCTCGTTTCGTTAGCAAAGATATAGTTGTTTCGACAGCATGTATGCATATATTCCACAAAACGTGTATAACTCAGTGGATTCGATCTACTCCTACTTGTCCAATTTGTAGAGCTCCATGTAACATTTCGAGTTTGGAATCTCATCATATCAAACCAAATAATTCAAAATCTGATCAGGTGAATACTCAGACCTCGATCGGTGCTATTCCGAAAAGGCCGAATACTCGTTCACAAATGAACTCATTAGATACTCGTTCACAAATGAACTCATTAGATACTCGTTCACAAATGAACTCATTAGATACTCGTTCACAAATGAACCCATTAGATACTCGTTCACAAATAAACCCATTAGATACTCGTTCACAAATGAACCCATTAGATTGGTCACTAAGCAACACGCCAGCGCCCAGTTCTTTGAATAGTGAGGTTAACGATAACGACAATAGAGAACAGAGGAGGGCAGTTGTGAATCCAGGTTCTAGTCTTGAGGGTTTGAATTCTGGTCGTATCGAACAAATTCTTCAAGAAGCTCTTACGCGACAACAGGACGCGATTCTTCAAAGGCTCAATAGCGATATGGAGAGAATGGTGAATGATACTATAACGCGTAGTATAGGTAGTATGAATATTAATCCCGAAACTGCAGGTTTAAATTCGTCTAGGGATAACTCGAATGTTCGTAGCCATAGTGTGCTGAACATATCGAGGAACAGTGCTCACGAGAGATCTTTGAATCAAGGTAGCCGTCGTCGCAGATCACCCACTTTCGATAGTAGAAATTCGTTATCAGCCGATAAGATTTCCAGTATAATAGCGAATTGGAATTTAAAGTTTAGTGGTCAGGATGATGACTATACTGTCGACAATTTCTTATATAGGGTAAACGCATTAACCAGACAAAGTCTGAATGGAGATTTTTCGGCATTGAGTTCACAGTTTTATCTTCTAGTGTCAGGACGTGCTTTAGACTGGTACTGGAGGTTTCACCAATTGAACGGTAGGGTAAGTTGGAATGACCTTTCGGAAGAATTTAGAGACCAGTTTAAGGACAGGAGGGACCATGAGGACATAATGGATATCCTTCGAAATAGAAAACAAAAGGAAAACGAAAGTTTTGACCAATTTTGTACTTCATTGATGAAAATTTCAGACCGGCTAGAAAGGCCATTACGCGAATCCGATTTAGTAAATATTATTCGAAGGAATTTAAGGCCATCGATTCGCCAGTCTCTTTTGCATACCCAGACATTTTATATTAGAGAATTAAGAGAGTTTTGTCAGAGATATGAAGCGTTAGAAGAGGAGATCAGAAACAGTAATAAAGTAAGTTCTCAGAGGAGAATGATAAGTGAAATAGTTGATCCAACTGAGGAAGAAAGTAGAGAAGAAGAAGTAGAGGCGATAACACAATTAATTTGTTGGAATTGCAAGGAAGTGGGTCATAAATTTGACGAGTGTATGGGACAAAGAACTGTCTTCTGCTACGGATGTGGAGCAGAAGGTATTTACAAACCCACTTGTCCCAAATGTTCCTTGAAGCCAAAAAACTACAAACGCCAATTTCGGAAAGACCGAAACCAATAACGACATCAAGATCCATTCAAACAGAGGCACAGCCAAACCAATACCAAAATGACACAACTTTAATTATGACACCTCTAAGACCATTCCATATTCGGAGAAATGAATATTTGAAAAGACCGAACTGTACCGCTACCCCAGCAAATACTGCCCACAATTCTCGATCTTCGAGAAGAATCAGAACATTTTGGAGACAAGTTAAGAGAAATAGACAGTTGTATTGCTCAGCCGTTTTTGATGACAGACAAGAAAATGACATTCGACCCTACGCTAGTGTTCGAATCTTTGATGATGTAGTTATGGGGCTAATTGACACAGGGGCATCTGTTTCATGCATAGCGTCGGATCTTGCTAGATCTCTCATATCGAAGAACATTATCTTCAAGAAATTTAAAACATTCGTTAAGACTGCCGGTGGTAATAAGCACCCAACTTTAGGGTCAATCAGAACCGAGATTCAATACCAAGGTAGAAAGGAGCCCTGTGATTTTCTTATCATACCAAGTTTAACACAAAATTTGTATCTGGGAGCTGATTTTGTAAAGAAATTTTCGATTGCGCCAGGATTATTTCAGAATGTATTTGAGTCATTACATGCCATAGACATTACCGATGAAAATATTCATGTATTAGGACGGCAACAGAGAGATCAGTTGGCGTCGGTTATAGCACTATTTCCGTCGTATGCCATAGAGGGTTTGGGTCGAACAGATTTGGTGACACACGATATTGATGTTGGAGATAGTAAACCCATCAAACAACGCCACTTTGCGGTCTCACCAGCTGTCGAAAAATTGCTTTTCGCAGAAATAGACCGAATGCTCTCTATGAAGGTGATTGAGGAATCTCAAAGTGACTGGGCTTCGCCTGTCACTTTGGTGACGAAGCCGGGAAAAGTGCGCTTATGTCTGGACGCGAGGAGGGTCAATAGCGTAACTAAAAAGGACGCATACCCCTTGCCACTAATTGACGGTATACTTAGTAGATTGCCAAAAGCCCAGTATATTTCAAGTCTGGACTTGAAAGATGCCTTTTGGCAAGTTCCACTAAGTAAATCGGCGAAAGAAAAGACTGCATTCGTTATTCCCGGACGCCCACTTTATCAATTTGTCACAATGCCGTTTGGGCTGTGCAACGCAGCCCAAACCATGTGCAGATTAATGGATCGTGTAGTTCCTTCACATTTGCGAACTAAGGTCTTCATATATTTAGACGACTTGTTGGTCCTGACCGAAACGTTTGAGGAACATCTGTCGGTATTACGCGAAGTGGCGGGATGTATTCGTCGTGCTGGACTGACGTTGAACATAGAGAAAAGTAAGTTTGTGATGAAAAGCGTGAAATATCTCGGCCATATAATAGGAGAGGGTACCATTAAAACCGACCCAGAAAAGGTCGATGCTATAGCCAATTTCCCGATACCTCGGACTGTGAAACAGCTGCGTCGTTTCTTGGGTATATGCGGTTGGTACCGTCGCTTTGTGCGCAATTTCGCAACTGTTTCGCAACCCCTCACTGATTTACTCAAGAAGAAAAATCGATTTTCTTGGTCTGAAGACGCTGACACTTCATTTAACTCCTTGAAAAGAGCTTTGTGCACTGCTCCCGTACTACATAGCCCGGACTTTAATAGAAAGTTTTCCATCCAGTGCGATGCGAGCAAGACCGGTATCGGAGCAGTGTTGGCACAAACAAATGACGATGGCGAGGAGTTCCCCATCGCATACATGTCTAAGAAAATGAACAAGGCACAAAGAAACTACTCGGTTAGCGAGCAAGAATGTTTGGCCGCCGTAACCGCCGTGAAGAAATTCAGGGCATATGTGGAGGGCCAAGAGTTTGAAATAATCACCGACCATGCTTCGTTAAAGTGGTTGATGTCACAGGGGGATTTGAGCGGGCGCCTGGCCAGATGGGCCTTAAAACTACAATGCTTTAAATTTACAATTAGTCATAGAAGAGGTGTACAGAACATTGTGCCCGATTCCCTCTCACGTGTGTTTGAGGATGAAACGATCGAGGCTCTAGTACACAGTTCTAACGGTAGCCAAATGTGGAATAACACTTTGGAGATTGACTTAAATTCCGCAGGTTTCAAATCCGAGTCTTATATTAATCTCATACAAAGGATATGTGATAATAAGGACAGGCTTCCTGATTTGTATACTGATGGAGGTTACGTTTACAAGCGTACTGGGTTTAGAACTAGAGATGTAGGAGATGAGGACATGTTATGGAAGCTATGGGTTCCAGATTGCATGACGGCTGAGATTATATCTCGTTGTCATGATCACCCAATGGCGTCTCACGGAGGAGTTTCCAAAACTCTTGAGCGCATTAGAACCCATTTCTTTTGGCCTGGAATGTATAGGGATGTGAGGACATATGTTTCTGAATGCGATACTTGTAAGAGGACTAAGACCACAAATCAGACGCAAAGGCCTCTAATGGGAAATATGATGCAAGTTGAGCGCCCATTTCAGCATTTATTTGTCGATTTGGTTGGCCCATATCCACGGTCCCGAAGTGGCAACATAGGTTTGTTAGTCGTCCTGGACCATATGTCCAAGTTTTCTTTCATTGAGCCTATAAGAAGATTTAACGCCGAAGTTATCGTAAATTTCATGGAGAAACGTATCTTTCATGTTTTCGGCGTACCCGAAAATGTGACTTCGGACAATGGTGTCCAATTTAAATCATGCATTTTTAATAAGTTTCTCGAGAAATATGGAGTGAACCACCGATATACGGCCATATATTCGCCGCAGGCAAACGCCGCAGAACGAATTAATAGATCTGTTATTACCGCTATTCGTGCTTATGTGAACAAGGGGCAGACGAACTGGGATGAGAATATCTCGATGATAAATTCGGCTCTGAGAAGCTCTAATCACGTAGCTACCGGATTTTCTCCATACTTTATTTTGTTTGGACAAAATATGGTAAGTAATGGTAAATCCTATGAACTACTTAGAAGGCTCCAGCTTTTAAGTGATCCTAATGCTACGGTGAATGATAACTCTCAGCTTGAACGTATTCGACTTCAAGTTGAAGAGAATTTGAAGAAGGCTCATTCGACGAATCAACACACGTACAATCTACGTGCTAGGCCAAAACAATATGAGGTTGGCCAAAAGATTTATTATCGAACGTTTACACAGAGTAGGGCTGCCGATCACTACAACTCTAAACTGGCCAATAAATTTGAGCCTGGAACTATAAGTCGGAGGATAGGTAATGTTAATTACGAGATCGTAGACGAAGCGGGACGAAAAATAGGTATAATGCATGCTAAGGATTTGAAAACATAGACCTTCAGATATTGTTACAAAAATAGTATTTTTGTATCAATATCTGTTTTGTAAGGAAACAGTGTAGTGTGGAGGAATATTTCTGGTGGGAAGCAGGCGAAAACACATCACTGTTATACACTATTGATTGAGAGCTCGCATATGTTGGTGTTATACGTATTGAACTCATTCATGCTATAGTCATTCATAACCAGCAGTCTCTCGCCCATGTGATGACTATTTGATAGACATTGCTTCGCTCAAATCTGGCAGAGAAACCCTGGCAGAGCGACACGTAGCAAGAGATTAACAGGCGGCTGAGAGGGTTTATAACAATTATCTGACCTGATTGACTTTGGATATTCACTCATTGACTTTGGATATTCATTCATGTTTTTTTCTTTCCCTTTCGTCTAGACACTTTTTTTTTTTGACTGATCCGCTATTTTGTGAAAAAAAAACAAAGAGTGTCTGTTCCTGTTGCTTCATTAAGAATTATACAAGTGATCATATCAGAAGTCTGAAAGAAATATAAATTTATAAATTTTGAATTTAAGTGACCTGAGTAATTTA
The DNA here is from genome assembly GCF_050003625.1 of Haematobia irritans. Classification (NCBI taxonomy): domain Eukaryota; kingdom Metazoa; phylum Arthropoda; class Insecta; order Diptera; family Muscidae; genus Haematobia; species Haematobia irritans. The sequence goes on from NC_134397.1 coordinate 113,285,283, forward strand.
AAGTAGTGTGCAAACCTAGAGCATTGAATTTTGATATTTTTACCCCTTTGATGAAAGGTAATTAGAGAAGTTAAATTGGATTCGAGTTATTAGAAATAAAAATTTGTTTTTTTTTATTAACATATTTCCTAGGGGTTTTAGTATTATTTAATAATACTATGTCGAACAACAAAAATTGCTGATGTAATTTCTTTACTTGTTGCAAATGTACTTGAACATCCACAATTGAATTTGGCTGTCGTGCAAATATTCGGCCTATTTCATTGAAGATTTTCTATCATTATTACCCAATACCAGATGAAATGATTTCAATATTCGGTTTGTGGGTTCTTCAAAAGAGATCGAAGCGAGCCTTGGCACATTCGGTTTGATGTCATTCGTACTATGTTGGATATTAGCGTGACTATCATAAAAAAAAAAATAATAAATAATTCATGATCGTGAAGTGTCCACAACTGGAAAGAAAGGCGATTCATAAAAATCTACCATTTGGATATTGAAGCAGTACCACACTCATACATAGCGTTTTATGTTTTTTTTTTAAGATAATGCTTATATAATCTACCAAGTTCAGCAGTGTAAGCACTAAAATTTTGATTATAATCACTACACCTAGATGTAAATGCAGCCCAAAAATTCAAGCGTAGAAAGATCTTTCGACGTCTTCGATGGAGCAAAACAACAGAAAAACATTTCTGTAAGTACAACTATTAATTTCTTTTTTTTTATACCTACAAAATTTTATGATGGTTTCCACTGCTTTGCAAAGAAAAAAAATATATAGTTTTTTTATATAAGCATTGTAATCAAAAGCGAATTAGTTTTGTATTAGCAAGTACAAAACTATTTAAGTGAAATGAACACAATTATTGATTGAATTTGAATAATGATAAATCGAAATAATTTTCTATTGTCAAATCTACCCTGAATATTACGAAAACAATTTAATAATGTATTAGCTCTCTTTTTAAGACATATTCTTTTTTTTGATAATTGGTAATTGTTATTATTTTTTTTTATTGAGATGATATTTGTTTGTAATAAAAAAAAATGAAGTAATCCTGTAATATGTAATCTTAATCTTAATCAGTGCGAAGATGATTTCTTTTGGGGTTGCATACAAACTGACTACCAATGCAACCACGGTTGGGAATAGGGTACAGAAACTGGTAAAGGGCACCGTCAACTACGCCTATAAACAAGATTTTTTTTTTTGATATATATATCTGGACCTAAGTAATATTAAATCGCATGCGAAAGTTTTGTTGTGAGGCAAGAAAGACCAATTATTAGACCCGCCCTAAGTACGACGTAGCTAGCAATGGCACAAAATGCATGCGATGTCTTTCTTATAGCAATAGCTAACTTCCAACATTACAGGTGCGAAAAAAGTTTCCCGGACCAAGTCCTCGACCGCAAGATGATGGGTGGTATCAAGGATGATATAAGTTAATAACATTTGCGGACCAGAGGTCTATGGATTGCTTTAAAGCTGTTTGATGCTAATTGGTGAAGTTTGGGAAGGAGACGCTTTGGAGTTAGTCGATAAAAAAGACATACCGGCTAAACCTAGAGCACATGCATGGATAACTGCGGACCCTCCTGATCCTGGGTCAATACTAAACAGACTAAAGGAATGTAACCCAGATATTCCCACCGCCGATTGGAAGGTTGGTCGTTTGGATTAGGTGGATGGACCAAGACGACACGCGGTTTTTATATGGAACATTGAGTCGCTGCCACATCTAGCCCAGACCCAAGGACGTGTAAGTTATGGCTTTCATGATAACGCACAAGCCTCCGGTAGAGTCACAAGTGAAAAAAATCTCATTACGAAGCCGAAGGAGACATAAAAACTGCAGACATTGACGACCATCATATGCGGGAAGTTTCTACAGGCTCAAACCTAACCAAAGCTGAACCTCGGATTGTGACGAAAGCCACCGAGATCTGTGAAGAGGAAACCCTTGATGACTCAATTGAAGCGGCTGATGTGACGGTGGTTGAAAATTTGGATGGTTCTACGGTTCTCCCAGATAAATCTTCACCAATGTAAGGCCACTTGTGCTGCCTTAAAAGTTCTCCTGATGAAAGGAGACATAGATATAGACTTATTCAAGAACCCTATATATAAGAACAAGATCTGTGAATTAAGCACTCCGGGCTTAAAACTTTTGCATAATACCGGTAAAGATATAAATCGAGCATGTATAATTGCTAAAAGCGAACTAAACTTGTTTCTGCTTCCTTCATTGAGCAATGCAAACACTGTCGTAGCCAGTAGCAGCCCCCCGGGCTGCCACTTTACCCTAACCTAATCTTAAGCTCTCTTGAAGCATTTTACTTCTCATTTCATTTTTTAATTCTTTTTACTTTGGAGAAGGAACGTTCCCCACTGAAGTTAGTAACCATCATGCTTAAAAAGATATTTATAACGAGTTCTACATTTGGAAACATGTCTTCAAAGGTGTTTTCTCTCAAAAGCTGATATATTTTTAACATAGAATTAGAATTAGTTCCCTGATTTTAACTGTCCTCAATTTTCAAGTATTCTGTTAAATGCAAACATTCCATTTCTAACTCTTCCTCATTAACATCTTCATAATAAAATTCAGCAATCTGGCAGGCACTAGTGGGCCCTTATCTATCGCGGGGCCCTTGGGCACATGCCCAGTGGGCAAGAGGGGTCTGAAAATACATGAATAGACAGGCAGACGGAATCGACTCAGAATTTAATTCTAAGACGATTGGTGTACTAAACGATGTATCCTGCATGGAGTTACACACAAATGCACAAACGTATTATACCCTGAACCACAGTAGTAGTGAAGGGTACAAGAAGTGGGATTTCATTTGTCCACAATTTCGTTCCGGAAGAAAGTATTATTTCTTTATAGTCTCTCACTTCTCCTCTTCTTATCATTTCGGAGAGCAAACGTTGACTGAGCTTCCGAATAAACGAACTGACTGAACGAAAAATGTATGCACATCATGATTTATATTTTTGCCTATAATTACCCCATTCGTGTGACAAGTCATGGCAACTTTTTACATACGCACCAAAAAAACATCCCTTTCGAATAGCCTCCTTACCACCAGAGGCAAGCACTCATAGAATCACTGTTCCATTATAATGCTATTAATAATAGAGTAAATATTATGAATTATAACAAGAATATGCATTTTCAATTACTTTCATAAACAATTCATGCAAAACCATTTCAAATACTTGCTTTTTACGCTCTTTGCTTTTTTGCCTATTGAAATTTATTACCCCCTTCATCTGCCAACATCCTACCATTCGTAGCGGTTGAGAGAAGAGTGTTCTTCCATGGCGTATGGAGCCAAAAGATAAAATCGTTGAATGCTTATTTTGGGGCTAATATTAATGGTGGCAATATTATGGATATTTTACCCCAAATAGTCAGTTGGAGTAGTAACAACAGCCCTTTCGTAGCTACGATATAGGGTTTATGAACACTAAAACTATTTGCAAAACCCGGTAAGTAATAATTTGCTTAAAGCAACTAAAAAATACACCCAGAAAAAAGTGACCCCTTCTTTAAGTTAAAATGAACTCATTGTGAAGAAAGTTGAACTTCGTATAGCGCCAAAGACATTTTTATTTGTTTGAACGATGTGATTTTCGTAGAAATTAGGAATAATGCATTCCATATATTAGTTAACATTTTCCTATATTTATATACCACTATACTACAGAATGAAAAAATTTAACTAATTTAATTCATATATGGAATGATTTTATTGAATTTTTTTCATTCATTTCGACAAATCTTACACATTTGTGGTAAAACTTTTACTTCATAATTAGAACTGCTTACCTTCGTTTTTAAATACAATTTTATTTATTTCTATAAGCAATTTTATCTTCAATAAAAGACATGTTTTATTAATATATTGAATATATTTATTAAGAATCAACAGCATCGAATCTCTTTGAAATATTATGGCGATTTCGATTGGGAAAAACGGTGCAACATTCTCGTAATTGATTGTCATATACGAAGGACACTGTCATAAATTTTGGATCCTGTATCCCTCAAAATGTTATGAATTAATAATAACTTTGGAATGACACTATCATTTGGGCGTAAATACAATGAGGGAAAAAGTAGTGTAACACCAAGGTAACATATTTTTTACGAAACGAAAACGCCCCTAGTTTATTATTCCACTATTTCCAATTTCCGTGTGATATTATCAACTGTAAAACGCACTTTTTCTTCTTCTTGTACTTTTCACTTTTAATAAGTTGCTGCCAAACGATTTTGTCCTCCTGGTGTTTTCTTTCTTTATACACTATCACGAACATTGCTAGATTTATTTAAAAAAACGAAAATTTTTCTCACTAATTTAAAATAACAAATATTTTATATATTTTATTTGTTATTTATTATATTATTTTACCATATTATTTTTTAACAATCTCTCCGTATACCAAAACAACGCGATTCCAACTAAAAAACAACCGACGCGCATATATATCGATTACACCCACGCGCAAACACATCGATTACGATGACAGGTATCGATTACAGGTAGACAATAGAAATTTAGGAAAATTTCCTATATTCTAACATGTGTTTTCTTAAGTTTTGAAAGGATTGCATACTTCTTAGTACGAATGAACTAAAATATGAAAAAAGTATGAAAAACTTTCTAGTATAAAGGAAGTCGCAATTATCATTTTATAAGAAATTTTACTAATTTTGAGGAAACTTGGTTTTAGTTCGGTTTTTGTTTATTTTTACGAATGCTTTGTTATCGGTGAATAAAATTTTCTTTTTCAGTAGTAAATTCTTATACCCAGCGAAGAAAATAGTATGAGTAAAATTCCATGCCTTATTCTAGTTAATGAACTATTCCTAACTGCTTACAGTTTAGGATTTTTTTACTGAAACGAGTAAATTTTATTATTTTTCACAAAAATTTACCTTAATGGAAATAAAATGGATAAACTATATTGATGAAAATTTTTTCCTTTAGTTTCGAAGGCACTTTTTTCTGGGTGTAGATACAGTGGGGCTTAACAAATTACACTCCAAAAAAATAATCGTTTAAAAGGCGGGATCGTAAACATTTTTCTTTTGTGAAAGTTTTTGAAATTATTTGCAAAACTCAAAGTTTTATCACCAACACAAATTATTTGTTACAAAATGTTTTTTTTTTTTTACCGGAAATTAAATTAATTTAATTCGACAATCACCTTCATTTTCGAATATAGCATTCACTATTCTTTCTTGAAACAATGAGAGGCTATATGCCTTAATATTATTACTCCTTTGGAGGTTTCGAAGCAGACACTTGAATTCTACACTGTGAAAAATATTGACCTATTATGAAAGAATTTGCAACCGTAATTTTAGAACAAGCAATTTATACAATATTAAGGAAAAGTTTTTTTTTTAATAATATAATTTTAATAAAAAGCTATTCTTTGATCTTTGCTACAAAATTTGCTTTCATTGAACTTAAGACACGAAGTTTGGAAATTCAAGGCAATTTTTTTTATTTAAAGAAATCTTCTTAAAATTAACTGATATGTTGACTCTTTAGATTTAGGAAAAAATGCTTCAAATATAGTCTAAGAATTATTTTGAGGATGGATTATATCGTTAGTTTAACGGTTTTTTGGAATCAAAACAAAAACAACGAAGTTTTGTTATGTTTTGGATTTTTAAACTGAACTTTCTTTGTACGTGAATATATATATATATATATATATATATATATATATATATATATATATATATATATATATATATATATATATATATATATATATATATATATATATATATATATATATATATATATATATATATATATATATATATATATATATATATATATATATATATATATATATATATATATATATATATATATATATATATATATATATATATATATATATATATATATATATATATATATATATATATATATATATATATATATATATATATATATATATATATATATATATATATATATATATATATATATATATATATATATATATATATATATATATATATATATATATATATATATATATATATATATATATATATATATATATATATATATATATTCACGTACAAAGAAAGTTCAGTTTAAAAATCCAAAACATAACAAAACTTCGTTGTTTTTGTTTTGATTCCAAAAAACCGTTAAACTAACGATATAATCCATCCTCAAAATAATTCTTAGACTATATTTGAAGCATTTTTTCCTAAATCTAAAGAGTCAACATATCAGTTAATTTTAAGAAGATTTCTTTAAATAAAAAAAATTGCCTTGAATTTCCAAACTTCGTGTCTTAAGTTCAATGAAAGCAAATTTTGTAGCAAAGATCAAAGAATAGCTTTTTATTAAAATTATATTATTAAAAAAAAAACTTTTCCTTAATATTGTATAAATTGCTTGTTCTAAAATTACGGTTGCAAATTCTTTCATAATAGGTCAATATTTTTCACAGTGTAGAATTCAAGTGTCTGCTTCGAAACCTCCAAAGGAGTAATAATATTAAGGCATATAGCCTCTCATTGTTTCAAGAAAGAATAGTGAATGCTATATTCGAAAATGAAGGTGATTGTCGAATTAAATTAATTTAATTTCCGGTAAAAAAAAAAAAACATTTTGTAACAAATAATTTGTGTTGGTGATAAAACTTTGAGTTTTGCAAATAATTTCAAAAACTTTCACAAAAGAAAAATGTTTACGATCCCGCCTTTTAAACGATTATTTTTTTGGAGTGTAATTTGTTAAGCCCCACTGTATCTACACCCAGAAAAAAGTGCCTTCGAAACTAAAGGAAAAAATTTTCATCAATATAGTTTATCCATTTTATTTCCATTAAGGTAAATTTTTGTGAAAAATAATAAAATTTACTCGTTTCAGTAAAAAAATCCTAAACTGTAAGCAGTTAGGAATAGTTCATTAACTAGAATAAGGCATGGAATTTTACTCATACTATTTTCTTCGCTGGGTATAAGAATTTACTACTGAAAAAGAAAATTTTATTCACCGATAACAAAGCATTCGTAAAAATAAACAAAAACCGAACTAAAACCAAGTTTCCTCAAAATTAGTAAAATTTCTTATAAAATGATAATTGCGACTTCCTTTATACTAGAAAGTTTTTCATACTTTTTTCATATTTTAGTTCATTCGTACTAAGAAGTATGCAATCCTTTCAAAACTTAAGAAAACACATGTTAGAATATAGGAAATTTTCCTAAATTTCTATTGTCTACCTGTAATCGATACCTGTCATCGTAATCGATGTGTTTGCGCGTGGGTGTAATCGATATATATGCGCGTCGGTTGTTTTTTAGTTGGAATCGCGTTGTTTTGGTATACGGAGAGATTGTTAAAAAATAATATGGTAAAATAATATAATAAATAACAAATAAAATATATAAAATATTTGTTATTTTAAATTAGTGAGAAAAATTTTCGTTTTTTTAAATAAATCTAGCAATGTTCGTGATAGTGTATAAAGAAAGAAAACACCAGGAGGACAAAATCGTTTGGCAGCAACTTATTAAAAGTGAAAAGTACAAGAAGAAGAAAAAGTGCGTTTTACAGTTGATAATATCACACGGAAATTGGAAATAGTGGAATAATAAACTAGGGGCGTTTTCGTTTCGTAAAAAATATGTTACCTTGGTGTTACACTACTTTTTCCCTCATTGTATTTACGCCCAAATGATAGTGTCATTCCAAAGTTATTATTAATTCATAACATTTTGAGGGATACAGGATCCAAAATTTATGACAGTGTCCTTCGTATATGACAATCAATTACGAGAATGTTGCACCGTTTTTCCCAATCGAAATCGCCATAATATTTCAAAGAGATTCGATGCTGTTGATTCTTAATAAATATATTCAATATATTAATAAAACATGTCTTTTATTGAAGATAAAATTGCTTATAGAAATAAATAAAATTGTATTTAAAAACGAAGGTAAGCAGTTCTAATTATGAAGTAAAAGTTTTACCACAAATGTGTAAGATTTGTCGAAATGAATGAAAAAAATTCAATAAAATCATTCCATATATGAATTAAATTAGTTAAATTTTTTCATTCTGTAGTATAGTGGTATATAAATATAGGAAAATGTTAACTAATATATGGAATGCATTATTCCTAATTTCTACGAAAATCACATCGTTCAAACAAATAAAAATGTCTTTGGCGCTATACGAAGTTCAACTTTCTTCACAATGAGTTCATTTTAACTTAAAGAAGGGGTCACTTTTTTCTGGGTGTATTTTTTAGTTGCTTTAAGCAAATTATTACTTACCGGGTTTTGCAAATAGTTTTAGTGTTCATAAACCCTATATCGTAGCTACGAAAGGGCTGTTGTTACTACTCCAACTGACTATTTGGGGTAAAATATCCATAATATTGCCACCATTAATATTAGCCCCAAAATAAGCATTCAACGATTTTATCTTTTGGCTCCATACGCCATGGAAGAACACTCTTCTCTCAACCGCTACGAATGGTATGATGTTGGCAGATGAAGGGGGTAATAAATTTCAATAGGCAAAAAAGCAAAGAGCGTAAAAAGCAAGTATTTGAAATGGTTTTGCATGAATTGTTTATGAAAGTAATTGAAAATGCATATTCTTGTTATAATTCATAATATTTACTCTATTATTAATAGCATTATAATGGAACAGTGATTCTATGAGTGCTTGCCTCTGGTGGTAAGGAGGCTATTCGAAAGGGATGTTTTTTTGGTGCGTATGTAAAAAGTTGCCATGACTTGTCACACGAATGGGGTAATTATAGGCAAAAATATAAATCATGATGTGCATACATTTTTCGTTCAGTCAGTTCGTTTATTCGGAAGCTCAGTCAACGTTTGCTCTCCGAAATGATAAGAAGAGGAGAAGTGAGAGACTATAAAGAAATAATACTTTCTTCCGGAACGAAATTGTGGACAAATGAAATCCCACTTCTTGTACCCTTCACTACTACTGTGGTTCAGGGTATAATACGTTTGTGCATTTGTGTGTAACTCCATGCAGGATACATCGTTTAGTACACCAATCGTCTTAGAATTAAATTCTGAGTCGATTCCGTCTGCCTGTCTATTCATGTATTTTCAGACCCCTCTTGCCCACTGGGCATGTGCCCAAGGGCCCCGCGATAGATAAGGGCCCACTAGTGCCTGCCAGATTGCTGAATTTTATTATGAAGATGTTAATGAGGAAGAGTTAGAAATGGAATGTTTGCATTTAACAGAATACTTGAAAATTGAGGACAGTTAAAATCAGGGAACTAATTCTAATTCTATGTTAAAAATATATCAGCTTTTGAGAGAAAACACCTTTGAAGACATGTTTCCAAATGTAGAACTCGTTATAAATATCTTTTTAAGCATGATGGTTACTAACTTCAGTGGGGAACGTTCCTTCTCCAAAGTAAAAAGAATTAAAAAATGAAATGAGAAGTAAAATGCTTCAAGAGAGCTTAAGATTAGGTTAGGGTAAAGTGGCAGCCCGGGGGGCTGCTACTGGCTACGACAGTGTTTGCATTGCTCAATGAAGGAAGCAGAAACAAGTTTAGTTCGCTTTTAGCAATTATACATGCTCGATTTATATCTTTACCGGTATTATGCAAAAGTTTTAAGCCCGGAGTGCTTAATTCACAGATCTTGTTCTTATATATAGGGTTCTTGAATAAGTCTATATCTATGTCTCCTTTCATCAGGAGAACTTTTAAGGCAGCACAAGTGGCCTTACATTGGTGAAGATATATATATATATATATATATATATATATATATATATATATATATATATATATATATATATATATATATATATATATATATATATATATATATATATATATATATATATATATATATATATATATATATATATATATATATATATATATATATATTGGTGCATCGCAAAAAGAGAATGAAAGTTCGATACTTGAGATCTATATTTTAATTTCATTGATTCTACATTTAAAACTCGATACACTGAAAAAATAGTGAACCCACCAGGAAGAAAAATTTTGGTTAATTCTACCAAAATTAAATTATTTTAGAAATTATATTTGTTGTTTTGATCTCAGCTTAAAAACCATTCCGTTGACTAGACTGCAAGAGTAGCTTAACCAACAGAGGAAAATAATGTTTGTCAAATTTATTTGGGCAAAGCTCTATAGACAACAAGATGATTGGATGGACGTACGTTTCGGAATTACTACATTCCTCATCAGCATCCTCTACTTGTAGCAAAATTACAACCAATTATCAGAATAAATTCTGGCAGTTCACTAAACCCAAAATGAACCACACTTGAATCTCCCGAAAAAAAGTTTATGATAGCCGGCTTTTTAGGTATTTTTAACTAAACAGAATTAAAAAAGCACACTCAAACAAAAGTTTACTTGGATCCACAGATTTTGACCTTCCCTTAAGGATTTTGGTATCGATTCCAGCCAAAGATGCGGCTTCTTTAAAAATAAAGACATTTTTATTCTATTTGGCTTGAAATCTAGGATCACTAAAATTAAAATTAGAATACATATCCAATTTATAGAATTTTAAAGAAATTTGACTTTAATATTGTGTAAATTGCGAATACTAAAACTTAGGTTGCGTAAGCTTTAATATCACGTAAATATTTTTTTCGCTGCAGACACCACGCCGATATCACAAAAAGAAGTAAATGTTTTTCGACAAATTCAAGAAAATGTATTTTCTTTAGCAAGTGAAAAAATAATAGTTTTTTTCGCTTGTTGAAGAAAACAAAATCTTTGGAACCGGGGATGCTTTTGTTTTCAGTGCACCAATAAAACTTGTTCCTAACGGTATGGTCGCACTCGAAATATTGCCATAAATCAAAAAGTAAGTGGTCGCCACAGTTAAATAAAGACTACAATTTCTAGAAACCCTAGGAGTTAAATCGGGAGATCGGTCTAATGGGGACTATGCCAAAAACATGGAGGGATACACACAATAATCAGCACATATAATTGTAGTTCTAGAATCTATTAGACCCCAAATCGGAGGGCCGGTTTACAAGGCCGTAGCCAGGATTTTAATTCGGGGGGGGGTTCAACTTAAAAAAAAAATATTCATATAATCTCATGTGTAGAAAATTTTATTTATGCATAGGTATGTATACAATATTTTTATACCCTAAACTACATAGGGGTTATTATACCCTAAACCACATAGTGGTTAGGGTATAATAAGTTTGATCTGCCAAAAAATGTGCCTACCAGAAATATTGATTTTAGACCCCATAAAATATGGGGTCTATATGGGGTCAGAATCACCTCCTGAGTCGATCTAGCGCTTGGTGTCCGTCCGTCTGTCCATGTATTTGTTGTTCACAGGATTCCGGTCGTAATTATTAACCGATTTTGATGAAATTTGGTACAGGGAGTTTTTTGGCACAAGGACGAACGCTATTGAATTTGGAAGAAATCGGATCAAATTTAGATATAGCTCCCATATATGTATCGCCCGATTTCGACAAATGGGGTCACGTTGTGCTTTTTTCGAACGGATCGTCACCAAATTTGGCAAAAGGTAATCTTTTTTACCGCCCTTCAAGTCTTCAAAATTTCATCCAAATCGGTTCAGATTTAGATATAGCTCTCATATATATGTATCGCCCGATTTTCCCAAATTTGGCCACAAAACCTTTATTTATCAACCGATCTTACTCAAAGTTGGCTAAATATAATCTTCTATAGCACTAACTATATGTGCCAAAAATCATCCAAATCGGTTCAGATTTAGATATAGCTCTCATATATATGTATCGCCCGATTTTCCCAAATTTGGCCACAAAACCTTTATTTATCAACCGATCTTACTCAAAGTTGGCTAAATATAATCTTCTATAGCACTAACTATATGTGCCAAAAATCATCCAAATCGGTTCAGATTTAGATATAGCTCTCATATATATGTATCGCCCGATTTTCCCAAATTTGGCCACAAAACCCTAATTTATCAACCGATCTTACTCAAAGTTAGCTAAATGTAATCTTCCATAGCATTAACTGTATGTGTAAAAAATCATCGAAATCGGTTCAGATTTAGCTATAGCTCCCATATATATGTACCGCCAGATTTTTCTAAATTCGGCCATAAAACCCTTATTTATCAACCGATCTTACTCAAAGTTGGCTAAATGTAATCTTCTATAGCACTAACTATATGTGCGAAATATCATCGAAATCGGTTCAGATTTAGATATAGCTCGCATATATATGTATAGCCCGATTTTCCCAAATTTGGCCATAGAACCCTTATTTACTAACCGATCTTACTCAAAGTTGGCTAGATCCAGTCCACTATAGTACTAACGGTATGTGCAAAATTTCATCAAAATCGGTTCAGATGTAGATATAGCTCCCATATATGTATCGCCCGATTTTGAAAAATTCGCCCCTAATAACCTTATTTTTGACCGTAGATCCCTCATTTCTTAACTGATCTTTCTCAAATTTTGCACAAGGTAACCTTTTGTGATATTAATCAAACCCGCAAAATATTATGCAAATTGGATCAGATTTAAATATAGCTTCCATATATATGCATCGCTCTATTTTCCCTAATTTGGCCATAGTACTCTTATTTATTAACCAATGTTACTCAAATTTTAAATTTCGATGTACTACCCGATCGTATTTATACGTACTTGTAGCTCTTACATAAGAATATTGCTCGATTTTTACAAATTTGGAGTTATTACCCACACTAATTGAACGATTTTCTATTTTTTAATAATGGGCTCAATATTAGTGGCATACTAACTCTTTTGGTGCAAAATAAACTGTAGCTCCTAATATTAGACATTTCTGCTCAGATTGTGACACGACACCCATAAACATGTACCCCCCTTTATGTTCTCCAAAACCTATACCAATGATACCCCACAAATGCTTATGTTTACTAATTCAGTAGGGGTGGTTTAGGGTATGATATAGTCGGCCCCGTCCGACTTTCTACTTTACTCACTGGTTATAATATTAAATTGAGCCGACGGGCTTTTTGGGCAGCAAATAAATCAATGACTTCTTCAGTCGGCACATTTATTCGGCGATGAACCGACATTAATGCCAATCCTTTGAGTCTACTCTCGCTACTCGAATTTCTTAGATACGTCTTTAATCTCTTCATTGTTGAAAATGAACGTTCGGATGAGCACGTAGTAACTGCAGGGATGGAAAATGCAGTACTATAGTACTTTTTTCAAACCTTTTTCACCCCGGTCAGTACCGTAGTACCCCCGTGAATGATTTAGTACCTTTTGTGTAGACATTTTTGAGTCGATATCAGATTTATGGTACAATAGCTTTGACAAAATATTTTAATATTTTGAGAAAGTCTTTATCAACCTTATTTGCTAATAGTCTTTTACAAATATAGCAAAACAGACATGTTCATGTGGGAAGAAAATTTCGATTTTGTAAGACATAGTCAAAAACAGGATTTTATTGAACTTCAAGAAAGTTTTAGTCGAAAAAAGAATGCGATTCTATATTATCGATTTTTTTTTATTTCGGTAGAAAATGTTGTCAAAATTTTATTTCTATATAGAATTTTTGCAAAAGTTTATTTTTATAGAAAATTTTGTCAAAATTTTATTTCAATTGAAAATTTTGTCAAAATTTTATTTCAATTGAAAATTTTGTAAAAATTGTATTTCTATAGGAAATTTTTGCAAAATTTTATTTCTATAGAAGATTTTGTCAAAATTTTATTTTCTTTAAAATTCAGTCTCTCGACAATAATCTTTCCGCTCAAAAAATACCTTTTTTGTACTTTCTTAAAAATTGTATTTTCCATCCCTGAGTAACTGGCAAAGTGACCAAAATTTTTAAAGAATATGCACGTTTGGAAATATCTCTTTATTGCTTCCATCGCTGAATTAGGCAGGTTTTTTTTCGCAGGTTTTGCGCCATTTCATTTACACTTGTGTGTTTGGCTGTTTCGTTGTTGTTGCTATGGCCAAGTTTTATAGGTAAGCGTTTTTCAAAATAAAACCTCCAGCTTTTCTTCAACATCTTCGGTAAGATTTTTCTATGCAGCTAAAAATATATATTTATTTATATAAAAATATTCATTCATTTCGGGGGGGGTTTGATCCCCCTCATCCCCCCCCCCTGAATACGGCCTTGCCGGTTTATAAGGGGGCTATATCAAAAACTGTACCGATACACAATGTATTCGGCACGCCTCTTTATGGTCCCAGAATACTTCAAGATTTTCAATTTCAAGCAAATTGGATAAAAACTACGGATTCTAGAAGCTATAGAATACCTCAAGATTTCCAATTTCACACAAATTGGATAAAAACTACGGATTCTAGAAGCACAAGAAATAAAATCGGGGGATCGGTCTATATGGGGGCTATATCGAAACAAGGTCCGATATTCACCATTTTCGGCACACCTTCTAATGATCCTAGAATACCTCTAGATTACTAATTTCAAGCAAATTGGATAAAAACAACGTATTCAAGAAACCTAAGAAATAAAATCTTGAGATCGGTTTATATGGGGGGTCTGATACTCACCATTTTCGGAACACCTTTTTATGGTCCTAGAATACCTCTAGATTTCCAATTTCAGGCAAATTGGATGAAAACTACGGCTTCTATAAGCCCCCAAATCAAGCGATCGGTTTATACGGAGCTATATCAAAACCTGGACCGATATAGCCCATCTTCGAACTTGGCCTGCGTGCAGACAGGACGATCAGGACGATAGCTCCATTATTGAAGTCTGTAGCGTGATTACAACAGACAGAAAGACGGACAGATGGACATGCTTATATCGTCTTAGAATTTCTCCTTGATCAAGAATATATATGCTTTATATGGTCGGAAATCGATATTTCGATGTGTTACAAACGGAATGACAAAGTTATTATACCCCCGTCACCATTCTATGGTGGTGGGTATACAAATAACGGCCTCCTTGGCGCATTACACCATCGACAGAGTTGCCATAAGAACGTCTAACGAATATTTTAAGCCTTTTCATGGCCAAAGAAAAAGGAAAGCCATTCAGAAAATCGTGAACATTTCTTTTGATTTTTTGTGAACGTTTCGTTTCATTTTGTTACCGTTGGTTCACGATTTTGGAACGTAATTTTTTCTACTTTAAGGCAGATAAATCGTTATCTGATAGCCCAGCACAGGAAGCATATTTCCAATTGATAAAAATTGTGCATTTAATATTTCTCGAGGTCTTCGCAATGGAATCATTGCAGGTTTGGTAAACGACGGATTTCGGTGACATGATAAACTCGACAATAAAACTGCCAAGAATGCGGCAAAAAGTTACGCAATCAATACTCTACGTTTACTAAAGCAAACTTTGCATAAGTTCAAATTCGATGTCCTGATTCCAGCAAATTCGATGTCCTCATTCCAGAGTACGCTAAGTCGATTTAGCGTTTTATGATGGAGTTCTCTGTTTTTTTTTTTTATTCGGATTGATGTGAATTGCATCCTGTCAAAAGTTCTAATTTATTGGTTAGTTCTGGTTAATATTGTACCGGAGCCACCGTGCTGGAATGGTTAACATGCCCGCCTTGCATACACAAGATCGTGGGTTCGATTCCTGCTTCGACCGAGCACCAAGTAGTTTTTCAGTGGTGGATTATCCCACCTCAAAGCTTCTCTAAGTGGTTTCACTGCAATGTGGAACGCCGTTCGGACTCGACTATAAAAAGGAGGTCCCTTGTCATTGAGCTTAACATGGAATCGGGCAGCACTCAGTGATAAGAGAGAAGTTCACCAATGTGGTATCACAGTTGACTGAATAGTGTATGTGAACCTAACCTACTATTGTACGTAGCCTGTGACTAAAGTTTTAAAAATTTCCAATCTAAAAAGGGCAAAAAGCTTTGTTCGATCAATAGTGGTCTAAGTCATTTTTACCCATGTTCTATTATCACTATTTTGAAATGGTACATACTAAAAACAATCTACAATAAACATGACATTATAAGACCGAAAAAGTGAATTTATATCTTATACGGTTTTTGAGAAATTCAAAAAAAAAAACTTTGACTTGTTTCCTCTAAAATTCACTTTTTGGACTTAGCGTACTTTGGAATGGAAAACATCGAATTCTACAGAAGAAGCGAACAATCACTGAATAAAAAACTATTTGTACTCACTTCCAATGAAGTGGGATTTTAAAATACCCAAGTGATGATTGCTCAGCAGCATTTGAGTATTTCAAACCCTTAGATTTAGATGATGGCAAATCCACACTGAAAAAGAATCATGCCCGGTTCCAAAGATTTTGTCTTTACTTTAAAATTTTTGGAATTGATTCCGAGCCAAAGAAGCGGAGAATACAAGTAAGGATACTTTTAAGACACAATTCTCTTTCAAATTTGGGTTTTGTGTACTTGCTTCTAGGAAGCAAAATTAAATTTTTCGCTTTTTCAGCTTGTTTTCTTCATATGCTATCAAAGTCCTTTAAAAACGAGTTAACGACAACTTTATTTTCTAAATTAAGACTCGACTTCCAGTAGAAAGTATACTATATTTCAAGTAAAAAACATCTTTAAAATAAAGAGTTGAAAAACATGTCTTATATTTGAACAATTTTTTGGTTTGTAGTCAACATGCAAAAAGACAACAAATTTAAAGGCAATTTCATTAAATTTAAAGAATTTTTCTGAATTATTAAAGTCAAATTGACCTTAGCCTAAACATTTTTTCTTTCATGTTATGATACCCATTTTTAAGTGAAATCACTTAATTATAAGGACAACACTACTTCATTGACAAGTTTATCGACTTTTGGACAAGGAAAAAAAAACTTTATATTAGAGAAATGCGTCTTCTATGCTAAGCTAAATTTGCATTTGTATTTTAAAAACATGAAATCTTTGACTTCACGACAATATTTTTTTCAGTGCAACAAGCAAAACCTATTTTAAACTGGATTGCTTGCCGCCTGCCAGCCTGTCTAGCTGCCTATTTCCTTCTAGCTATTTTTTGTTCCATCTCTCCATCTTTGCCTAATCGTGGAATCTGGCAAACAGTAAAAGGCCGGCCGGTATTGTTGGATAATTTCCGGGCAATATAGTGAGTGAGTAACAGTATTCCACCAAAAGTGATTTCGGCGAACATAACGTCCATCAATATTTTATGAAAATCAGTCTGCATTCTGTCTGCAGAATTCAGCCAAAGGGAAAGAAGACTGAGTTATCCATACCATTCGTTGAGTTGATGGTAGTGGTGGTGGTTGTGGTATCATTGCTGCCATCTGAGCCACGGCATCCATCCATCGCCGCCAAGTGGAGTGTGTATTCAATTTATTTCCACTTGAATAAATCGTTATCTTAGTGCGCTTCATCTGTTTCCTGTTTTTGGGATTCCCGGTTACTCCGATTATTTCTCCGGAAGTGATAAATTAGTTAAGCCCAAGTTGGTGTTATTGGCATCTGATTTTCGTTTCAATTTTGATTGTTATTTTGGTCTGAACTCGTGCTAAGATAGATAACGAATGGGCTTTCGGATGAGAGTTTATGCATGCAACCAGAAGATAAGAACTTTGCAGTTCTAGAAAGAAGCAGTCATTGAGTTATCCAGCCAATGTATGAGCTGATGTTCTTTACTTGGATTCAGTTTTACAAAAATTTAATGTATTGCATCAGTTGTTGGCAATAAAGTTTTGCATTAATAGTTTGGAGCAGCCCAAAGCGGACGATTCATTTCCAATCCCATGAAACATGCATGACGACCATTTGTTTAGCGTCACCACAATTGTTGTTCAGCAAAATATCGCTAATAATAATTGGGTCAATTAAATTTTTCACAGACAGGTTTTCTGCATGGTTCAAAAGCGTTTGATGATAAATTTTGAGGTCCCTTGACGTCACGGCTGCTTAATCAATCATTAATTTTCAATCAATAATTTTCATAATTTACTCTACTTTTTCTACGATACGTCAACTAAAAAGAGGTGCATTTTTCACAGCGCAATTTCCAGAACGGAAGCGAAGGTACCATTATTGTATTATCTCCCTAAATTATACCAATTTCCTTGAGTGGTATTCATTCATTCTTTCTTGTTTTCACTCTTTTTAAGGGAAATTTCACAATTTTGTGCCTGGACCTGTATGTAGAAATTCAAGAAAAACATTTTGGACTTCAGCAAAAGCTCACGCCATCGAATTGGAAAGGTGTACGTGTCTAGAATAATTGACTGTTTTGAGTATTTGGGCATAAGCTTGTAATTTTTTCACAAATTTATAGACTTGTGATGGGTATATGTACGGGTATGTCTAGACAAAGACCCGCTACTTTATTTTTCGATATTTGGTCTCGGAGGGAACCCTTTCCTTTATCCGATTTTTTTAAGTACAGTAAAACATAAAATTCTCTGATTTACTTGATATTTACAGAGAACATGCCTTGAGGTTATGAATTTATTATGGGGTACATGATGTTTTAATATTTGGACGGGGACTTTTTTAAAATTGGAAAAAAATGTATCCGACTTTTTTCAGGGAATGTTGATGGGTGCTTCTAGACACAGCAAAAACCTGTTGAATTTTCAGCAGCTTTGTAAGGAAAGTCAATCAGCGCTTACCTCTGCGAGGAATTCACTGAAAAAATTTATAAGGAAATGCCCCACTTCTTCTTTGTATGACATTCAGCGCTTTCAGAAGCAGTAAATTTACAAGAGGAAATCTTTGCAAATTTAGTGCGTTTAAGAATGCACATAATAATTTCAAATATTGGAACCATTATAGCGCTAAAGTACTACCAAATAGCGGTTATATATTGCTTTTAAATATTATGAAATGAACAAATATTTGTAACAGTCTTCCATTTTTATAATTATACTAGCTGGGCCGCGTTGTTGGCCGCAAGAGTTATTCCTATCTGGAATTAAATTCAACAATACACAAAATGAATTGAGTCGTCTGCAAAACAGGTCTTTATCCTTCAAATACAATACATCAAGTGATTTATTTTTACTAAAATCATTTCGCACAAAATCGTTCTTTCGTAAGAAGTCGTGATAAAAAAAACCCCTAACAACTCTTGCTAAGTGCAGAAGTGCAACATAGTAAGCGAAGGAGGAAGCACCCGCTTACTCTAGTGTAACAAAATTGCGCTATTTTCAGCACTTCCATATTTTAACAAATTTTTGTGGACGTTAAATAAAAAAAATATTAAGTTCAGGCACAGTCTATAAACGAAGAATTTATTTACACCTTTAGAAGAAGTAGCGCTGAATTCTGCACTTAGAACTTTGCGTAGAATACAGTGTGAATACTAATATTTAAGTGCTTCAAATTTTATAATTATTTTTTGCAGGGTCCTTAAGTACATACAATTAAACTCTTCCAATTTACTTGAAATTTACAGAGGTTATGAAATTAATATAGAGTACCTGATTTTGTGATATTTGAACGGGAAGAGGGACATCCCTGTGCGATGCTTTTTGGGCTTATAATTTGCTTGACATTTTCTGGGACGTCTGAACAACGTAAGCTACATCATTTTTCGATATTTCGATATTTTTTCGATTAGATAGTGACCTCCTGAACACTGAAAAAACACTAAAATGCTGAAGTTTTTTTTTTTTTTTTTTTTTTTTAAATGTACAAAGGCTGTAGGGTGCTATCCACTATCCTCTTGATGTTTCAAAAAGAGAGCACAATCTAACCGATTTACTTGAAATTTACAGGGAACATGGAAAAAGTGATCAAATTAATACAGGGTGCTTGATTTTTCGATATCTGGTCGGGAAATTGGAATAATGAAATAAACTTCGTCAATTTACATGGAATTTATACACAGAAAAAAAGTGTCTCGTAAACTTAAGAAGATTTTTACAATAATTTATTATAAGAATTTTCCAGAATTTTAGTTCATTTTTCGTATCTTCAACGAAAATTAACCCTTTCACTACCGATGTCCACTTAAAAGAACATTCGAAAAAGACACGAAATACGATTTTCCCACTTAGTTTCGATTTATTTCTCGATGTTATTTTAAAATAGAGGCTGTAATCTAAATAAGCTATAAATATTGTCCATATTGGTGAGGTCTAAAATACATTTTTATAAACTTCTTTAACAATAAACGAAAAATACGAAAATTTGAGACAATATTTGTTATGTATGTTTCTAGTAAATGGACGTTTATACAAAAACTATAGCTGATACTTTTACGGGTTGTTTTTTGTATTTTTTCTCACACTTTGAATGATATTATAGGCCAAATAGCGCTTTATAGGCCATTTGGCCAAGTTTTCAGAAGAATCAAGTTTTCAGAACAAGCTCATATAGTTCTTGAAGTAATTGAGGTAGGTTTTCAAAATGACAATATTTGTTCTACATGTTGTTAGTACAAGTAAAAACAGAAGAAAAACAAGTAAGGAAATTCTAAAGTCGGGCGGGGCCGACTATATTATACCCTGCACCACTTTGTAGATCTAAATTTTCGATACCATATCCCATCCGTCAAATGTGTTGGTTGCTATATATAAAGGTTTTTCCCAAATACATACATTTAAATATCATTCGATTTGGACAGAATTTGATAGACTTTTCCAAAATCTATAGACTCAAAATTTAAGTTGGCTAATGCACTAGGGTGGAACACAATTTTAGTAAAAAACAAGTAAAGAAGGTCTAAAGTCGGGCGGGGCCGACTATATTATACCCTTCACCACTTTGTAAGTCCACATTTTCGATACCATATCAAATCCGTCCAATGTGTTGGATGCTATATGAATCCATACACATATATTCTGTATATCTGAGCAGATCTGTACAGAGTTCTGCAATACTTATAGATTTTACATTTAAGTCGGCTAATGCGCTGAGGTGGAACACAATGTTAGTAAAAAAATAGGGGAAACATTTAAATATGAACACATTTTGAGGCAACTTCGCAAAAGTGTATTTATGATCGATAGATGTGTAATAGAGTAATAGGAAAATTTGAGTCATTTTGATAAGTTTTCGACTTAGCAGTGGCGATTTGATAAGGAAAATGTAGGTATTTCGGCCAGTTTTATTAGGAAAAACATATATATGGAATCTATATCGAAATCTGAACCGATTGTAATCAAATTTCACACGCATAGTTACTATGTTGAATCTACTCCCTGTGCAAAATTTCACGTAAATCGGATAACAACTTTGACCTCTGTGGTCATATGACGGAAAAACAGGCGAAAGATATATATGGGAGCTATATCAAAATCTGAACCGATTTCAACCAAAATAAACACGCATATGCAGAACCTTAATTCTACTGCCTGTGCAAAGTTTCAAGTTCAATTCTACTCCCTCTGCAAAATTTCACGTAAATCAGTGTATCACTTTTGCCTCTGTGGGCATATTAGACCAAATCGGGCGAATGATATATATGGGAGCTATATCTAAATCTGAACCGACTTCAACTAAATTTTGCACAATTAACGATACTATAAAACGTACTCCTTGTGCAAAATTTCAAGCAACTCAGGGCAAAACTCTGGCTTTTGAGGCCATATAAAACCAAATCGGACGAAAGATATATATGGGAGCTATATCTAAATCGGAACCGATTTTAACCAAATTAAGCACACTTAACGATACTATTAAACGTACTTGTTGTACAAAATGTTAATCAAATCAGGGCCAAACTCTGGCTTTTGAAGCCATATAAGTCAAAATCGGACGAAAGATATATAGGGGAGCTATATCTAAATCTGAACCGATTTCAACTAAATTTGGCACAATTAACGATACCATTAAACGTACTCGTTGTGCAAAATTTGAAGCAAATTAGGGCAAAACTCTCGCTTTTGGGGCCATATAAGTCCAAATCGGACGAAAGATACATATATGTATATGGGAGCTATATATAAATCTGAACCGATTTAGCTGATATTTGGCAGTTTTTACGGGACTGACAAAACATTCAGATGTACAAGATAAATACGTGAATTATGATCAAATCGGTGATAACTATATATGGCAGCTATATCTAAATCTGAACCGATTTTTTCCAAAATCAATAGCGATTGTCTTCTACCCGAAGAAAGACGTTATGTCAAATTTGAGGACGATCGGACTTAAACTGCGACCTGTACTTTGTGCACAAAATTACATATACAGACAGACGGACGGACGGACGGACAGACAGACAGACGGACATCGCTAAATCGACTCAGAATTTAATTCTAAGACGATCGGTATACTAAACGATGGGTCTCAGACTTTTGCTTCTTGGCGTTACATACAAATGCACAAACTTATTATACCCTGTACCACAGTAGTGGTGAAGGGTATAATAAATGTTTTTATCATTAGGTTTATTTCGGTAGTGAAAGGGTTAACTACTCGAAAGGAAATTTTACAAATTCTAAGTAGCAATCGTTTAGTTCAGGCCTACAAAATACGATGGAAATTTCCTTAAAAAATTTCTTAACTGGTTGTTAAAAATTCGTTTGTCATACTATAAAACTACTTGTCAAATGTAAAGTACTTTCTAAATAATAAGTGCAATTTACTATAAGATTTTTTTGTATGAAAAAATATTTTTTACGAAAAATGAACTTGAAAGTGGATAGCAATTTCTTACTGACAATTCCTATAGTTAATAATTGTTGGTAGAAAATTACCCAATGAAATATTTTTAGTTCACATGTAATTAAATTTATAGACATTTTCATCAAAAATGGTAGATAATTTAATTTAAACTGGTGTGCCTTTACGAATATTATTCTTAGAGTAAATTGTCAGCAGATGCGATGAACTAATGCATAGTACAGAGATCAGCGTTGCCACTACGAAATTTTATTTTAGACCAAAATTTTTCCAAAATCGGACCAAAATTCCCTCCAGCGGACCAAATTTCCAATTTCGAAGAAAAATGCTTTAAAAAATATTTTATTGTTGTATATATTGCTTTTATTAAAAAAGTTAAACACTTTTCAACTTTTTTATTTAAATTTGAAAAAATTGACTTTTTGAAAAGGTCAAATTTTAAAGTCAATTTTAGTTGACATCAACGCAAAATTTTCATTCGATTTTCTGTGATTGAAATGGTATCTAATCCCACACTGAAAAAAAGCATTCACGGCTCCAAAGACTTTGTCTTTACGCTCATGATTTTGGTATTGATTCCGAGCCAAAGAAGCAGAGAATAGAAGTGAGGACACATTTACGTCACAATTCCCTTTTACTACAAATGAAAATTATTTTATGTTTCAAGTAAAAAACGACTTTAAAATAATGGTAGCTATTTTTAAAAGCTTTTAGTTTTAAAGTCAAGATGCAAAACGTCAACAATATTTCATTAATTTTGAATATTTTTTCAGGAGTATTTAAATGACTTTATAAAACGAAATTTTCTTTCATGTTAGGATACCCAATTTTATGTCGAATCACTTAACTATAAGGACAAACCGACTTCATTGAAAAGTTTATAGACTTTGGACAAGGAAAAAAATTATTTCAGAGAAATACGTCTTCTATGCTAAGCAAAATTCGCATTCATATTTTAAGCACATGAAATCTTTGGCTCACGGCAATATTTTTATATATTATTGAATATGTGATAGATTTTTATACCCTCCATCATAGGATGGGGGTATATTAACTTTGTCATTCCGTTTGTAACACATCGAAATATTGCTCTAAGACCCCATAAAGTATATATATTCTGGGTCGTGGTGAAATTCTGAGTTGATCTAAGCATGTCCGTCCGTCCGTCCGTCCGTCTGTTGAAATCACGCTAACTTCCGAACGAAACAAGCTATCGACTTGAAACTTGGCACAAATAGTTGTTATCGATGTAGGTCGGACGGTATAGAAAATGGGCCATATCGGTCTACTTTTACGTATAGCCCCCATATAAAGGGACCCTCAGATTTGGCTTGTGGAGCCTCTAAAAGAAGCATATTTCATCCGATCCGGCTGAAATTTGGTATATAGTGTTGGTATATGGTCTCTAACAACCATGCAAAAATTGGTCCACATCGGTCCATAATTATATATAGCCTCCATATAAACCGATCCCCAGATTTGGCTTGTGGAGCCTCTAACAGAAGCATATTTCATCCGATCCGGCTGAAATTTGGTATATGGTGTTGGTATATAGTCTCTAACAACCATGCAAAAATTGGTTCCCATCGGTCCATAATTATATATAGCCCCCATATAAACCGATCCCCAGATTTGGCTTGCGGAGCCTCAAAGAGAAGATAATTTCATCCGATCCGGCTGAAATTTGGTACATGATGTTGGTATATAGTCTCTAACAACCATGCAAAAATTGGTCCATATCGGTCCTTAATTATATATAGCCCCCATATAAACCGATCCCCAGATTTGGCTAGTGGAGCCTCTAAGAGAAGCATATTTCATCCGATCCGGCTGAAATTTGGTACATGGTGTTGGTATATGGTCTCTAACAATCATGCAAAAATTGGTCCACATCGGTCCATAATTATATATAGACCCCATCTAAACCGATCTCCAGAATTGGCTTGCGAAGCCTCAAAGAGAAGCAAATTGCATCCGATCCCTCTGAAATTTGGTACATGATATTGGTATATGGTCTCTAATAACCGTGCAAAAATTGGCCCACATCGGTTCATAATTATATATAGCCCCCATATAAACCCCAGATTTGGCTTGCGAAGACTCCAAGAGAAGCAAATTTCATCCAATCCGGTTGTAATTTGGAACATGGTCCATATCGGTCCATAATTATATATAGCCCCCATATAAAACGTTCTCCAGATTTGACCTCCGGAGCCTCTTGGAGGAGAAAAATTCATCCGATCCGGTTCAAAGTAGGAACGTGGTGTTAGTATATGGTCGCTAACAACCATACCAAAATTGGTCCAATCACACAAAAATTGGTCCATATCGGTTCATAATCATGGTTGCCACTAGAGCCAAAAATAATCTACCAAAATTTTATTTCTATAGAAAATGTTGTCAAAATTTTATTTCTAGAGAAAATTTTGTTAAAATTTTATTCGGTTCATAATAAAATTTTCATCATTGTCAAAATTTTATTTCTATAGAAAATTTTGTCAAAATTTTATTTCTATAGAAAATTTTGTTCAAATTTTATTCGGTTCATAATCATAGTTGCCACTCGAGCCAAAAATAATCGACCAAGATTTTATTTCTATAGAAAATTTTGTCAAAAGTTTATTTCTATAGAACATTTTGTTAACATTTTATTTCTGTAGAAATTTTTGTCAAAATTTTCTTTTTATAGAAAATTTTGTCAAAATTTTTATTTCTATAGAAAATTTTGTGAAAATTTTATTTCCATAGAAAATTTTTTAATATTTTCTTTCTGTAGAAATTTTTGTCAAAATTACTTTGTAAAACTGAATAATATACGTATTGGATCGATCTTTTTATACCCACCACCATAGGATGGGGGGTATATTAACTTTGTCATTCCGTTTGTAACACATCGAAATATTGATCTAAGACCCCATAAAGTATATATATTCTGGGTCGTGGTGAAATTCTGAGTCGATCTGAGCATGTCCGTCCGTCCGTCCGTCTGTTGAAATCACGCTAACTTCCGAACGAAACAAGCTATCGACTTGAAACTTGGCACAAGTAGTTGTTATTGATGTAGGTCGGATGGTATTGCAAATGGGCCATATCGGTCCACTTTTACGTATAGCCCCCATATAAACGGACCCCAAAATTTGGCTTGCGAGGCCTCTAAGAGAAGCAAATTTCATCCGATCCGGCTGAAATTTGGTACATGGTGTTAGTATATGGTCTCTAACAACCATGCAAAAATTGGTCCACATCGGTCCATAATTATATATAGCCCCCATATAAACCGATCCCCCGATTTGGCTTGCGAGGCCCCTAAGAGAAGCAAATTTCATCCGATCCGGCTGAAATTTGGTACATGGTGTCAGTATATGGTCTCTAACAACCATGCAAAAATTGATCCACATCGGTCCATAATTATATATAGCCCCCATATAAACCGATCCCCCGATTTGGCTTGCGAGGCCGCTAAGAGAAGCAAATTTCGTCCGATCCGGCTGAAATTTTGTACGTGATGTTAGCATATGGTCTTTAACAACCATGCAAAAATTGGTCCACATCGGTTCATAATTATATATAGCCCCCATATAAACCGATCAACAGATTTGACCTCCGGAACCTCTTGGAAGACCAAAATTCATCTGATTCAGTTGAAATTTGGTACGTGGTGTTAATATATGGCCTCAAACTCCCATGCAAAAATTAGTCGATATCGGTCCATAATTATATATAGGCCCCATATAAACCGATCCCCAGATTTGACCTCCAGAGCCCCTTGGAAGAGCAAAATTCTTGCCATTCGGTTGAAATTTGGTACGTGATGTTAGTATACGGTATCCAACAACCATGCCGGAATTGGTTCCTATCAGTCCATAATTATATATTATATGGGATAAACCGATCCCCAGATTTAACCTCCGGTGCCTTTTGGAGAAGCAAAATTCATCCGATCTGCTTGAAATTTGGTACGTGGTGGTAGTATATGATATTTAACAACCATGCCAACAGTAGTCCATATCAGTCCATAATCGTACATAGCCCCATATAAACCGATCCCGAAATTTGGTTTTGGAACCTCTTGGAGGAGCAAATTTCATCCGAGTGAGTTGAAATTTGGTACATTGTGCTAGTATATGGTCGTTAACAACCATGCCTAACTAGGTCCATATCGGTCTATAGTTATATATGGCCCTCAGATAAATCGATCCCCAATCACACAAAAATTGGTCCATATCAAGTTTATAATTGTATATAGCCCCCATATAAGCGACCCCCATATTTTAATTCTGGCTCTCTACGTACAAAAAGTCCATATCGATTCGTAATTATTTGTAGACTTAACTATACATAACTTTTTTGTTTAATATATACCATGTATGGACTAAATCACAGTCTTTCGTAGAAGTTTCTACGCAATCCATGGTGGTGGGTACATAAGATTCGGCCTGGCCGAACTTGCGGCCGTATGTACTTGTTTGATTTAATATATACCAAGTATGGACATACAATTTAGAAGATGGTGTTTGGAGGTTTTAAGATACCTTGCCATCGGCAAGCGTTACCGCAACTTAAGTAATTCGATTGTGGATGTCAGTGTTTAGAAGAAGTTTCTACGCAATCCATGATGGAGGGTACATAAGCTTCGGCCTGGCCGAACTTACGGCCGTATATACTTGTTTAAATATAAAAATTATAAATTTGACCAAATTTATAAAAATGGACCAAAATGGGCCAAATTCCGGTTGGTCCGACCATCGGACCAAATTTAAAAATTAGAAATCTTTCGGTCCAATTTTGGTCCGATCGGACCAAACGGGCAACGCTGACAGAGATCTTTATGGGCATAGTGGAATGTGATTAATGTAAAGATGATGTTACTTGAGTTTTGTTTGAGTATGTGCTGGGTATGTTGTGTATACATGAGCGAGGGGCTGTTTTCATTTTTGTTCATTTAGTTGTTTGTGTGTGTTTGTTTCGCGGATGGTTTATTTGGCTGGATGAGGTGTTGTTTTCAATAAAGGCACATGTGTTTTTGTTGTTGTAGGAATGTTTTGGCTTTGCTTGGTTTTGTTTTGCATGCTTCAGTTGTATAGTTGGCGTCGGCTGTTGCATCTTTTAAGCAGGTATACAACAAGGGAATATAAAGGCATGGAATATTTTGGATTTTTGAGACATATATTAGTGTTTACTAAACCTAAGTGTACTAAACCTTTTAAATGAAAGTTATTAATATTTTATCGGTAGTTTAGAAAAAAGTTATTAAGAATATTTAGGAAAATATGTTGAAATTGAAAGTGTATTGAACTTTTTATTATTCAAATTTGGAAACCAGTTTAATGTTTTTCTTTGTTGTAAAAGCAAAATTTAATTTCAGAGCATCTCCAGATGGATTCGAACAAAAATAGAAAAATAGAGAATTGGTAAGTTTTTTTTTAATTGGCTTTCTTTCAACTAGAATATTTACGTTTTTATGACCTTTTTATCATCAAAATTACAGGTTTTTAATACCTTATTTTAGTATTTCTTTAATCATTTTTTTTTGAAAACCAATGTAATAGTTTTAATGTAAAAAACAAATATTTAATTTCAGAATAACCCCTTAAAAATTTGGAAAAATTTTTAGTACCCCTTTGCTTGTAATTTAATAGTGAATTGGTAAGGATTCTTTAACTTTCTTTTAACCCTGGACAGTCATCCTTATTTTTTGTACATTAACGTCATATGGATAATTTTCAAAAGAGAACTTTCGCTTTAAAAAAAGAGAACATTTTAACTAAAAAGAGTTTACAATAAAAAAATTCTTTATTAAATAATGAATAATTTTATTGATGTTAAACAACGAAATAAATATATAATAAAACAATAAAAAACAAAAAGAATCACATTTTCTTAAAAAATAAACAAAATAAATTCAAAAATAAAACACACATGTTCCTATGATCTCGCCCACAATTGACGACGACAACGTATTGGCGTATTTACGTCGTACGTTCAATTACATATATTTCTGATTTTAACGCCGTACGTCGAAACGTCGCAATTGTGTTCCGGCCTTTAATTTGTCAACAGATTTAACCCAGTAAACAATTAGTGGCGAATAATTGTGGCGAATTCCTACTAAATAAATAAAATTCCATCAATCTAGGATTTTTTGTTGAAATAGAGTACATAAAGAGCACTGTTGGACATAAAAATACGGCACCAAAAAAAGAGATACAAACACAAAAAGAGAACATGTTCTCTTTAAAAGAGATGTAATGGACAGTGTTGCCAACTCCCCAAGGCCAAAAAGCACCAAAAATATATTATAAATTCTAACATACCACCTTCCACCACAAAATCGAAAACTAAATGCTCTACTAAACAAAAACAAAAAAACTTCCGAAGATGTATTATAGAACTTTTGTGAATTGAATTTTAAGAAGTTAAGGTGGGTATTAAGATCGAGTTTAGCTGCTAAAATAGTCATTTTTCACAATAATAATAATTCATTTTAAGGAATACAAACTTTGTGAAAATTTACTTTTGGCTATTCCCCATCAAGTTATAATAAAATTTTCAGCAAATATGCCTTTTTTACTGATATAGTTTTCACTTTAGCGGCAAAACTCGAACTTAGTACTAACCATTATGAACCGCTATTCAAGTATACACTTTGATCAGTTTTAGTGCTTTCGTCTAATTCATTTTGGTCAGTGATGTTTTTCAACTTTCAAAATATTTATATATGGAAGGAGTCTATTACTTATTTCAGTTGTGCGTGCTTTTGTGAATTTAATACAAAAGTTTTTAATTACATCTTTACCAAATTCAAAAATTCGACACTCATCGCTCGACTTTCCTACAGAATACCCTAAATAACAATATTAATTAAAAAATAATCAATACCAACTTCATAACAATCAAATTCTATATTTGGCAATAAATTTGAGTTTCTTCGGCTCTTGAAAGTCTAATCAAAATGTTTGTATTAATTAAACTTAATACTGTTCAAAATAAAAAAAAGCACCAAAAGCACTAAATGAAAATGCCAGAAAGCACCAAGTTGGTGCTTTTTTTGAAAAGGCACCAAAAAGGCAATTTGGTGCTTTTTAGAAATCGAAAAGCACTAAATTTGGTGCTAAAAGCACCAAATTGGCAACACTGGTAATGGACAGCCTAACGTCATCAGTCGTCATTTTGACTACGGCTCATTTCAAGACGCTATAATTTTCTCCGTGAGCGAAAAAGTGAACCAAACATGAATTTATTTTCTTATTCAATTTGGTTTTAATTAGTATAAAACAACAATTCATAAAACGGTCGTATTAGTATAACTTATATTTACCATTTCCCAATAGACTAAAATGCCTTCAGAAAACAGTATTTTATAAAAACACGAAATTCCTTTTTTTCCATTTTTTTTTTTCGTAATAACAAAAGTTGCTTCACAAAAGACGCTCTATCTCACAAACTAACATAATTGACTTACAGACGTCAAATTTTGACACGAACCATTTGTAGGTTGGTACTATATAAAAATAATATGCATTTAATACTAGCGACGCCATCTATGTGTCAGACCGGGGACTTATCAGTCAACCTGTTAGAAATAAAATTTTGACAAAATTCTCTTTAGATATAATTTTGAGAAAAATTTCTGAGGAAATAAATTTTTGAGAACATTTTCTATAGAAATTAAATTTTGAGAAAATTTTTGTTGAAAATAAAATTTTTAAAAATTTTCTATAGAAATAAAATTTTGCAAAATAATATTTGTTCTGTTTGTTACTTTTTTGGTCAAATTTTCTTCAACTTTTGGTAGATGATTTTTAATTCGAGTGGTAACCGTGCCCGCGTTACGTCTATTGGCTTTGCGTTCTCTATATTCACTTTTCCATGTGACCTAGCTCTTGTCGTCAGTTAATTTGCCTTTAGGTTTCCTCTTATTCCGGCATCTTTCCGCACCCATATGATGCTGATTCTGCCGTATTCTAGGTATTCGTTGATCTTGCTTTTGCATACCTTACATCACCGGTAATGAACTTGAGCTTTTTTTTTCAAATTTCAGGGCAATGGCGCAATTATTCAAAGCTTTAACGTGATTACGACAACTGATTCAGAATATATACTTTATATGGCCGGAAACTAATATTCCGATGTGTTACAAACGGAATCTCAACCTTATTATACGAGTACCCTCTCACCATTCTATGGTATGGTGGCTATAATAAGAAATTCAATAGAGACTTCCTTGCATTCCAAATACAACTCTCCACACGCAAAGAAAAAAACGTTTGGAGACGTGTACCGAAAACGTTTTTCTTTTGTTAGAGTTTTTTGATAGCTTCGAAAATTTTAAACTTTTATCACCAAAAAAATCGTTTGTTATAAAATTTTTATTTTTTCAATAAAAAAATTATTTTTGAACCAACAACACAGTCCATTTCGTTTATATCAAACACTGTTCTTTTCTGACTTTAATAAGTCTTTAATAAGTCTTTAATAATAATAGTATGTATTGTTGAACATCTTTTCGAAATCTTCCGACCATATCTGGAATATATTAAAAACAAAAAAAAAAAAAAAACAACAAATAAAAAACTTTTTGGTGTTCGGTCGAAGCAGGGATCGAACCCACGACACTTGGCATGCAAGTCGGACGTAGCAACTACTGCTCCACGGTGCCCAACTAAATTTATGCGTGTGTCAAATAAAGTTCGTTTCTATTGATGACAATAACAGCTACGTAGCCCAGTGGATAGTGTGTTGGTTTACACATTGCATGGCCCGTGGTTCGATTGTTTTTTTTTTTTTTTTTGATTTAGTCTTTATGAAATTGTTTTTACATCCTGGAAAAGAATAAACGTTTATCACAAAAAGTATATACTTTTCTTCCAAATAAACTTCCTTACAGCGAAAAGCAAATGAGAAACGAACTTTGTTTGTCTAAAATTTCGTTTGGGAAGAAAGAATTATTTTTTGCGTGCACACTGAAAAAACAGTGAACCCACCGGGAAGAAAAATTTCGGTTAATTTTAGAAAATTTTGAATATTTTTAGAAAATTTTAACTAAACAGTATAACAAACGCTGGTATCACGCCGATGTCATAAAAATAAGTAAATATTTTTCGACAAATTCAAGAAAATTTATTAGACATAATGAAGTTTTTTCACTTGTTAAAGAAAATTTTGTAGTTTGAAGGAAAAAATTGGAGTTCAAAATTGCAAGAATGTCTTTAGTGACATACGAAGTTCATGATGAATGCATTTGTAGTAAAATTTACAAATTTAAAGAAATATTGAACTATTTTGTGGAAGACACGAATTTAGTTAATCTTTATCCTTCATTTGTATATATTTTTTTCCTCGGGTTTAGTTAATTTAACTAACGTACACAAAAACTTATTAGAGTAGAGGAAACTTTCTCCAAACATAATAATTCCATGAACTAAACGAATGTTAAATTGGCTTTAGTGAAATAGAGAGTTCACTTTTTTTTGAGTGCAGTTTACTGGAAATTGATTTACCACGAATTTTATGCAACAACGTAGTCTTTTTATTTTACAATTATTTATCGTAAAAATAAAATTTTAATGCATTTTAATTTAACCAAAGAAGCTATCGACTGTATTACCAACAAAGTGCGCAGCAGTACCCAATAAATTTCCGGCTGCACCAAAGATACCAGTTGGTCCTTTCTGAGGCACCACGACTTGTTGGGGAACCACGACTTATGAGGGAACCATGACTTGTTGTGGGTACGTGACTTCTTGCGGGTATTATTGAACGGTCACAGTGCCAGTGTGATAGGTGGTTCCTTGAGCTGAAAAATAGCACAAACGAGCTTCTCTAACATATGTTCCAAACATATTTTGCAGGAAGCACATATATTATTGTATATTGCCGAAACATTACTATGTTTGTTTTATGTAAACATATTATATGTTTGGAAGCATTTTGAGCTCAAAAATATTATATGCTTGGAAGAATTTTCTCCCAAAGTAGATTGTGCTAAAAAACTATTTCTGCCTAATTACATTTTCCGTCACATCTTTATCACTTCCACGAGATTTTTTAGTTCTTTTTTGTAATACAAACAATGTTGAAGAAATTATACAATTTTATAAATTTGTTAAACATTACCTTTCGCCTGGACGGAGAATCGAAACGAGGACAACACAGTTTGTACTCTAACACACTATACACTGGGCTATGTAGCTGTTATTGTCATCAATAGAAAATTATCGTTATAAGTTATATTTATATAGCATAGTTTGCGGCGCCCACGAGCCGGAGCAAACAAAGCATTATTCAGCAGAAACATACACTTGTTTGCCACGTGGAGCAATGGTTAGCATGTCCGTTTTGCACAGCCAAGGGTCATGGGTTCAATCCCTGCTCCGATCAAATTTTATGTTTTTACATTTATTTTTACATATATTCCAAAAATTCCGAAAAGATGTTCGACATATTACTATATTAAATGTTTACAATGAAACTTCGAAATGTGTGTTATTAAAGATTTAAAGTCAGAAAAGAACAGTGATTCATATAGACGAAATGGCCTGAGCTTTTGGATATTATTTTTTTATTGCAAAAATAACAATTTTATAACAAAAAATGTTTTTGGTATAAAAGTTTGAAATTTTCGAAGAAATTCAATAACTCTAACAAAAGAAGAACGTAAAGTCGAGTATAAATAATTTTACAATATACACATAAATTTAATTAGGCGTGAACTATTTTGTTACTAGCATATGAAGAACATATTTTTCTAACAGTGTATATATAGCCATATAAATCGATCTCCCAAGATTTAAATTCGGAAGCCTCATGAAGGAACACATTTCATCTGATCCGGTTGAAATTTGGCCCTCTAATAACCATGTGAAATGTGATTCATGAGGGTTCATAATTTTATAATATATTTATTTCATTTATACTTTATTTCCTGATAAACAAAACTATACATTCAGATAAATTATATACACCCTCAAAAAAATCGCTTCTTTAACATATGCTCCAAACATATTTTGCAGGAAGCACATATATTATTGGATACACAGAAAAAAATATCACCAAAATATTTCCAATTAAAAAGTTAATTGAAGTTGAAAATTTTTCAATTAATAAATTAATTGATACAATTAACTTTTTAATCATGATAGAAACATTAAGTTAATTAAGTCAATGATTGAAATTTTTAAAATGTTTAATTAAAAAATTAATTGATACAATTAACTTTTTAATCAAATTCGGAAGACTAATTCAGTTTAAAAAAGTGCTGATTTTTTTTTTACTTTTTTAATTAAAAATGTATTTCAAACAATCATTTGTTAATCCAAATAAAAACTCTAAGCCAATCTAACTATGTAATTAAAAATAGTTACCTCTTTTAATTAATAAATTAATTGCGTTTTGCAATCAACATCAATTAAATTTTTAATTGAATCAATTAAAAAATTAATTGAATTTTGCTGAAAAAATCAATTAATTTTTTAATCAACAATTTTTTCTATGCCCAATTAAAACTGTGATTGATACTATCATTTTCGTGATTGAAGACATTTCAATTAAAAAATTAATTGGATCAATTAATTTGGTGATTGAATCAGAGAAAAAATTTTTTGTGTGTACTGCCGAAACATTAATATGTTTCTTTTATGTGAACATATTATATGTTTGGCAGCATTTTGAGTCCAAAAATATTATATGCTTGGAAGAATTTTTCCCAAAGACGATTGTGCTCATTGCCTCACATACTCGTAATTTTCACTTCCATGAAATATTTTAGTTCCTGGCACCTTTTTCTGTAATACAAATAATGTTGAAGAAATTATTCACTTTTATAAATTTTTTAAATTTTACCTTTCGCCTGCACGGAAAATCGTACCGAGGACCATACAGTTTGTAAGCCAACACACTATCTACTGGATTACGTAGCTGTTATAGTCACCAGTAGATAATTATCGTTATAAGTTACATTTATATAGCATAGTTTGCAGCGCCCACGATCCCATGCAAACAAAACATTGTTTAACAGAAACATACATTTGTTTTCCACGTGGAGCAGTGGTTAGCATGTCTGCCTTGCATGCAAAGGGTCGTGGGTTCAATCCCTGCTCCGACCGAACACTTTGTTTTTAATTTACACATTTATATTTATACTATATTAAATTTTTATAATGAAACTTCGAAATGTGGGTTATTAAAGATTTATTGTCAGTAACAGTGCTTGATATAAACGAAATTGACTGATTTTTGGATAAAATATTATTTTTATTGTAAAAATAACAATTTTGTAACAAAAAACTGTTTTTGGTACAAAACTTGTTCCGGGTAACATTTCTAGCACATGCGAGACACCAGGCATCACGTTTCCAATTCCTTATGCCCATTTTAAAGAATTGCTTTGCTTAGCCGACAACTTGGGTCGACTGATCCTCATTTGTGCCGTTTGAATCAACTTTCTATCTCAAATCGTTTTGGAGATATTCGCAAAAACTTTTTTTTAAAAAATGCCAATTTATTTAAAAATTTTGAATTTCAAAAAACTGAATGTTGTGCCAATTTGTGCTAGGTTAGTACTCATTTGTGCTTTCTATCTCAAATCGTTTTGGAGATATTCGCAAAAACTTTTTTTAAAAAATGCCAATTTATGATTGCAATTAGTCAAAATTTAAAATTTTCGAATTTCAAAAAACTGAATGTTGTGCCAATTTGTGCTAGGTTAGTACTCATTTGTGCCGTTTGAATCAACTTTCTATCTCAAACCGTTTTGGAGATATTCGCAAAAACTTTTTTTTTAAATGCTCTTCCAAGAGGCTTCGGAGTTCGGAGTACTAACCTAGCACAAATTGGCACAACATTCAGTTTTTTGAAATTCGAAAATTTCAAATTTTGACTATTTTCAATCATAAATTGGCATTTTTTAAAAAAAGTTTTTGCGAATATCTCCCAAACGGTTTGAGATAGAAAGTTGATTCAAACGGCACAAATGAGTACTAACCTAGCACAAATTGGCACAACATTCAGTTTTTTGAAATTCGAAAATTTTAAATTTTGACTATTTTCAATCATAAATTGGCATTTAAAAAAAAGTTTTTGCGAATATCTCCAAAACGGTTTGAGATTCAAACGGCACAAATGAGTACTAACCTAGCACAAATTGGCACAACATTCAGTTTTTTGAAATTCGAAAATTTTAAATTTTGACTATTTTCAATCATAAATTGGTATTTAAAAAAAAAAGTTTTTGCGAATATCTCCAAAACGGTTTGAGATAGAAAGTTGATTCAAACGACACAAATGAGTACTAACCTAGCACAAATTGGTTTTTTGAAATTCGAAAATTTAAATTTTGGCGTTTTTCAAACACATATTTTTGAAC
Organism: Haematobia irritans; assembly: GCF_050003625.1. Lineage (NCBI taxonomy): Eukaryota > Metazoa > Arthropoda > Insecta > Diptera > Muscidae > Haematobia > Haematobia irritans. The sequence continues at coordinate 113,321,260 of NC_134397.1, forward strand.
TTTTTTAAAAAATTAATTTGGCTGTTTCTACTTTCTTGGACATGCATTCCAACTTTTGCGTGTGGCTTCTCATCGCCACTTTAGTTATTTTAAGCGAAAAATATGCAATACAAGCTTGAGCATTTTACACATTTTTAATCAATATTTATATTTACAAATAAAAGCGAAGTTGAAATCAACATTAATAGCAAACATAAGATACTCTATGAAACTTTATAATTACTAAGCTGCTTAGAGTGCCTAGCATATTGAAAAATTTCATATAAATACTGGATAGAATTAAACACTAGTCGTCGTAGTCCAACTCGATACGTTTTCACATCTACTTGAAATTCACAAAATTGCAAATATGAAACTTTTCGGAGCAACTTTGGCAGTCGTATTGGGTTTGTCACAAGCCGCCATCATTACTCTGAGTAAGTTTCTACCAAAATTCCATAAAGCTTGTCCTATTTCTTTAGATAGCTCGAGATCAAACCCGCAAATTTCTGTTTGTGCTATTTTTCAGCTCAAGGAACCACCTATCCAAGCGGCACTGTGACCGTTCAACAATACCCACAACAAGTCACGTACCCACAACAAGTCGTGCTTCCCCAACAAGTCGTGGTTCCTCAGACAAGACCAACTGGAATCTTTGGTAAAGTCGGAGGTTTATTTAGTTCTACTGCGCAAGCTATTGGTCATACAGCCGATTCGATCTTTGGTTAAATTAAAATGCACTGAAACTGTAACCTTGCAATAAATAATTTTCAAACTAAAAGGACTAGACTGTATGATTTTGGATGTTTTACATTGCTCCTCTTAGAAGCTCCGCAAGCCAAATCAGGGGATCGGTTTATATGGGGGCTATATATAATTATGGACCAATTTTTGCATAGTCGTTAGAGACCATATACCAACAACATGTACCAAATGTCAACCAGATCGGATGAAATTTGCTTCTCTTGAGGCTCCGCAAGCCAAATCTGGGGATCGGTTTATATGGGGGCTATATATAATTATGGACCGATGTGAATCAATTTTTGCATGGTTGTTAGAGACCACATACTAACACCACGTACCAAATTTCAACTGGATCGGATGAAATTTGGTCTTCCAAGAGGCTTCGGAGTTCAAATCTGGGGATCGGTTTATATGGGGGCTATATATAATTATGGACCGATGTGGACCAATTTTTGCATGGTTGTTAGAGACCATATACCAACACCATGTACCAAATTTCAGACAGATCGGATGAAAAATGCTTCTCTTAGAGCCTCCGCAAGCCATATCTGGGGCCCGTTTACATGGGGGCTATACGTAAAAGTGAACCGATATGGCCCATTTGCAATACCATCCGACCTACACCAATAACAACTACTTGTGCCAAGTTTCAAGTCGATAGCTTGTTTCGTTCGGAAGTTAGCGTCAGGGATCCGGAGCGGTCCATTTTTTTCGCTCCGCTCCGCTCCCGCTCCGGAGAAAAAAAAAACCGCTCCACGCTCCGCTCCGAGAAAAAAAAATCGCTCCGCTCCGCTCCTCTTCGAGAAAATTATAGTACAAACATTGTATTATTTGTTCAATTGAGTTTTATTTTATTTAGAAAAATCGGGCGGTACATATATGGGAGCTATAGCTAAATCTGAACCGATTTCGATGATTTTTTGCACATATAGTTAGTGCTATAGAAGATTACATTTCGCGAACTTTGAGTAAGATCGGTTGATAAATAAGGGTTTTATGACCTAATTTGGCAAAATCGGGCGATACATATATATGGAACCTATATCTAAATCTGAACCGATTTCGATGAAATTTTCAGACTTAAAGGGTGATACAGAAGATTATTTTGTGCTATGTGGTTAGTAAAAAAGTGCAACGTGACCCCATTTGTCGAAATCGGGCAATACATATATATGGGAGCTATATCTAAATTTGATCCGATTTCTTCCAAATTCAATAACGTTCGTCCTTGTGCCCAAAAAAACTCCCTGTACCAAATTTTATCAAAATCGGTTAATAATTGCGACCGAAATCCTGTGAACAACAAATACATGGACAGACGGACGGATGGACGGACGGACACCAAGCGCTAGATCGACTCAGGAGGTGATTCTGAGTCGATCGGTATACATTTTGTGGGGTCTAAAATCAATATTTCTTGTAGGCACATTTTTTTTTTCAGATCAAACTTATTATACCCTAACCACTATGTGGTTTAGGGTATAATGACTTTAAAACAATGTGTTGAAACATTTTATTAATTTTGAAGATTTTTTCAGAAATATTAAATCCATTTTGACTTCATTAAAACGAAATTTGCATTCATGTTAGGATACACATTTTTATGTCGAATCACTTAGCTATAAGGATAAACAGACTTCATTGAAAAGTTTAGAGACTTTTAGACAAGGAAAAACTTTTTTTCAGAGAAATACGTCTTCTATTCTAAGCAAAATTCGTATTTTAAGCAGGTGAAATATTTGGCCTCCCGACAATATTCTTTGCGGTGCACCATCTACTATTTAATATGTGATAGAAACCAAATTTATGAAAATGGACCATCGGACCAAATTTAAAAATTAGAAATCTTTTGGACCAATTTTGTTCCGATCGGACCAAAACGGCAACGCTGATTGGAATTGAAAGTCTATACACAGAGTAGAAGTAACTACTCTCCGAAAGGTTTTATACCCTTCACCACTACTGTGGTGCAGGGTATAATAAGTTTGTGCATTTGTATGTAACGCCAAGAAGGAAAAGTCTGAGACCCATCGCTTAGTATACCGATCGTCTTAGAATTAAATTCTGAGTCGATTTAGTGATGTCCGTCTGTCTGTCTGTCTGTCTGTCTGTCTGTCTGTCTGTCCGTCTGTCTGTCTGTTGATGTATTTTTGTGTGCAAAGTACAGCTCGCAGTTTTAGTCCGATTGTCCTAAAATTTGGTATAGGGTCCTGTTTCAGCTCAAAGACGATCCCTATTGATTTTGGAAAAAATCGGTTCAGATTTAGATATAGCTGCCATATATATTTTTCACCGATTTGGTCATAATTGGCGTGTATATCAACCGATCTTCCTCAAATTCAGTACATCCGAATATTTTATGAGTCTCGAAAAACTTGCAAAATATCAGCCAAATCGGTTCAGATTTAGATATAGCTCCCATATATAGCTTTCGCCCGATTTACACTCATTTGCCCACAGAGGCCAACATTTTCCTTGTAAAATCGCCACTGTTTAGTCGAAAAGTTGTAAAAATGACTCTAATTTTCCTATGACTCTAACACTCCCTTTAAACTTACAACACTATTTTATCAACGTGCGATCACAATAAATGTCACTTCACAAATGAATTTATTTATTCTTCAACAAATTTCACACGCGGCAGACATAACGGGTTTTCTCAAAGGCATTGCTTTTGAGTGTGTGTTTTAGCAATAAAAGCACAAACAACTTTGCAACGCAACAAGTATGTCCCATTTGAAGATTTTTGTAGTTTTATTTTTTATTTTTCCAAATTTTAATTAAATCATCACTTAAAAAAGTTTTTAATAATTAAAATATGTGGAAATAATGTAATTGTTAGAGTTTTTCATATAAGGGGCGGAAAAATATGTGATGAAAATTTTCTTCAATTTGATTACTGATTTCATTAAATGAATGAAAGATTTTCATCAAAATGATGGCCAAAAATTGATGTTTCTTCATTGAGTTGATGACGGTGTTTTTCAACTGAAAACAGAAAACATCAAACTGAATACAGATTTCATAAAAACAATGTAATTTCTACATCAATTTGATGAAGATTTTTTGATGATTTTTTTCCATTAATTTGATGATGTACTTTTCTTTCAGTGTACATTCTTCAATAATGAGGCTATCATGCTGAAATTTTTCATAAACTCGTGTTTTTTCTCCATCTTCGAACTTCACCTGACTTGGTCCAGATTTTGAGATAGTTCCCATACAAACCCACCCCCGGTTTGTTGCCTAGAGCAGGGGTAGTCAACCTTTTTTACTTACCGCCACTTTTTCACCACGAGTGATAGAAAAATATTTTTACCGCCCACCTAATCCACATTGTTGTTTATTGATAAACTGCTTTTATTTATTAGGTTTTTACATTTTATTAAGTAATTTTAATTATGTTAGTGGAAAATTGAGTATTTAATGGGATCCCTGCCCAGCAAAAACTGGGAAGAACTAGTGATTCTTCCAGTAATACAGGCAATCACAAACTTAATAATTGTAGTATTACCTGGGATTTCAAAATAATACCATACCTGTGTAGACCAAACGTAATTCCTGTTATTAATACCAGTAATTAAAATAATATCTTGAGGTCCAGGTTCGAATCCTCTCTCTCTCTCTGTTTTTAAAATTATTTGTTTTACTTCTTAAATATTAATTAAATAACTTTTTCTTGAAATATATATATATATATATATATATATATATATATATATATATATATATATATATATATATATATATATATATATATATATATATATATATATATATATATATATATATATATATATATATATATATATATATATATATATATATATACATATATATATATGTATATATATATATATATATATATATATATATATATATATATATATATATATATATATATATATATATATATATATATATATGATGCATGTACGACCTAAGAGTCGTGGGTTTAATCTCAGTTTTGACTGGAAACTAAAAAGTTTTTCAGCGGGGACCATCCCCTCTCAGTAATGCTAGTCACATCTCCAAGTACTTTCACCGCGATGCTAAACGCCGTTTGTATTCGGTTATAAAAAGAAATTTCCTTGTTATTGATCTAAACATAGAATTGGGAAACACTCAGTGATAAGAAAGAAGTTCACAACGGAGGTATCACAATGGACTAAAGAAATTTAGTGAGCCTAAAATGAAGTTCCAAAAAGAGCAGTGCTCATCAGGAAAGCATCTTAAAGATGGTATTGAAGTCGGACTTTACGACAGTCACAATTTTACGACAGTCACAAACCTAAAAAAATCGAACGGACCATCATCTGCTTTTAATTCTAAAAAATACGAAATATTTTATGTTTCTCAATAAACCACAAAAAGTTAATAATGGACGCTTGTTGTTGTATTTGCTAGACGTCATTTATTTCAAAGAGGATCATTGTGCACTATAACGGACTTTGAAAATAAGATTCACACTTCTTAACCAATCCAACTGAAAGCTTTACCGACTGTATTGTTCCATGCAGACGAGATACCATTACCAACCTTTTGCAAAAAACTGGGATCATCCTCATGCGGTGCTTCTGTAGTGGTGGTAGTAGTTTCGGGAGCTGGACGGAAATTTATGGGAACACCATTGAGCTTAAAGATGGGGCCATTTGGGCCTTGTTCTATAGCTACGGCACCAGAATTAATGGGTTGGCCATTATTAGCTATAATATTGAAAAATATGGATTATCCTGTAAGGGTAACATAGAACATATTTGTGGAACATTTGACGCCAACTTACTGAGTTGTATGGTTGCAGCCTGTGACAACCCAAATATTGTGGCCAAAGCTAAGCCAGTGGAGAACTTCATAACTTTTGTTTTTGTTGTAGACTTTCAAATGAACTCGGAAAGAATCCGCAAGCGACTATTGCGACCTCCATAAATTTCCATTCAATATATATAGCACATTACACATTTTATTTTTCATTTCTTGTATGTGTTGAAGACAAAGACTATACTGATATTTGACGAATTTAGAAAGACAATAAATGCACATTTTTTGCAATTATTTGCATTGCAATATTTATCTTCTAACATATTGCATATAGTCTTTAATGTGTACATTAAAACATCTGTATTTATTTAATAAGCTATTCATAAAGCAATAATTGGCAAAACCCAACATTAGGCTTAATTTAGTGAAGTAAACACTAAAAGTCTTCTTGCAGATCGAAAGGACGCTAGCCAACGTGACATATGCTTCCTTTCAAAAAATATATGCCTACACCAAATAAAAAACGATGATTTGAAAGATTTTGAATTTCCCTTAAGGATTTTGGATTCGAACCAAAAACGCAGATTTTTTAAAAGAAAGATAGTTCAGTACATTTTATATATTACGCTCATTAGCAGATCCATAGAAAAATCATGAACGGCGTGCATGTTTCAAAACGAGTGAATCAAAATACCCGGAGAACAGACGGTGTCATTTTGAAAACTATAATATGACACCATGCGTTGTCAAAACAACAACCAGTGTTCATGATCTGAAAATGTAATGGTTACGAATTTATTAAAAACAACAAGTAAGAAAAGTCTATAGTCTGGCGGGACCGACTATATTATACCCTGAACCACTTTGTAGGTCCACATTTTCGATACCTACACTCTAAAAAATCGCTTCTGTAACATATACCCCAAACACATTTTACTTCAAGCATATGTATTTTCAGGATTGGTCCAAACAAAATGTTGTTTGTATTGTTCAAACATATTATGTTTCACCTTAGGCATACACGGGTAGAAAAAAATTTTAATGAAATTTTATTTATGTATATATATTTTTATGGCACCAATTGGTTACTTCCATTCTTTTACTTGCAGCATACTCTCTAGGTCTCTCTTCCTAAACACATATATGTTTATAGGCTATGTCTAAATTAATATATGTTTGTATCCAAGCATATTATATTTACAAACATTTTATGTCCCAAACATAACATGTTGTAACATTGTACGGTGCAGTCATAGTTGCTGCGGGCAATCAAACCAAAACATATTGCATACAGTACTTCCTATTGCTCTCATCATTTCCTATCGTTAGCACAACTCTCATTACTGGCTACAGAATTACAATAACACATCTAATATGCAAATATTCGTTGACTTTTGTATACCAACTTCACTCATAACTGTTCCAAAATGTTTTTCTATTTTTTTTGTCTTTATTACCTTTGAACAAACCAATTGATTCGAAAATATTTTTGTACACTTTTTTATTTGGAAATTTTTGGGAGAAATCTGCAAAAAGGCTTGCAGATTTAAACAAACATATTAACATATATGTCCCAATCATGTTATGCTAGTTTATGAACATTGTATGCTTGAACTCAAAAATATTGTGTTAAACAACTTGAATTCCGAACATATAATTTTTACACCCAAACATATGAAAACAGTCTTTTTCGTCCGTGTACTATATCAAAGCCGTCAAATGTGTTATGTGCTGTTATAAGAGTGTATGTTCCCATATACATATATTTAAATCAGATCCGATCTGGATAAAAATTTGTTAGACGTCTACAAAATCAATACACCTAAAATTTTAGTCGGCTAATGTCCAGGGGTGGAACACAATGTTAGTAAAAAACAAGTATATAAAGCAGTAAATTCGGCCGGGCAGAATTTTAAATACCCACCACCATGAATCAAATATGATAGTTTACTTTGAAAACTCTTCGTCGTAGTGGGTACCATTTGCTACTCGCAAACAAATCGGCTAGAAAACATAGTCTCTAGACGCCCAAGAAGTAAAAATCGAGAGATCAGTCTATATGGGGGTTATACCAAAAAATGGGCCGATATACCTCAATTTCGGCACACTTATTTGTGGTCTAAAAATACCTCTAGATTTCGAATTTCAGCAAATCGGGTAATAAATACAGTTTATAGAAGCTCAAGAAATTCAGGCAAAGCGGATGGTAAATATAGTTTCTAGAAGCCCAAGAAGCAAAATCGGGAGATCGGTCTATATGGGGGCTATACCAAAAAATTGACCGATGGGCACCATTTTCGGCACACCTTTTTATGGTCCCAAAATACCTCTAGATTTCCAATTTGAGGTAAATCGGATGGTAAATATAGTTTCTAGACGCCCAAGAAGCAAAATCTGGAGATCGGTCTATATGGGGGCTATACCAAAACTTGGACCGATACAGACCATTTTCGACACACATCCTTATGGTCCTAAAATACCTCTAGATTTTAAATTTCAGACAAATCGGATAGAAAATACTGTTTCTAGACACCTAAGAAGCAAAATCGGGAGATCGGTCTATATGGGGGCTATACCAAAACATGGACCGATACGGACCATTTTCGACACACCTCTTTATGGTCCACAAGTACCTCTGGATTTCCAATTTCAGGCAAATCTGATAAAAACTACGGTTTTTATAGGCCCAAGACCCCAAATCAGGAGGTTGGTTTATATGGGGACTATATCAAAACTTGGACCGATATAGCCCATCTTCGAACTTGACCTGCCTGCAAACGAAAAACTAATCTGTGCCAAATTTGGGGACGATAGCGCTACTATTGAAGGCTGTAGCGTGATTACAACAGACAGACAGACAGACGGACAGACGGACATGCTTATATCGTCTTAGAATTTCTCCCTGATCAAGAATATATATACTTTATATAGTCGGAAATCGATATTTCGATGTGTTACAAACGGAATGACAAACTTATTATACCCCCGTCACCATTTTATGGTGGTGGGTATAAAAAAATATGGGAAATATTTAAATCGGAGTCAATTTTGAGGCAACTTTGTACTTATGATTTATCGGTCAATAGATGTAAATTAGAATTATAGGAAAATTGGATTTTTTTTTTCCAGTGGAGCAAGTTTTCCACTTAAAAGTGGCGAGTATTTTGGCGATTTTTCTCAAATTGGAAAAACACATATATGAAAGCTTTACTAAATCTAAACCGATTTCAACTAAATTTGAAATGCATACCAAAAATGTTAATTCTACTCCCTGTGCAAAATTTCACGTAAATCGGATTACAACTTTTACTTCTGTGGTCATTTTACGAAAGATATGTATGGGAGGTATACCTAAATCTGAACCAATTTCAGCCAAAATTAGCGTGCACATCAAAAACCTTAATTCTACTCCCTGTGCAAAGTTTCAACTAAATCGGAATAAAACTTTGGTATCTGTTGTTATATGTGTCTAAATCGGGCGAAAGATATATATGGGAGCTATATCTAAATCTGAACCGATTTCAATAAAATTTGGCATACTTGACTTTAGTACCACTTTTTCTCTTTGTGCAACCAAATTGAGGTAAAACTGTGGCTTTTGGGGCCATATAAGTGCATATCGGGCAAAAGATATATATGGGAGGTATATCTAAATCTGAACCGATTTCAATAAAATTTGGCATATTTGACTACAACAATTGCTCTCATAGTGCAAAATTTCAAGCAAATAGATATATATATCTAAATCTGAACCGATTTATTCCAAAATCAATAGGGTTCTACTCTGACCCAAAACAGGAACTTGTGGCAAAAATGTTATTTCCATTCCCTGTGCACAATTTTAAGTAAATCGGAGGGAAATTTTGATCTACGGACGACAGATATATATGGGAGCTCTATCTAAATCTGAACCGATTTCAACCAAATTTGGTACGTATATTGATTATACTCCCTGTGCAAAATTTCACGTAACTCGGAGTAAAACTTTGACCTCTGGGGCCATAGGAGTGTAAATCGGGCGAAAGCCATATATGGAAGTGACATATATCTAAATCTGAACCGATTTCAAGCAACTTGGGTGTGCATATTTACAATGTTAATTCTACTCCCTGGGCAAAATTTCACGCAAATCGGAACAATATATTGGCCTCTGGGTCCATAGAAGTGTAAATCGGGCGAATGCTATATTTGAATCTGAACCGATTTGACTGATATTCTGCAAAATTGACGAGACTCACAATATATTATATTACACGAAATTAGAAGAAGATCGGTTGATAAATATGTCATCTATGACCAGATCGGTTATAAATATATATGGCAGCTATATCTAAATCTGAACCGATTTTTTCCAAAATCAATAGGGATTGTCTTTGAGCCAAAAAAGGACCCTATGCCATATTTGAGGACGATCGGACTTAAACTGCGAGCTGGACTTTGCACACAAAAATACATCAACAGACATACAGTCAGACGGACAAACAGACGGACATCGCAAAATCGATTCAGAATATAATTCTAAGCGGATTGGTATACTAAAAGATAGGTCTATGACTATTCCTTCTCGTCGTTACATACAAATGCACAAACGTATTATACCCTGTACCACATTATAAACAACACATTACCGTAACTCGAACCCCGATTTTCTGCTCCATACACGTTAAAAGTCGCCTTAGCACATTACATAACCGACGGAGTTGTCAAAGAAAAACGAAAGGCGTTCATGATATCGAGAACGCCCGTCGACGAAACCATGAATATTCCGGTTTTATTTTTCGTGACCGTTTCCGTTTCATTTTGTTACCGTACGTTCACGATTTTGAAACGTAATTTTTTCTATTAGTGTACAGTGTAGCAGAAACTCCGTCTGACCTTATCTTATGTATCTTCTACCATGGATTGCGCACAAAGTTATACTATAGACTGTCATCCACAATCGAATTACTTGAGTTGTGGTATATTAAACATGTTTAATATCCCAGCAAAAAAAAAAAAAAACGCCGCCAAAAAAGGAGTGAAAATGTTCCTTTTGGGCTTGGGCTTGTCATAGGACGGATCGTATCAACAGCCGTTGCACTGAACTTGCATCATTTTGAAGGTGTGATTCGAATTCAGTGTTTTAGATTTGAATAAACAAATTTTGTCAATTTTGCCAAATAATAATTTTCATAATTTTGTATGGTTTTTTTGATTTTTGGCCTCAAGTGTTTTCAAAAATTCGCAATTTTCTAGGATTTTTCGACAAAATTTTAATAATGACCCATTTGAAACAAAAAAAGGTAAAATTACCCATTAAAAATATGAGAACAGAGAGTTGAAAAAAATTAAATTAAAAGAACTTCGTGTGTAGTTAAAATAAAGAACTTCTTTCACCCAAAAAAAGTGAACCCACCGTGGAAGAAAATGTAGGTTTATTTTAGGAAATTTTAACTAAAATAATTTTCTACTTGCAACATGTTACAAATAAGTTAATACCTATTGTCAAATTGAACACAATTTTTTAAAAATAATTAATTTTTTTCTGTTGTTTAAGAAAATTTCATATGTTGAAAGAAACAAGTATATACAGTAGTAAGTTCGGCCGGGCCGAATCTTAAATACCCACCACCATGAATCAAATATAATAGTTCCCTTTGAAAATTTCAGGAGGGTTTGATGACAGACATTTTCCCAAGCAGATCAGTTCAACCAGTACGCTTCCCACAGATAAATGTTAAGATTTTACCTATGAAGACTAGATCAGATTCTGAATTTATAAGAACCATTTCTTGTTTGAGTTTTAGAGGAATCATAAACGTCTCTTGTAAGTGTGCTAGAAAATGATGGAAAACTGCCTTGATATGAAATCTATAATCTGTGGATTTTCATCCCAATTATTTAAATGACTACGAGAAGTACAATCTGGAAATTTTGCATTCAGTTTCAAGCAATTTTCATGATCGGTGCGCCTTTTATACCCTCGGTCTATATGGGGGCCTTACCAAATGGACCGATAAAACTAAATCATATACACTTTGTTATGGGTGCCAGTATATTTTCAATTTGTGGCAAATCGGATAAAATCTACAATTTCTAGAAACCCTACGAGTTAACTCGGGAGTTCGGTGTAATGGGGGCTATACCAAAACATGGAAAGATACATACAGTATTCAGCACATTTAATTGTAGTTCTAGAATCTAGACTCCAAATCGGAGGGCCGGTTTCTAAGGGGGCTATATCAAAAACTGTACCGATACTCAATATATTCGGCACATCCCTTTATGGTCCTAGAATACCTCTAGATTTCCAATTTCAGGCAAATTGGACAAAAACTACAGTTTTTATATGCCCAAGACCCCAAATCGGGAGGTCGAACTTGACCTGCCTGTAAACAAAAGACGAATCTGTGCCAATTTTCAGGACGATAGCGCCATTATTGAAGGCTGTAGCGTGATTACAACAGACAGACGGACATACTTATATCGTCTTAGAATTTCTCCCTGATTAAGAATATATATACTTCATATAGTCGGATATCGATATTTCGATGTGTTGCAAACGGAATGACAAACTTATTATACCCCCGTCACCATTCTATGAGGGTGGGTATAAAAATTGGATTTAATAATTGTTAAAATGTCTTTAGCACTGTTCGAAGTTCGAGACAGGTACAATTTTAGTAAAATTTACTCATTTGAGAGACTTATGAACTCACTTTAAGCATCTGCCATTTTAGGAAAATATGAACTATTTTATGTTTTAGTAAAATTGTGCACAATATTTGTATACAACTTTTTTTATTTTTAATGCACCCACAAAGAGTGACTGTTTGGTGCGGTTTATGGGCTGGCGGCATCATCGGGACGTATTTTTTCTAAAATGAGGCCGGTCAGACAGTTATTGTGAATGGTGTTCGCTATCGTGAGATGATAACGAACTTTTTATGGCCCGAATTGGAAGATATGGATGTGGACGAATTGTTGTTTCAGCGGGACGGTGCCACTTGCCACACAGCTCACGAAACAATGGCTCTTTTGCGCAACAAATTCAATGGCCGTGTTATCTCACGTAGTGGCGATGTCAATTGGCCGCCAAGATCATGTGATTTGACACCGTTGGACTTTTTTCTTTGGGGTTATTTGAAAGAAAAGGTGTACGTCGATAAGTCAGCAACAATTCAAGAGCTAAAGGATGAGATAATTCGGCACATTAACGGCATAGAACCTCCATTATTCCTCAGCGTCATCGAAAATTTGGACCATCGGATGGAGGTGTGCCACCGAGGTCGAGGCGCCCATTTGGCCGATATTTTATTCCATACATAATTGAGCAATACCAATATATAATAATAAAATAAAATTACAATAATTTCCTAAATAGTTTGTGTTTTACTCAAAATCAACATCGGGCCTTGAAATTTTAACCACCCTTTATATATTTCCCAAACATAATATGTTCTGGCGTTTGCAACTACCTGTCACACTGTACTATTTTCTTATTTAATCACATTATTTTTTTGTTTCGCTTTTACCTAGGAAAGTTATAAGGACCCAACAAGACAGACACACAAAAAATTATCACCAAAATTTTTTCAATTAAACACTTAATTGAATTTGGAAACGGATTCAATTAATATGTTAATTGATTCAATTAATTATTTAATCAAATCCGAATAAAAACCAATTAAAAAAATGATTGATATTTGTTACGTTTCCAATTAAAATATTAATTGATTCAATCAATTTGTTAATCAATTCAGAAATAATTTTCAATTACAAACGTGATGGAAATTTTTTCCGTTTCCAAATACACATGTGATTGATCCAATCACCTTTGTGATTGAAACTGAATAATTTTGAGCAATGGAAAGAGCGAAAAGAGAACAAGAGAATGGGTATTTATTCAAGAATGTATGATGGAGAGATCAGTCTGTGGAAGTAACTCGTAACGAACGGTTGGGTTTTTCGCGTAAATTGAAAAACATGATTGGCGACATTCTGTCTGCTGCATTCAAAATGTGTGCATAAATATTTTGAACGCAACAACAAATCATAAAAAAAAGAAATAAATAAAGTGTGCAACAACAAACGGCCACATGTAAAGGTTTGGAAAAAATATATGACAGAACGCATTTGAAATTACCTGTGTTTGTCTTTTGTGGTCTTGTAAAAATGGAAAACAATCTACGTTTATTGAAGGTAAGAAATTGTGAAATGTGAATACCGTTTTCCATTGAAGCCTGTTAACATTAAACGGACTAAAATAATATATTTTTTATTCATTGCTTTTAGTGACCAATTTTATATCGTGAAATTGACCAATCAATCCCATCAACTCCATCATTTTATCAAATATATAATAATATGTTTGCAACAAAAAAGTGGGTACCGTATTGATCTTTTAAAATTATAATTTTTTCACTCCTAGTTTTCTTAAAACCAAGAGCGGTATGGGTTTGTTGGAAGATTCACCTTGAAGTTGCGAATTAGCGTTGGCATTAAATTGCATTTTTGTTTTACCTGCCTTTTTCAGTTTGAACCCAAGTAGAGAGCAGTATATCTGGTATATAAACTAATGAGCTGAATTATGTAATGGTAAAAAAGTTCTTTCTTTAGGATTTAAAAATATGAAAATATCCGAAAATAATAAAAATATGTATTTTCCATTTATATATTTTTCTATTTCCAGAATTTGCAAAGTATCATCAATATAATACCAAATATTACATTGCTTTCCCATTATTTTTGTCTTTGATTGGTTCAAATTTTAATAGACGATTTTAATGTGTGGAAATTTCGGAAAGGAATTGTTACTAAAATTAAATTACCGAGCTCCTTAATACACCTTTTTATGCTAATAGACTACAACTGCAAAAGAAGATTATAAATCTGCAACCTGGAACTAAGAATTTAACTTGATATTCTATGCAGGTAATGTTTAACAAAATTAACTTTTAATTGAACAAAATTAAATTCGAATTATTCTGTTTACTTTCAGAAAAACTAATTTAGCTTACAGGCTGCTAATTTATTGGAAATCTAGGCGCATCTACATATTAGAAGGAACATGCTAACATGGTTATTATTATAAGGAAGATAATGATTTATATAATTTATTTTTTCGCCCTATAGTTGTTATTGATAGTACACTGTTAGAAAAATATGTTTTTCATATGTTCCGATATAAACAAAAAGTGTTTCGGGCACAATTTTTAAACACAATATATTTAAGTGCAAACATGCAATGTTCCTAAATTAACTCTAAATGTTTGGGACACATATGTTAGTATGTTAGAATATATTATGTTTGGGGCATGAATGTTTCATAAAAATAATATGTGTGAATGTAAACATATATACATTTACAAATTTCGAGTAAACATATATATGTTGTGATATTTTATTCAGAGAGCGACAGAGAGAGAGAAAGTATAGAGAAAGAAATAGAAATGGAAACCGGGAGGGTTGACGAAAGATATCAACATAACACAGCGAGAGAATCAAAAGAGAGCAACTTGTGTGAAATTGTTTGTATGTTGTTTCGGAAAACTGTTTTATGACAAGGCCAAAAATTTGATATGCTTAAGTCTAAATATTATTTAATTTGAATATTAGAATGAGTATTCGGAGTAAAGAGAATAGACATTTAAAAAAAAATAACAGCATGTAAAAAACTGTACACCCCTAAATAAATTTATGTGTATATTATAAAATTATTTATGTATGTTTATACTCGACTCCACGTTCTTCTTTTGTTAGAGTTTTTGGATTCCTTCCAAAATTTCAAACTTTTGTACCAAAAACAGTTTTTTATTACAAAATTTTTCCAATAAAAAAATAATATTTTATCCAAAAGCTCAGTCCATTTCGTTTATATCAAGCACTGTTTCTGACTGTTAATAACCCACATTTCGAAGTTTCATTATAAAAATTTAATATAGTATAAATATAAATGTGTAAATTAAAAAAAAAATTGGTGTACGGTCGGAGCAGGGATTGAACCCACGACCCTTTGCATGAAAGGCGGACATGCTAACCATTGCTCCACGTGGCAAACAAATGTATGTTTCTGTTAAATAATGTTTTGTTTGCATCGGCTCGTCGGCGCTGCAGACTATGCTACATAAATATAACTTATAACGATAATTGTCTATTGATGGCAATAACAGCTACGTAGCCCAGTAGATAGTGTGATGGCTTACAAACTGTATGGTCCTCGGTTCGATTCTCCGTCCAGGAGAATGGTAACAATTAAAAAAATTATAAAATTGAATAATTTCTTCAACATTATTTGTATTACAGAAAAGGGTGCCAAGAACTAAAAAATTTCGTGGAAATGAAAATTATGTGAGGGAATGAGCACAATCTTCTTTGGGGAGAATTCTTCCAAGCATATAAAATTTTTGGGGTCAAAATGCTTCCAAACATACAATATGTTCACATAAGACAAACATATTAATGTTTCGGCAGTATCCAATAATATATATGCTTCCTGCAAAATATGTTTGGAACATATGTTAGAGAAGCGATTTTTTTTGAGGGTGTAGTTGTATTTGTAAGTTATGTTAGAACAATACACAAATGACAAGAACCAAATTTATTTGTCTATTGCATAATTCAAAAAATAATAAAATATTAAATATGTTTTATAAAAAACACATATTTTCTTTTATTTCAAAAGAAAAAAAAACTAAATACGATTTTGGGGTCGCAATATATAAATTTTTTGATCGAAATTTATAGCCAATTTCAATTAATTATTTAATTGAATGAATCAAGTAGTTGATTGATTTTTGTCGCGAAATTAATTAATATTTTAATTGATTCAATTAAAACTGTGATTGAATTTTATGTTAAAAATCAATCACGTTTTTAATTGATTCAATCACACAATTAATTGATTCCGTGACAAAAGTCAATTAAATTTTTAATTAAAAATCGTGTTGGGTTTCAATCAAAATGGGTGATTGATACTATCATTTTCGTGATTGAAGACATTTCAATTAAAAAAATGATTGAATCCGCGATTTTCGTGATTGAAATCAAAAATTTTTTTGTGTGTAGAAACTTCTACGAAAGACTGTCATCCACAATCGAATCACACATCGTTTTCTAAATTGTGAGTTAGTCCATACGTGGTATATATTAGACAAAAATGTTATGTGTAGTTAAGTCTACAAATAATTACAAATCGATATGGACTTTTTGCACGGTACGTAGAGAACCAGAATTGAAATATGGGGGTCGCTTATATGGGGGCTATATACAATTATGAACTTGATATGGACCAATTTTTGTGTGATTGGAAATCGATTTATCTGAGGGATATATATAACTATAGACCGATATGGACCTAGTTACACATGGTTGTTAACGACCATATACTAGCGCAATGTACCAAATTTCAACTCCCTCGGATGAAATTTGCGCCTCCAAGAGGCTCCAAACCCAAATCTCGGGATGGGTTTATATGGGGGCTATATATGATTATGGACTGATATGGACCACTTTCGGCGGTTATTAAATATCATATACGATCACCACGTACCAAATTTCAAGCAGATCGGATGAATTTTGCTTCTCCAAAAGGGGGGATCGGTTTATATGGGGGCTATATATAATTATGGGCTGATAGGAACCAATTCCTGCATGGTTGTTGGATACCATATGTTGTTGGATACCATATGCTAACACCATGTACCAAATTTCAGCCGGATCGGATGAAATTTGCTTCTCTTAGAGGCCTCGCAAGTCAAATCGGGGGATCGGTTTATATAGGGGCTATATATAATTATGGACCAATGTGGACCAATTTTTGCATGGTTGTTAGAGACCATATACTAACACCATGTACCAAATTTCAGCCGGATCGGATGAAATTTGCTTCTCTTAGAGGCCTCGCAAACCAAATTTGGGGGTCCGTTCATATGGGGGCTATACGTAAAAGTGGACCGATATGGCCCATTTGCAATACCATCCGACCTACATCAATAACAACTACTTGTGCAAAGTTTCAAGTCGATAGCTTATTTCCTTCGGAAGTTAGCGTGATTTCAACAGACGGACGGACGGACATGCTCAGATCGACTCAGAATTTCACCACGACCCAGAATATATATACTTTATGGGGTCTTAGAGCAATATTTCGATGTGTTACAAACGGAATGACAAAGTTAATATACCCCCCATCCTATGGTGGAGGGTATAAAAACGGATCGTAGGTATATCATTGTGCAATTTTATCGCAAACTTATGTCATAGGCGTTTGTTTGGAATAATTCGATAAAATGGCTGCCAAAAATTATAATCAGGATATTATTATTATTATTTTTTAAAGGCGCTTTTGGGATGAGAACAACTCATATACTATTCTACCAAAATGACCGATAGAAGCATAAAACATTTCCTTATTTGGTGTTCTAAAAGAAACAAGGAAAAAAATGGGAGGAGTCTAGAAAAACAATTTTACAACAAAAATAACATTTTTGGAAATTCCAAATTGTGGAGTATACAACTTTTAATCTTAAGCACACAGTTTTTTCTTTTAAAATCCGTAAAATTTTGTAGGGAATGCAGTTAAGAAAAGAAAATAAAGATCCGTCCAAAAGCGACCCTACTTTGTTGAAATTTTGCGCAAACTCGCAAACTATAACAAATACTCGCACACGCAAGTTCTATCGAAAGCGGTTCATAATTGCGGATTTGACAGCTAAAACATAATTTCATACACCGAGGTGACCAACTTTCAAAGACTACAGGTCAGGACCCACAAACTTACAAGCTTAAAGTAAAACACCTCAGATTTCATACAAAAACTTTTGCTGATATCTTTATCCGTTCAAAAGTTTGCAGAATTATTTCCAACAAAGCGATTGGGAACCACTGTGCGCCGCTACACACATATTAAGCACCCAACGCTCTTAGCGAAACAGATGATAGGGTCAAGGCCGAATTCAGGGGGGGGGGGGGTGAGGGGGATCAAACCCCCCCGAAATGAATGAATATTTTTATATAAATAAATATATATTTTTAGCTGCATAGAAACATTTTATCGAAGATGTTGAAGAAAAGCTGGAGGTTTTATTTTGAAAAACGCTTACCTATAAAACTTGCACAAATCATAGAATACTAGTTGAAAAGCCCGTCAAACGACGGGCACCACACCACAAATTTCATTTTTGGAAAATGTATTTCTGCTTTTTATGTGTGTAAATCTGCAGGATTGGTAAGGGTTCTAGAGAAATGGAAAATGGAAGCTGGTGAATCTGGTTCCCCAAAAGATTGTACCCAAAGGTATAACTCAGCAAAATCCAATCCAATGGTCGAAATATGGAACGGAAAAAATGTAATCGAATAAAGGCAGGATTAGCACGGGAAGCAAATTCTCGATATAGTAGTTGAGCGGTTCTAGGATTTCTTACCAGTGTTGTAGTGAAAGACGGATAAAAGCGAAGGTTTTTTCAGCAAGACGGAATTCAACTTTATTGTTTGAAGGTGTTAACAAGATTGATTTAGTGATACTTCAGTACGCCATTTCAATGTATTGTACATAGGTAATTTAACGAAGTAGATAAGTTTTTTCTTACGAACTAAACGACCTCTGCAGGTGAGGTTTTTTTTACAGAGATGGGAAACGTTTTTCACACGAACATTTCCGCCTCCTCTTGCAGTAATGCAATTCTTAAAACAAAAATTAGGATATATTACTTTACTTCAATAGTTGAAATTAAAAAAAAACTTAAAAAATTGATTTATGCGTTAATGAAATTCAATTTGCAAATTTGGTAACTTATGAGACATGTGAGAAATGGTAAATAAATTGATCTAAGCGGAACAGGAACCGGAAAGGACCCATCCAAAAATGGTGTTTAACGCAACGGGTAGACCCGAGTTACTGGTGATTAATCCAGGCTGAATTATTTTAGAATATATATCTGCGCCAAAGACCAGCGCAAAGGGTCCACTTTTGTAGAATTGAGGGTCGGCTAATGTCAAGTTGGGAAATTTAGATGCGGTCGATTTTGGCAGAGATTTCTTTGGGGTGTCCATAGAAATTCGATTGTTGACAATCATCATTGCTTCCACGGATATGTAAGGAGGTTGCCGAGATCGAATGGTTACGGGACATATAGTTTCCTCACCGAGTGTCGTCTTCGGAAGATTGAGATCTTCAACTAGGCGGTATGAAATTTTGCTAACGGAAGTACATTGGTCTATAACTGCCCTGACTGGGTGCCGTTTGGTGCCATGTAAAACTTCGACTATTGCGGTAGGAAAAAGCGTTGTTGAGTTGGGGCTAGTTATAGACTCAAGACTGAGAGTTTTCGGAATAGTTGAAGATGACTTCCTTCTTGATGTAGATCGGTCAACACGTAACTGTTTTTCACTATGGAGGGGAATCTGAGTATGGCCTTTTTGATGGATATGCAACGAGGAATGATGATTGCCACCACAGTGTTTGCATCCAAGTGATGAAAAACAGGATCCGGAAGAATGTTTATGGGCAAGGCAATTGGTGCAATAATTGTGTGAAATGACAACTTGCAATCGTTTCTCAACCGACATCTTCTGGAACTTTTGGCATTTGCTTAGACCATGGACACCTTTGCAAATCCTACATGAATATTGCCTCTTAACATGGGGGATCTTCGTAACTCTGCTTTGGACGGAAGACATTCTGTAATGATAGGGATTGATATTATACGAATTTTAACATGGAGGAAGAAGTACAATTTTCACAAGGGGACGAGTAATTATTCCTTTTGCCGTCAGAATATCTACTACTCGAACTAAATTATCTTTCCCTGGATATATTTTCGAAACTCTTCCCAATTTCCATTCAGTCGGAGGTAGGCAGTCGTCGCGGATAACAACCATGGAACCTACTTCGATATTTTTCTGAGGTGTTTGCCATTTCATGCGTTTATGCATTTCCTTTAAATACTCATGCTTCCATCGAATACTGAATTGTTGGCACAAAGCTTTTACTTTACGCCACCGGTTCATAACGGATAGATTAGTTTCAGATTCAGATGGCTCACATACGGAAAGGATCGGACCACCAGTTAGGAAATGTCCTGGTGTTAAGGAGAGCATATCGTTTGGATTTTCAGACATTGGGGAAATCGGTCTAGAATTCAGGCACGCTTCTATTCGGGCTAAAATTGTCGAGAATTCTTCAAATGTAAATCGATGATCCCCCGCTATCTTTCGGAAATGCTGTTTAAAACTTTTTACCCCAGCTTCCCAAAGACCGCCCATATGCGGAGCTCCAGGTGGAATAAAGTGCCATGAAATTTCTTGATGAGAGAAATGAGAAGAAATAGATTCTCGCGAACATCGGATTACATTTTGTGCAAGTTCTCTGGACGCACCCACAAAATTTTTGCCATTGTCTGAGTAAAGATTTTTCGGACAACCACGGCGTGAAACAAAACGATGAAATGCTGCCAGGAAGTCTGGAGTCGAAAGGGTGGAAGTAATTTCTAGATGAATGGCTCGAGTTGCGAAGCACACGAAAATGCAAACGTACCCTTTTGAAATGAGACGTGAACGGCCAGCATATGCCTTGATGTCGAAAGGACCAGCAAAATCTAGTCCTGTATTTGTAAACGGCCTGGAAAGCGTTGTTCGCTCAGGGGGTAGAGTGCCCATTAACTGCTTCTGGAGTTTGTGTTTCGAAATGACACATATTTTACAGTTATGGATTGTGGACTTTATAAGGTTCTTAGCTTTTGGAATCCAGAACTGAAGCCTTAGCATTCGGAGCATTAAATTATTTCCTCCATGTAATGTGATCTGATGAATGAATTTGAGCAACAATCTCGAAAAATTGGAATTATATGGTAATATTATTGGATACTGCTCGTAGTATGTTAGACTTTCAGATCCAGCAATTCGACTACAAACTCGCATAAGGCCAGTGGAGTCTAGGAACGGATTGAGATTCGAAATCGAACTGGACGGAGGAATGACTTTTGATTGTGTTAGATTTTTATACTCATTCGGATATGTATATTTTTGTGCCAGCATGATTAAACTATTCCTAGTTTTTTCAATGTCTTCTCTTTTCAATTGAATGGGGTCGGATGAGGGAGAAATTTTGCGAATTTTGGAAATAAATTTGTAAACGTATGATAATACTCTTAGCGCTCGTCCGAAAGAAGAAAATCGAGCTAGAGGATCATCGTATTCACGAAAGTAGGCGAAATGAGAAGAAATCTTTTTCTCCAGAAGATTTTCATCGATTTCTTCGGTTATTGAATTCGGCCATAGGCTTGCGGAAAGTTGTAACCAGGAGGGACCACGCCACCATAATTCGTTCTCGAACATTTCAGACGGATATGCTCCACGGGATGCTATATCAGCCGGATTGTGCTTGGATTCGACATGAAACCAATTGTCAACATTGACTATTTCGGATATTCTAGAAACACGGTTTGCTACGAATGTCTTCCAAGAAAAAGCAGGCTTTTTTAACCAGGCCAGAACAATCATAGAATCGGTCCAGCAAAAGATTTTAATATTAGGGAAGGGAAAAATCTCCATCAAGGACTCAATAGCATCAGCAAGCAAAACTGCTCCGCACAGCTCAAGACGTGGAATGGAAATAGTCTTGAGAGGAGCAACTTTTGATTTTGCCGTGAGCAAGTGTATTTGAACGACACCATCAGGTGTTTCAGATCGAATGTAGATTGCAGCGGCATAAGCTTTCTCGGATGCGTCGCAAAAACCATGCAACTGCACCTCGCAACCGGGTTGGTATTGAACCCAACGAGGAATTCTTATTCTCTCAATGGACGGATAGTTTTCTAAGAAATTTTTCCATGTCGCTAGTAATTCACATGGTATAGGATGGTCCCAGTCGACCTTGGACGACCATATATCTCGCATCAACAGTTTGGCTGTAACGATATAGGGACACAACCACCCTGCAGGATCGAACAATTTCGATATCTCGGATAATATTTGTCTTTTCGTCGGGGATTTGGAGGATTTAATTGCCTGAGCGTGGAAATAAAAGTAGTCGTTCTTGGCGTTCCACCTTACACCTAAAGTTTTCGCCAAACTACTATCGTCAAACTGAAGGAAGTCTTCGTTAAGCAAATATTCCTTTGGTATAGTGCGGAGGAATTCTGTGGAATTTGAAGTCCATTTCCTCAACGAAAATCCAGCGGAATTTAAAGCGGATGTCAGTTCTGTCTGTGCCCGAATGGCCGAAGAAATATCAGGACTTCCGGCTAGGATATCGTCCACGTACATGGAAGACATAAGGATTTGACTGGCCAATGGAAAAGTATTTTTCACATCAGTAGCCAGCTGCTGTAAAGTGCGAAGTGCCAAGTACGGAGCACAATTCAAGCCGAATGTTACCGTTTTCAATTCGTACTCACGTAAATCTTCGGTCGGATTATTTCGATAAATAATTCTTTGAAAGGGAGTGTGTTTTGGAGCCACGGAAATTTGACGATACATTTTTTCAATATCGCTGTTAAAAACGATTTTGAAAAATCGCCATTGAAGCAAAAGACTCGTTAAGTCAAGTTGCAAGGAAGGGCCACAATGAAGGACGTCATTCAGACTGATTCCATTTGAAGTCGGATTTGAAGCGTTAAAAACCACTCGAAGCTTCGTTGTAACGCTGTCGGGACGGATTACGGCATGGTGAGGCAAATAGTATCGATCGAC
The DNA here is from genome assembly GCF_050003625.1 of Haematobia irritans. Classification (NCBI taxonomy): domain Eukaryota; kingdom Metazoa; phylum Arthropoda; class Insecta; order Diptera; family Muscidae; genus Haematobia; species Haematobia irritans. Next base: position 113,344,411 of record NC_134397.1, read on the forward strand.
ATTTTCCAAAGGATGGGAGAGAATTTCTTTCATATGACCTAGTTGCAAATATTCACTAACAACTTCGTCATATTGATTTTTGAGTTCAGGTGTACGAAGCAAACGATTCTCATTACGGAAATACTGTGCAATTGCATTTTTCTTCGAGTATCCCAGTTTTAAAGTCTTTTGAAATTCTTCCTTGAATGGTAATTGCACGATATAGCGCCCAGACGGATCCCTTTCTGTTGTTTGGGAATATAAGTTTTCGCAAAACCTATCTGCTTCGGACATATACTTCCTTTTAGGAAGGTCTTCCACCTCAAAAAATTTAGAAATTTGTTTATCCAAAGCCAATTCATTGAAATAGGAAACGATTGTGCGAAAAGACGAAATGTTTTCGGATTGAATTGGCATTGGACCAGTCAAAATCCAACCAAATATCGTTTCTTGGGCCATAAGGGACCCACAAACTTGCCGCTTTATTCCGTCAAGCATGACTTGTGGAATGAGATCGGCGCCAATTAGAACATCGATATAAGATGTTTTGAAAAACTCCGGATCAGCTAATTCGATATTTGGCAGATGGGAAAACATTTCCATGTTTGTCGAAAAGGTTGGTAACGATGAGGTGAGTTGTGGAAGTACAATGGCAGTAGTGTTAATAGAAATTTGGGAGTTAATTGGAGAACTTATACACAGATTGCATATTTTTTGAGAACGTGCTGAAATAGAACCATTGAGTCCAGAAATATGGGCCGATATTTTGTTGGCATTGAGCTTGAGAAGTTGGAAGAAATGCTCGGAAATGAAGGAGGCCTCAGAGCCCGAATCGAATAATGCTCTTGCCTTGAAAATATCGCCTTTGTGTAGAACATGAATAATAGCAGTCCCTAGCAACACTTGTCTAGAACTTGTAGCCGCGAACGACTGAACAGATTCTTCTCCGTTTTGGTAAGAGGATTCGGAAGTGGACTGTATAGCTTGAACGGAAGAACCGGATGTCGAAGCGGAAACGGAGTCGGTTTGAGGATTAGTTGAGGATGTACACAATAACGTATGATGTCGTCGCTTACACTTAAGACAGTTAAAAGCGCTTTTGCAATCCTTCACCGCATGATTCTTTGCAAAGCAGTTCAAACAAAGTTTGTATTTTTTTATTAAGCCCATTCTGTCGTTGTAACACATGTTTACGAATTTCGGACAAAGTCGGATGGAGTGTGATTGATTTGGACAAAGTTTGCATAAAGGAACTGCAAGGCTATTTTGATACGAATTCACTCGTTTTGGAGCGGAAACCTTTGGGGCTGTCACTTTCGGCACGTTTTTGGGAAAATCGTTTGGCTGCGAATTAGATGGATGATCACTTAGATCGAGCACCGTCTCCAATGTTTGATAACGACGAGTTAGGAATTCATCGAGCTCTCTCCAAAACGGGCATTCTGTCTTATTAACCACAGATTGTTCCCATAAGGATAATGTGGTTTCTGGAAGTTTTGTACAACACAGATAAACGAATATCGGATCCCAAGTCTGAATGTCTATATTGTACAACTTTAAGGCCGATATAATCCCATTAATTGTATTTTGGATTGACTTTATGGAATCTCCGGACTCGAGGGGAATTTTCTTTAAATTGAATAGGACCCTTAGCTGACTATTAATTAATAACCTTTTGTTTTCATAACGGACTTGGAGAGCCTTCCATGCGATGTCAAACCCCTCATTGGTCAACGGAGCCTTCCGAACAACTTCTCGAGCCTCATTCCTTGTTTTATTGTTTAGGTGAAAAAGCTTTTCAACAGGAGATAATCGTGAATTTCGGATATATATGGCCGTAAAGAGGTCTCTAAAAGATGGCCAAGAGAGGTAATCACCGTGAAATAATTCTGTATCGCACGGAGGAAGATGTAAAGTGGATGTCTCATGTCGGACTGAAGATGATTTGGAAAGTGATTGCAAGGATTGCTGAGATTCAATTGCCTCCCCTATTTTGGACATACATTCCACATAAGTCATATAAGTAGTCCGCTGTCGTGCTCTAATAGTCTCAAGATCGGCTCTGGCATCCTCGTCTTTAGAAGCCATCAGTTCTTGAACACTTTCTTCGTATTGCGGCTTAACTTGTCGCCAAATGTCCCGAAGTTCCTCCCTGTGAACTTCTAAGGTGTGGATCGAAGATGTGTTAAGAGATTCACCACAAATTTCAGCATTGAATATAATCAAGGCGTCCGAAATTTGGGTGAATTTGGTTATAGCGGACATTTCTAATCAGAAACAAGTAATACGAAAATGGAACCTCACAAATAAAGAAATATGAGGGAAAATTTAGAACAGAATTAAAAAAAAACAAAAATTATGGAAAATATATACGAAGAGTGGATAAGAACCCGTTTCTTTTATCTAAAATCGAAAGTTACAATTGAGCACCTTTCCAAAACGATAACTGTGACAAAGTTTAACAGAGTTGAAGGACTTCAAGGGTATTTTTGATGTTCGATGACAATTATGAAATAATCCGAAAGTATTTTTTAAAATAATAATTGACTATTGTGTATGAACAGGCGAAAGAAATCCAATATAAACTTTTTATCCCCCGATCATAAAAAAAAAAAAAAAATTCTCTTTTTTTGATCAGAAGATTTTAATTTCAATTTCCCGAAAAATATTTGATTTGTTTGATCCGACGATTTTATACTAATTTCACAAAAAATAGTCAATTTTTTGTTTTTTAATTATTAAGGATTTGTTATTTTTTTTTTCCAATCAATTTTAGTAGATTGAACTCCCACAACGGGTACGAATTACATTGGTTTCTTTTCCTCACGTGATATCTGGAAAATTTTGCTGAAATTTTGAATCGCATTTCACGATGAAGGAATTAATTCTGGAAATATTTTTTCATTTTTGAATAAAAAATGAAATAAAAACTCAACGCCGGACGTACGTATTGGAATATTTCTATTTCCTATATGTTGAATATCAATTTTAATTGGGAAAAGAAACGTTTGCATAGGCAATAGGATATGAGAGACGAAAAAAAAAAAAAAAAAACAAAAAAAAAAACAAACAAATATCGAAACCTCTATCGAAAATTCTAGACTCTTTTCCTTTGAGTGTCACACACGGAATTGATTTTATGGCACAAGCCAATAACAGCTTAGTAGAACTTTGGAAATTTAAATGTTTCACTCGAACTTGGGTTGGAAATTTTCCTGATGTGGAAATGTTATTCCATTTGGCGGAGTAAACCCTTAATATGGGACGGACGTTTTGGAGTAGGTCAGGTATTAAATATGAAATTTCATTCGCAGAAAAAAATTCGAGAATGAACAATAATAACATAAGCAATTGTGGGTTAGGAGTAAAAAAAGATTAGGTATCAAATCTTCCACACGAATTTTAAATCATCATTAGCTTTTTCGAAATAGTTTTTCTTTGAGTTTCAAAACTCAAATTTTAGCAAATTTCAAAAATTTTAAATTTCAGTTGAATAGTCCATTAGAAGTTCATGTTTCCATTTCTCTCAATTTTTGTTCTGTAGAAGTTCATATATGCCACATACAATAAAAACAATTTACATCCAAGTCGGAATTAGGTATTATGTAAACAAATTTCGAAATATATTTCCCCTTTTTTTGGCTAGAAACTGTTCCGTATTAGGGTTTCGAAGCAAACCAAAACCGAAAGAAATAACAATATTAGAAATTGTCACTAGGTTTCATTACCAAATTTACTTTCACTTCTCGGAATTACACAGTGTAGGAAGGGAGCAAACTACCATACATGAAGCTGGATGTAACTTGATAGTTTCTCTTTAGGTGCCGACAAGGAGGCCCCTCGTAATAACAATTTGGGAACCACTGCTTTTAAAAAACTATTCTGTATATTGGCAAATTAAATTTTCATAGCACGATCTTTCTAGTCAGACAAATATATTGGGAATTAAATTCGCAGATTTGTTCAAAAAACTCACTCCTTATACATTCACTTCACCTTCACTGGGACCCTTTTAAAGCAGATAATTTATGTTAGAATTCGGGACCAATGTTTTTTATAATAAATAAACTTAAAGAAAAAGACCAAACAACATATAATGCAGTTTTTTTTTTCTCACTGACAATTCGTGCCTTATGATCCAGTTATGCTGTAAATTCAGCTCGTGTTCCCAATTTCACTGCAAATTATTCACAAACCGTCGAATTTGTCGTATTTCTGCTCTATTCACTTTTGGGCGATTATCACGAATTTCTCCGGATTTTTGTAGAATATTTATCTTATTGTTATTTCTCTTTTAATAAATACAAAAATTAATTTCTTCCATCACCTTCACAAAAAACGTGACATTATCGTTCTCTCGGTATTACTTAATGAGATTAACTACGCTGCTATATTTGCTACCAGAAGTATGGAAGGGGAACTTGCGAGAGGTTGAAGTGTTATACGGATCAAGAGAGCTACTTATAACATAAATATCCCAGTGAGCAACAAATTAAGGGGCAACGAATAAACTGTGATACATATGTTCTCTGTGGAGGGGAAGTCTATTGCTGTGTAGTGATACCGTATGACGCTTCTCGCTTGAAGCTGTAGCTAGCATACGCGTAGGGGAGTAGCAATGGTATGACACTTTTGTTTCTCACTGATTGGGCAATGGTTTGCGGAGAATGTTATACCTACTGCATGTTTATATAGCAGTTTTAACACCAAAAGGTATCGAAGGGGAAATGCATGTGGGGAATTCGAAACGAACACTGCGCGATCAGTGGAGAAAACTAGAAAAAAAAAATCAAAAAGGGGAATTGCTAGAATTTGAGTTAGGGAAATTTGAAATTTGGTGAGAGCGGACAATATGATCTATATGTATATATAGATTAATGAAGTAACGAAAAAAAACTTGAGCAATTTTACATGTGATTTCTAATGATCGTTTTGGTTTTATTTTCCCTTATTTAATATTTGTATGACAAACCTCACCTTTTTCAAGGTGAACTTTAACGGAGGAGAAATTTAAGTGTGGATAACCTAAGTCTTGGATTTCTGACACAAAGCACTTATTGAAACGAAGATTGAATCCTTATCGAAACACGGAATTAAATAATGGACAACAATAGAAAGTTGGGAAATAGGTTTGAGTTTCTGACGGACTTTTTTTTTATTGATTTTCCTTATGAAAATTTTAAAGAGCACTTTTCCTTTAACACACAAAATGGTATGGTACTCACGGAAATTTTCCTTCTCTTTCGTTTGGGCGAATTTTACCTTTACAGCAATGGAATCAAATTGGACAGGATTACTTAGTTTTCTTTCAGGATATCCAGATCCGGTTCGAAGGACCTTGTAAATCTGCAGGATTGGTAAGGGTTCTAGAGAAATGGAAAATGGAAGCTGGTGAATCTGGTTCCCCAAAAGATTGTACCCAAAGGTATAACTCAGCAAAATCCAATCCAATGGTCGAAATATGGAACGGAAAAAATGTAATCGAATAAAGGCAGGATTAGCACGGGAAGCAAATTCTCGATATAGTAGTTGAGCGGTTCTAGGATTTCTTACCAGTGTTGTAGTGAAAGACGGATAAAAGCGAAGGTTTTTTCAGCAAGACGGAATTCAACTTTATTGTTTGAAGGTGTTAACAAGATTGATTTAGTGATACTTCAGTACGCCATTTCAATGTATTGTACATAGGTAATTTAACGAAGTAGATAAGTTTTTTCTTACGAACTAAACGACCTCTGCAGGTGAGGTTTTTTTTACAGAGATGGGAAACGTTTTTCACACGAACAATGTGTGTTTGTTGTTCTTTTTGTGAACATGACTCGCTTTGTTTGGCCATTGCAACAACAACGAAACAGCCAAACACACATGTGTAAATGAAATGGCGCAAAACCTGCGAAAAGAACCTGCATAATTCAGCGATGGAAGCAATAAAGAGATATTTCCAAACGTGCATATTCTTTTAAAAATTTTGGTCACTTTGCCAGTTACTCAGGGATGGAAAATACAATTTTTAAGAAAGTACAAAAAAGGTATTTTTTGAGCGGAAAGGTACTTTTACTAAATTTCACTGGAAGATTATTGTCAAGAGACTGAAATTTAAAGAAAATAAAATTTTGACAAAATTTTCTATATAAATAAAATTTTGCAAACATTTTCTATAGAAATAAAATTTTGCAAAAAAATTCTATAGAAAAAAAATTTTGCAAAATTTTTTCTATAGAAATAAAATTTTGCAAAAATTTCCTGTAGAAATACAATTTTTACAAAATTTTCAATTGAAATAAAATTTTGTCAAAATTTTCTATAAAAATAAAATTTTGCAAAAATTCTATATAGAAATAAAATTTTGACAACATTAAAAATAAAAAATCGATAATATAGAATCGCATTCTTTTTTCGACTAAAACATTCTTCAAGTTCAATGAAATCCTGTGTTTGACTATGTCTTTTACAAAATCGAGATTTTCTTCCCACATGAACATGTCTGTTTTGCCATATTTGTAAAAGACTATTAGCAAATAAGGTTGATAAAGACTTTCTCAAAATATTAAAATATTTTTTCAAAGCTATTGTACCATAAATCTGATATCGACTCAAAAATGTCTACACAAAAGGTACTAACTCATTCGCGGGGGTACTACGGTACTGACCGGGGTGAAAAAGTTTTGAAAAAGTACTATAGTACTGCATTTTCCATCCCTGCAGTTACTACGTGCTCATCCGAACGCTCATTTTCAACAATGAAGAGATTAAAGACGTATCTTAGAAATTCGACTAGCGAGAGTAGACTCAAAGGATTGGCATTAATGTCGGTTTATCACCGAATAAATGTGCCGACATAAGAAGTCATTGATTTATTTGCTGCCCAAAAAGCCCGTCGGCTCAATTTAATATTATAACAAGTAAGGAAAGTCTAAAGTCGGGCGGGGCCGACTTATTATACCCTGCACCACTTTGTAGATCTAAATTTTCGATACCATATCACATCCGTCAAATGTGTTGGGTGCTATATATAAAAGTTTGTCCCAAATACATACATTTAAATATCACTCGATTTGGACAGAATTTAATGGACTTTTACAAAATCTATAGACTCAAAATTTAAGTTGCCTAATGCACTGCTCCACAGTGTGGAGCAGGGTATAAATATGGGAAACATTTAAATCTGAAGCAATTTTAAGGAAACTTCGCAAAAGTTTATTTATGATTTATCACTCGATATATATGTATTAGAAGTTTAGGAAAATTGGAGTCATTTGTACAACTTTTCGACTAAGCAGTGGCGATTTTACAAGAAAATGTTGGTATTTTGACCATTTTTGTCGAAATCAGAAAAACATATATATGGGCGCTATATCTAAATCTGAACCGATTTCAACTAAATTTGGCACGCATAGCAACAATGCTAATTCTACTTCCTGTGCAAAATTTCAACCAAATCGGAGTTAAAAATTGGCCTCTGTGGTCATATGAGTGTAAATCGGGCGAAAGCTATATATGGGAGATATATCTAAATCTGAACCGATTTCAACCAAATTTGGCACGCATAGCAACAATGCTAATTCTACTCCCTGTGCAAAATTTCAACTAAATCGGAGCAAACAATTGGCCTCTGTGGTCATATGAGTGTAAATCTGCCGAAAGCTATATATTGGAGCTATATCTAAATCTGAACCGATTTCAACCAAATTTGACACGCATAGCTACAATGCTAATTCTACTCCCTGTGTAAAATTTCAACCAAATTGGGGTAAAACTCTGGCTTCTGGGACCGTATTAGTCCATATCGGGCGAAAGATATATATGGGAGCTATATCTAAATCTGAACCGATTTCTTCCAAAATCAATAGGGATCTATTCTGAGCCAAAACACATACTTGTGCCAAATTTGAAGTCGATTGGACTAAAACTGCGACCTAGACTTTGATTACAAAAATGTGTTCACGGACAGACGGACATCGCTATATCGACTCAAGAGCCCACCCTGAGCATTTTTCCCAAAGACACCATGTGTCTATCTCGTCTCCTTCTGGGCGTTGCAAACATATGCACTAACTTATAATACCCTGTTCCACAGTGTGGAGCAGGGTATAAAAATATTGTATACATACCTATGCATAAATAAAATTTTCTACACATGAGATTATATGAATATTTTTCAGGCAAATTGGACAAAAACTACAGTTTTTATATGCCCAAGACCCCAAATCGGGAGGTCGAACTTGACCTGCCTGTAAACAAAAGACGAATCTGTGCCAATTTTCAGGACGATAGCGCCATTATTGAAGGCTGTAGCGTGATTACAACAGACAGACAGACAGACGGACATACTTATATCGTCTTAGAATTTCTCCCTGATTAAGAATATATATACTTCATATAGTCGGATATCGATATTTCGATGTGTTGCAAACGGAATGACAAACTTATTATACCCCCGTCACCATTCTATGAGGGTGGGTATAAAAATTGGATTTAATAATTGTTAAAATGTCTTTAGCACTGTTCGAAGTTCGAGACAGGTACAATTTTAGTAAAATTTACTCATTTGAGAGACTTATGAACTCACTTTAAGCATCTGCCATTTTAGGAAAATATGAACTATTTTATGTTTTAGTAAAATTGTGCACAATATTTGTATACAACTTTTTTTTATTTTTAATGCACCCACAAAGAGTGACTGTTTGGTGCGGTTTATGGGCTGGCGGCATCATCGGGACGTATTTTTTCTAAAATGAGGCCGGTCAGACAGTTATTGTGAATGGTGTTCGCTATCGTGAGATGATAACAGGGATCCGGAGCGGAGCGGAGCGTGGAGCGGAGCGGAGCAAGCCCTTTTTTTGCCGGAGCGGGAGCGGAGCGGGAGCGGCATTTCTAAAATCCGGAGCGGAGCGGGAGCGGAGCGGTTTCCAAATGAAAAACCGCTCCGCTCCGAATAAAATATTACTTGAATGAAATGTGTAACTTTGAAATTACACTGTGTAGGTAATTTCAAATTTAGCTAGTACTTAGCGTAGTGTGAGTAAACGTTTAAAATGTACGATATGTATTTTTGTACGTACGTACATTGGGGCAAACACAACGTGTTTTTAGTAATTGTTTTCAAAAACGGCAAATGTCAAAATATATATCTAGTATGTGTTGTAAAAGTAACAATAGTACTTTCGATCAATTTCATCCCGTATTACTACAAAGATGTTTGTAATGAACGTCAAATAAATGCAATTAAACGATCTTATTTATATTTAATTTTTTAGTTTTCTACACTGAAAAAAATATTGTCGTGAAGTCAGAGATTCCATGTCCGTAGAATAAGAATGCAAATTTTGCTTAACATGGAAGACGTATTTCTCTAAAATAAAGTTTTTTTTCTTGTCCAAAAGGCAATAAACTTTTGAATGAAGTTGTAATGTCCTTATAATTAAGTAATTTTACTTAAAAATGTGTATCATAACATGAAAGATAAAATTTTTGAGGTAAGGTCAACGTGACTTTAATAATTAAGAAAAATTCTTTAAAATTAATAAAATTGTCTTTAAATTTGTTTCCTTTTTGCATCTTGCCTACAAAGCAAAAAATCGTTAAAAAATAAGACATGTTTTTCAACACTTTATTTTAAAGACGCTTTTTACTTGAAACATAGCATAATTTCTACTGGAAGTCGGGTCTTAATATGAAAAAAAAATAACTCGTTAACTCGTTTTTAAAGGATTTTGATAACAACTGACGAAAAAAAATTTAAAAAAATGAAAAATTAACATTTGCTTCCTAGAAGCAAGTACATAACCCCCAAATTTAAAAGAGAATTCCGTCTTTAAAGTATCCTTACTTGTATTCTCCGCTTCTTTGGCTCGGAATTAATACCCAAACTGTTAAAGTAAAGACAAAATCTTTGGAACCGGGCATGCTTTTTATACCCTAAACCACATAGTGGTTTGGGTATAATAAGTTTGATCGGCCAAAAAATGTGCCTACCAGAAATATTGATTTTGGACCCCATAAAATATATACCGATCGACTCAGAATCACCTCCTGAGTCGATCTAGCGCTTGTTGTCCGTCCGTCCGTCCGTCTGTCCATGTATTTGTTGTTCACAGGATTCCGGTCGCAATTATTAACCGATTTTGATGAAATTTGGTACAGTGAGTTTTTTGGGCACAAGGACGAACGCTATTGAATTTGGAAGAAATCGGATCAAATTTAGATATAGCTCCCATATATGTATCACCCGATTTTGGAAAATTCGCCCCTAATAACCTTACGTTTGACCATACAGGCCTCATTTCTTAACTGATCTTACTCAAATCTTGCACAAGGTAACCTTTTGTGGTATTAATCAAACCCGCAAAATATTATGCAATTTGGTTCAGATTTAGATATAGCTTCCATATAAATACATCGCTCGATTTTCCCAAATTTGGCCATAGTACCCTTATTTATTAACCAATGTTACTCAAATTTCAAATTTTGATGTACTAGCCGATCGTACTTATACGTACTTGTAGCTCTTACATAAGAATATTGCTCGATTTTTACAAATTTGTATTTATTACCCACACGATTTTTTCTTTTTTAATAATGGGCTCAATATTAGTGGCATACTAACCCCGTAGGCGCAATATCAACACAGCCAGTGTTGCTAGAAATAGGGGAAATTCCCTATATGTAGGGTTTTTCTAATATTTAGCGTCTTATAGGGACGTAGGGCCACAATGTAGGACATTTTCACTCAACATAATTTGTAATAATTTTTACATTTTGGTGGCTCTAGAGGAGGAAATTAGAAGCCGGCAAGGCTTGATCTTTAATAATGTGTGGTAAACTTTATTCCTGTAGAAAATTTTGTCAACATTTTATTTCTATAGAACATTTTGTCAAAATTGTATTTCTATAGAAATTTTTGTCAAAATATTATTTCTATAAAAAAATGTTCTCAAAATTTTATTTCTGTGGAAGTTTTTCTCAAAATTTTATTTCTATAGAATTTATTGTCAAAATTTTATTTCTATAGCAAAATTTCTCACAAAAATGTTTATAGAAACTTTTTCCAAAATTTTATTTTTATAGAGATTTAACAAAAAAGGTTACTAATTTGGGTAGAATTCTACCAACTGTGGCAACCGTGGTGGTAATACAAATTTATATTCTAAGTTATATACGTTGCATGTTCATGTTTTAAGATAATAAAGTACTTAGAACCATTTTTGTTTTGTAAAATTTTTTAAATTTAACGAAAAATATAGTAGGGAAAATTGTTTGGGAATGTATGGGAAAGTAGGGAACTTTTTTTGTCCTTGTAGGGTAAACCGAACATTTTCCCTGGCAACATTGACTATGAGCTATAGTCAGATTGACACAAAGCACCCATAGACATGTACCTCTTAATTTTCTTAAATATGTAACTGCGGTTTATCTCCCAGACCTATATGTTACCCTACACAGAGAATACAGATTGGTTGTGATAATCGAATTTATTGCCAACCTCATTTTGGAAGTTGCAGCAACTATCTGTTGGCAGTTGTGTCACCTAACTAATTGGGTCGACACAATCGAATGATGGGAGATGCGACTAATACCACTTCTGGTGTTGGTTGTGTCAGCCGATGAAAGAGGTTATGGGTGACTTCGTTATTCGATTGTACCACCCAACCACATTAATACACCCTATCGAATTGAAAAGTAGATACATATATTTTATTAAATTACAAATTATAGGCTTATTATTATTTAGAGCATAATACAGAAGCACACAAAATAATTATATGTTAGACGGCATACCCGGCCCAAGGGAAGTACATATGCCACAAGAGATTGAAATTTGCGAACGAAAATCTTTGACTTTTCATCATTACCCATGACACAAACACCTCCTCAATGAAACATTTGATGAACAGTTCAACGAATGATATAGCCTTTAAAACGCCTTCAAAATAAAATCCGAATCAAGTTAGCGCCCATAATCCACCGTAGTATGCTTTACGGTCCAAAAACTAAACTTGATATCCTCAGGCCGCATTTGATGATTTCATTGATCCTTAAGCATAAACAGTTCAGCTACAAATCATTGTTTGTTATTCGGTTTCAGTCCATTGCGAGCTTTTGAAGATAATACCTTGTATGCGGCCCATGGAGGTTTTACATCTTGGCAGTATTTTCCACCATATGTACTGGTTTTGAATTGAAATCCATGTTCACATGTTATGGATTTAATAATACAAAATATAACGAATTTAACAATGATGACATTGACATTTGAAAAATTATTCAAATCGAATTCGGCTGTGGTTACCAAATGTGAGTGATGATTACTAAATAACAGTTGAGAAATTTCTTTACGGTAGGTCGTATGTACCGATGTCAGGAAATATTTTTCATAGAAGAGACATTTGGTTGCCACAACTATTTATCTTGCAACACACAAGAAAACTTATTGGAATTTTCACCAAATGGTTGTAGGGGACAAAAAATATTCTACAATACTGGGAAACTATTGAGACAACTTATATTATGTTCTGCGTGTCGAATATTAATTACTGCAAACGTTATCCAACCAATCTGTTTTCTGTGTGTACAAATGCTTATGATTACTAATTCTGTAATGGTGGTTTAGGGTATGATATAGTCGGCCCCGCCCGACTTTCTACTTTACTTACTTGTTTTCATTCACATTTGCTTTACTATTGTACTATATCCTAGCATTCTCTTATTTCTGATATTAGTTCTCGAAAATTTAATTAAAATTATGGATAGTTTCAATTTTGGTTGAAAAATGTGCGCATATACATTTATTATACAATAAAGGGGAAAAAAGCGAAATTAGGTAACACTAGATCTGAGTAAGAATATTCGTAGGTATACCACGGACTGATGTCGATGGAGGTTGTTGCAAACATAAACATACACACACACATTACAAATATAACAAAACCTCTTCTCTACGTCTGTTGCAAAACAAAAATAACTTTCGGAGAGTAGTTACTTCTACTCTGTGTATATACTTTCAATTCCAATCAGCGTTGCCGTTTTGGTCCGATCGGACCAAAATTGGTCCAAAAGATTTCTAATTTTTAAATTTGCTCCGATGGTCAGACCAAACAGAATTTGGTCAATTTTGGTCAATTTTCATAAATTTGGTTTCTATCACATATTAAATAGTAGATGGTGCACCGCAAAGAATATTGTCGGGAGGCCAAATATTTGACATGCTTAAAATACGAATACGAATTTTGCTTAGAATAGAAGACGTATTTCTCTGAAAAAAAGTTTTTCCTTGTCTAAAAGTCTCTAAACTTTTCAATGAAGTCTGTTTGTCCTTATAGCTAAGTGATTCGACATAAAAATGTGTATCCTAACATGAATGCAAATTTCGTTTTAATGAAGTCAAAATGGATTTAATATTTCTGAAAAAATCTTCAAAATTAATAAAATATTTCAACACATTGTTTTAAACTCATTATACACTAAACCACATAGTGGTTAGGGTATAATAAGTTTGATCTGCCAAAAAATGTGCCTACAAGAAATATTGATTTTAGACCCCATAAAATATATACCGATCGACTCAGAATCACCTCCTGAGTCGATCTAGCGCTTGGCGTCCGTCCGTCCACCCATCCGCCTGTCCATGTATTTGTTGTTCACAGGATTTCGGTCGCAATTATTAACCGATTTTGATGAAATTTGGTACAGGGAGTTTTTTGGGCACAAGGACGAACGTTATTGAATTTGGAAGAAATCGGATCAAATGTAGATATAGCTCCCATATATATATATATATATATATATATATATATATATATATATATATATATATATATATATATATATATATATATATATATATATATATATATATATATATATATATATATATATATATATATATATATATATATATATATATATATATATATATATATATATATATATATATATATATATATATATATATATATATATATATATATATATATATATATATATATATATATATATATATATATATGTATTGCCCGATTTCGACGAATGGGGCCACGTTGCACTTTTTTTACTAACCGATCGTCGTCAAATTTAGCACAAAATAATCTTCTGTATCACCCTTTAAGTCTGAAAATTTCATCGAAATCGGTTCAGATTTAGATATACGTCCCATATATATGTATCGCCCGATTTTGTCAAATTAGGTCATAAAACCCTTATTTATCAACCGATCTTACTCAAAGTTGGCGAAATGTAATCTTCTATAGCACTAACTATATGTGCAAAAAATCATCGAAATCGGTTCAGATTTAGCTATAGCTCCCATATATGTACCGCCCGATTTTTCTAAATTAAATAAAACTCAATTGAACAAATAATACAATGTTTGTACTATAATTTTCTCGAAGAGGAGCGGAGCGGAGCGTGGAGCGGAGCGGAGCGATTTTTTTTTTCTCGGAGCGGAGCGAGGAGCGGAGCGGTTTTTTTTTCTCCGGAGCGGGAGCGGAGCGGAGCGAAAAAAATGGACCGCTCCGGATCCCTGGATGATAACGAACTTTTTATGGCCCGAATTGGAAGATATGGATGTGGACGAATTGTTGTTTCAGCGGGACGGTGCCACTTGCCACACAGCTCACGAAACAATGGCTCTTTTGCGCAACAAATTCAATGGCCGTGTTATCTCACGTAGTGGCGATGTCAATTGGCCGCCAAGATCATGTGATTTGACACCGTTGGACTTTTTTCGTTGGGGTTATTTGAAAGAAAAGGTGTACGTCGATAAGTCAGCAACAATTCAAGAGCTAAAGGATGAGATAATTCGGCACATTAACGGCATAGAACCTCCATTATTCCTCAGCGTCATCGAAAATTTGGACCATCGGATGGAGGTGTGCCACCGAGGTCGAGGCGCCCATTTGGCCGATATTTTATTCCATACATAATTGAGCAATACCAATATATAATAATAAAATAAAATTACAATAATTTCCTAAATAGTTTGTGTTTTACTCAAAATCAACATCGGGCCTTGAAATTTTAACCACCCTTTATATATTTCCCAAACATAATATGTTCTGGCGTTTGCAACTACCTGTCACACTGTACTATTTTCTTATTTAATCACATTATTTTTTTGTTTCGCTTTTACCTAGGAAAGTTATAAGGACCCAACAAGACAGATTAAACGTACAAAAAACAAGTATATACGGCCGTAAGTTGGGCCAGGCCGAATCTTATGTACCCTCCACCATGGATTGCGTACACACAAAAAATTATCACCAAAATTTTTTCAATTAAACACTTAATTGAATTTGGAAACGGATTCAATTAATATGTTAATTGATTCAATTAATTATTTAATCAAATCCGAATAAAAACCAATTAAAAAAATGATTGATATTTGTTACGTTTCCAATTAAAATATTAATTGATTCAATCAATTTGTTAATCAATTCAGAAATAATTTTCAATTGCAAACGTGATTGAAATTTTTTCCGTTTCCAAATACACATGTGATTGATCCAATCACCTTTGTGATTGAAACTGAATAATTTTGAGCAATGGAAAGAGCGAAAAGAGAACAAGAGAATGGGTATTTATTCAAGAATGTATGATGGAGAGATCAGTCTGTGGAAGTAACTCGTAACGAACGGTTGGGTTTTTCGCGTAAATTGAAAAACATGATTGGCGACATTCTGTCTGCTGCATTCAAAATGTGTGCATAAATATTTTGAACGCAACAACAAATCATAAAAAAAAGAAATAAATAAAGTGTGCAACAACAAACGGCCACATGTAAAGGTTTGGAAAAAATATATGACAGAACGCATTTGAAATTACCTGTGTTTGTCTTTTGTGGTCTTGTAAAAATGGAAAACAATCTACGTTTATTGAAGGTAAGAAATTGTGAAATGTGAATACCGTTTTCCATTGAAGCCTGTTAACATTAAACGGACTAAAATAATATATTTTTTATTCATTGCTTTTAGTGACCAATTTTATATCGTGAAATTGACCAATCAATCCCATCAACTCCATCATTTTATCAAATATATAATAATATGTTTGCAACAAAAAAGTGGGTACCGTATTGATCTTTTAAAATTATAATTTTTTCACTCCTAGTTTTCTTAAAACCAAGAGCGGTATGGGTTTGTTGGAAGATTCACCTTGAAGTTGCGAATTAGCGTTGGCATTAAATTGCATTTTTGTTTTACCTGCCTTTTTCAGTTTGAACCCAAGTAGAGAGCAGTATATCTGGTATATAAACTAATGAGCTGAATTATGTAATGGTAAAAAAGTTCTTTCTTT
Source organism: Haematobia irritans (assembly GCF_050003625.1). Lineage (NCBI taxonomy): Eukaryota > Metazoa > Arthropoda > Insecta > Diptera > Muscidae > Haematobia > Haematobia irritans. Next base: position 113,360,677 of record NC_134397.1, read on the forward strand.
TGGATTTAAAAATATGAAAAATATCCGAAAATAATAAAAATATGTATTTTCCATTTATATATTTTTCTATTTCCAGAATTTGCAAAGTATCATCAATATAATACCAAATATTACATTGCTTTCCCATTATTTTTGTCTTTGATTGGTTCAAATTTTAATAGACGATTTTAATGTGTGGAAATTTCGGAAAGGAATTGTTACTAAAATTAAATTACCGAGCTCCTTAATACACCTTTTTATGCTAATAGACTACAACTGCAAAAGAAGATTATAAATCTGCAACCTGGAACTAAGAATTTAACTTGATATTCTATGCAGGTAATGTTTAACAAAATTAACTTTTAATTGAACAAAATTAAATTCGAATTATTCTGTTTACTTTCAGAAAAACTAATTTAGCTTACAGGCTGCTAATTTATTGGAAATCTAGGCGCATCTACATATTAGAAGGAACATGCTAACATGGTTATTATTATAAGGAAGATAATGATTTATATAATTTATTTTTTCGCGCTATAGTTGTTATTGATAGTAGTTGTATTTGTAAGTTATGTTAGAACAATACACAAATGACAAGAACCAAATTTATTTGTCTATTGCATAATTCAAAAAATAATAAAATATTAAATATGTTTTATAAAAAACACATATTTTCTTTTATTTCAAAAGAAAAAAAAAAAACTAAATACGATTTTGGGGTCGCAATATATAAATTTTTTGATCGAAATTTATAGCCAATTTCAATTAATTATTTAATTGAATGAATCAAGTAGTTGATTGATTTTTGTCGCGAAATTAATTAATATTTTAATTGATTCAATTAAAACTGTGATTGAATTTTATGTTAAAAATCAATCACGTTTTTAATTGATTCAATCACACAATTAATTGATTCCGTGACAAAAGTCAATTAAATTTTTAATTAAAAATCGTGTTGGGTTTCAATCAAAATGGGTGATTGATACTATCATTTTCGTGATTGAAGACATTTCAATTAAAAAAATGATTGAATCCGCGATTTTCGTGATTGAAATCAAACATTTTTTTGTGTGTAGAAACTTCTACGAAAGACTGTCATCCACAATCGAATCACACATCGTTTTCTAAATTGTGAGTTAGTCCATACGTGGTATATATTAGACAAAAATGTTATGTGTAGTTAAGTCTACAAATAATTACAAATCGATATGGACTTTTTGCACGGTACGTAGAGAACCAGAATTGAAATATGGGGGTCGCTTATATGGGGGCTATATACAATTATGAACTTGATATGGACCAATTTTTGTGTGATTGGAAATCGATTTATCTGAGGGATATATATAACTATAGACCGATATGGACCTAGTTACACATGGTTGTTAACGACCATATACTAGCGCAATGTACCAAATTTCAACTCCCTCGGATGAAATTTGCTCCTCCAAGAGGCTCCAAAACCAAATCTCGGGATGGGTTTATATGGGGGCTATATATGATTATGGACTGATATGGACCACTTTCGGCGGTTATTAAATATCATATACGATCACCACGTACCAAATTTCAAGCAGATCGGATGAATTTTGCTTCTCCAAAAGGGGGGATCGGTTTATATGGGGGCTATATATAATTATGGGCTGATAGGAACCAATTCCTGCATGGTTGTTGGATACCATATGTTGTTGGATACCATATGCTAACACCATGTACCAAATTTCAGCCGGATCGGATGAAATTTGCTTCTCTTAGAGGCCTCGCAAGCCAAATCGGGGGATCGGTTTATATGGGGGCTATACATAATTATGGACCGATGTGGACCAATTTTTGCATGGTTGTTAGAGACCATATACTAACACCAAGTACCAAATTTCAGCCGGATCGGATGAAATTTGCTTCTCTTAGAGGCTTTGCAAGTCAAATCGGGGGATCGGTTTATATAGGGGCTATATATAATTATGGACCAATGTGGACCAATTTTTGCATGGTTGTTAGAGACCATATACTAACACCATGTACCAAATTTCAGCCGGATCGGATGAAATTTGCTTCTCTTAGAGGCCTCGCAAACCAAATTTGGGGGTCCGTTCATATGGGGGCTATACGTAAAAGTGGACCGATATGGCCCATTTGCAATACCATCCGACCTACATCAATAACAACTACTTGTGCAAAGTTTCAAGTCGATAGCTTATTTCCTTCGGAAGTTAGCGTGATTTCAACAGACGGACGGACGGACATGCTCAGATCGACTCAGAATTTCACCACGACCCAGAATATATATACTTTATGGGGTCTTAGAGCAATATTTCGATGTGTTACAAACGGAATGACAAAGTTAATATACCCCCCATCCTATGGTGGAGGGTATAAAAACGGATCGTAGGTATATCATTGTGCAATTTTATCGCAAACTTATGTCATAGGCGTTTGTTTGGAATAATTCGATAAAATGGCTGCCAAAAATTATAATCAGGATATTATTATTATTATTTTTTAAAGGCGCTTTTGGGATGAGAACAACTCATATACTATTCTACCAAAATGACCGATAGAAGCATAAAACATTTCCTTATTTGGTGTTCTAAAAGAAACAAGGAAAAAAAATGGGAGGAGTCTAGAAAAACAATTTTACAACAAAAATAACATTTTTGGAAATTCCAAATTGTGGAGTATACAACTTTTAATCTTAAGCACACAGTTTTTTCTTTTAAAATCCGTACAATTTTGTAGGGAATGCAGTTAAGAAAAGAAAATAAAGATCCGTCCAAAAGCGACCCTACTTTGTTGAAATTTTGCGCAAACTCGCAAACTATAACAAATACTCGCACACGCAAGTTCTATCGAAAGCGGTTCATAATTGCGGATTTGACAGCTAAAACATAATTTCATACACCGAGGTGACCAACTTTCAAAGACTACAGGTCAGGACCCACAAACTTACAAGCTTAAAGTAAAACACCTCAGATTTCATACAAAAAATTTTGCTGATATCTTTATCCGTTCAAAAGTTTGCAGAATTATTTCCAACAAAGCGATTGGGAACCACTGTGCGCCGCTACACACATATTAAGCACCCAACGCTCTTAGCGAAACAGATGATAGGGTCAAGGCCGTATTCAGGGGGGGGGGGGTGAGGGGGATCAAACCCCCCCGAAATGAATGAATATTTTTATATAAATAAATATATATTTTTAGCTGCATAGAAATATTTTATCGAAGATGTTGAAGAAAAGCTGGAGGTTTTATTTTGAAAAACGCTTACCTATAAAACTTGCACAAATCATAGAATACTAGTTGAAAAGCCCGTCAAACGACGGGCACCACACCACAAATTTCATTTTTGGAAAATGTATTTCTGCTTTTTATGTGTGTTTGTTGTTCTTTTTGTGAACATGACTCGCTTTGTTTGGCCATTGCAACAACAACGAAACAGCCAAACACACATGTGTAAATGAAATGGCGCAAAACCTGCGAAAAGAACCTGCATAATTCAGCGATGGAAGCAATAAAGAGATATTTCCAAACGTGCATATTCTTTTAAAAATTTTGGTCACTTTGCCAGTTACTCAGGGATGGAAAATACAATTTTTAAGAAAGTACAAAAAAGGTATTTTTTGAGCGGAAAGGTACTTTTACTAAATTTCACTGGAAGATTATTGTCAAGAGACTGAAATTTAAAGAAAATAAAATTTTGACAAAATTTTCTATATAAATAAAATTTTGCAAACATTTTCTATAGAAATAAAATTTTGCAAAATTTTTTCTATAGAAATAAAATTTTGCAAAAATTTCCTGTAGAAATAAAATTTTTACAAAATTTTCAATTGAAATAAAATTTTGTCAAAATTTTCTATAAAAATAAAATTTTGCAAAAATTCTATATAGAAATAAAATTTTGACAACATTAAAAATAAAAAATCGATAATATAGAATCGCATTCTTTTTTCGACTAAAACATTCTTCAAGTTCAATGAAATCCTGTGTTTGACTATGTCTTTTACAAAATCGAGATTTTCTTCCCACATGAACATGTCTGTTTTGCCATATTTGTAAAAGACTATTAGCAAATAAGGTTGATAAAGACTTTCTCAAAATATTAAAATATTTTGTCAAAGCTATTGTACCATAAATCTGATATCGACTCAAAAATGTCTACACAAAAGGTACTAAATCATTCGCGGGGGTACTACGGTACTGACCGGGGTGAAAAAGTTTTGAAAAAGTACTATAGTACTGCATTTTCCATCCCTGCAGTTACTACGTGCTCATCCGAACGCTCATTTTCAACAATGAAGAGATTAAAGACGTATCTTAGAAATTCGACTAGCGAGAGTAGACTCAAAGGATTGGCATTAATGTCGGTTTATCACCGAATAAATGTGCCGACATAAGAAGTCATTGATTTATTTGCTGCCCAAAAAGCCCGTCGGCTCAATTTAATATTATAACAAGTAAGGAAAGTCTAAAGTCGGGCGGGGCCGACTTATTATACCCTGCACCACTTTGTAGATCTAAATTTTCGATACCATATCACATCCGTCAAATGTGTTGGGTGCTATATATAAAAGTTTGTCCCAAATACATACATTTAAATATCACTCGATTTGGACAGAATTTAATGGACTTTTACAAAATCTATAGACTCAAAATTTAAGTTGCCTAATGCACTGCTCCACAGTGTGGAGCAGGGTATAAATATGGGAAACATTTAAATCTGAAGCAATTTTAAGGAAACTTCGCAAAAGTTTATTTATGATTTATCACTCGATATATATGTATTAGAAGTTTAGGAAAATTGGAGTCATTTGTACAACTTTTCGACTAAGCAGTGGCGATTTTACAAGAAAATGTTGGTATTTTGACCATTTTTGTCGAAATCAGAAAAACATATATATGGGCGCTATATCTAAATCTGAACCGATTTCAACTAAATTTGGCACGCATAGCAACAATGCTAATTCTACTTCCTGTGCAAAATTTCAACCAAATCGGAGTTAAAAATTGGCCTCTGTGGTCATATGAGTGTAAATCGGGCGAAAGCTATATATGGGAGATATATCTAAATCTGAACCGATTTCAACCAAATTTGGCACGCATAGCAACAATGCTAATTCTACTCCCTGTGCAAAATTTCAACTAAATCGGAGCAAACAATTGGCCTCTGTGGTCATATGAGTGTAAATCTGCCGAAAGCTATATATTGGAGCTATATCTAAATCTGAACCGATTTCAACCAAATTTGACACGCATAGCTACAATGCTAATTCTACTCCCTGTGTAAAATTTCAACCAAATTGGGGTAAAACTCTGGCTTCTGGGACCGTATTAGTCCATATCGGGCGAAAGATATATATGGGAGCTATATCTAAATCTGAACCGATTTCTTCCAAAATCAATAGGGATCTATTCTGAGCCAAAACACATACTTGTGCCAAATTTGAAGTCGATTGGACTAAAACTGCGACCTAGACTTTGATTACAAAAATGTGTTCACGGACAGACGGACATCGCTATATCGACTCAAGAGCCCACCCTGAGCATTTTTCCCAAAGACACCATGTGTCTATCTCGTCTCCTTCTGGGCGTTGCAAACATATGCACTAACTTATAATACCCTGTTCCACAGTGTGGAGCAGGGTATAAAAATATTGTATACATACCTATGCATAAATAAAATTTTCTACACATGAGATTATATGAATATTTTTTTTTTAAGTTGAACCCCCCCGAATTAAAATCCTGGCTACGGCCTTGGATAGGGTTATCGTAGACAGCACTGTTAGAAAAATATGTTACCACATGTTCCGATATAAACAAAATGTGTGTTCGGGCACAATTTTTAAACACAATATATTTAAGTGCAAACATGTAATGTTCCTAAACTAACACTAAATGTTTGGGACACGTATGTTAATATGTTAGAATATATTATGTTTGGGGTTTGAATGTTTCATAAAAATAATATGTGTGAATGTAAACATATATAAATTTACAAATTTCTAGTAAACATATATATGTTGTGATATTTTATTCAGAGAGCGACAGAGAGGGAGAGTATAGAGAAAGAAATAGAGATGGAAACCGGGTTGGTTGACGAAAGATATCAACATAACACATTGAGAGAATCAAAAGAGAGCAATTTCTGTGAAAGCGCTTTTATGTTGTTTCGGAAAACTGTTTTATGATAAGGCCAAAAATTTGATATGCTTAAGTCTAAATATTATTTAATTTGAATATTAGAATGAGTATTCGGAGTAAAGAGAATAGACATTCGGAACCAAGAGAATAGACATTTGAAAAAAAAAGCAGCATGTGTTTTCGCCTTGAGAGCAGCATTTTATGTATGTGTTGACATGTGTTTTGTTTATCATTTTGGCATTATTGGCACAATTTTTTTTTGGTTCGTTAAAAGAAATCGGAACATACGAGGAGTAAGTCAAAATATTCAGGCAAAGGAAATTAAAAAAAAAACAAACCGGTTGAAAATATACAAAAATTACAAAGGGATCTTCATAAAAATAAAGAAAGGGCACTATACTATTTTTAAAGTTGGAACCGTAAAATGAAAAAAGGAAGAAATAATGAAAAATTAAACCGTAAAATGTATAAAAACAAAGTTTAGTTCCTCCTTATTAATAAGTAGTCCAAGAGGAGTTGACGGACACCTTCCAATATAAAAGCGGGCATTAAGTTTTGCAGCTAATTTTCTTTAAAATGAATTATTAAAGAAAAGTAAAAGGCAAAACAGGGTAATTTTAGAGCGATAATGCCAACTTAATACAGGCCTTAAAGGTAAAAATGAGATTAAGTACAAAACCCGATAAGTTTTAAATGCATTTAAAATGGCGTTATATGCTAGTAAGAAGCTGTTCACGCCTAAATAAATTTATATGTATGTGTTTTATACCAAAAAGTTTTTTGTTACAAATTTGTTATATTTGAAATAAAAAAATAATATTTTATCCAAAAGTTCAGTCCATGTCGTTTATATCAAGCACTGTTTCTGATTGTAAATCTTTAATAACCCACATTTCGAAGTTTCATTATAAAAATTTAATATAGTATAAATATAAATGTGTAAATTAAAAAAAAAATTGTGTTCGGTCGCTTCACGTGGCAAACAAATGTATGTTTCTGTTAAATAATGTTATGTTTGCATGGGCTCGTGCGCGCTGCTATATAAATGTAACTTATAACGATTATTGTCTACTGGTGACTATAACAGCTAAGTAGCCCAGTGGATAGTGTGTTGGCTTACAAACTGTATGGTCCTCGGTTCGATTCTTCGTGCAAGCGAAAGGTAAAATTTAAAAAAATTACAAAATTTCTTCAACATTATTTGTATTACAGAAAAAGGTGCCAAGAACTAAAAAAAATTCGTTGAAGTAAAAATTATGTGAGGGAATGTATAATCTTCTTTGGGGAAAATTCCAAACATATTTATAATATTTTTGGGCTCAAAATACTTCCAATCATATAATAGGTTCACATAAAACAAACATAATAATGTTTCGGCAGTATCCAATAATATATGTGCTTCCTGCAAAATATGTTTGGAACATATGTTAGAGAAGCGATTTTTTTAAGGGGGGAGGCTATTTGTAATGGTTGGTACCTACGAGTCATTCTGGTCGCAATTTTTGCCATCTTGTGTTATTTGGATCTCTCTGTATGGACTTTTTATACATTTTTGGCTTTTCATTGTAGTAGAAGAGACATTACATTTGACATCACCAGAATCTAAGGTCGGAGTTCCCCTAACCCATGAACACCCCAATACAACTCAATTTGCATCATATGTAGTAGTCGACGACAACATATTGGGACACACTTTATTTTATGCATATCCTGTCTTGGTTACTCCTTCTTTTGCACGGAAACAAAGGAAGACATATACTTCCGGTGTCTTGTAGCATATGCTAACATAGAAAAAATATTCAACGGATATACACATGCACCACCAACCCACTTTTTTGTCAGAATGATTTTTGCAGTTTCCGGAACAATGTCATCTAAGTAGTTGGACAGCTGTTCAACCTACAAGCTGTAGATGTAGCCCTGTGTCACAGTTAATGGTAGCTTTTAACAATAAATTTTGGCAATATGTATCTTTACCACACTATTCCGATTTGCTCGTCAACCGACTACATCTCCCTCTCACCACACAAATCTAACAGGCAAGCTATCGTCCCAATATTTCCGTCTCCAGTCTATTCAGTTATCGTTGTTTCTTTTGTTCTCTCCATAGTCATATTCTTAGATTTTATGGTATCATCAATGTTTTGGCTACATTATCCGCACAATAACGAAAAAATACATAAATGTAACAAATTACGGGTTGACAGGCGGATTGCACGAGAAGAGAGCAAAAAGCAAGCCAGAAAGAGAAGCTAAATTTTCGGTTACGGATATGCAAGTTGGCAAAATTAAAATGGTAGCGGAATGTATAGGAAATATTGAAAAATGCTGAAGCAGCATTACCCAGCCAATCGAACACACACACATTGTGTTGAGCAAAATCTTTGATTCACTAACACATTCATATGCAAGTATATCTTTATTTTGGGATGTGCAGATTGTATTCTGACCATCTTAGGATAGTTTGTGTAATAAGTTTGCCTTTGCAACACAATAATTTAAGCTAGCTCTCAATCAGTTCATCGCATGGATCGCTTATATTGTTGACTGTTGCCTTACTGTACGAGGGCGGTTCGGAAACTTCTTAGCCTATCAATGAAAGAGAATAGTTAGTTTTTCAAACATTTTTTTATTTTGCAATATAATCTCCTGAAAATTCAATACACGTAGTCCAACGCTTTTCTAGCAATTCTATCCCTTGATTAAAATAGTTTTCCTCAAGGTCTTCAAAATAGTGGTTTACAGCTGTAATTGCATTTTCATTTGAGGTAAAACGCTTGCCAGCAAATTTTTTTTTAGATTTGGGAACAAGTAAAAGTCACTGGGAGCTAAATCAGGAGAATAAGGTGGGAGGTCAAGCAACTCTTATTTTAATTCTTTGATTGTAGCCATTGTTAAAACACTCTTGTGCGCTGGTGCGTTGTCTTGATGAAAAATTATTTTTGTGTGTTGTGAGCCAGGACGTTTTTCTCGAATTTGTACATTTACTTGATCCAAAAGGTTGCAATAGTACTCTGAATTTATTGTTTTACCCTTTTGCAGATATTCAATCAATAAAATACCTTTGAAGCCCCAAAAAACCGTTGCCATAACCTTACTAGCCGATTGAATTGTTTTTGTCTTCTTTGAGGCACTCCTCCAGCTTCAGTCCATTGTTTGGATTGTTCTTTTGTCTCTGAAGTATAGTGGCGGATCCATGTCTCATCAACATTTATGAAACGACGCTTAAAATCCATTTTATTTCGCTGAAAACGATCCAAACAAGCTTGAGAAATGTTTATTCTTACGCGTTTTTGATCGACTGTTAACAAATGCGGCACCCATCTTGCAGAAAGCTTTTTCATCAGTAGTTCTTCATGCAAAATTAAATGGACTCGATCGTTTGAGATGCCCATGATATGATTGTCAAGTTTTTCCAAAGCAGCTCTGCCCAGGAATAAATTTAAAACGGCAATATTCACATAAAACCATAATGAATATTCGCTTTAAAATACACATACGTTTTATTTTAATTTCCTACAATCGTTTTGGTATTGCTATTGTGGGTTTTTATACAGAAATTTATGAAAAACGCTAATGTTATGATATTTTCCGACGCAAACGGCAGCACATTTGAGAGACACGTCGACGCAAACTTTATGATATTTTGTTGGCAGAGTCCTCTGGTGCATCAGTTTTGCTATGACAAGACTGCAAGTCCTCTGGTGCTTCAGTTTTGCTATGACAAGACTGCATCTTCTTCTCAATTATCTTTGGTGTTTCTATATGAAGGAGTTGCCAGATCGAAACAAAATTTAACATGTGTTCATAATAGAGATGGAAGTTTCCAAAACACTTAACTTTTTTCTGTTTTACCGCGCTTTCTGTGCTATGCTAAGAAGTTTCCGAACTGCCCTCGTACACAAATAGGTGCTAATCGTTCTACGTCTGAAGAATTTATTAAATAAATAGTACTGCAGAGACCTTCGGACCTACCGTTCGTCCACAGCAGAGATGGTCTGTCGAAAACTGTAAGGTATTTGACATACATTTAAGACGTATTTTATCATACGTCAAAAACATCGTAGACCTTCGTAAAAAAGCTTAGTTTGTTACAATATAGGAATTTGTACAGTACAAGTTTTTTTAGAATAATTTATTTCATACAGTTTTTTTTTTTAATTTTTCTCAGACGTTTTTATGCCCTCTGCCATTGTAACACATCGAAATTTTGGTCTCAGATCCCATAAATTTTGTTTAAAACCCATATATTTCAAGTGATATGAAGCTATTGGAAATTAAAAAATATTTTAATTTCGATTGAAACTGCATTAAGACCTACGAAACGTTTTTATTTTAGAAAAAAAATTCTGTAAATTTCAAGTAAATTCGAGAAGTTTAGTTTTTTTAGCACTGTACTTTAAAAGAAGTCGGACAAAGGAAAGGTCCCCCTCTCCGACCAAATTTCGAAAAATAAAGAAGCGGATCTTTACCTAGATGCCACCACCAACCTTCTGTGAAAATTTCAAAGAAATTTTGAATTGCCCTAATTGCACCAAATGATCACCCCCTATGTCCTCTGAAATAAATCGGTTCAGCATTTCCGAGCCTCCCCGGAACGTGCAAACAAATAAACAAGCATAATTAGAATTTTTATATATACAAAGATGACGTAATTCGTTATGTTTTTGTTATGTTTTTCAATTGCAAAGTGGCGCATATAATATTATTTAGTTATTTTCTTTGCTTTATTTTTAACCAAAAAATATATTTTATTTCAATTATTTCAATCATAGAAAATTTTTAAATTAAAGTTCCTATTATTATAACTTCTTTTTGCGAATTCTATGTCTTTTTTTACAAATGTATACACTGAAAAAACAGTGAAACCACCAGGAAGAAAACTTTTGATTACTTATAGAAAAGTTTGAATATTTTTAGAAAAGTTTAACAAAACAGCATTACAAGCGCCCAGCAAAAAAAGCGTCGCCAATAAAAGTAATGAAAATGTTCTTTTTGGATCCGGAAGTGGTGCAAAATTGACGCAGAAGCGATGAATTTAACATGGGCTTGTCATACGACGGAAGTCCTCCATTTCAAACAGACGTTGCACTGAATTTGCATCACTTCTTTAGGTGTGATACGAATTCAATGTTTTGGATGTAAATTAAAAAATTATGTGATATTTTGTTAAATAAATAATTTTTATAAGTTTTTATAATTTTTAATGGATTCTAACGCTATTCGGAAACGTTTGACCTCAAATATTTTCAAAAATTCACAATTTTTTCAGATTGGATTTAGCATTTTTGTCGACAAAATTTAAATGATTTGTACCATTTTATGAATTCTTACTCTGTTTTTAACCTATTTGAAACAAAAAAGTTAAAATTATCCATTAAAAGTATGAAAAAAAACAAGTTATAAAAAATTGAATTAAAAGAACTTCCTGGGTAGTTAAAATAAAGAACATCATTGGGAGTGCATCTTCTGGAAGTGCTTTTAAAGTTGTGCCTTTGGAAGAACTTCCAATTTTTTTGCTGGGCGCTGGCATCACGCCGATATCACAAAAGTAAGTAAACATTTTTCCACAAATTCAAGAAAATTTATTAGACATAAATATTTTGTTTTACTTGTTAAAGAAAATTTTTTAGTTTGAAGGAAAAAAAATGGAGTTCAAAATTGCAAGAATGTTTTTAGTGACATACGATGTTCATGATGGACGCTTTAGTAGCAAAATTTACAAATTTAAAGAAATAATTAACTATTTTGTGAGAAATACGAATTTAGTAAATCTTTATGCTTAATTTGTGGATAATTTTTCCCGTTTTCTAGTTCATTTAACTAACGCAAAAAATTATTAGAGTAAATGAAACTTTCTCCAAACATAATAATTTCACGAACTAAAATATACAGTGCACTCGTGGTAACGTGAACTAATTAAAACCAAGAGAGTTCACGTTAGCGAACTTCAGCGAATTTCAGAACAAAACATAGCCATATTCGGGAGTTTTACACGTTCTAGCGTGATAGTTTTTTTTTTTTATTTTTGTTATTTGTAATATTAAAAACTTAATATTACAGGGAAAAAAGTATTTTTATAGGTTAAGTATAGACATGTCTAGAACTATTACATGGTCATAAAGAACATTTACATTTTTTTCGCGACCATTTAATTTTTTAACATGTCTGCAGCGAAGAGAATTTTATAAAAACATTGAGCAGGTACACACGATTTTCATTTTGCGCGTCAGTCGTGTGTTGATTGTGTCTTGGAATGGGCGGAGAATACGGATTTACTGTGTTTTGTGTTAATTTATTTATTTAGAAGTGGCACGTGGTTTTATGTGAACACAAAAAAAGAAAGTGTAATTGAAAAAATTTACCAAAAACGCGTCCATCATGAACTTCGTATGTCACTAAAGACATTCTTGCAATTTTGAACTACAAGTTTTTCCTTCAAACAGCACAATTTTCTTTAACAAGTGAAAAAACTTAGTTATGTCTAATAAATTTTCTTGAATTTGTCGAAAAATATTTACTTATTTTTATGACATCGGCGTGATGCCAATGTTTGTAATACTGTTTAGTTAAAATTTTCTACAAATATTCAAAATTTTCTAAAATTAACCGAAAGCTTTCTTCCTTGTTGGTTCACTGTTTTTTCAGTGCATGATTTGGCGCCAAAGATTTTTTTCATCTAGATAAGTTCATGATTTTCTTATAAATTAGTTCATGTATTGCATCGTATTTTAGTTCATTATTACTATGCTGTGGGAAGAATATAGTTAAACTCATTCAAAATATTCTAAATGAACAATTTTTTGGGAAACCTGTATTAAGAAATTGGTTTGAAATAAACTGTTTGTCAGTATAATTTTTAAAAAAGTAGAGAAATTGAGGAATCCAAGCTACAACAAGCCTGTATACAACTAAGAAATTTTTCGTACAAAACAAGTCAATTTTCTATTACCACCAGTATTTTATTTCAAAAAATTATTATTATATTACACAAAACTATGGGTTATGATATACAATAAAGGAAATATTTTTATTAGAAGCGTAATATTCTATGTTATTAGGACTAAACTAATTAATTTAAATTTCCATGTTTTCTATCCATATGAAAGATATATGTGGCATAAGTTGCTATATTCAATTGAACTGTCCAATTTCATCGATTTTGGCTAACTTTTGTTGGGCGGATTTGTCTTATAAGCATCTGAAATTGCAAAGTTATACAAAATATAAGAAAAATATCTAAATCCAATAAGGATATCAGCTTAATTAGCATTAAACAGTAAGAATATTCAAAAAATTACAATTACAAGACCTGTCTACCTGCAAGTGAAAATAATTATTTTTAATAAATTGAAATTTTGGTTTTATTAAAAACGGACAAAATACCGTTTATAGAAAAACTAATGGGACGTTTTTGAAATTATTCTCAGAATATATTTGAAATAAAAAATATTATAAAATTAGACATAATTTCCACTTGTCAGTATACCATTTAGTATTTAAGGTGTATATTAAGTTCGAGTTTAGAGGCTAAAATCGCAATTTTCATGATAAGTTTTCTTTAATAATCCATTATATATATTTGTATTTGTATCGAAGACGTATAATTTTATACTTTTCTTAGTGATTTATTTTTAATTTTAGCGGCTAAACTCGAATTTAGTACTCACCTGTAGGAATTGCTGTAACATAAAAAATATAGATTCAAAAAAATGGTTGCATCTCCAACCTGTGATCCAGATGTAGAACAAATATAGATCATCCTATTACCACTCATGTTGTATATTTTTTATGTAAATCAATTAAAAATTCGCACTAATTTTAAACTATTATATATATGCAGTTCCTTAATCTGTTTTTTTTTATCAATAAAAAGCGATTTTGATTACTCTAACATCACATCATTCACTTCTCAGTTTCTAAAATGTTCCGAATAAATGTATTTTCATTAATAAACACCAATACCGCACGTACAATTTTGTAAAATTAAATCCACGTGTGCACTTCATAAATGCATCAACATAACTGAATGCAACAATATGCGTAAAGAAAAACAACTCCACACACACACGATCCCTTTCTGATCTCGCTATTGCAAGAAAACAACTCTCACTACAAAAGATACCAACAACACACAAGGAACATTCCATTGTCTCTAGAATCAAAACAACCAACAACAGCATAAATGACGCAATAACAAACACAAACAATCATACGAGATATACACAAAATATCTCTAAAAACTCCCTCACATGATGAAACCACACATTTTCCAGTAGCACGTTTATTGAGTAGTTGGAATTCTATCTATAAGTTAAGTTAAAATATATACCAAATCTACGAGGAATCTATAAAAAATTATATACACCCGGCAAGGATTATATTAACTACTTTTTATTCCACTTTATCTAAAATTTTCAATGTGAGTAAAAACACTCCAACATATAATAAAAAGGGAAATAATCTGTAGGTAGCCATCATACGAATCGGTAATGTCGTTAAGTTAATTTTTACAAAAAAAATGTTTTTCCATACAAAATTGTTTCTTAGTAAATTGTCCACATTTCGTAGTAAGATTTTTATATTGCCCATGTATTTTTATAATAAAATCAACGATGCATTAACTACTGTGTTGGAAATTTATTTAAGGAAAAATCCTTCCCATTTCGTAGTTAGTGAACTAAAAAACGTTTACTGAATTTTTATAAGTTTTCATTTAGCTAAGTTAATTTTCGTTGTGGTTACGAAAAATGAACTATATTACAGTAAATTTGTTGAACTATGTGAAAGTTAAAATGGTCCTTAAATTTACAAGACACTTTTTTTCTGTGTACGTATATATGGGAGCTATATATAATCTGAACCGATTTTAACTAAATTTGACATGTATAGTTAGAATAATAATTCTGCTATCTATGCGAAATTTCACGTAAATGGGAGTATAACTTTGGCCTCCCTGGTCATATGAGTGCAAATAGGACGGAAGATATATATGGGAGCCATATCTAAATCTGAACCGATTTCAACCAAATTTGGCACAATTACCGATACTACTAAACGCACTCCTTGTGCGAAATTTGAAGCAAATCACGGCAAAACCCTGGATTTTGAGGCCATATAAGTTCAAATCGGACGAAAGATATATATGGGAGCTATATCTAAATCTGAATCGATTTTGACCATATTTGGCACATACAATAGTATCGTTAAAAGTACCGCTTGTGCATAATTTGAAGTAAGTCAGGGCAAAACTCTGGCTTTTGAGACCATATAAGTCCAAATCGGGCGAAAGATATATATGTGAGCTATATCTAAATCTGAACCGATTTTAACAAAATTTGACACACTTAACGATACTATTAAACGTACTCCTGGTGCAAAATTGGAAGCAAGTCAGGGCAAAACTCTGGCTTTTGAGGCCATATAAGTCCAAATCGGACGAAAGATATATATAGGAGATATATCTAAATCTGAACCGATTTTAACAAAATTTGACACACTTAACGATACTACTAAACGTACCCCTTGTGCAAAATTTGAAGCAAATCACGGCAAAACTCTGGCTTTTGTGGCCATATAAGTTCAAATCGGACGAAAGATATGTATGGGAGCTATATCTAAATTCGAACCTATTTCAATCAAATTTACCAAGCATTGGTAGAATGTCCATTCTACCCTCTGTGCAAAATTTCACGAAGATCGGTAGTAAACTTTGGCCTCTGTGGTCATATGAGTCTAAATCGGACGAAAGATATATATGGGAGCTATATCTAAATCTGAACCGATTTGGCTGATATTTTGCAAGTTTTTCGAGATTCATAAAATATTTGAATGTACGGTATTTCAAGAAAATGGGTTGATAAACACGCTAACTATGACCAAATCGGGGATAAATATATATGGCAGCTATATCTAAATCTGAACCGATTTTTTCCACAACCAATAGCGATTGTCTCTGTCCCAAGAAACGGCCCTATGCCAAATTTGAGGACGATCGGACTTAAATTGCGAGCTGTAATTTGTGCACAAAATTACATATACAGACGGACGGACGGACAGACGGACATCGCTAAATCGACTCAGAATTTAATTCTAAGCCGATCGGTATACTAAAAGATGGGTCTATGACCACTATTTCTTGGCGTTACATACAAATACACAAACTTATTATACCCTGTACCACAGTAGTGGGTATAAACAGGTACATTTTTTATACCCTAAACCACATAGTGGTCAGGGTATAATAAGTTTGATCGGCCAAAAAATGTGCCTACCAGAAATATTGATTTTAGACCCCATAAAATATATACCGATCGACTCAGAATCACCTCCTGAGTCGATCTAGCGCTTGGTGTCCGTCCGTCCGTCCGTCTGTCCATGTATTTGTTGTTCACAGGATTCCGGTCGCAATTATCAACCGATTTTGATGAAATTTGGTACAGGGAGTTTTTTGGGCACAAGGACGAACGCTATTGAATTTGGAAGAAATCGGATCAAATTTAGATATAGCTCCCATATATATGTATCGCCCGATTTCGACAAATGGGGTCACGTTGCGCGTTTTTTCAAACGGATCGTCACCAAATTTGGCAAAAGATAATCTTTTCCATCGCCCTTTAAGTCTGCAAAATTTCATCTAAATCGGTTCAGATTTAGATATAGCTCTCATATATATGTATCGTCCGATTTTCCCAAATTTGGCCACAAAACCTTTATTTATCAACCGATCTTACTCAAAGTTGGCTAAATATAATCTTCTATAGCACCAACTATATGTGCCAAAAATCATCCAAATCGGTTCAGATTTAGATATAGCTCTCATATATATGTATCGCCCGATTTTCCCAAATTTGGCCACAAAACCTTTATTTATCAACCGATCTTACTCAAAGTTGGCTAAATATAATCTTCTATAGCACTAACTATATGTGCAAAAAATCATCGAAATCGGTTCAGATTTAGCTATAGCTCCCATATAAATGTACCGCCCGATTTTTCTAAATTTGGCCATAAAACCCTTATTTATCAACCGATCTTACCCCAATTTGGCTAAATGTAGTCTTCTATAGCACTAACTGTATGTACAAAATTTCATCGAAATCGGTTCAAATTTTGATATAGCTCCCATATATGTATCGCCCGATTTTGAAAAATTCGCCCTTATAACCTTATGTTTGACCATACAGGCCTCATTTCGTGACTGATCTTACTCAAATCTTGCACAAGGTAACATTTTGTGGTATTAATCAAACCCGCAAAATATTATGCAAATTGGTTCAGATTTAGATATAGCTTCCATATACATATATGCATCGCTCGATTTTCCAAATTTGGCCATAGTACTCTTATTTATTAACCGATCTTACTAAAAGTTGGCTAGATCCAGTCCTTTATAGTACTAACTATATGTGCAAAATTTCATCGAAATCGGTTCAAATTTAGATATAGCTCCCATATATGTATCGCCCGATTTTGAAAAATTCGCCCTTATAACCTTATGTTTGACCATACAGGCCTCATTCAACTTAAAAAAAAAATATTCATATAATCTCATGTGTAGAAAATTTTAATTATGCATAGGTATGTATACAATATTTTTATAATATTAAATTGAACCGACGGGCTTTTTGGGCGGCAAATAAATCAATGACTTCTTCAGTCGGCACATTTATTCGGCGATGAACCGACATTAATGCCAATCCTTTGAGTCTACTCTCGCTAGTCGAATTTCTAAGATACGTCTTTAATCTCTTCCATGGCTGAATAAGGAGGTTGAATCACGATAACAAAAACAACAAATTTCAATATGTTGTTTACAATTTTAAGAAGTCAAAATCAGCTGATAAAAGAATCGTTTGGCATTGGTAAAAGTGGCAATTATTTATTCTTTCAATTGTCCTGAAAAAATAATTCAAATCCAGAGAAAAATAAAGGTTCAAATTTAATTGCGTCACCTATGAGTTATTGTGAAGTGGATAATTCATCTGAGGAACGCCGATATGAGACCAAAGTTAGTAATGGAAGTCAGTCAAATGGATATTCGCCATCTCTTAACAAAACCAATTTATGATGCAGTTTAAAAACTGATGTGCGTGGTATTTTGGGTCTGGAATATGTTATCAAGATACTCAAGTCATCTTTGAACAATTCTCCAGCTATGAATGCGCGAGTTTCTTTGAGGTGCATTTGCTATGCAGTGTCATTTGGAGAGCTGCAATCACCATAAACATATGATTTTGACATCTTAAAATTTGGTCGAAATAAAAAAATTGTAATCATATGGCCCCATGATTTAACCTTCTTGTTCAGCCATGAATCTCTTCATTGTTGAAAATGAACGTTCGGATGAGCACGTAGTAACTGCAGGGATGGAAAATGCAGTACTATAATACTTTTTTCAAAACTTTTTCACCCCGGTCAGTAACTTAGTACCCCCGCGAATGATTTAGTACCTTTTGTGTAGACAGTTTTGAGTCGATATCAGATTTATGGTACAATAGCTTTGACAAAATATTTTAATATTTTGAGAAAGTCTTTATCAACCTTATTTGCTACTAGTCTTTTACAAATATGGCAAAACAGACATGTTCATGTGGGAAGAAAATCTCGATTTTGTAAAAGACATAGTCAAAAACAGGATTTTATTGAACTTCAAGAATGTTTTAGTCGAAAAAAGAATGCAATTCTATATTATCGATTTTTTATTTCGGCCTACAAAATACGATGGAAAGTTCCTTAAAAAATTTCTTAACTGGTAGTTAAAAATTCGTTTGTCATGCTATAAAACCACTTGTGAAATGTAAAGTATTTTCTAAATAATAAGTGCAATTTACCATAAGATTTTTTTGTATGAGAAAATATATATATATATATATATATATATATATATATATATATATATATATATATATATATATAGAAATAAAATGTTGTCAACATTTTATTTCTATATAGAATTTTTGCAAAATTTTATTTTTATAGAAAATTTTGTCAAAATTTTATTTTTATAGAAAATTTTCTCAAAATTTTATTTCAATTGAAAATTTTGTAAAAATTTTATTTCTATAGGAAATTTTTGCAAAATTTTATTTCTATAGAATTTTTTTGCAAAATTATTTCGGCATAAGCCGGCTATCATACAAAACCTTTTTTCGGAGGGTTCAAGTGTGGTTCATTGTTGGGTTTAATGAACTGCCTGAATTTATTCTGATAATTGGTCGATAGTTTTGCTGCAAATAGAGGATGCTGATAAGGAATGTGGTAATTCCGAAACCATCCAACCATCTTGCAGTCTATAGGTCTTTGCCCAAATAAATTTGACAAACATTCTTTTCCTCTGTTGGTTAAACTACACTTGTAGTTTAGTCAATGTATGGTTTTAAGCTGCAACAAAAAAACAACAATGCTTAAAGATCAAAACCAACAATAACAAAACAAAACGAATAGAAAATTTTTGCAAATTTTATTTATATAGAAAATTCTGTCAAAATTTTATTTTCTTTGAAATTCAGTCTCTTGACAATAATATTCAAGTGAAATTTTTGTTGAAATTTAGTAACAAGTACCTTTCCGATCAAAAAATACCTTTTTTATACTTTCTTAAAAATTGTATTTTCCATCCCTGAGTAACTGGCAAAGTGACCAAAATTTTTAAAATATGCACGTTTGGAAATATCTCTTTATTGCTTCCATCGCTAAATTAGCAGGTTCTTTTCGCAGGTTTTGCTCCATTTCATTTACACACGTGTGTTTGGCTGTTTCGTTGTTGTTCTATGGCCAAACAAAGCGAGTCATGTTCAGAAAAAGAACAACAAACACACATAAAAAGCAGAAATACATTTTCCAAAAATGAAATTTGTGGTGCGAGAACAAAAACAATTTGTTTTTTTCGACCGTCGTTTGACGGGCTTTTCAACTAGTATTCTATGATTTGTGCAAGTTTTATAGGTAAGCGTTTTTCAAAATAAAACCTCCAGCTTTTCTTCAACATCTTTGATAAGATTTTTCTATGCAGCTAAAAATATATATTTATTTATATAAAAATATTCATTCATTTCGGGGGTGGGTTTGATCCCCCTCACCCCCCCCCCCCCCCCCCCAAAATACGGCCTTGTATTACCCACACTAATTTAACGATTTTCTCTTTTTTAATAATGGGCTCAATATTAGTGGCATACTAACTCCGTAGGCGCAATATCAACACAGCCAGTGCTAATAGAAGTAGGGGAAATTCCCTATATGTAGGGTTTTTCTAATATTTAGCGTCTTGTAGGGACGTAGCGCCACAATGTAGGACATTTTCACTCAACACAATTTGTAATAATTTTTACATTTTGGTGGCTCTAGAGGAGGAAATTAGAAGCCGGCAAGCCTTGATCTTTAACAATGTGTGGTAAACTTTATTCTTGTAGAAAATTTTGTCAACATTTTAATTCTATAGAACATTTTGTCAAAATTGTATTTCTATAGATTTTTTTTTTTCAAAATATTATTTCTATAAAAAATTTTCTCAAAATTTTATTTCTGTGGATTTTTTTTCAAAATTTTATTTCTATAGAATTTATTGTCAAAATTTTATTTCTATAGAAAAATTTCTCACAAAAATTTCTTTATAGAAACTTTTTCCAAAATTTTATATTTATAGAAATTTAACAAAAAAGATTACTAATTTGGGTAGAATTCTACCAACTGTGGCAACCGTGGTGGTAATACAAATTTATATTCTAAGTTATATACGTTGCATATTCATGTTTTAACATAATAAAGTACTTAGAACCATTTTTGTTTTGTAAAATTTTTTTAAATTTAACAAAAAATATAGTAGGGAAAATTGTTTGGGAATGTATGGGAAAGTAGGTATTTTTTGTTGTCCTTGTAGGGTAAACCGAACATTTTCCCTGGCAACATTGACTATGAGCTATAGTCAGATTGACACAAAGCACCCATAGACATGTACCCCTTAATTTTCTTAAATATGCAACTGCGGTTTATCTCCCAGACCTATATGTTACCCCACAAATGCTTATGATTACTAATTCTGTAATGGTGGTTTAGGGTATGATATAGTCGGCCCCGTCCGACTTTCTACTTTACTTACTTGTTTCAATTACACTTTCCTTTTTTGTGTTCACATAAAACCACGTGCCACTTCTGAATAAATAAATTAACACAAAACACAGTAAATCCGTATTCTCCCTCCATTCCAAGAAACAATCAACACACGACTGAAGCGCAAAATGAAAGTCGTGTGTACCTGCTCAATATTTTTATAAAATCATTTTCACTGCAAAAATTTAAAAAATTAAATGGTCACGAAAACAATGTACATGATCTTTAATGGCTCTAGACATGTGTATACGTAACCTATGAAAATACTTTTTTCTTCGCAAAAAAGTAAACAAATTGAATGGCCAGGTACATGATTTTCCCGACCATGTAATGGTCTCAAATTCTATCATTTAAATAAAGTTATTTTTACAAAATACATGATTTTCGCGACAATTACCTACTCTAGATAAGCATTAACTGGATGCGGCAACCATGTCCAAACATGTTTTTTCTGTGCGTGTAAGTTTGTTATAATTTGAGAATGTTTTGCATACGCAATTTGTTGTTTGTAATCTGAGAAAAATTATTTTTTTTTAAATATTTTTCTTGACATTTTATTGACATTCCTGATTCCGATCGATGGCACATGACATGGCTGATCAGCATTTTCGTTCTTATTAGGAAGCCATTAGGGCATTAATCCAAAGACGTGGTATCCGTGTGTTGCCAGAAAGATTGGAACAAATACACTGAAAACAGACCGTTGTTAAACTAATGCTTAAACTAATGTACGTTTATAACAAAAAAATATTTTGTTTCCGTTAGTTTTTAAAAGATTTTAAGAAATTTTCTCCAGCCCAATGAAATTTTCCTTATTTCAATGGCAACTAAATCAGTAGGAACTTCTCAAAAATAGTATACACCGTATGGTTTATATGGCAATGATTTGGCGCAAATGATTATTTCTTTATTTTTGCTTCACTTTTACTTTTACGAGAAGAAAAGAATTTTGTGAATGCTAGTTAAAAAATTCAAAAAATTTATTTTAACAACGTATTATGAAAATCTTTTATTTTAACAACGTAAAGGGTGATTCTTTTGAGGTTAGGATTTTCATGCATTAGTATTTGACAGATCACGTGGGATTTCAGACATGGTGTCAAAGAGAAAGATGCTCAGTATGCTTTGACATTTCATCATGAATAGACTTACTAACGAGTCACAACGTCGAATTTTCAGTGAATGGGCCCTAGAAAAGTTGGCAGAAAATCCGCTTTTTTATCGACAAATTTTGTTCAGCGATGAGGCTCATTTCTGGTTGAATGGCTACGTAAATAAGCAAAATTGCCGCATTTGGAGTGAAGAGCAACCAGAAGCCGTTCAAGAACTGCCCATGCATCCCGAAAAATGCACTGTTTGGTGTGGTTTGTACGCTGGTGGAATCATTGGACCGTATTTTTTCAAAGATGCTGTTGGACGCAACGTTACGGTGAATGGCGATCGCTATCGTTCGATGCTAACAAACTTTTTGTTGCCAAAAATGGAAGAACTGAACTTGGTTGACATGTGGTTTCAACAAGATGGCGCTACATGCCACACAGCTCGCGATTCTATGGCCATTTTGAGGGAAAACTTCGGAGAACAATTCATCTCAAGAAATGGACCGGTAAGTTGGCCACCAAGATCATGCGATTTGACGCCTTTAGACTATTTTTTGTGGGGCTACGTCAAGTCTAAAGTCTACAGAAATAAGCCAGCAACTATTCCAGCTTTGGAAGACAACATTTCCGAAGAAATTCGGGCTATTCCGGCCGAAATGCTCGAAAAAGTTGCCCAAAATTGGACTTTCCGAATGGACCACCTAAGACGCAGCCGCGGTCAACATTTAAATGAAATTATCTTCAAAAAGTAAATGTCATGGACCAATCTAACGTTTCAAATAAAGAACCGATGAGATTTTGCAAATTTTATGCGTTTTTTTTTTAAAAAAAGTTATCAAGCTCTTAACAAATCACCCTTTATTATGAAAATCTTTTATTTTAACAACGTATTATGAAAATCATTAAATTCTAGTTTTGTAGGAGGTGGATCATTCTTCCATTAAAACAGTTCACTGTTTTTCTGAGCAGCAAAAAGAAAATGGCAAACGTTGTTCACTGGTATAATATTTTTTTTCTGAGAGGAATGCAATATGTTTTTATTAACCTACAGCTGCATTGAAAAAAGTAAACTAATTTCGTCTAATATCTCAAATTTGTCAAAACAATACAAAATTCAATAAATTACATCGTCTCACTATGTTAATTACCCCAATACACAGAAAAAAAGTGTCTTGTAAAATTAAGGACCATTATGACTTCCACATAGTTCAACAAATTTACTGTAATATAGTTCATTTTTCGTAACCACAACGAAAATTAACTTAGCTAAAGGAAAACTTATAAAAATTCAGTAAATGCTTTTTAGTTCACTAACTACGAAATGGGAAGGATTTTTCCTTAAATAAATTTCCAACACAGTAGTTAATGCATCGTTGATTCTATTATAAAAATACATGGGCAATATAAAAATCTTACTACGAAATGTGGACAATTTACTAAGAAAAAATTTTGTATGGAAAAAAATTTTTGTAGTAAAAATTAACTTAACGACATTACCGATTCGTACGATGACTACCTACAGATTATTTCCCTTTTTATTATATGTTGGAGTGTTTTTACTCACATTGAAAATTGTAGTTAAAATAGAATAAAAATTAGTTAATATAATCCTTGACAGGTGTATATAATTTTTATAGATTCCTCATAGATTTGGTATATATTTTACCTTAACTTATAGATAGAATTCCAACTAATCAATAAACGTGCTACTGGAAAATGTGAGTAATCATGCGAGGGAGTTTTTAGAGACATTTTGTGTATATCTCGTATGATTGTTTGTGTTTGTTATTGCGTCATTTATGCTGTTGTTGGTTGTTTTGATTCTAGAGACAATGGAATGTTCCTTGTGTGTTGTTGGTATCTTTTGTGGTGAGAGTTGTTTTTTTGCAATAACAAGATCAGAAAGGGATCGCGTGTGTGTGTGGAGTTGTTTTTCTTTACGGCAGGTATGTATCCCTTATGACTATTTGTGTCTTTGAGTTTTATTGTTGCATTCAGTTATGTTGATGCATTTATGAAGTGCACACGTGGATTTAATTTTGCAAAATTGTACGTGCGGTATTGGTGTTTATTAATGAAAATACATTTATTTCGAAACATTTTAGAAACTGAGAAGTGAATGATGTGATGTTAGAGGAATCAAAAACGCTTTTTATTGACAAAAAAAAAAACAAATAACAGATTAAGGAACTGTATATTTCTGTTAATATATTAGTTTAAAATTAGTGCGGATTTTAAATTGATTTACATAAAAAATATACAACATGAGTGGTAATAGGATGATTTATATTTATTCTACATCTGGATCACAGGTTGAGAAGACACCATTTTTTTGAATCTATATTTTTTTATGTTACAGCAATTCCTACAGGTGAGTACTAAGTTCGAGTTTAGCCGCTAAAATTAAAAATAAATAAAGTATAAAATTATACCTCTTCGATACAAATTTAAATATAACTTGATGGAGAATAGCCCAAATCAAGTTTTTTATAAAGATTATTTTTTATAATGGATTTTTAAAGAAAACTTATCATGGAAATTGCAATTTTAGCCGCTAAACTCGAACTTAATACGAAACCTTAAATACTAAATGCTATACTGACAAGTGGAAATTATGTCTAATTTTATAATATTTTTTATTTCAAATATATTCTGAGAATAATTTCAATAACGTCCCATTTGTCCATGGATATGATTCCAATAATGTACCTACTGGATGGATTTTTCAATGTGGTAAGTTTTTCTATAAACGGTATTTTGTCCGTTTTTAATAAAACCAAAATTTCAATTTATTAACAATTATTTTTTTTCACTTGCAGGTAGACAGGTCTCGTAATGGTAATTTTTTGAATATTCTTATTGTTTAATACTAATTAAGCTGATATCCTTATTGGCTCTAGGAAATACTCTTGAAAACCGTAAGTTAAAGATCAATATGAACGATAGAATTAATTAATTAATAATATTTATCTTATATTTTGTATAACTTTGCAATTTCAGATGCTTATAAGCCAAATCCGCCCAACAAAAGTTAGCCAAAATCGATGAAATTGGACAATTCGATTGAATATAGCAACTTATGCCACATATATCTTTCATATGGATAGAAAACATGGAAATATAAATTAATTAGTTTAGTCCTAATAACATAGAATATTACTCTTTTGAAGAAGCAATTACTAACTACCGACAAGTAAATGCGTCCAACGTACTAATAAAAATATTTCCTTTATTGTATATCATAAGCCATAGTTTTGTGTAATATAATAATAATTCTTTGAAATAAAATACTGGTGGTTATAGAAAATTGACTTGTTCTGTACGAAAAATTTCTTAGTTGCATACAGGCTTGTTGTACCTTTGATTCCTCAATTTCTCTACTTTTTTGAAAATTATACCGACAAACAGTTTATTTCAAACCAATTTCTTAATACAGGTTTCCCAAAAAATTGTTAATTTTTCCGGATAGCAGGAATATTTTGAATGAGTTTAACTATATTCTTCCCACAGCATAGTAATAATGAACTAAAATACGATGTAATACATGAACTAATTTATAAGAAAATCATGAACTTATCTAGATGAAAAAAATCTTTGGCGCCAAATCATGGTCATTCTTACTATGGGTTACTTCATTTTTCATAAAAAATAGTAAACTTTTTTTTCGGTGTACCATATTCGTTACAAAATCCATTGGATGAACATTTACTCTTTGACCTTAACAACTATGACGATATATTGTGGTGATGATCATGTCAGTAGTTTGAGCATGATTTTGAATCTGAATCTGCAACATGAGACCAACAAGAAACCAAAACTGGAGAGCATATGGCTTGTTTGCAAGTCTTCTTGTTTTGCCAAGAAGGACGTTGACAAAACTAACAGAGTTGAGTGCCAGCTAGGGGTTTTCCCGGAAACGGGATCCCTGGTATTTGCTATTTTTTCGCTCCCGCTTTCCCGGGAATGAAGTGCGGAAATTCCCGGGAAATTTTCTGCACAATATTTATACCCTTCACCACTACTGTGGTGCAGGGTATAATAAGTTTGTGCATTTGTATGTAACGCCAAGAAGGAAAAGTCGGAGACCCATCGTTTAGTATACCGATCGTCTTAGAATTAAATTCTGAGTCGATTTAGCGATGTCCGTCTGTCTGTCTGTCTGTCTGTCTGTCTGTCCGTCTGTCTGTCTGTTGATGTATTTTTGTGTGCAAAGTACAGCTCGCAGTTTTAGTCCGATTGTCCTAAAATTTGGTATGGGGTCCTGTTTCGGCTCAAAGACGATCCCTATTGATTTTGGGAAAAATCGGTTCAGATTTAGATATAGCTGCCATATATATTTTTCACCGATCTGGTCATAATTGGCGTGTATATCAACCGATCTTCCTCAAATTTCGTACATCCCAATATTGTATGAGTATCGAAAAACTTGCAAAATATCATCCAAATCGGTTCAGATTTAGATATAGCTCCCATATATAGATTTCGCCCGATTTACACTCCTTTGTCCACAGAGGCCAATTTTTTGCTCCGATTTAGTTGAAATTTTGCACAGGGAGTAGAATGAGCATTGTAGCTATGCGTGCCAAATTTGGTTGAAATCGGTTCAGATTTAGATATAGCTCCCATATATAGCTTTCGCCCGATTTACACTCATATGACCACAGAGGCTAATTTTTTTGCTCCGATTTAGTTGAAATTTTGCACAGGGAGTAGAATTAGCATTGTTGCTATGCGTGTTAAATTTGGTTGAAATCGGTTCAGATTTAGATATAGCTCCCATATATATGTTTTTCTGATTTCGACAAAAATGGTCAAAATACCAACATTTTCCTTGTAAAATCGCCACTGTTTAGTCCAAAAGTTGTAAAAATGACTCTAATTTTCCTAAACTTCTAATACATATATATCGAGCGATAAATCATAAATAAACTTTTGCGAAGTTTCCTTAAGATTGCTTCAGATTTAAATGTTTCCCATATTTATACACTTCACCACTACTGTGGTACAGGGTATAATAAGTTTGCGCATTTGTATGTAACGCCAAGAAGGAGTAATCATAGACCAACCTTTTAGTATACGGATCGGCTCAGAATTAAATTCTGAGTCGATTTATGTCCGTCTGTCTGTCTGTCTGTCCGTCTGTCTGTTGATGTATTTTTGTGTGCAAAGTACAGCTCGCAGTTTTGGTCCGATTGTCCTAAAATTTGGTACAGGGTCCTGTTTCGGCTCAAAGACGATCCCTATTGATTTTGGAAAAAATCGGTTCAGATTTAGATATAGCTGCCATATATATTTTTCACCGATCTGGTCATAATTGGCGTGTATATCAAGCGATCTTACTCAAATTCCGTACATCTGAATATTTTATGAGTCTCGACAAACTTGCAAAATATCAGCCAAATCGGTTCAGATTTAGATATAGCTCCCATATATAGCTTTCGCCCGATTTGCACTCATTTGCCCACAGAGGCCAATTTTTAACTCCCATTTAGTTGAAATTTTGCACAGGGAGTAGAATTAGCATTGTAACTATGCGTGCCAAATTTGGGTGAAATCGGTTCAGATTTGGATATATCTCCCATATATAGCTTTCGCCCGATTTACATTCATATGACCGTAGAGTCCAATTTTTAACTCCGATTTAGTTGAAATTTTACACAGGGAGTAGAATTAGCATTGTAGCTATGCGTGCCAAATTTGGTTGAAATCGGTTCAGATTTAGATATAGCTCCCATATATATGTTTTTCTGATTTCGACAAAAATGGTCAAAATACCAACATTTTCCTTGTAAAATCGCCACTGCTTAGTCGAAAAGTTGTAAAAATGACTGTAGTTTTCCTAAACTTCTAATGCATATATATCGAGCGATAAATCATAAATAAACTTTTGCGAAGTTTTCTTAAAATTGCTCCAGATTTAAATGTTTCCCATATTTTTTTACTAACATTGTGGTCCACCCTAGTGCATTGGCCGACTTAAATTTTGAGTCTATAGATTTTGTAGAAGTCTATCAAATTCTGTCCAGATCGAGTGATATTTAAATGTATGTATTTGGGACAAACCTTTATATATAGCCCCAACACATTTGACGGATGTGATATGGTATCGAAAATTTAGATCTACAAAGTGGTGGAGGGTATAATATAGTCGGCCCCGCCCGACTTTAGACTTTCCTTACTTGTTTATATATAATATAGGGTTTTATATGGCAAATGACAGTTGAAATCTAGTTAAAGTGGATCTTGCAAATGTAATGTGAATGACTACGGTAACAAGTAGTAGTAGTTGCCTTGTGGGACATACATAGTCGTGGGTTCTAGCCCAGATTTCAATTGTTAAAAAGAAGATTGCGCTTCCTAATTTATTATTGTCATATTTCTGTAAACCTACATTCTGATAGACTGAGTAAACCTTTATAAACAAAGGGACATTTTATCTTATGTAACACACGTTTGCAATTGCATAATTTCATAATTATTGCAAGGATGTTTTTATGAAATATGAAAATTCCAACCTTTATTAAGATAGTTTCATTAATTTCAAATTTATACCTCATTCACATTAGGAGCGAAATCTATTAAAAGTGGATTTTAAATCCCTTATATATAAAGCAAATGGCAGTTGAAATCTAGTTAAAGTGGATTTTGGAAGTGTAATGTGAATGATAGTGAAATCGAAATTAGTTTCTTTCATTTCCAAACACATTTTTAATGTTACAAAAAATCTATATTAAAAGTGTTCTTCCGAAAACTATACTGAAAGAAAATATTGTGAAAATTTTTGTATTACAAAATATTTCATATTTTAGTATGATTTTATGGTTGATGTAAGAGATCAACATTATATATATTGTTAGTTGTCCAGACAATGCCCTATAATAGTAGATTTAAGCGATTTCTAATTTATTCAACTGTCTAAATGTATGTCACATCAAAGTTGGTTTCCCTTTGACCGGGATCCCGGGAAATTCGAGAAAATTTCCCGCTTTCCCGGGAATGGAAAAAGTCCGGGAAAAAGAAAACCCTAGTGGCAGGGAAAGTAGCTGGCATCGGTGAAAGCCGCAGCAATACATGAGATATCACAACAACCTCTTGAGACACACCCAATACGACTAATTTCCAAACATAATCCTTATTTGATAGTGCTTGTTCCTTGATGCTACACTGGATTGTTGGCTTCTGGTTGCCTTGCTTTGGGAACACATTTATCATTGTTGCCAACGACTACAAGCAGATTTCAATCTCCGCACATGGACAACACAACAAATTGCCAACAATGGCTACTAAGCCAGTTGGCTGGCCAACAAATCAAACAGCCTGTGTTTGTCCATCAAATTCACGTGTGTCGATGTATTTGTGCCACATATTGTGTCATGTTGTTGTCATTGCTAGGAGTTGTTGTTGTTTAAATCCTGGCTATGTTTGTTGGTAGTGCACAGTGGAGTTCTTGCACGGATAGAAAAATAGATTTTTTCATATTTTCCGATGCAAGCAAAATATGCTTCGAGCTGATGTTTTAAACAAAATATATTTAAGTGCAAAAATTTAATATTTCTAAATTAGCATAAAATGTTTGCAACACATATGTTAATATGATAGAATATATTATGTTTGGGACATAAATATTTGGGTGAGTCACCGTGGTGCAATGGTTAGCATGTCCGCCTTGCATACATAAGGTCGTGGGTTCGATTCCTGATGCGACCGAACACCAAAAAGTTTTTCAGCAGTGGAATATCCCACCTCAGTAATGCTGGTGGCATTTCTGAGGGTTTCAAAGCTTCTCTAAGTGGTTTCACTGAAATGTGGAGCGCCGTTCGTGCTCGGCTATAAAAAGGAGGTCCCTTGTCATTGAGCCTAACATGAAATCGGGCAGCACTCAGTGATAAGAGAGAAGTTCACCAATGAGGTATCACAATGGACTGAATAGTCTAAGTGAGCCTGATACATCGGTCTGCCACCTAACCTAACATCAATGTTTCGTAGAAATAATATATATGGATGTAAACATATATTCATTTAGAAATTTCGAGTAAATATATATATGGTGCGATCACGGCTGCTTATTTTTCCGATTTATCGACATTTTGACAATTTTTTTTCGATTTTTTGCCCCTAAAATGACTATATTAGCTCCGTTAGAAAAGTCAGGAAATGAGAGACAGAGAGACTATATTTAACAGTTTTCAGATAGAGAAATTGGCAGTTTTTGCTAGACATTTCTTACATATAGGAGCTAACTTCATTTTACACCTAAAATTGAGTCCACTATTAAAGAAAATATGAAGCCGTTTTAATAGTGATCAGCGTTGCCAGAATTGTTTCACCAAAAACCGCTAGATTTGCCCAAAAAAATAGCTAAAAAAAGCTAAAAAATGCTAAAAAATAGCTAGAAAAAAAGCTAAATTTTTTTGTATCAAAAGTCACATTTTTGATTGAAATTTAACAAACTTAAAGGCTTTATTTCACTTACAATGCATATTATTTTCATTTTAATTCCACTTCTGTGAGACTGTAACAATATCTAAGGCATATTAGCTCTGTTTGCGTATTCTATACATTTTGATTACTATCACAAATTTTTTACCGGAAGTCCTTCATTTTGTGGGAGCTACCTTCCCAACACCTCTATTTTATTTACTTGTTATTGTAAAATATTAAATGATCTAAGCATGCTTTGGATTTGGTAAAAAAATGATTTGTCATTTTTTTAAATAAAATTTTAGTTTGGATTTGAAATTGTGAAAAATTCGAAATACATTACTTTTATTTAAATTGTAGAAAATACCTATAGTTTACATTTCCCAGTAAAAACATTTTCCTTTTCTTCGTGAGCTATCAAAGTGCCTTAAAAACGTGCTAACGCCAACTTAAATTTCCAAATTCAGACTCGACTTAAAGTAGAAATTATTGTATATATACGTTTTTAAAATAAAGTGTTGAAAAACATTTTCTATTTTTGAACGCTATTTTGGTTTGTGGTTAAGATGCAAAAACTCCTCACATTTAAAGACTATTTCATTAATTCTTCCTTCTTTCATGAAAACATACCCATTTTTAAGTTGAATCACTTAATTATAAGGACAAAACGACTTTATCGTCTTTTGGACAAGGAAAACAGTTTATATAAAAGAAATTCACAAATGCTATTATAACCAAAATTCGCGTTCATATTTTAAGGAGACGACAATATTTTTTCAGTGCACAAAGCTATTCACATCTACTATTTTAATTTAGTAATATCGTAATAACTTTAGAATATTATAATAACATAAAAAGGATAAACGAGTCAAATGATAATATTCCCAATAATTTACTGACAGTTTATCTAACAAATTTGTATGGTAATAGTAGATTTAAAGTTTACGATAACTTTTATGTATATAATTAAAAAACTTTACAACAAGGTGTATTTGCTACAAATATGCCCGCATAATGGCTGGACTCATTATTAATGTTTCAACTGAGCTTTGAAATATGTGGAAACCCTTATACGCCGATTTATCCATATTTCAATAGAAACATGTCGAAAATAAAAAAAGCCAAAAATAGCTAAAAGGGTCATGAAAAAAAGCCAGAAAAAAAGCTAAAAGCTAAATGCATTTTTTCCCCGCTAAACGTCTTCAAAAAAAGCCAAATCTAGCGGGAAAAAAGCTAAATTGGCAACGCTGATAGTGATGGTCAGGTTAGGTTAGGTGGTAGCCCGATATATTCAGGCTCACTTAGACTATTCAGTAGATAGGGTCACGAAAAAAAGTTGATGCGGTCACCCCCCAGTTTTGTAGCATATTCGAAGACAATTTCAGAACACCAAAACTTTTTTCCGTGCACCCTACGACCCCCCGAAATACAATTTATTGTGCTGTGTCGTCATTTGAAGTCCGATCGAAAAGAAACGCATATCGTTGTTCGTGGTTGATCAGGGGATATATTTCGTGCATTGGTCATTTTTGACTCCGACGTCAAATTTGATTTTAATTTTTTTTATTTCGCTTCGTATACCCCTATGATGCCCATTTCTGATAACCATTATAAAGATCTTAACAAAATATGAAACTTTTGCTTTTGAACTATTTACTTATATTCATAAACAAAAAAGTTACAGAGATTTTAAAAAGTCAATAGGTCACCCTACACACCACCAAATTGTTTTTTCTGTGTTGTCACGATGGCCGATCGAAACCACATGCACATCGTTATTCACATCTACGAAATTAATTTATAAGGCATTTAGAACACAAAATTTGTAACGGTACCTTTGTATACATACACTGAAAAAAAGCATGCCCGGTTCCAAAAATTTTGTCTCTACTTTAAAAGTTTTGGTATTGATTCCGAGCCAAAGAAGCGGAGAATACAAGTAAATAAGGATACTTTTAAGACACAATTCTCTTTTAAATTTGGGTTTTGTGTACTTGATTCTAGGAAGCATTTTTTTTTATTTTTCGCCTTTTCAGTTTTTATACCCTCCACCATAGGATGGGGGTATATTAACTTTGTCATTCCGTTTGTAACACATCGAAATATTGCTCTAAGACCCCATAAAGTATATATATTCTGGGTCGTGGTGAAATTCTGAGTCGATCTAAGCATGTCCGTCCGTCCGTCCGTCTGTCCGTCTGTCCGTCTGTCCGTCTGTCCGGCTGTCCGTCCGTCTGTGGAAATCACGCTAACTTCCGAACGAAACTAGCTATCGACTTGAAACTTGGCACAAGTAGTTGTTATTGATGTAGGTCGGATGGTATTGAAAATGGGCCATATCGGCCCACGTTTACGTATAGCCCCCATATAAACCGATCCCCAAATTTGGCTTGCGGAGCCTTCCGGAGCAGCAAAATTCATCCGATCCGGTTGAAATTTGGTACGTGGTCTAAGTATACGGTCTCTAACAACCATGCAAAAATTGGTCCATATCGGTCCATAATTATATATAGCCCCCATATAAACCGATCCCCAGATTTTACCTCCGGAGCCTCTTGCAGGGGCAAAATTCATCCGATCCGGTTGAAATTTGGTACCTGATGTTAGTATACGGTCTCTAACAACCATGCAAAAATTGGTCCATATCGGTCCATAAATATATATAGCTCCCATATAAACCGATCCCCAGATTTGACCTCCGAAGCCTCTTGGAGGAGCAAACTTCATCCTACCCGATTGAAATTTAGTACGTGGTGTTAGTATATGGTCTCTAACAACCATGCAAAAACTGGTCCATATCGGTCCATAATTATATATAGCTCCCATATAAACCGATCCCCAGATTTGACCTCCGAAGCCTCTTGGAGGGGCAAAATTCATCCGATCCGTTTGAAATTGGGTACCTGATGTTAGTATACGGTCTCTAACAAGCATGCAAAAATTGGTCCATATCGGTCCATAATTATATATAGCTCCCATATAAACCGATCCCCGGATTTGAACTCTGGAGCCTCTTGGATGAGCAAAATTCATCCGATCCAATTGAAATTTAGTACGTGGTGTTAGTATATGGTCTCTAACAACCATGCAAAAATTGGTCCATATCGGTCCATAATTATATATAACTCCCAAATAAACCGATCCCCAGATTTGACCTCCGGAGCCTCTTGGAGGAGCAAAAGTCATCCGATGCGGTTGAAATTTGGTACATTTCGTTAGTATATGGCCTCTAACAGCCATGTAAAAATTGTCAAATTTTATTACTATAGAAAGTTTTGTCAAAATGTCATTTCTATAGAAAGTTTTGTAAAAAGTTTATTTCTATAGCAATGTTTGTCAACATTCTATTTCCATAGAAAATTTTGTCAAAATTTTATTTCTATAGAAAATTTTGTAAAAAAATTATTTCTGTAGAAAATTTTGTCAACATTTTATTTCTATAGAACATTTTGTCAACATTTTATTTCTATAGAAAATTTTGCCAAGTTTTTATTTCTATAGAAAATTTTGTCAAAATTTTATTGCTATAGAAAATTTTGTCAACATTTTATTTCTATAGAAAGTTTTGTCAAAATTTCATTTCTATAGAAAGTTTTGTAAAAAGTTTATTTCTATAGCATTGTTTGCCAAAATTTTATTTCCATAGAAAATTTTGTCAACATTTTATTTCTATAGAACATTTTGTCAACATTTTATTTCTATAGAAAATTTTGTCAACATTTTATTTCTATAGAAAATTTTGTCAAAATTTTATTGCTATAGAAAATTTTGTCAACATTTTACTTCCATAGAAAATTTTGTCAACATTTTATTTCTATAGAAAATTTTGCCAAGTTTTTATTTCTATAGAAAATTTTGTCAAAATTTTATTTCTATAGAAAATTTTTCAAACTGAATTATATACGTATTTAATCGGCCTTTTTTTTTGTTTAATATATACCCCTTATGGACTAACTTACAATTTAGAAGACAGTGTTAAAAAGTTTTACGATACCTTGCCATCGGCAAGTGTTATCGCAACCCAAGTAATTCGATTGTGGATGACAGCCTTTAGTAGAAGTTCCTACGCAATCCATGGTGGAGGGTACATAAGATTCGGCCTGGCCGAACTTACGGCCGTATATACTTGTTTTTCTTCATATGCTTTCAATGTCCTTTAAAAA
Source organism: Haematobia irritans (assembly GCF_050003625.1). NCBI lineage: Eukaryota > Metazoa > Arthropoda > Insecta > Diptera > Muscidae > Haematobia > Haematobia irritans. Next base: position 113,395,589 of record NC_134397.1, read on the forward strand.
CGAATTAACGACAACTTTATTTTCCAAATTAAGACTCAACTTCCAGTAGAAATTTTGCTATTTATACCCTGCGCCACACTGTGGAACAGGGTATTATAAGTTAGTGCATATGTTTGCAACACCCAGAAGGAGACGAGATAGACACATGGTGTCTTTGGCAAAAATGCTCAGGGTGGTCTCTTGAGTCGATATAGCGATGTCCGTCTGTCCGTGGACACATTTTTGTAATCAAAGTCTAGGTCGCAGTTTTAGTCCAATCGACTTCAAATTTGGCACAAGTATGTGTTTGTACTCAGAATAGATCCCTATTGATTTTGGAAGAAATCGGTTCAGATTTAGATATAGCTCCCATATATATATATATATATTTCGCCCGATATGGACTTATATGGCCCCAGAAGCCAGAGTTTTACCCTAATTTGCTTAAAATTTTGCACAAGAAGAACAATTAGTACTATAGTCAAGTGTACCAAATTTTATTGAAATCGGTTCAGATTTAGATATAGCTCCCATATATATCTTTCGCCCGATATGGACTAATACGGTCCCAGAAGCCAGAGTTTTACCCCAATTTAGTTGCAATTTTGTACAGGGAGTAGAAATAGCATTGTAGCTATGCGTGCCAAATTTGGTTGAAATCGGTTCAGATTTAGATATAGCTCCCATATATAGCTTTCGCCCGATTTACACCCATATGACCACAGAGGCCAATTTTTAACTCCGATTTAGTTAAAATTTTGCACAGGGAGTATAATTAGCATTGTTGCTATGCGTGCCAAATTTGGTTGAAATCGGTTCAGATTTAGATATAGCTCCCATATATAGCTTTAGCCCGATTTACACTCATATGACCACAGAGGCCAATTTTTAACTCCGATTTAGTTGAAATATTGCACAGGGAGTATAATTAGCATTGTTGCTATGCGTGCCAAATTTGGTTGAAATCGGTTCAGATTTAGATATAGCTCCCATATATATGTTTTTCTGATTTCGACAAAAATGGTCAAAATACCAACATTTTCTTTGTCAAATTGCCACTGCTTAGTCGAAAAGTTGTAAAAATGACTCTAATTTTCCTATACTTCTAATACATATATATATCGAGCGATAAATCATAAATAAACTTTTTCGAAGTTTCCTTAAAATTTCTTCAGATTTAAACGTTTCCCATATTTTTTTAATAAAGTTTTGAAAACCATGTCCTATTTTTGAACGATTTTTTGCATTGTAGTCAAGATGCAAAAATACAACAAATTTAAAGACAATTTCATTAAATTTAACGAATTTTTCTGAATTATTAAAGTCAAGTTGACCTTAGCCCAAACATTTGTTCTTTCATGTTATGATTTTGTAAAAACTATAGGTGCGAAGTATAATGACTATTGTATGTCATTATGCGGAGGAAAAAGAATCAATTAAACACCTCTTGTGTGAGTGTCCTGCATTTTGTGTAAAGCGCAAGCAACTTTTAGGAGCATATAGCTTCAGATTACTGGCGGATTTGGAAAACGTTAACTTAAGCAGTCTGCTAATGTTTTTGGAACAATCTGGTTGGTTCAGCAAAGAAAAATAATCAAGAAGGTTCAGCGGTTATAACTAGAAGTGCCCATATGTAATAGGTACTTTTAGTTAATGTGGTATCACAATGGACTGAATAGTCTAAGTGAGCCTGAATCTTAATCGGGCTGCCACTTTAACCTAACCTAACCTAACCTTCATGTTATGATAACCATTTTTAAGTGAAATCACTTAATTATAAGGATAATACAACTTCATTGAAAAGTTTATCGACTTTTGGACAAGGAAAAAACTTTATATTAGAGAAATGCGTCTTCTATGCTAAGCAAAATTTGCATTCGTATTTTAAAGACATGAAATCTTTGACCTTACGACAATATTTTTTTTTTCAGGGTACTCGTTGTTTGCACTACGGGCGTTTTCTGCGTTATGCAAAGTGCATGTGTTTTTGCTAGAACAATTTGAGAGCCAACTGTTTTAAAATTCTAACAATGACTTTCGCTACATGATTTTTTAAGTCTGTCCATATTTTTGTGAGAGAAGGCTGTTGACAGTATTTGAAAAAAGTGAAAACAAAATGAAATTCGGTATATCGAACAACGATATGCGTTTCTTTTCGATCGGACTTCAAATGACGACACAGCACAATAAATTGTATTTCTGGGGGTCGTAGGGTGTGTTCTGAAATTGTCTTCGAATATGCTACAAAACTGAGGGGTGACCGCATCAACTTTTTTTTCCTTCAGGCCGTGATCCTATCTACTATTCAGTCCATTGTGACACCACAGTGGTGAACTTCTCTCTTATCACTGAGTGCTGCCCGATTCCATGTTAAGCTCAATGACAAGGGACCTCCTTTTTATAGCCGAGTCCGAACGGCGTTCCATATTGCAGTGAAACCACTTAGAGAAGCTTTGAAAAACTCAGAAATGTCACCAGCATTACTGAGGTAGGATAATCCACCGCTGAAAAACTTTTTGGTGTTCGGTCGAAGCAGGAATCGAACCCACGACCTTGTGTATGCAAGGCGGGCATGCTATCCATTGCACCACGATGATAAACAAAGTTTATCGCTTATCGAATTAAGCGAATATATAAATGTAATATTTGCCACAAACGTAACTCCGTTAACATTCACAGGTTAATGATTAAAAATCTATGTAAGAATTCAATTATATTATAATTCAAGAAATTTCAGTTAATTAATTCTTTTGTAAAAAATACAAAAAATTAGGAGCAGAGGTATAATTAAACATTTAAAAAAGTAATCAATCGATGGTTGATGGTACTTTAAACCGACAACTGTGACGACAAAACAAAATCGATTAGAATACGCGACAGAGCAGAGCAACTTTAAACGACTTAAATCTTTTACAACTCAATGATCTTTTCTCATGGACATCAGAGGTTGGGGTTAGGGAGACTGGCACCAGGGTTGCCGCCTAATTTATGTCGTTTGAAGGGGAACCCTTCTATATTTGAGACAGGCAAAATCGTTAATCACTTCTTCAAATTCTATATTTTTTAGCACATCACATTCTATGGACATCAGCACCCAGAAAAGAGTGACCCTTAGTTAAAATGAACTCATAGTGAAGAAAGTTGAACTTCGTATAGCGCCAAAAAGATTTTTATTTGTTTAAAGGATGTGATTTTCGTAGAAATTAGGTAGAATGCATTCAAGATATTACACGCAAAGAAAAAAAACGTTTGGAAAACGTGTACCGAAAACGTTTTTCTTTTGTGAGAGTTTTTTGAATTGCTTCGAAAATTTTAAACTTTTATCACCAAAAAAATTCGTTTGTTACAAAATTTTTATTTTTTCAATAAAAAAAGTTATTTTTGAAATAACAACACAGTCCATTTCGTTTATATCAAACACTGTTCTTTTCTGACTTTAGGTCTTTAATAAGACACATTTTACAGTTCAAAATTTAATATAGTACAATGTAATGTTGAGCATTTTTTCGGAATCTTCCGAATATATCTGGAATATATGTAAAAAAAACAAAAGCAAAAAAAAACTTTGGCCGAAGCAGGGATCGAACCCACGACCCTTGGCATGAGAGTCGGACGTAGCTACCACTGCTCCACGGTGCCAAACTAAATGTTTGTTTCTGTTAAATAAACTTTGTTTATTCGGTTCGTGGGCGCCGCAAGCTATGCTATATAAAGGGTGATTTGTTAAGAGCTTGATAACTTTAAAAAAAAAAAAAAACGCATAAAATTTGCAAAATCTCATCGGTTCTTTATTTGAAACGTTAGATTGGTCCATGACATTTACTTTTTGAAGATAATTTCATTTAAATGTTGACCGCGGCTGCGTCTTAGGTGGTCCATTCGGAAAGTCCAATTTTGGGCAACTTTTTCGAGCATTTCGGCCGGAATAGCCCGAATTTCTTCGGAAATGTTGTCTTCCAAAGCTGGAATAGTTGCTGGCTTATTTCTGTAGACTTTAGACTTGACGTAGCCCCACAAAAAATAGTCTAAAGGCGTGAAATCGCATGATCTTGGTGGCCAACTTACCGATCCATTTCTTGAGATGAATTGTTCTCCGAAGTTTTCCCTCAAAATGGCCATAGAATCGCGAGCTGTGTGGCATGTAGAGCCATCTTGTTGAAACCACATGTCAACCAAGTTCAGTTCTTCCATTTTTGGCAACAAAAAGTTTGTTAGCATCGAACGATAGCGATCGCCATTCACCGTAACGTTGCGTCCAACAGCATCTTTGAAAAAATACGGTCCAATGATTCCACCAGCGTACAAACCACACCAAACAGTGCATTTTTCGGGATGCATGGGCAGTTCTTGAACGGCTTCTGGTTGCTCTTCACTCCAAATGCGGCAATTTTGCTTATTTACGTAGCCATTCAACCAGAAATGAGCCTCATCGCTGAACAAAATTTGTCGATAAAAAAGCGGATTTTCTGCCAACTTTTCTAGGGCCCATTCACTGAAAATTCGACGTTGTGGCAGATCGTAAGTCTATTCATGATGAAATGTCAAAGCATACTGAGCATCTTTCTCTTTGACACCATGTCTGAAATCCCACGTGATCTGTCAAATACTAATGCATGAAAATCCTAACCTCAAAAGAATCACCCTTTAAATATAACTTATATGGATATTTATCTATTGATGACCATAACAGGTACATAGCTCAGTGGTTAGTGTGTTGGCTTACAATGTGCATGGTCCGCGGTTCGATTCTCCGTCCAGGCGAAAGGTAAAAAAAAATTTTAAAATTTATAAAATCGTATAATTTCTTCTACATTGTTGGTATTACAGGAAAAGGTGTTAAGAACTAAAAATCCTCGTGGATGTGAGAAAGATGTGAGGGACAATGCAATTAGCAAAAGAAAATAATGTTTTTTTTTTTTTTTGTTGAGCTAGTCTTTATGAAATTGTTTTTACATCCTGGAAAAGAATAAACGTTTATCACAAAAAGTATATACTTTTCTTCCAAATACACTTTCTTACAGCGAAAAGCAAATGAGAAACGAACTTTGTTTGTCTAAAATTTCGTTTGGGAGGAAAGAATTATTTTTTTGCGTGTAGTTAGCATTTTCCTATATTTATGTACGACTATACTACAGAATGAAATAATTTAACTGAATTGATATATGGATTAATTTTATTGAACTTTTTTCATTCATTTGGACAAATCTTACATATTTGTGGTAAACCTATTACTTCAAAATTTAGAACTGCTTACCTTCGTTTTTAAATACAATTTATTTATTTATAAAGGCATTTTTTTTCTTCTATAAAATACATAGTTTATTAATATATTAAATATATTTATTTAAAATCAACAGCATCGACTGCCCTTGAAATATTAGTTTATTTTCCATTATTTCCAATTTTCATGTAATGTTATCAACTGTAAACCGCACTTTTCTTCTTCTTGTACCTTTCACTTGTAATAACACTGAAAAAACAGTGAACACACCAGGAAGAAACGTTCGGTTAATTTTAGAAAATTTTGAATATTTGTAGAAAATTTTAACTACACAGTATTACAAACGTTGACATCACGCCGATGTCATACAAATAAGTAAATATTTTTCGACAGATACAAAAAAAATGTGTTAGACATAACTAAGTTTTTTCACTTGTTAAAGAAAATTTTGTAGTTTGAAGAAAAAACTTGGAGTTCAAAATTGCAAGAATGTCTTTAGTGACATACGAAGTTCACGATAGGTTAAAGGTTAAAGTGGCAGCCCGAGTAAGATTCAGGCTCACTTAGACTATTCAGTCCATTGTGATAAAGTTCACGATGGACGCATTTTTGGTAAAATGGACGCATTTTTGGTAAAATTTACAAATTTAAAGAAATTCTGAACTATTTTGTGGAAGACACGAATTTAGTTAATCTTTATGCTTCATTTGAGTATATTTTTTTCCTCGGGTTTAGTTAATTTAACTAACGTACACAAAAAAGTATTAGAGTAAAGAAAACTTTCTCCAAACATAATATTTCTATGAACTAAAATAAAGTTAAATTGGCTTTAGTGAAATAGAGAGTTCACTTTTTATACCCTTCACCACTACTGTGGTACAGGGTATAATAAGTTTGTGCATTTGTATGTAACGCCAAGAAATAATTGTCATAGACCCATCTTTTAGTATACCGATTGTCTTAGAATTAAATTCTGAGTCGATTTAGCGATGTCCGTCTGTCTGTCTGTCTGTCCGTCCGTCTGTCTGTATATGTAATTTTGTGCACAAAGTACAGGTCGCAGTTTAAGTCCGATCGTCCTCAAATTTGACATAACGTCTTTCTTCAGTCGCTATTGATTTTGGAAAAAATCGGTTCAGATTTAGATATAGCTTCCATATATAGTTATCACCGATTTGATCATAATTAACGTTTTATGAACCGACATTCTTCAAATTTTGTACATCTGAATGTTTTGTGAGTCCCGTAAAAACTGCCAAATATCAGCTAAATCAGTTCAGATTTATATATAGCTCCCATATATATCATTCGTCCGATTTGGACTTATATGGCCCCAAAAGCCAGAGTTTTGCCCTGATTTGCTTCAAATTTTGCACAACGAGTACGTTTAATAGTATCGTTAATTGTGCCAAATTTAGTTGAAATCGGTTCAGATTTAGATATAGCTCCCCTATATATCTTTCGACCGATTTGGACTTATATGGCCCCAAAAGCCATAGATTTGCCCTGATTTGCTTCAAATTATGCACAACAAGTACGTTTAATAGTATCGTTAACTGTGCTTAATTTGGTTAAAATCGGTTCAGATTTAGATATAGCTCCCATATATATCTTTCGTCCGATTTGGATTTATATGGCCTCAAAAGCCAAAGTTTTGCCCTGAATTGCTTGAAATTTTGCACAAGGAGTACGTTTTATAGTATCGTTAATTGTGCCAAATGTAGTTGAAGTCGGTTCAGATTTAGATATAGCTCCCATATATATCATTCGCCCGATTTGGACTAATATGCCCACAGAGGCAAAAGTGCTACTCTGATTTACGTGAAATTTTGCAGAGGGAGTGGAATTGAACTTGAAACTTTGCACAGGCAGTAGAATTAAGGTTCTGCATATGCGTGTTTATTTTGTTTGAAATCGGTTCAGATTTTGATATAGCTCTTTCGCCCGATTTTCCGTCATATGACCACTCGCAAAAAAATAATTCTTTCCTCCCAAACGAAATTTTAGACAAACAAAGTTCGTTTCTCATTTGCTTTTCGCTGTAAGGAAGTGTATTTGGAAGAAAAGTATATACTTTTTGTGATAAACGTTTATTCTTTTCCAGGATATAAAAACAATTTCATAAAGTCAAACTCAAAAATAAGAAAAACATTGTTTTCTTGCTAATTGCATTTTCCCTCATATCTTTCTCACATCCACGAGGTTTTGTAGTTCTTAACACCTTTTCCTGTAATACCAACAATGTAGAAGAAATTATACGATTTTATAAATTTTTTTGCCTTTCGCCTGGACGGAGAATCGAACCACAGACCATGCACTTTGTAAGCCAACACACTAACCACTGAGCTATGTACCTGTTATGGTCATCAATAGATAAATATCCATATAAGTTATATTTATATAGCATAGCTTGCGGCGCCCACGAACCGAATAAACAAAGTTTATTTAACAGAAACAAACATTTAGTTTGGCACCGTGGAGCAGTGGTTGCTACGTCCGACTTGCATGCCAAGGGTAGTGGGTTCGATCCCTGCTTCTACCAAAGTTTTTTTTTTTTTAATATGTTCCAGATATGTTCGGAAGAATCCGAAAAAATGATCAACATTACATTGTAGTATATTAAATATTGAACTGTAAAATGTGTCTTATTAAAGACCTAAAGAAAAGAACAGTGTTTGATATAAACGAAACGGACTGTGTTGTTGTTTCAAAAATAAGTTTTTTTATTGAAAAAATAAAAATTTTGTAACAAACGAATTTTTTTGGTGATAAAAGTTTAAAATTTTCGAAGCAATTCAAAAAACTCTAACAAAAGAAAAACGTTTTCGGTACACGTTTTCCAAACGTTTTTTTTTCTTTGCGTGCACAGAGGTCAAAGTTGTTATCCGATTTACGTGAAATTTTGGACAGGGAGTAGATTCAATATAGAAACTATGCATGTGAAATTTGATTGCAATCGGTTTAGATTTCGATATAGATTCCATATATATGTTTTTCCTATTTAGGCAAAACTGGCCGAAATACCTAAATTTTCCTTATCAAATCGCCACTGCGAAGTCGAAAACTTATCAAAATGACTCAAATTTTCCTACTACTCTATTACACATCTATCCCTCCTTTTACAATATCAATACCTACAAATATACAAAATCATAAACCAACAGGTTAGCGTTACTGAATATTACCTGATAATTGAAAACGAATTAAGGGGTTGTTATTCTTCTGGTATTTTCTCACTAATTTAAAATCTCTCCGTATATTATAACAACACGATTCCAACTAAAAAAACAACGTACGCGCAAACACATCGATTACATCGATGACAGGTATCGATTACAGGCAGATAAAAGTAATATAGGAAAATTTCCTATATTCTAACAAGTGTGTTTCCTTAAGTTGTGAAAGGATTGAATACTTCTTAGTACGAATGAACTGAAATATTTTTCTATGCCAAGTGTTATGCGTATGTATGATAAGCTTTCTATAATAAAGGAAGTCAGAATTATCATTTTATAGGAACTTTTACTAAATTTGAGGAAACTTGGGTTTAGTTCGGGGTTTGTTTATTTTTGCGAATGCTTTGTTATCAGTGAATAAAATTTTCTTTTTCAGTAGTAAATTCTTATACCCAGCGAAGAAAACAGTATTAGTAAAATTCCATGCCTTATTCTAGTTAATGAACTATTCCTATCTGCTTTCAGTTTAGGATTTTTTTACTGAAACAAGTAAATTTTATTATTTCACACAAAAATTTACCTTAATGGAAATAAAATGGCCAAACTAAATTGATGAACATTTTTTTCCTTTCGTTTAAAAGGCATTTTTTTCTGGGTGAGCGATCTGCCTAATTTTAACCTCTCGTGAAGCATTGTATTTCTCAATTTATTTTGAAATCTTTTTTGTTTGGAGAAGGAACGTTCCCCATTGCAGTTAGTAACCATCATGCGTAAATAGATTCTCATTGCGATTACTACATTTGGAAATATGTCTTCAATATTTTTTTCTTTGAAAAGTTGATATATTTTTTAGCATAGAATTAGTTCCCTCTTTTTCGCTGTCCACAATTTCCAAGTATTCTGTTAAATGCAAACATTCCATTTCTATCTCTTTCTCATTAATATCTTCATACTAAAATTCAGCAATCTGGCACGAACTAGGAATGCCTTATCTATCGCGGCGCCCTGGACACGTACCCACATCCAGAAAAAAGTGACACCTTCTTTAAGTTAAAATGAACTCATTGTGAAGAAAGTTGAACTTCGTATAGCGCCAAAGACATTGTTTGAACGATGTGATTTTCGTATAAATTGGGTAGAATGCATTCCATATATTAGTTAACATTTTCCTATATTTATGAAGGATAAGGATTAACTAAATTCGTGTCTTCCACAAAATAGTTCAATATTTCTTTAAATTTGTAAATTTTACTACAAATGTGTTCATCATGAACTTCGTATGTCACTAAAGACATTCTTACAATTTTGAACTCCAATTTTTTCCTTCAAACTACAAAATTTTCTTTAACAAGTGAAAAAACTTAATTATGTCTAATAAATTTTCTTGAATTTGTCGAAAAATATTTATTTATTTTTATGATATCGGCGTGATGCCAGCGTTTGTTATACTGTTTAGTTAAAATTTTCTAAAAATATTCAAAATATTCTAAAATTAATCGAAATTTTTCTTCCTGGTGGGTTCACTGTTCAGTGCACCTTTTTCTGCAATACAAATAATGTTGAAGAAATTATTCAATTTTATATTTTTTTTAATTTTACCTTTCGCCTGCACGGAGAATCGAACCGAGGACCACACAGTTTGTAAACCAACACACTATCCACTGTTATAGTCACCAGTAGATAATTATCGTTATAAGTTACATTTATATAGCATAGTTTGCAGCGCCCACGAGCCCATGCAAACATAACATTAGTTAACAGAAACATACACTTGTTGGCCACGTGGAGAAGTGGCCACGACCCTTTGCCTTGCATTCAAAGGGTCGTGGGTTCAATCCCTGCTCCGACCGAACCATTTTTTTGTAATATACACATTTATAAATATAAATATACTATATTGATTATTTATAATGAAGCTTCGAAATGTGGGTTATTAAACATTTACAGTCAGAAACAGTGCTTGATGTAAACGAAATGGACTGAGCTTTTGGATAAAATATTATTTTTTATGGCTAAAATAACAATTTTGTAACAAAACACTGTTTTTGGTATAAAAGTTTGAAATTTTGGAAGGAATTCAAAAACTCTAACAAAAGAAGAATGTGGAGTCGAATATAAATATACATAAATAATTTTACAATATACACATAAATTTATTTAGGCGTGAACAGTTTTTTACTAGCATTTAACTCCATTTTAAATGCATTTAAAACTTATCGATTTTTGTATTTAATTTCATTTTTACCTTTAAGGCCGGTATTAAGTTGGCATTATCGCTCTAAAATTTCCCTGTTTTACCTTTTACTTTTCTTTATTAATTCAGTTTAAAGTAAATAAACTTTTTCAATTGTTTTAGCTGCACCCTCAAAAAAAATCGCTTCTCTAACATATGTTCCAAACATATTTTGCAGGAAGCACATATATTATTGGATACTGCCGAAACATTAATATGTTTGTTTTATGTGAACATATTATATGTTTGGAAGCGTTTTGAGCCCAAAAATAATATATGCTTGGAAGATTTGTCCCCAAAGAAGATTGTGATAATTTGCACTTCCACGAAATTTTTTAGTTCTTGGTACGTTTTTTCTGTAATACAAATAATGTTGACGATGTTATTCAATTTTATACATTGTACCATATAATTGTACCTTTCGCCTGGACGAAGAATCGAACCGAGGACCATACAGTTTGTAAGCTAACACACTATCCACTAGGCTACGTAGCTGTTATAGTCACCAGTAGGAAATTATCGTTATACGTTACATTTATATAGCATAGTTTGCAGCGCCCACGAGTCCATGCAAACATAATATTATTTAACAGAAACATACATTTCTTGGCCACGTGGAGCAGTGGTTAGCAAGTCTGCCTTGCATGCAAAGGGTCGTGGGTTCAATCCCTGCTCCGACCGAACCATTTTGTTTTTTAATTAACACATTTATATTTATAATATATTAAATTTTTATAATGAAACTTCGAAATGTGGGTTATTAAAGATTTACAGTCAGAAAAGAACAGTGCTTGATATAAACGAACTGGACTGAGCTGTTGGATAAAATATTATTTTTTATTGCAAAAATAACAATTTTGTAACAAAAAACTGTTTTTGGTGTAAAAGTTTGAAATTTTGGAAGGAATTCAAAAACTCTAACAAAAGAAGAACGTTGAGTCGAGTATAAACATACATAAATAATTTTATAATATACACATACATTTATTTAGGCGTGAACAGTTTTTTACTTGCATTTAACATCATGTTAAATGCATTTAAAACTTATCGTGTTTTGTACTTAATTTCATTTTTACTTTTAAGTTGGCATTATCGCTCTAAAATTACCCTGTTTTGCCTTTTACCTTTCTTTAATAATTAATTTTAAAGAAAATAAACAAAACGCGAACTTACTGCCCGCTTTTATATTTGAAGGTGCCCGTCAACTCCTCTTGGACTACTTATTAATAAAGAGGAACTAAACTTTGTTTTTATACATTTTACTGCTTAATTTTTCACTATTTCCTCCTTTTTTCATTTTACGGTTCCAACTTTAAAAAGAGTATAGTGCCCTTTCGTTATTTTTATGAAGGCCCCTTTGTAATTTTTGTATATATTCCACCGTTTTTTTAATTTCCTTTTCCTGAATATTTTGACTTACTCCTCGTACGTTCCGATTTCTTTTAACGAACCACGAAAAAATTGTGCCCATAATGCCAAAATGATAAACAAGACACATGTCCCACCATATATAAAATGCTGCTCTCAAGCAGCGTTGCCAGAATTGTTTCACCAAAAACCGCTAGATGTGTCCAAAAAATTAGCCAAAAAAGCTAAACAATGTTAAAAAATAACTAGAAAAAACGCTAAATTTTTTTGTATCAAAAGTCACATTTTTGATTAAAATTTAACAAACTTAAAGGCTTTATTTCACTTAAAATGCATATTATTTTAATTGTATTCATTTTATTTCCATTTCTGTGAGACTGTAAGAAAATCTAAGTCATGAGCTAATATGACTTAGATTTTCTTACATTGTTTTCTTGCGTACTCGATACATTTTGATTACTATCACAAATTTTTACTGGAAGTCCTTCATTTATATTTCCTAGTAAAAACTTTTTTTTCCCGGTAAACGTGCAATTATCAACTAGTTAATCATCAACAAAAGAATAAAACCCATTCTAGCTGTCTTGCAAGTTTATACTGAATAACTTTTATTCGAATATTTCCCATACAAACTTATTGTTGTCCAATTTTCGTAAATGTAAATCCATTCCATTAATAAATAGCAGATTTGTTTTGATCCTATCACTACGAATTTTTTATTGCATTGTTTTGATGTTAAAAAAATAATACCACATTCAAAACTTTATTTTCCTTAATTATTTCTATGTTCGGTTCCAAAGATTTTGTACACTAATGATTTTGGTATTGATTCCGAGTCAAATTTGAATTTATTCGTTTTTTCAGCTTTTTCTTCATGAGCTATCACAGTGCTGTAAAAACGTGCTAACGACAACTTAAATTTCCGAATTCAGACTCGACTTTAAGTAGAAATTATTCTGTGTATACGTTTTTAAAATAAAATGTTGAAAACCTCTTCTATTTTTGAACGCTATTTTGGTTTGTGGTCAAGATACAAAAACTCCACAAATTTAAAGACTATTTAATTAATTTTAAGAATTTTTTAGAATTGATCGTAGGCTTCTTTCATGAAAAGATACCTATTTTTAAGTTGAATCACTTAACTATAATGATAAAACAATTTTATCGGCTTTTGGACAAGGAAAACAGTTTATATAAGAGAAATTCACTAAAGCTATTATAACCAAAATTCGCGTTCGTATTTTAAAGACATGAAATCTGTGGCATCACACAATATTTTTTCAGTGTACAAAGCAATTCACATCTACTATTTTAATTTAGAAATATCATAATAACATAAAAAGGATAAACGAGTCAAATGCTAACATATTATTCCTAATAATTTACTGATAGTTTATGTACGATGGATAGTTTATAATACGAGGAAAAAACTTTACAACAAGATGTATTTGCTGCAAAAATGCCCGCATAATGGCTGGAATAATTATTAAGGCTTCAATTGAGCTTTGAAATATGTGGAAAACCTTATTCTGGCAGCAAGACTTAGATAAAAACGAAGTTTTGTCCATATTTCAAGAGGAACATGTCGAAAATAAAAAAAGCCAAAAATAGCTAAAAGCGTCATGAAAAAAAGCCAGAAAAAAAGCTAAATGCATTTTTTCCGCTAAACGGAAAAAAGCTAAATTGGCAACACTGTTCTCAAGGCGAAAACACGTGCTGTGTTTTTTTCAAATGTCTATTCTCTTGGTTCCGAATTTCTATTCTCTTCACTCCGAATACTCATTCTAATATTCAAATTAAATAATATTTATACTTAAGCATATACAATTTTTGGCCTTATCATAAAACAGTTTTCCGAAACAACATACAAGCGGTTTCACAGAAATTCCTCTGTTTTGATTATCTCGATGTGTTATGATATCTTTCGTCAACCCTCCCGGTTTCCATCTCTATTTCTTTCTCTATACTCTCTCTCTCTCTCTGCCACTCTCTGAATAAAATATCACAACATATATATGTTTACTAGAAATTTGTAAATGTATACATGTTTACATTTACACATATTATTTTTATGAAACATTCATTCCCCAAACATAATATATTCTAACATATTAACATATGTGTTCCAAACATTTAGTGTTAGTTTAGGAACATTACATGTTTGCACTTAAATATATTGTGTTTAAAAATTGTGCCCGAAACACATTTTGTTTATATCGGAACATATGAAAAACAATGTGTTTCCTTAAGTTTTGAAAGGATTGAGTACTTCTTAGTAGAGGTGTGCACGAGACACGAAATTGTCGTGAATCACTCGTGAGGCTTGAGTCACGCTGATGGAAACGGCATCAGTTTCCAGAAATGACAAATGTGGAGTTGAATGGTTATTTGAAGTTGTTTATAGCAAAATGTTACACAGGCGTTTGGTAGCAAAAGCAAACTAGTAGCAAAAATGTCTAATGACCATCCAGGAGATGAACTAGAGCAATAAGACCAAAGTTCCCTGCACTGAAAAAACAGTGAACCCAACAGGAAGAAAAATTGTGGTTAATTTTAGAAAATTTCGATCATTTAAAAAAAAAATGATTATTTTTAGAAAATTTTAACAAAATAGTATTTCAAACGCTGATATCACGCCGACAGCACAAAACTAAGTAAATATTTTTCGACAAATTCAAGAAAATTGATTAGACATAGTAAATTCTTTTTCACTTGTTAAAGAAAATTTTATAGTGCGCATTTATAATAAAATTTACAAATTTAAAACTATTTTGTGAGAAGTTCGAATTTAGTAGATCTTCATTTGTGTATAATTTTTCCCATTTTATAGTTCATTTAACTGACACATACAAAAACTTATTAGAGTAGAGGAAACTTTCTTCAAACATAATAATTGCATGAACTAAAATTAAGTTAAATTGGGTTTAGTGAAATATAGAGTTCACTGTTTTTTTGAGTGGGAGAAAGGAAATTTTAAAGGACTATATAGTCAGAGATGTTTCAGTTATATTAGAAGAGCTTTTGACAGTAAAAACGATCAACGTCTTCAAGCGATTTAAAATACCTAGAAGTTTCTTCAAAGAAAATCCGCGTACATGGGAATTTAACAGCGACTTCAAAAGAGGAAAAGAAATTTTTAACAACTTAAGTGTTGTAAATGAAAGAGGGATTACATTTTATTTAAGGTCTTTAAGCAAACAATTTTAATTATAAATAATTATTTATTAAACGTTTATTACTAATATTGCAATCTATCAAGGTGCAAAATTAAAATATTGCCAAAAATGTTTGCACTTTTCGGGCGGAAAAAGGTCAATGTAAAACATGTTTTGTTTCCGACATAATCGGACATTTCTAACTCGAGATATAATTTGTTTAGTGAAAAAAGAGCGAAAAACTAAAAATTATGATGGCCGAAACAGGCAAAAAATTCTGTCTTACACCTAATATACCATATTCCAGTTATTGTTATGCTTTTGCTGTATGTTACACTTAATTTGTTTTGCAAATCTCTGTGCTCAATGATCATCGTATATTATAATGTTGAAACCGCAACAAAAACTTGGTTTACTACTTTTCATTCATATTTGTTTTTACGCATTCATTCACTAATTTTGGAGACTTTTAATGCACTTGTCTTTTAGTGTTTTTTTACAATTACTGGTTTCTAGCTTTCATTCATTCAGTCCGTTTTTCGATTTAGATAAAGAAGTCGCAACAAAATGCAATCTAGAATTTTTCTAAAAAAAACAGGAAAACACTATAGTGAAAATTCGTATTTCATGTAAATAAATAAATATTTAAAATTCATTTACTTTATAGAATTAACTAAACAAATAAAATAAGGCAAAAATTATGTGTGAACAAATATAGTGAAGATCATCTATGCTAGTGTTTTGACCTAACTGTCAACGAAATTTTCCCTTTTAAAGTGACAACACCCGTGTACTAAATCGTAGCAATTTTTCACAATTTTGGTTTAAACCGCAATTTCCACGTTGTTTTAACAATTTCATAACTTCCTTTTGAATCGAACCTTCAATAAGATAAGATTAAAACGTGCTTCAAGTGAAACCGAGTTTATTTCATTAATCTTCTTAAAGTTAAATATAATTGAAAGTTTAATAGTGTTTTTTAAAAGGAATTATACAGATTTTCTGAATATTTTCGAGAAAGGTAAATGGAAATATTAATTGATTTATTAAAATCAATGATCTAACAGACACCTAAATTTCTCAGGTGAAGGTTTCCTCAGAAGTGGCTACTCTTAGGAGGCTAAAATTAAAGCTCCAATCAAATTTGAGGAATCACCATTTAAAATATTCGACAAAATTTTGGGGACTCGACATCGATTTCGATGTCGATTTCCTGTATTGACAAGAATTTGCAAATCCACAATTTATGCCACCAGCATCCAAGATTCTGCATTGCGCAACCACGAATCTAAGCCACGAGTTTGTATAGAAAAAGTCCAAATTTGCACAAATCGACGACTTTGGGTTCCACATTGCGATGTAAAACCAAGTTGCTGCCAAGAAAATGTCAATCAACCCTATTTTTGATGTTTTTCCCAAATATGAATAACAGGTTGGCTGATAAGTGCCCGGTCTGACACATAGTATTAAACACAGAAAAAAATGAAGCAATAAAAAAATCAATTATTGGCATAATTGAATAAAAAAATTAAGTCAAATACGATTTTTATTAAGTTAATTACCAAAATAATTGGTTGAATGAAAAACTGTATAAAATTTCAAAATGTACTTATAATTGAATTCACAATACATCAATTACTATGTTCAATTGAACCAAGTATTAAAGTTATTGATTTAATTATGCTAGGTAATTGATGTAAATACTTTGAGCAATTTCGATAATTTCTACTTGCATTTAGAAACGTAGCACTCGAAATTTTTATTTCATGTATTTGTCATATAAAAAGTCAAATATAAACGATTTGTAAAATATTTTTTAGTCTTTGTAAAATATTTTTTCAATCGAAAATAAAAACTGAGTACACGAAGAACAAATAGCTAACAAAATAGTTTCCAGCTTCTAGAGAAGAAGGTGAGTAAAAAATTGTACAAATGGCGAATGAAATTAAGTGTTTTGCATGTGAGGATAATTTTGATTGCCTTAAAGACTATTTTGTGCATTTAAAAAGGCATTGTGTATTATCCCCTGACTTAAAATTTCGGTGCACTTATGAAAACTGTCATCAGCAATTTCTAGTGAAACATACATTTACGCGCCATTTAACAAGACATTACACTAAAACAAACGTACTCCCCAATATGATACCCAGCCAAAATGTCCATTCAGTAAGCGCTAATCGTATGGAATATTACGAAAAAACGAGTGAAGATATTGAAATGCGAGAATTGAGGGATGAAGGTGATAATAGAGAAAATAAAACCGATTATAGTAAGAAAATAGAAGAATTACATTTTTCGGCCACCGAGTTTTTAATTACTTTAAATTCAATGGACAATATATCACGTACAGACGCCCTTAATATCCGTTCTTTGGTGGAGAAACTAGTCTTGAACCCCATTATTGATCTATTCGAAAAATTTTTCGATTCTAAATTTGTGCAAAACAAAAAATTTTTTGATGTTGTTAGAGATGGGAAGGATATGTTTCATAATGTGGAGACTGATTATAAATTCCAAAATGTTCTGAAGAAATACGAACTTATAGATTCTCCAACTGAATTTACGATTTGTAACAACCCCGATGCAAAGGGAATACTAATGCCATTAAACTTTCAGCTTACAAATTTTTTTCAAAAAGATCTATATATAGAAAAAGTTTTGGCGCATATGAACCAGGAAGAAAAAAATCCTAAGTTTGAAAATTTTATTCAAGGAGATCTGTGGAGGCAAAAAAAGTCTTTATATCCAAATACAATTTTAATACCATATTTTCTCTATGCTGACGACTTCGGTGTAAATAACCCTCTAGGCGCAAAGTCCAACAAACATGCGATGTGTAATTTTTATTACAGCTTTCCTTGTCTTCCGAAAAAATCTGCAAAGCAAAAGGAGATTTTCTTGGCTTGCTCATTAAAATCATGTGATGTAAAAACATATGGACAACAAAGTTTTTTCCCACTGGTAGAAACCCTAAAGAGATTGGAAGTAGATGGTGTGGAATTTGAGGTCGAAAGTAGTAAAATAAAAGTTCACTTTGTAATGGGTCTTATACTTGGAGATAATCTTGGTTTAAACAATTTGCTGGGATTTTCGAGATCATTTTCATCTAATTACTATTGTCGTTTTTGTCTTTTAAAAAAAACGGACGCCCAAGTCACTAATACTGAATATTCCAAAATATTACGAAACCGAATAAATTATAGAGAAATAATTGAACGCGAATTAGCAGAGGAAACTGGGGTTATGAGTGAGTGTTTTAAAGTCCAAGGAAAACATTAGGACGGATGATAATGTTGGCCCATTAAGTTAGTATTAAGCACGCAAAATTATAATTCTTACATCCAACGAATATTTCTTTTGCTGCAAAAAGGTGTTGTTTACTTTTACAGAAGCAACTTCTACTATAAAAAATCTTCATTGGTCTAAAATTTCTTTTCGGACGAAATAATTACTTGTGTGAAAATACTTGCTTTCATGATCCTATATCTTAAATTATATTCCTATTAGGAGATATTGACGCTGACTGCACATTCGCTTTTCAATATTTACGATCTGGTTCCATAACTGCCGAAGAGCTCGATATTTATTGGAGGCAATGTTCCCCGATGCGATTTAAGCAAATTATGGCTTCAAAATCTACATTAGAAGCTCTTAAGCTTTGGCCGGAGTATACAAAACCAAACGGTGGCCGATTAGTAAGTTTAAATATGATTATTAACAAATTTATATTTATTTTTTATTTATTTTCAGATTGATATTGATTTTAGTTTAAAATTTCCTTTGGCAAAAGATATTAAAATTACATGGACATCTTTGGAAATTAAATTGTTCGTTTTAAAAAATTGTTTGTTTTAAAAACCAAATTGCCGAACTCGACTTTACTTAAGAAATTCGATGACGAGGATACATCTTCAAATCAAGGTTTGTATTTTTTATAGTCGATACTTATGTAAATAAACAATCTCATGATTTCAGAATCTAAACAATTTGCAATATTCTGGACCTTGCATCAAGTGTTCCCTCCTCCACAAAGGGTAACCTCTGATGAAAATGGGTCCAAAATAAGGAAGAAATTTAGTATTTTGGACTCGCAAGAATCTTTTGCATTTATAGGAAGTACAAAGGAAGAAATGGCAGCAAAATTAAACTTAGCAAAGCTCCAAAATCGGTTTATACAACCAAAGTTGCTAATTGTCGGCGAACTAACTAATATCAAGTCCATTGTTCTATATTTCGATGGAATTGAATATCCGTTTTTAACAATTCTTGATGCTGTAGATATTATATTTAAAATATTTTATGTCTTTAATTTACAATATCCCGAAGAATCAGATACTTTTTATAACTTCATTCAAGACTTTTTTTATGACATGCCTAAAAAGAAAAAATACGGCAAAGTTTCCGTTATAAAAAATGAAATTTTAACATTTGACTTATAATTGTTTAACTTAAATTGTTTCATTAACCAATACAATATCTGAAACCATTTCAATCTTTAACTGCCACTAAACATGTTTATATGAATTATTCGCATTTCATATCTATACAAATTATCATTTATAAGATTTTTTATTTTATTTTTAGTGTTATAGATTTTATCATATTGCTGTTTTCTCCATATTTTACATAAATTTGTATTCTTTTATATTATTAATTTCACTTTTATATGTTTGTTAAATAAAATTTAATCTTAATAAAAATCAAAAAAAAAAAAACATTTCTCAGTGTATTTATTCATAAAAAAATTATGGAAAATTAATAACCTATATACATAAATCAAATATCATAGTAATTGAATGAAATGGGAACACCAATTACTTTGTCACTTGTACTAAATACAGAAGTAATTGGTTTACAGTACTAAATTGATTACCATCGTATTAAACACAATTACGATTTTAATTGATTTACCGCACAAAATTTAATAAACATTTAACTCAGTTCAATTACGACCGTAATTGAAAAGCAGCATATGATTCAAGTACAAATATATTTAGATTGATTACTATCTCATTTGAATGTCATGCCAAATTTCAATTATGTTTCTACTCAATACAAATACCCCATCATTTGAAAATAATTTTACAACGAAATTACAATTTGGGTAATTGGATTTACAATTTTCGTCATAAGCTGAAAATCAAATACAAAAATAATTGAATTCACAATTTTTGTATTTGATTCAATTATTCACTTTTTTCTGTGCATTAATGCATATTATTTTTATATAGTACCAACCTTCAAATGATTCGTGTCTGTAAGTCAATTAGTTTGTGAGATAGAGCGTCTTTTGTGAAGTAACTTTTGTTATTGTGAAAAAAATGGAAAAAAGGAATTTCGTGTTTTGATCAAATACTGTTTTCTGAAGGGAAAAAATACGGTGGAAGCAAAATCTTTGCTTGATAATAAGTTTCCGGACTCTGCCCCAGGGAAATCAACAATAATTGATTGGTATGCAAAATTCAAGCGTGGTGAAATGAGCACGGAGGACGGTGAACGCAGTGGACCAAAAACAACAACGTGTTGATGATTCTGAGCGGTGTTTGCAGCTGTTATACACCCGAGATTTTTCGTCGATATGTGACAACAGATGAAACATGGCTCCATCACTACACTCCTGAGACCAATCGACAGTCGGCTGAGTGGACAGCGACCGGTGAACCGTCTCCGAAGCGTGGGAAGACTCAAAAGTCCGCTGGCAAAGTAATGGCCTCTGTTTTTTGGGGATGCGCATGGAATAATTTTTATCGATTATCTTGAGAAGGGAAAAACCATCAAAAGTGACTATTATATGGCGTTATTGGAGCGTTTGTAGGTCGAAATCGCGTCAAAACGGCCCCATATGAAGAAGAAAAAAGTGCTGTTCCACCAAGGTTAGGTTATGTGGCAGCCCGATGTATCAGGCTCACTTAGACTATTCAGTTCATTGTGATACCACAGTGGTGAACTTCTCTCTTATCACTGAGTGCTGCCCGATTCCATGTTAAGCTCAATGACAAGGGACCTCCTTTTTATAGCCGAGTCCGAACGGCGTTCCACATTCCAGTGAAACCACTTAGAGAAGCTTTGAAACCCTCAGAAATGTCACCAGCATTACTGAGGTGGGATAATCCACCGCTGAAAAACTTTTTGGTGTTCGGTCGTAGCAGGAATCGAACCCACGACCTTGTGTATGCAAGGCGGGCATGCTAACCATTGCACCACGGTGGCTCCCTACCCACTAAGACAACGCACCGTGCTACAAGTCATTGAGAACGATGGCAAAAATTCATGAATTGGGCTTCGAATTGCTCAACGTATTCTCCAGATCTGGCCCCAGCGACTTTTTCTTGTTCTCAGACCTCAAAAGGATGCTCGCAGGGAAAAAATTTGGCTGCAATGAAGAGGTGATCGCCGAAACTGAGGCTTATTTTGAGGCAAAACCGAAGGAGTACTACCAAAATGGTATCAAAAAATTGGAAGGTCGTTATAATCGTTGTATCGCTCTTGAAGGGAACTATGTTGAATAATGAAAACCAATTTTGACAAAAAATGTGTTTTTCTCAGACCTCAAAAGGGGACTTACAATACGTTTGTTCCATAATCGCGCTTAAGTTGTAAAAATCATATTTTCAAAATTCGAAAAATTCAATTTTTTCACGTAAACAATAATTTCCTTATCAAAATGTATCAAAATCAAAAGTTGTACAATTAAATCCATTTGCAAAGTTTAAATTACTAAAATATCTTTTACAATTAAAATTTACAAAAACAAACAATGTTAACAATTTGGGAAAAGCAAAATTTAAAAATTTGGAACGTTTATGACATATCACCCTGTAAATATTTTTACGACAAACCTACGCAAAAATATTTTTCCAACATTTCATTCATAGCAAATATGCTCCAGAAATAACAACAACAGCAAAACTGAAATGAGGAAGGCCTTGATCATTATCGTACTTGCTGGTAAGTCCATTCATAAAAACAAATTACATACTATTTTTGCAAAGGTTTCTTTATACTCTCTGTTATCCTAAAAATCAACAGAGAACAATGACATGAGTGGCGCTGATATGATGATCACTGCTAGATGCAACATATCTATGTAAATAACAAAGAAATGTAAAAATATGTTTTGTTTGATATGTTAACCCTTTAAAAACCAACGCATAAAACAAAATCTTAATTTTTCACATATAATGTTTAAGGAAAATTTATAATTCATTATAACGTAATATTTTTCATTTCAATTTAATGAATTTTTGCTATTCTACCTAATATTGTAAATATCACATATTACATATATTTTAGTACTTTAATTACAATCATACAAAAATGCATTGAATAAATAAGTTGAATTTTAAAAATTTCTAATTCTAAAGTTAAAAACAGGATGTTTTCTTGTAAGAATGTGAGGCAATAAAGGTTTGACAAGTGTTCCATGTAGGGGTTCTTAAAGAAATGTATGCCATTAGAACAATCGGTAGGTGCGGGTTATGAGGTCTTAACCTCTTTACCATCTAAGAGATTCTATAAGCGATATTTTTTGATACTTTTGATTTCATCTCGCATAAATTAATTAATATTAGATTTCATTATGGTTTTAGTTTCAGGTTGGTTAAAGATTTATGATTTTTTTTGTAACGATATTCGAGTATACTAATTTTAAAATAGATTCATTATTACACTGTTAGAAAAATATGTTTTTCATATGTTCAGATATAAACAAAATGTTTTTCGGGCACAATTTTTTAACACAATATATATAAGTGCAAACATGTAATGTTCTCAAACTAACAATAAATGTTTGGGACACATATGTTAATATGTTAGAATATATTATGTTTGGGGCATGAATGTTTCATAAAAATAATATGTGTGAATGTAAACATATATAAATTTACAAATTTCGAGTAAACATATATATGTTGTGATATTTTATTCAGAGAGCGACAGAGAGAGAGAGAGAGAGAGTACAGAGAATGAAATAGAGATGGAAACCGGGAGAGTTGACGAAAGATATCAACATAACACAGCGAAAGAATCAAAAGAGAGACTGCTTGTATGCCCAGAAAAAAAAGCGTCGCCAAAAAAGTAATGAAAGTGTTCTTTTTAGATCCGGAAGTGGTGCAAAATTGACGCAGAAGCGATGAATTTAACATGGGCTTGTCATAGGATGGAAGTTCTCCATTTCAACAACCGTTGCACTGAATTTGCATCACCTCTTTGGGTGTGATCCGAATTCAATGTTTTGGATGTAAATTTAAAAATTCTGTGATATTTTGTCAAATAAATAATTTTTATAATTTGTAATAGATTCTAACGCTTGTCAGAAAAGTTTGACCTCAAATATTTTCAAAAATTCACAATTTTTACAAATTGGATTTAGCATTTTTGTCGACAAAATTTAAATGATTTGTACCATTTTATGAATTCTTACTCTGTTTTTGACCTAATTGAAACAAAAAAAGTTAAAACTATCCACTAAAAGTATGAAAAAACAAAGTTGTAAAAAACTGAATTAAAAGAACTTCCTGGGTAGTTAAAATAAAGAACATTATTGGGAGTGCATCTTCTGGAAGTGCTTTTAAAGTTGTGCCATTGGAA
Organism: Haematobia irritans; assembly: GCF_050003625.1. Classification (NCBI taxonomy): domain Eukaryota; kingdom Metazoa; phylum Arthropoda; class Insecta; order Diptera; family Muscidae; genus Haematobia; species Haematobia irritans. Next base: position 113,419,310 of record NC_134397.1, read on the forward strand.
GAACTTCCAAAGTTTTTTGCTGGGTGTTGTTTCGGAAAACTGTTTTATGATAAGGCCAAACATTTGATATGCTTAAGTCTAAATATTATTTAATTTGAATATTAGAATGAGTATTCGGAGTAAAGAGAATAGGCATTCGGAACCGAAAGAATAGACATTTGAAAAAAAAAACAGCATGTATTTTCGCCTTGAGAGCTGCATTTTATGTATGTTTGGACATGTGTTTTGTTCATCATTTTGGCATTATGGGCAAAATTTTTTTCTTGGTTCGTTAAAAGAAATCGGAACGTACGAGGAGTAAGTCAAAATATTCAGGCAAAGGAAATTAAAAAAAATAAACGGTGGAAAATATACAAAAATTACATAGGAAACTTCATAAAAATAAAGAAAGGGCACTATACTATTTTTAGAGTTGGGACAGTAAAATGAAAAAAGGAGGAAATAGTGAAAACTTAAACAGTAAAATGTATAAAAACAAAGTTTAGTTCCTCTTTATTAATAAGTAGTCCAAGAGGAGTTGACGGACACCTTAAAATATAAAAGCGGGCATTAAGTTCGAGTGCAGCTAAAACAATTGAAAAAGTTTATTTCCTTTAAAATGAATTATTAATGAAAAGTAAAAGGCAAAACAGGGATATTTTAGAGCGATAATGCCAACTTAATACCGGCCTTAAAGGTAAAGGTAAAAGTTTGCAATGCATTTAAAATGGTGTTAAATGCTAGTAAAAAACTGTTCACGTCTAAATAAATGTATGTGTGTATTATAAAATTATTTTATATACTCGACTCCACGTCTATACTCGACTCCACGACTTCTATAAATGTGTAAATAAAAAAAATTGGTGTTCGGTCGGAGCAGGGATTGAACCCACGACCCTTTGCATGCAAGGCAGACATGCTAACCACTGCTCCACGTGGGCAATAAATGTATGTTTCTGTTAAATAATGTTGTTTACATGGGCTCGTGGGCGCTGCAAACTATACTATATAAATGTAACTTATAACGATAATTTTCTACTGGTGACTATAACAGCTACGTACCCCAGTGGATAGTGTGTTGGCTTACAAACTGTACGGTCCTCGGTTCGATTCTCCGTCCAGGCGAAAGATAAAATTAAAAAAAAAAAAAAAACAAGTATATACAGCACTAAGTTCGGCCGGGCCGAATCTTAAATACCCACCACCATGAACCAAATATTAGGGTTTCCTTTGAAATTTCAGGAGGGCTTGAGGACACTTCCCGAAGATAAATTTAAAGATTTCACCTATGAGGACTATATTAGATTCTGGATTTATAGGAACCATTTTTGTTTGAGTTTTAGAGGAATCATTAACATCTCTTGTAAGAGTGCAAGAAAATTATAAAACAACGCCTTGATTTCAAATCTTAAATCTGTACAAGTAAAATCTGGAAATTTTACATTGAGTTTCAAGCAATTTTCATGATCAGTGCGCCTTCTACACCCTCATGAAGTGAAGTCGATCTATATGGAGGCATTACCAAATGGACCGATAAAAACTTAAACCGATACACGTTTTTGTGAGCCTAAAATACCAGAATATTTACATTTCAGGCAAATCAGATAAAAACTACGGTTTCTAGAAACCCAAGGAGTTAAATCGGAAGATCGTTCTTATGGGGGCTATACTAAAATATGGACCGATACTTACCGTTTTCGGCACACCTCTTTATGACCCGAAAATGCTTCTAGATTACAATTTCAGGCAAATGGGATAAAAACTTCGGATTCTAGAAGCCCAAGAAGTAAAATCGGGAAATCGGTCTATATGGGGGCTATCTCAAAATATGGACCGATACTCACCATTTTCGGCACACCTCTTTATGGTCCTAAAATACCTCTAGACTTCCAATTTCAGACATATTGGATAAAAACTACGGTTTCTATAAGCCCAAGACCCCAAATCGGGAGGTGGCCACACCAAAATATAGAACGATACTCACAATTTTTGGCACACGTATTTGTGGTCCTACAATACCTCTAGATTTTCAATTTCAGGTAAATTGAATAAAAACTGCGGTTTCTACAAGCCCAAGAAATAAAATCGGGAGATCGGTCTATATGGGGGCTACACCAAAATATGGACCGATACTCACCATTTTTGGCACACCTCTTTATGGTCATAAAATACCTGTAGATTTCAAATTTCAGACAAATTGGATAAAAACTTTGATTTCTATAAGCCCAAGACCCCAAATCGGGAGGTCGGTTTATATGGGGATTATATCAAAACCTGGACCGATATAGCCCATCTTCGAACTTGACCTGCCTGCAGAAAAAAGACGAGTTTGTGCAAAATTTCAGCACGATTGCTTCATTATTGAAGACTGTAGCGTGATTACAACAGACAGACAGACAGACGGACATCGTTATATCGTCTTAGAATTTCTCCCTGATCAAGAATATATATACTTTATATAGTCGGAAATCGATATTTCGATGTGTTACAAACGGAATGACAAACTTATTATACCCCCGTCACCATTCTATGGCGGTGGGTATAAAAATATATAAAATTGAATAATTTCTTCAACATTATTTGTATTACCGAAGAAGGTGCCAAGAACTAAAAAATTTCGTGGAAGTGAAAATTATGCGAGGGAATGAGCACAATCTTCTTTGGGGAAAATTCTTCCAAGCATATAATATTTTTGGGCTCAAAATGCTTCCAAACATATAATTTGTTCACACAAAACAAACATATTAATGTTTCGGCAGTATCCAATAATATATGTGCTTCCTGCAAAATATGTTTGGAACATATGTTAGAGAAGCAATTTTTCTTGAGGGTGTAGATTTTGATCAGGGAGTCTATAATAATCTATGTAATGGAAAAGGATATTAATGAAGGGGGACACGAATAGATCTTTTATTTGCATAACACAGACTCCATATAGACTAACGTATAATTTAGAAGACAATGTTAACAAGTCTTAAGTTACCTTCTCATCGGCAACTGTTGCCACAAAGTGATTCGATTGTGGATGACAGTTTTTAGTAGAACTTTCTACGCAATCTATGGTGGAGGGTACACAAAATACAAGCCGTATATACTTGTTTCTCTCTAGTTTAACTTTTGTTCATTTTATACCAATGTACGAAGCAAAGTTGTTCCAAACCGATATTTTATTATTTGAACATAAATATTATATTATATATTATATGAACATAAATTTTAGCATACATCAGTTCAGATTTATATATAGATCCCATTAGGTTAGGTGGCAGCCCGATGTATCAGGCTCACTTAGACTATTCAGTCCATTGTGATACCACATTGGTGAACTTCTCTCTTATCACTGAGTGCTGTCCGATTCCATGTTAAGCTCAATGACAAGGGACCTCCTTTTTATAGCCGAGTCCGAATGGCGTTCCACATTGCAGTGAAACCACATAGAGAAGCTTTGAAACCCTCAGAAATGTCACCAGCGTTACTGAGGTGGGATAATCCACCGCTGAAAAACTTTTTTGGTGTTCGGTCGAAGCAGGAATCGAACCCACGACCTTGTATATGCAAGGCGGACATGCTAACCATTGCACCACGGTGGCTCCCAATCTAAACCTATATACACAATAAATAGTAGAATTTTATAGGGAATTCGGTTATGAAAAGATAACAAGGATTCGCAAAAAACGGATCTTCTAGGTTTAAAATACTAAAATTTTTCACAACAAAATGAAAATAAATTTTGGGGACCATATTTTGTGAACTATAAGAGATATACGCACGCATAGGGTTTTACAAGTTCTATCCAGAAACCGTCGAACGGAACGGACGTGTTTTTTAATAGCGGATAAAATCATCGTAATAAGTACCTACTACGAATTTCAAGTGTGGTGGGATATTAGGCCACCATGCAGAGAAATTCAAAGACATCCACTGGGTTGCTAACTTCAGGGCCCAGTGGACGGGTATCGACTGAAGTTATAAATTTGGGCAATGACCAAGAGTTAGGCCCAATTAGTCGACCTGTAGACGGGTCGACAGGTGGCGACAATTTGACAAGTCGGACCTTTTCCAAGGTAACGGCATCAAAAGGAGGTAATCCCTCACGAAAGAGATTCAAAGAACGCAGAAATGCTTTGTTTATCCTAAAGAAATTAGGATCAGTCGACTCAAGCACGTTGTCGGCTAAACAAAGCGATTCCTTAAAATGGGCTCGAGGAGTTCTTGAGGCTGGAAAAAGGGAACGATCACCGGATGAGCTGCCATCCTCCAAAAGGGATCAACGATCGTTTGCCTCAGTTGCTAAAGACAGCCTTGTGATGGCTATCATAAATAAAGGAGCATTGGACGGTATGGTTCCAAAGCAAAAATGGGGGGAAATTGAGAATGCTTTGTCTGGCGTCTACTCACAGGTGCTGGAAAAGTTTCCCGGCCCAGATCCTCGACACCAAGAGGCTGGTTGGTATCAAGGACGATTTAAGCTAGTCGCATTTGAGGACCAGAGGTCTATAGAATGTTTTAAAGCTGCTCTGATATTAATTGGTGAAGTTTGGGAAGGAGCTGCTCTAGAGTTAGTCGAGAAGAAAGACATACCGACTAGACCAAGAGCACATGCGTGGATACCTGCAAACCCTCCTGACCCTGAATCTATTTTAAATAGACTGAAACAATGCAATCCAGATCTTCCAACAGCTGATTGGAAGGTTGGCCGTTTGGATGAAGTGGATGGGCCAAGACGGCATGCAGTGTTTATATTGAACACTCAGTTTTGCCACATCTAGCAAAGTCCCAGGGCCGTGTATGTTATGGCTTTCATTATATCCAAATGAAGGTGTATAAAAACGATCAGCTAAAGGCTTCAGAAATGGACAAGCCTCTGTCTGAATCAGAAGTAAGCGGATCCTCTTGCGAAGTCGAGGGGGATACCAAGACATTTGAAGACATGGATAGATACCGTATGCGTGAGGAGGCTTCTACTGCCTCAGAACTCACCAAAGTTGAACCTATGGTTATTGCGAGAGTCACCGATATCTCTGAAGAGGACATTCTTGATGACTCGATTGAAGCGGCTGATGTGACGGTTGTTGAAAATCTCGATGGTCCTACGGATCCTCCAGATAAATCTCCATCATTGTAAGGCTGCATGTGCTGCCTTAAAAGTTCTTCTGATGAAAGGGGACATAGATATAGTTCTTATTCAAGAACCATATGTTTATAAAAACAAAATATGTGAATTAAGTACTCCGGGGTTCAAACTATTGCAGTATACTGGTAATGATGTAAATCGAGCCTGTATAATTGCTAAAAACGAGCTCAATTTGTTTCTGCTTCCTTCAATGTGCAATACAGACACTGTCGTTGCAAGTTTAGAAATAGCCAAATGCAAATATTGGGTATCTTCGGTCTACATGGGACATGACAGGGAGATGCCTCCATATGCCGTTAAGACCTTAGTGGAGGAGTCACTGAAAACAAAGACGAAACTCATTATGGGATGCGATGCGAATGCGCATCATAGTATATGGGGAAGTAGTGATACTAATGCAAGGGGAGAGTCGCTAATAGAGTTTATTTTGCGTACTAATCTGGTAGTTTGCAACAAGGGAGATGTCCCAACCTTTGTCACTAAAAACAGGCAAGAGGTTTTGGACATCACCTTGGCCTCGCAAGAACTGAATGAAATGATATCTGAGTGGCAGGTTTTAAGTGAACACAGCTTCTCAGATCATCGCTACATCAGTTTCAAATTTGATGTTCATATCACCAAGATCATATTTCCGCCAAATGTTAGGAAAGCTGACCGGAATAGGTATAGGGAATCGTTCAATATGATGATACCGGAAATAACAGAGACAAATATGAGAAATGTGCAAGATATCGAACACGCAGTGGAGCGGATTACTAAGGCCTTCAACATCTCACTGAAAGCTGCATGCCCTAGAGGAAAGCCAAGGGGGAAACATCGACCACCATGGTGGTCTACGGAATTAAGTAATATGAGGAAATCCTGCAGGAAGCTATTTAACAAGGCAAAGTCCACCAGAGCCCCTGAGGACTGGGACGCTTACAAGAAGAATCTGAGAGGATACAAGCGAGAACTGAGAAAGGCTCAGCATAACTCTTGGAATGCTTACTGCAGCAGTATTGAGAATACGTCCGAGGCTTCCAGACTACGGAAGGTTCTAGCATCCACCAACTCCGCTCCAGGTTTCATTAAAACATCGGAGGGCAATTGGACAACGTCCAGTGAGGAGACGCTGGAGGTACTATTAGACACACATTTTCCTGGAAATCAGACGGTTGAACCATGTACTGGCGGTGCCACAGTTGCTCAGCGGTCGTTTCCTGTCGAGGAAATTGTATCGGAAACTAGAATAAGATGGGCGCTAAATAGCTTTGGACCATTCAAATCCCCTGGACCTGATGGAATTACTCCGGCGGAGTTACAAGCTGTAACTGACAAAATTATCCCCTGGTTGTCGGTGATATATAAAGGATGTATCAACTTATCATATATCCCAGGAAAGTGGAGGGAAACAAAAGTCGTTTTCATACCTAAAGCGGGAAAAGCCTCTCACTCGAGGGCGAAGGATTTCCGACCAATCAGCTTATCCTCATTCCTACTTAAGACTCTGGAGAGGATGATAGATATTTATCTTAGAACTAGCATCGATTCAAGTTTGTTCTCGAAACGACAGCATGCATACTCGAAGGGCAGGTCTACTGAGACCGCACTACATGAACTAGTCAGCTTTATTGAAAGCTCACTATCTGTCAAAGAATACACAATCGTGGCGTTTCTAGACATCGAAGGGGCGTTCAATAATGTCCATCCGAGCTCGATATTAAATGGACTGACAACTCTGAATGTTGATCCATGTATACTCAGGCTGTTAGACGAACTGCTAATGAAGAGACGTATTTCAGCCACACTAGGACAAGCAAACATACAAAAGTATGTGAACAGAGGCACTCCTCAAGGAGGAGTTCTATCACCTCTTCTTTGGAATGTTGCTATAAACGACCTTCTGGTTTCCCTAGAAAAAGAAAGGATACAAGTGGTGGCATACGCAGATGATGTGGCGCTAGCAGTCAGGGGAAAATTCCCATCAACAATTAGAGATATTATACAGAGAGCCCTCCGGATGACTGAGAAATGGGCGAAAGATAATGGTCTTGGGGTAAATCCTGCAAAGACAGAAATAGTCATGTACTGCAAAGATCGCAAAACTCCCACGGTTAGGCCCATTTCCTTAGGGGGTATTGAAATTCCCTTTAGGGAGTGTGTAAAATACCTTGGCGTTATTTTGGACAGGAAGCTGAACTTTAAGCTTAATATTGAAGAAAGGGCGAGGAAAGCAACGGTAGCTTTATACTCGTGCAAAAAGGCAATAGGGAAAAAGTGGGGACTAAAACCAAAAATTGTACATTGGCTATACACGACAGTGGTTAGACCTATAATGCTATATGGTGTTGTAGTCTGGTGGCCGGCACTTCACCAGCCGACAAGTTTAGACAAAGTTCAGCGTATGGCGTGCTTGTGTATCTCAGGTGCATTCAGCAAGACAGGAACAAACTCCCTTAATGTCATACTGCATCTATTGCCTTTAGACATTTTGGCCAAACAGTCAGCTGCAACAACGGCTGTGGGGTTGCGCGAGCTATCGCTGTGGTCGGAAAAAAGTTACGGTCACAGTTCGGTCCTCAAAATAATGCCAGATGTGCCTAACGTAGTGGATTACACTTTGGCGAGTCCACTTTTCGACAGAAAGTTTAAGACTCTAATTCCCAACAGTGAGGCGTGGTGTACACGGACCCCGGGGAATACAAGATATATAGATTTCTACACTGATGGCTCCAAATTGGATGGCCAAGTGGGTTTCGGAGTATATTCTAAAGATCTGGAACTTCGAATAGCGAAAAGATTACCTGATCACTGTAGTGTTTTTCAGGCTGAAATATTAGCAATAAGAGAGGTGGCGAATTGGCTGAGAAGTAATGTTCCAAAAAATGTGGGCATTAATATATACTCAGACAGTCAACCTGCAATAAAATCCGTGGACTCTGTGTTCCTTAACTCGAAAACGGCCATAGACTGCCGCAAATCTCTCAATGAGATGGCTGAGCAGTACAATATTCACCTAATATGGGTGCCTGGCCATAGGAACATACCGGGGAACTGCGAAGCGGATGAGTTGGCAAGGCTAGGGACTACCTTACATATTCCAGGGGAACTAGAATTTGTTGGTATGCCCCTAGCTACCTGCAAGCTCATGCTGCGTGAGAAGGCTGTTATGATGGCAAATGTTCGATGGGAGAATTGCAAGGGTTGTAACGACACCAAGCAAATATGGCCCCATTTCAACTTAAACCGCACACTAGATATGCTAATGTTCTCGAGACGTCAGATATCACTCCTGATATCTGCTATAACGGGTCGCTGCCTGATAGGAGATTTTGCAAAAACTATTGGCGCGAAGTATAATGACTATTGTATGAGCTGTCATGATGCGGAGGAAAAAGAATCAATTAAACACCTCTTGTGTGAGTGTCCTGCATTTTGTGTAAAGCGCAAGCAACTTTTAGGAGCATATAGCTTCAGATTACTGGCGGATCTGGAAAACGTTAACTTAAGCAGTCTGCTAATATTTTTGGAACAATCTGGTTGGTTCAACAAAGAAAAATAATCAAGAAGGTTCAGCGGTTAAAACTAGAAGTGCCCATATGTAATAGGTACTTTTAGTTAATGTGGTATCACAATGGACTGAATAGTCTAAGTGAGCCTGAATCTTAATCGGGCTGCCACTTTAACCTAACCTAACCTATCCAGAAAAGAAAAAATATCGAAATCGGTATTTGGCGGATTTGACAGCTGAAACAAAATTTTATACACATTTTATACAGCCCGTGGACCGACTAGGAACGCACATACAACACATACAATTAACTTTCACACAAAAAATTAAGTTGATATCTTTATCCGTTCAAAAGTTGTAGAATATTTTCCAAAAAAAGCGATTTCGAACCAGTGTACGATGTCATATAGAACTAACGCGGGTGTCATATAGCCTTGTTCATGTAGTTGTTCTGGTCTTGTCGTTTATTGTTGATTGTTTTGTGGTTCCTCTCCATGCGGTCACTACTCTAAGATGAATGGACGCTTATTTGGCCTCCTGGATGAAGATGAAGAACAAGTGACCCATAATCATTGTACATGTATTCCGAATTGCGTTTGTGTGCGAGCTTTAACTATGCTCTGGAATATATCTTTTGGTAAAGTGTGGAAGGGGAAGAAAATGATAAAGATACTTAGATGACAAAGTGTCAATGATGTTTGGTTGTTTGTTTTGATAACAAGTGTTTGGGAGCATTGTACTCAGAGAATTCAAACAAACATTCGGTCGATCACAAACTCAGTCTCTACATACACACACCTTCCTACAAAAATCATGAATTTGACAAATATATTGTTTGGACATGTGACACTTTGTCCCGAACCATCTTTTCTGTCATCGAGCAAACACACACACTTTTCGTAATTTCTTCTATATTTTAGTTAAAATTGTCTAAACTAAACTTATATTTCCTTTCATAGTGGGTTCACCTTTTTTTTTTGGGTGAAACACATTTAATAAAAAGTACAGCGGCGAGCACTTGTGGATACATACATAATAGAGGTGGAGAACTATCGGTAGTCGGCGCCATCGATAGTTGACGATAGTATCGTACACAATAATGTACATATTTGGTTCGTATTTAAAATTTGTTTAATATTTAAATATGCATATTTTACGACATTAATGTTATTTGATCCAAAAGGTTTGAAAATAAATGTAATTTTTATACCCTCCATCATAGGATGGGGGTATATCAACTTTGTCATTCCGTTTGTAACACATCGAAATATTGCTCTAAGACCCCATAAAGTATATATATTCTGGGTCGTGGTGAAATTCTGAGTCGATCTAAGCATGTCCGTCCGTCCGTCTGTTGAAATCACGCTAACTTCCGAACGAAACAAGCTATCGACTTAAAACTTGGCACAAGTAGTTGTTATCGATGTAGGTCGGATGGTATTGAAAATGGGCCATATCGGTCCACTTTTACGTATAGCCCCCATATAAAGGGACCCTCAGATTTGGCTTGTGGAGCCTCTAACAGAAGCATATTTCATCCGATCCGGCTGAAATTTGGTATATGGTTTTGGTATATGGTCTCTAACAACCATGCAAAAATTGGTCCACATCGGTCCATAATTATATATAGTCCCCATATAAACCGATCCCCAGATTTGGCTTGCGGAGCCTCAAAGAGATGCAAATTTCATCCGATCCGGCTGAAATTTGGTACATGGTGTTGGTATATGGTCTCTAACAACCGTGCAAAAATTGGTTCACATCGGTCCATAATTATATATAGACCCCATATAAACCGATCCCCAGATTTGGCTTGCGGAGCCTCAAAGAGAAGAAAGTTTCATCCGATCCGGCTGAAATTTGGTACATGATGTTGGTATATGGTCTCTAACAACCATGCAAATATTGGTCCATATCGGTCCATAATTATATATAGCCCCCATATAAACCGATCCCCAGATTTGGCTTGTGGAGCCTCTAAGAGAAGCATATTTCATCCGATCCGGCTAAAATTTGGTACATGATGTTGGTATATGGTCTCTAACAATCATGCAAAAATTGGTCCACATCGGTCCATAATTATATATAGACCCCATATAAACCGATACCCAGATTTGGCTTGCGGAGCCTCAAAGAGAAGCAAATTTCATCCGATCCGGCTGAAATTTTGTACATGATGTTGGTATATCGTCTCTAACAACCGTGCAAAAATTGGTCCACATCGGTCCATAATTATATATAGCGCCCATATAAACCGATCCCCAGATTTGGCTTGCGAAGTCTCCAAGAGAAGCAAATTTCATCCAATCCGGTTGTAATTTGGAACATGGTGTTAGTATATGATCTTTAACAAACGTGCCAGAATTGGTCCATATCGGTCCATAATTATATATAGCCCCCATATAAAACATTCTCCAGATTTGACCTACGGAGCCTCTTGGAGGAGCAAAATTCATCCGATCCGGTTCAAATTAGGAACGTGGTGTTAGTATATGGTCGCTAACAACCATACCAAAATTGGTCCAATCACACAAAAATTGGTCCATAACGGTTCATAATAAAATTTTCATCATTGTCAAAATTTTCTTTCTATAGAAAATTTTGTCAAAATTTTTATTTCTATAGAAAATTTTGTGAAAATTTTATTTCTATAGAAAATTTTGTTAAAATTTTATTTCTGTACAAAATTTTGTCAAAATTTTATGTCTACTTTGTCAAACTGAATTATATACGTATTGGATCGATCTTTTTTGATTTAATATATACCACGTATGGACTTACATACAATTTAGAAGATGGTGTTACGAGGTTTTAAGATACCTTGCCATCGGCAAGCGTTACCGCAACTTAAGTAATTCGATTCTGGATGGCAGTGTTTAGAAGAAGTTTCTTCGCAATCCATGATGGAGGGTACATAAGCTTCGGCCTGGCCGAACTTACGGCCGTATATACATGTTTTTTTTTTTTAATCTTGTTCCCTACAATGGATGTTGCAGGGATGATTGTGTCGTACAAAGCGGCTCTTTTAAAGTAAGAAGCTACCGAATGCATTGACGATCTACAACTTCTGCTTGTCGGTGCAATATTGGCAGTATCCGCCGAAATAGCTGGAATCAGCGCCAGAATTTCCAAGCCAGAGTTGTATCTTTTTAGATGGTCGTGCAAATTCGATGTGTTTCCTCTCGTTTTATACTCCTTTCCGTAATTAAGGCACTTTGCAAGTTTTTTGTAGTCGGTAGTCGGCGCCATCGATAGTTGACGATAGTATCGTACACAATAATGTACATATTTGGTTCGTATTTAAAATTTGTTTAATATTTAAATATGCATATTTTACGACATTAATGTTATTTGATCCAAAAGGTTTGAAAATAAATGTAATTTTTTTTTTTAAATCTTGTTCCCTACAATGGATGTTGCAGGGATGATTGTGTCGTACAAAGCGGCTCTTTTAAAGTAAGAAGCTACCGCATGCATTGACGATCTTCAACTTCTGCTTGTCGGTGCAATATTGGCAGTATCCGCCGAAATAGCTGGAATCAGCGCCAGAATTCCCAAGCCAGAGTTGTATCTTTTTAGATGGTCGTGCAAATTCGATGTGTTTCCTCTCGTTTTATACTCCTTTCCGTAATTAAGGCACTTTGCAAGTTTTTTGTCATTTTCTTTGAGTCTATGCTGCTGTAATCTCATGTCCACTTCTAATACATAATAACCTTTAGTTAAAGACGGAAGAAAAAGTGTGTCTTTTATATGTTTGGATACAAAAAAAAAAAAAAACATTGTGTTTGAAAACTAGAATATTATATTGGGAATCGATATGTAAATTAAAACATAATATATTTTGGTGAAAAGATTTTTAATACAAATAATGGTTGTAAAGACACATATAATGCTTACAGCAAACGTCCAAACACGATATGTTTGGGATAGTTCAACATAATAATTGAATAAATACTTTTTGCGAAAACATATGTCAGCTCCAAGCATTAGTTTTTTGATATTTCGTATTGATTTTTTCCGAAAGGATGAGTTCTAGACAGTAATTTTCTTTTGTGTCATTCGTAAAGAGCAAATCCCCATAAAATTGAAATTTGTATTTTCGCGGTTTTGGTATTGACAATTTCTGAGTGAACCCATTAGAGAGTTAGTTTTAATTAACCAGTGTTAATATTGAACTTCGTATGTCGCTAAAGAAACATGTACCCATAGTAAGTTCAACATTTTCCTATTGGTTAGTAATTTGTTTTAACTTTTGTTAAGTTCAAATTTAACTGTTCAGAAGTAAAAAAAAATTAACTAAATAATACAAAAGAAATTATTGTTTTGGTTTTCCTAGACCACCTGGTGACTTGGAGCAAGGAGACCTCAAGGGGCAGGATTTGAGTTTTTACATCCCCATTTCCACATGTCATATTATATATCACTTAGAATCATTAATTAGATTTTATTTTTATCATTTTAAAAATTTTACCTTATGTCCTAACCAAACACACTATCCACTGAGCCACTTTGCTCTTATACTCAACAACAACCAAATGTGACTTTGTTTATTCTTTTATTGCTTGGCTATGTATTCATTAACACATACAGTCGAGGGTGCCTATTTATAGAACAGCACTCGAGCACATGTTTCGGAGACGAACTATTGTCTAGAAACAGATTCACTTAACGGTAGTTAGTTTATTTATACTAAAAATGGAAATTTCGAGTCCAACTAGACTTCGTAATATTGCACAGAAAAAGTTAAGTAACGCTGCGAAACTTCTTCGTACGTTCAAGAAAATATGCACTCTTCATTATTATATTTGCTTCAGTCCATTTACGAACTCGTTGGGAGTTCTTAACCATTTTGCTGGTAATGGCCATAAGTTCAATTTACTTCCACTGAGTTAATTGTGTTCATCAATAGTTAAATTTAACTAACTGTAAGTAAAATTTTGAACTACTCAATATTAGGGAATTTACTTGTAATTACGACGTTCAATTTTCTGAGTGTAGTGCTGTAACCAGGGCTGTGGAGCCGGAGTCGGAGTCATAAAAATTTTGCTCGACTCCGACTCCGGCTAAACCAAATTTTTTAAAACACTTCACATTTTTGTAACTAAGCAAGTTTTTACGCAAATTAGTTTCAATTGCGTTATTCATTTGATCAATGTACAGCATGATTGTAAATGAAAATCAACTTCCAATTACGGCTATCTTTTTATGTTTTCTAGAATGTTAGACTAGCAGATGGGCTGGATCGATCCATTTTAATGTCCATATCAATAAATTTGAAATATTTCGAACAAATCGAAATTATTATTTTTTAATTTTATTTTAAAGCCATATACATATGTGAAATATAGACAGAAAATTTTTTCAAAGTTGGTTTTTATAGAAAATTTTGTCAAAGGTTAGGTTAGGTTAAAGTGGCAGCCCGACTAAGATTCAGGCTCACTTAGACTATTCAGTCCATTGTGATACCACATTAACTAAAAGTACCTATTACAGATAGGCACTTCTAGTTTTAACCGTTGAACCTTCTCGATTATTTTCTTCTGTTGAACCAACCAGATTGTTCCAAAAACATTAGCAGACTGCTTAAGTTAACGTTTTCCAGGTCCGCCAGTAATCTGAAGCTATATGCCCCTAAAATTTGCTTACGCCTTACACAAAATGCAGGACACTCACACAAGAGGTGTTTTATTGATTCCTTTTCCTCCGAATCATGACAGCTCATACAATAGTCATTATACTTCGCACCAATAGTTTTTGCAAAATCGCCTATCAGGCAGCGACCCGTTATAGCAGATGTCAGGAGTGATATCTGGCGTCTCGAGAACACTAGCATATCTAGCGTGCGGTTTAAGTTTAAATGGGGCCATATGTGCTTGGTGTCGTTACAACCCTTACAATTCTCCCATCGAACATTTGCCATCATGACAGCCTTCTCACGCAGTAAGAGCTTGCAGGTAGCCAGAGGCACACCAACAGATTCTAGTTCCCCTGGAATATGTAAGGTAGTTCCTAGCCTTGCTAGCTCATCTGCTTCGCAGTTCCTCGGTATGTTCCTATGGCCAGGCACCCATATTAGGTGAATATTGTGCTGCTCAGATTTGCGGCAGTCGATGGCCGTTTTCGAGTTGAGGAACACAGAGTCCAAGGATTTTATTGCAGGTTGACTGTCTGAGTATATATTAATGCCAATATTGCTTGGAGCATTACTTCTCAGCCAATTCACCACCTCTCTTATTGCTAATATTTCAGCCTGAAAAACACTACAGTGATCAGGTAATCTTTTCGCTATTCGAAGTTCCAGATCTTTAGAATATACTCCGAAACCCACTTGGCCATCCAATTTGGAGCCATCAGTGTAGAAATCTATATATCTTTTATTCCCCGGGGTCCGTGTACACCACGCCTCACTGTTGGGGATTAGAGTCTCAAACTTTTTGTCGAAAAGTGGACTCGCCAAAGTGTAATCCACTACGTTAGGCACATCTGGCATTATTTTGAGGACCGAACTGTGACCGTAACTTTTTTCCGACCACAGCGATAGCTCGCGCAACCGCACAGCCGTTGTTGCAGCTAACTGTTTGGCCAAAATGTCTAAAGGCAATAGATGCAGTATGACATTAAGGGAGTTTGTTGCTGAATGCACCTGAGATACACAAGCACGCCATACGCTGAACTTTGTCTAAACTTGTCGGCTGGTGAAGTGCCGGCCACCAGACTACAACACCATATAGCATTA
This sequence comes from Haematobia irritans, assembly GCF_050003625.1. Lineage (NCBI taxonomy): Eukaryota > Metazoa > Arthropoda > Insecta > Diptera > Muscidae > Haematobia > Haematobia irritans. Next base: position 113,434,649 of record NC_134397.1, read on the forward strand.
TAGTTCTAACCACTGCCGTGTATAGCCAATGTAAAGGGTGATTTGTTAAGAGCTTGATAACTTTTTTTAAAAAAAAAACGCATAAAATTTGCAAAATCTCATCGGTTCTTTATTTGAAACGTTAGATTGGTCCATGACATTTACTTTTTGTAGATAATTTCATTTAAATGTTGACCGCGGCTGCGTCTTAGGTGGTCCATTCGGAAAGTCCAATTTTGGGCAACTTTTTCGAGCATTTCGGCCGGAATAGCCCGAATTTCTTCGGAAATGTTGTTGTCAAAGCTGGAATAGTTGCTGGCTTATTTCTGTAGACTTTAGACTTGACGTAGCCCCACAAAAAATAGTCTAAAGGCGTCAAATCGCATGATCTTGGTGGCCAACTTACCGGTCCATTTCTTGAGATGAATTGTTCTCCGAAGTTTTCCCTCAAAATGGCCATAGAATCGCGAGCTGTGTGGCATGTAGCGCCATCTTGTTGAAACCACATGTCAACCAAGTTCAGTTCTTCCATTTTTGGCAACAAAAAGTTTGTTAGCATCGAACGATAGCGATCGCCATTCACCGTAACGTTGCGTCCAACAGCATCTTTGAAAAAATACGGTCCAATGATTCCACCAGCGTACAAACCACACCAAACAGTGCATTTTTCGGGATGCATGGGCAGTTCTTGAACGGCTTCTGGTTGCTCTTCACTCCAAATGCGGCAATTTTGCTTATTTACGTAGCCATTCAACCAGAAATGAGCCTCATCGCTGAACAAAATTTGTCGATAAAAAAGCGGATTTTCTGCCAACTTTTCTAGGGCCCATTCACTGAAAATTCGACGTTGTGGCAGATCGTAAGTCTATTCATGATGAAATGTCAAAGCATACTGAGCATCTTTCTCTTTGACACCATGTCTGAAATCCCACGTGATCTGTCAAATACTAATGCATGAAAATCCTAACCTCAAAAGAATCACCCTTTACAATTTTTGGTTTTAGTCCCCACTTTTTCCCTATTGCCTTTTTGCACGAGTATAAAGCTACCGTTGCTTTCCTCGCCCTTTCTTCAATATTAAGCTTAAAGTTCAGCTTCCTGTCCAAAATAACGCCAAGGTATTTTGCACACTCCCTAAAGGGAATTTCAATACCCCCTAAGGAAATGGGCCTAACCGTGGGAGTTTTGCGATCTTTTGCAGTACATGACTATTTCTGTCTTTGCAGGATTTTCCCCAAGACCATTATCTTTCGCCCATTTCTCAGTCATCCGGAGGGCTCTCTGTATAATATCTCTAACTGTTGATGGGAATTTTCCCCTGACTGCTAGCGCCACATCATCTGCGTATGCCACCACTTGTATTCTTTCTTTTTCTAGGGAAACCAGAAGGTCGTTTATAGCAACATTCCAAAGAAGAGGTGATAGAACTCCTCCTTGAGGAGTGCCTCTGTTCACATACCTTTGTATGTTTGCTTGTCCTAGTGTGGCTGAAATGCGTCTCTTCCTTAGAAGTTCGTCTAACAGCCTAAGTATACCTGGATCAACATTCAGAGTTGTCAGTCCATTTAATATCGAGCTCGGATGGACGTTATTGAACGCCCCTTCGATGTCTAGAAATGCCACGATTGTGTATTCTTTGACAGATAGTGAGCTTTCAATAAAGCTGACTAGTTCATGTAATGCGGTCTCAGTAGACCTGCCTTTCGAGTATGCATGTTGTCGTTTCGAGAGCAAACTTGAATCGACGCTAGTTCTAAGATAAATATCTATCATCCTCTCCTGAGTCTTAAGTAGGAATGATGATAAGCTGATTGGTCGGAAATCCTTCGCATTCGAGTGAGAGGCTTTTCCCGCTTTAGGTATGAAAACGACTTTTGATTCTCTCCACTTTCGTGGAATATATGCTAAGTTGATACATCCTATATATATCGCCGACAACCACGGGATAATTCTGTCAGCCACCGCTTTTAACTCCGCCGGAGTAATTCCATCATGTCCGGCGGATTTGAATGATCCAAAGCTATTTAACGCCCATTTTATTCTAGATTCTGATACAATTTCCTCGATAGGAAACGACCGCTGAGCCACTGTGGCACCGCCAGTGCCTGGTTCAACCGTCTGATTTCCGGGAAAATGTGTGTCCAATAGTACCTCCAGCGTCTCCTCACTGGACGTTGTCCAATTGCCCTCCGATGTTTTAATGAAACCTGGAGCGGAGCTCGTGGATGCTAGCACCTTCCGTAGTCTGGAAGCCTCGGACGTATTCTCAATGCTGCTGCAGTAATCATTCCAAGAGTTATGCTGAGCCTTTCTCAGTTCTCGCTTGTATCCTCTCAGATTCTTCTTGTAAGCGTCCCAATCCACAGGAGCTCTGGTGGACTTTGCTTTGTTAAAGAGCTTCCTGCACGATTTCCTCATATTACCTAACTCCGTAGACCACCATAGTGGTCGATTTTTCCCCCTTGGCTTCCCTTTAGGGCATGCAGCTTTCAGTGAAATGTTGAAGGCCTTAGTAATCCTCTCCACTGCGTGTTCGATAACTTGCACAGTGCTCATATTTGTCTCTGGTATTTCCGGTATCATCATATTGAACGATTCCCTATACCTATTCCAGTCAGCTTTCCTAACATTTGGCGGAAATATGGTCTTGGTGGTATGAACATCAAATTTGAAACTGATGTAGCGATGATCTGAGAAGCTGTGTTCACTTAAAACATGCCACTCAGATATCATTTCATTCAGTTCTTGCGAGGCCAAGGTGATGTCCAAAACCTCTTGCCTGTTTTTAGTGACAAAGGTTGGGGCACCTCCCTTGTTGCAAACTACCAGATTAGTACGCAAAATAAACTCTATTAGCGACTCTCCCCTTGCATTAGTATCACTACTTCCCCATATACTATGATGCGCATTCGCATCGCATCCCATAATGAGTTTCGTCTTTGTTTTCAGTGACTCCTCAACTAAGGTCTTAACGGCACATGGAGGCATCTCCCTGTCATGTCCCATATAGACCGAAGATACCCAATATTTGCATTTGGCTATTTCTAAATTGGCAACGACAGTGTCTGCATTGCACATTGAAGGAAGCAGAAACAAGTTAAGCTCGTTTTTAGCAATTATACAGGCCCGAATTACATCATTACCAGTATACTGCAATAGTTTGAACCCCGGAGTACTTAATTCACATATTTTGTTTCTATAAACATATGGTTCTTGAATAAGAACTATGTCTATGTCCCCTTTCATCAGGAGAACTTTTAAGGCAGCACATGCAGCCTTACAATGATGAAGATTTATCTGGAGGATCCGTAGGACCATCGAGATTTTCAACAACCGTCATATCAGCCGCTTCAATCGAGTCATCAAGAATGTCCTCTTCAGAGATATCGGTGACTCTCGCAATAACCATAGGTTCAACTTTGGTGAGTTCTGAGGCAGTAGAAGCCTCCTCACGCATACGGTATCTATCCATGTCTTCAACTTTGGTATCTCCCTCGACTTCGCAAGAGGATCCGCTTACTTCTGATTCAGACAGAGGCTTGTCCATTTCTGAATCCTTTAGCTGATCGTTTTTATACACCTTCATTTGGATATAATGAAAGCCATAACATACACGGCCCTGAGACTTTACTAGATGTGGCAAAGACTGAGTGTTCAATATAAACACTGCATGCCGTCTTGGCCCATCCACTTCATCCAAACGGCCAACCTTCCAATCAGCTGTTGGAAGATCTGGATTGCATTGTTTCAGTCTATTTAAAATAGATTCAGGGTCAGGAGGGTTTGCAGGTATCCACGCATGTGCTCTTGGTCTAGCCGGTATGTCTTTCTTCTCGACTAACTCTAGAGCAGCTCCTTCCCAAACTTCACCAATTAGTATCAGATCAGCTTTAAAACATTCTATAGACCTCTGGTCCTCAAATGCGACTAGCTTAAATCGTCCTTGATACCAACCAGCCTCTTGGTGTCGAGGATCTGGGCCGGGAAACTTTTCCAGCACCTGTGAGTAGACGCCAGACAAAGCATTCTCAAGTTCCCCCCATTTTTGCTTTGGAACCATACCGTCCAATGCTCCTTTATTTATGATAGCTATCACAAGGCTGTCTTTAGCAACTGAGGCAAACGATCGTTGATCCCTTTTGGAGGATGGCAGCTCATCCGGTGATCGTTCCCTTTTTCCAGCCTCAAGAATTCCTTGAGCCCATTTTAAGGAATCGCTTTGTTTAGCCGACAACGTGCTTGGGTCGACTGATCCTAATTTCTTTAGGATAAACAAAGCATTTCTGCGTTCCTTGAATCTCTTTCGTGAGGGATTACCTCCTTTTGATGCCGTTACCTTGGAAAAGGTTCGACTTGTCAAATTGTCGCCACCTGTCGACCCGTCTACAGGTCGACTAATTGGGCCTAACTCTTGGTCATTGCCCAAATTTATAACTCCAGTCGATACCCGTCCACTGGGCCCTGAAGTTAGCAACCCAGTGGATGTCTTTGAATTTCTCTGCATGGTGGCCTAATATCCCACCACACTTGAAATTCGTAGTAGGTACTTATTACGATGATTTTATCCGCTATTAAAAAACACGTCCGTTCTGCTCGACGGTTGAATAATAAATTTTGTCAAAATGTTATTTCTATAAAACGGTTTGTCAAAATTTTATTTCTAAAGCAAATTTTGTCAAAATTTTATTTCTATAAAAAATCTATTCAAAAATTTATTACTATAGACATATTTTTTTCTATAGAAAATTTAGTCAAAATTTTATTTCTATAGAAAATTTAGTCAAAATTTTGTTTGTATAGAATATTTTGCAAAATTTTATTTCTATAGAAAATTTTGCAAAATTTTGTTTGTTACACAAAAATTTTTTCAAAATTTTATTTCTATTGATAATTTATTTCTATAAAAATTTTAATCAAAATTTTATTTCTATAGAAAATTGTGCCAAAATTTTATAGTAATAGATTTTTTATTAGAAAATTTGGTCAACATTTTATTTCTATAGAAAATTTTGCCAAAATTTTATAGTAATAGATTTTTTTATTAGAAAATTTGGTCAAAATTTTATTTCTATAGAAAATTTAGTCAAAATTTTGTTTCTGTAGAATATTTTGCAGAATTTTATTTACTACACAAAAATTTTTCTAAAATTGTAATTTTTATTGATAATTTTTTCAAAATTTTATTTCTATAAGAAAAAATTGTCAAATTTTATTTCTATTGCAAATTTTCTCAAAATTTTTTTCTTTACTGATACTCACTGCTATAAAAAATTTATTCAAAATGTTATTACTATAGAAATATTTTTTTCTATATAAAATTTAGACAAAATTTTATTTCTATAGAAAATTTAGTCAAAATTTTGTTTCTATAGAATATTTTGCAAAATTTTATTTCTATAGAAAATTTTGAAAAATGTTGTTTGCAACACAATTTTTTTTAATTGTATTTCTATTGATAATTTTTTCAAACTTTTATTTCTATAAAAAATTTTGCCAAATTTTATTTCTATAAAAATTTTATTCAAAATTTTATTTCTATATATTTGGTCAAAATTTGATTTCTATAAAAAATTTTGCCAAAACTTTATTTCTATAGAAAATTTAGTCAAAATTTTGTTTCTGTAGAATATTTTGCAAAATTTTATTTCTATATAAAATTTTGCAAAATTTTATTTACTAGACAAAATTTTTTCCAAAATTGTATGCTCACTGATTTTCACTGCTAAGTCGAAAACTTGTAGAAATGACTCAAATTTTCAAATTTTGTAATGAATGAATCATAAATGCATTTTTGCGAAATTGTCTAAACAATTATAAATATTTCCCAAATATTGCCCGAGATTTTGTAGAAGTCTGATTTGAGATTTTATCAAAATGTAGATCTAAATACAAAGTTGTTCAGAGTATATTATAATCGGCCCGCCCGACTTTAGACTTTTCTTGCATTTTTATTTTTTGTTAAAATTGTGTTACGTCCCATAACGTTAGATTTAATTTAGGTACATAGATTTTGTAGAAGTATATACAATTTTGTCTAAATCGATTCAGATTCAAATTCATGCACATGGGAATATAAAGCTCGCAACAAATTTAAAGGATTTGAGATAGTTTCAAAAATTTTGGTCCACAAATACATATATTGTTGGTATTTTCTCATGTTATGATGGGTATTTATGCATTTATTGCACACATAAATAAATACGATACTTTATATCGATCCACTTACGGTACCCCCACAATAGAACTAAAAATTAGTGGTATTAAAATGAGATTTAGTTATATTAGTTATATTACGGAGTCGACTCCGGAGTCGGAGTCGAGCTGATGAAAAAAGCTGAAGTCGGAGTCGAGCAAAATTGGCTCGACTCCACAGCCCTGGCTGTAACTACATCAAAATTCTAAACATTGCATATTTAATTTTACTATATGACGATTTCGATTGGAATATAATGTACAACATTTATGTAGAAATATAAGCAACTGCGCTATAGCTTTTGAATATAGAATCCCTGACAGCATTGTAAATTAGCAACATTTTTAGAATTATACTATAATTTGGTCATAAGGACAATTTGGGATGGTTAGGTTAGGTTAGGTTAAAGTGGCGGCCCGATTAAGATTCAGGCTCACTTAGACTATTCAGTCCATTGTAATACCACATTAACTAAGAGTATCTATTACATATGGGCACTTCTAGTTTTAACCGCTGAACCTTCTCGATTATTTCCTTCTGTTGAACCAACCAGATTGTTCCAAAAACATTAGCAGAGTGCTTAAGTTAACGTTTCCCAGGTCTGCCAGTAATCTAAAGCTATATGCCCCTAAAATTTGCTTACGCCTTACACAAAATGCAGGACACTCACACAAGAGGTGTTTAATTGATTCATTTTCCTCCGCATCATGGCAACTCATACAATAGTCATAATACTTTGCGCCAATACTTTTTGCAAAATCGCCTATCAGGCAGCGACCCATTATAGCAGATATCAGGAGTGTATCTGACGTCTCGAGAACACTAGCATATCTAGTGTGCAGTTTAAATGGGGCCATGTTTGCTTGGTGTCGTTACAACCCTTGCAATTCTCCCATCGAACATTTGACATCATAACAGCCTTCTCACGCAATATGAGCTTGCGGATAGCCAGGGACATACCAACAGATTCTAGTTCCCGTGGAATATGTAAGGTAGTTCCTAGCCTTGCTAAATCATCTGCACCGCAGTTCTCCGGTATGTTCCTATGGCCAGGCACCCATATTAGGTGAATATTGTACTGCTCAGCCATCTCGTTGAGAAATTTGCGGCAGTCGATGGCCGTTTTCGAGTTAAGGAACACAGAGTCCAAGGATTTTATTGCAGGTTGACTGTCTGAGTATATATTAATGCCCACATTTTTTGGAACATTACTTCTCAGCCAATTTGCCACCTCTCCTATTGCTAATATTTCAGCCTGGAAAACACTACAGTGATTACACTGAAAAAACAGTGAACCCACCAGGAAGAAAACTTTTGATTAATTTTAGAAAATTTTGAATAGTTTTAGAAATTTTTAACTTAACAGTATTACAAGCGCTGGCATCACGCCGATATCACAAAAATAAGTAAATATTTTTCGGCAAATTCAAGAAAATTTATTAAACATAAATAATTTTTTTCACTTTTTAAAGAAAATTTTGTAGTTTGAAGGAAAAAATTGGAGTTCAAAATTGCAAGAATGTCTTTAGTGACATACGAAGTTCATGATGGACGCTGTTGTAGTAAAATTTACAAATTTTAAGAAATAATGAACTATTTTGTGAGAAGTACGAATTTAGTAAAACTTTTTATTTCATTTGAGTATAATTTTTTCCCGTCTTTTAGTTCATTTAACTAACGTACGCAAAAAATTATTAGAGTAAATTAAACTTTCTCCAAATATAATAATTTCATGAACTAAAATATAGTTAAATTGGCTTTAGTGAAATAGTGAGTTCACTTTTTTTTTGAGTGTAGGTAGAAGTTCCAGATCGTTAGAATATACTCCGAAACCCACTTGTCCATCCAATTTGGAGCCATCAGTGTAGAAATCTATATATCGTTTATTTCCCGGGGCCTGTGTGCACCACGCCTCACTGTTGGGAATTAGAGTTTCAAACTTTTTGTCGAACAGTGGGGTCGCAAAGTATAATCCACTACGTTAGGCACATATGGCATTATTTTGATGACCGAACTGTGATCGTAACTTTTTTCCGGCCACAGCGATAGCTCGCGCAACTGCAAAGCCGTTGTTGCAGCCGACTGTTTGGCCAAAATGTCTAAAGGCAATAGATGCAGCATGACATTAAGGGAATCTGTTCCTGTCTTATTGAATGCGCCTGAGATACACAAGCTCGCCATACGCTGAACTTTATCTAAACCTATCGGTTGTTGAAGTGCCGACCACCAGACTACAACACCATATATCATTATAGGTCTAACCACTGCCGTGTATACACACAAAAAAAAATTTTTTGATTTCAATCACGAAAATCGCGGATTCAATAATTTTTTTAATTGAAATGTCTTCAATCACGAAAATGATAGTATCAATCACCCATTTTGATTGAAAACCAACACGATTTTCAATTAAAAATTTAATTGACTTTTGTCACGGAATCAATTAATTGTGTGATTGAATCAATTAAAAACGTGATTGATTTTTAACATAAAATTCAATCACAGTATTAATTGAATCAATTTAAATTTTTAATTAATTTCGCGACAAAAATCAATCAACTATTTGATTCATTCAATTAAATAATTAATTGAAATTTGCTATAAATTTCAATCAAAAAATTTATATATTGCGACCCCAAAATCGTATTTAGTTTTAATTGAAATAAAAGAAAATATGTGTTTCTTATAAAACATATTCAATATTTTATTATTTTTTGAATTATGCAATAGACAAATAAATTTGGTTCTTGTTATTTGTGTTTTGTTCTAACATAACTTACTAATACATTTACTATCAATAACAACTATAGGGTGAAAAAAATAATTATATAAATCATTATCTTCCTTATAATAATAACCATGTTAGCATGTTCTTCTAATATGTAGATGCGCCTAGATTTCCAATAATTCAGCAGCCTGTAAGCTAAATTAGAATAATTTGAATTTTATTTTGTTCAAATAAAACTTAATTTTGTTAAACATTACCTGCATAGAATATCAAGTTCAATTCTTAGTTCCAGGTTACAGATTTATAATCTTCTTTTGTAGTTGTAGTCTTTTAGCATAAAAAGGTGTATTAAGGAGCTCGGTAATTTAATTTTAGTAACAATTCCTTTCCAAAATCCACACATTGAAATCGTCTATTAAAATTTGAACCAATGAAAGACAAAAATAATGGGAAAACAATGTAGTATTTGGTATTATATTGATGATACTTTGTAAATTCTGGAAATAGAAAAAAATATAAATGGAAAATACATATTTTTATTATTTTCGGATATTTTTCATGTTTTTAAATCCAAAAGAAAGAACTTTTTTACCATTACATAATTCAGCTCATTCGTTTATATATCAGATATACTGCTCTCTACTTGGGTTCAAACTGAAAAAGGCAGGTAAAGCAAAAATGCAATTTAATGCCAACGCCACTTCCCAACTTAAAGTGATTGGTCAATTTCACAAAATAAAATAGGTCACTAAAAGAAATGAATAAAAAAAATATATTATTTTAGTCCGTTTAATGTAAACATATATTTTTTCAAACCTTTACCACGTGGTCGTTTGTTGTTGCACACTTTATTTATTTCAACCCTTTGCTATGATTTGTTGTTGCGTTCAAAATATTTATGCACACATATTGAATGCAGCAGACAGAATGTCGCCATTCATGTTTTTCAATTTACGCGAAAAACAAAAAACCAACCGTTCGTTACGAGTTACTTCCACAGACTGATCTCTCCATCATACATTGTTGAATAAATACCCATTCTCTTGTTCTCTTTTCGCTCTTTCCATTGCTCAAAATTATTCAATTTCAATCACAAAGTGGATTGGATCAATCACATGTGTAATTGGAAACGGAAAAAATTTCTATCACTTTTGTAATTGAAAACTATTTCCCAATTGATTAACAAATTGATTGAATCAATTAATATTTTAATTGGAAACGTAACAAATATCAATCATTTTTTTAATTGGTTTTTATTCGGATTTGATTAAATAATTAATTGAATCAATTAACATATTAATTGAATCCGTTTCCAAATTCAATTAAGTGCTTAATTGAAAAAATGTTGGTGATAGTTTTTTGTGTGTAGCCAATGCACAATTTTCGGTTTTAGTCCCCACTTTTTTCCTATTGCCTTTTTGCACGAGTACAAAGCTACCGTGGCTTTTCTCGCTCTTTCTTCAATATTAAGCTTAAAGTTGTTGAACGCCCCTTCGATGTCTAGGAACGCCACGATTGTGTATTCTGTGACAGATAGTGATGTCCAAGAAAGTAGAATTGCCATTTTCGAATTTCGAAAATTTGAAAGTTGTGCTGGATTGTGCTAGGTTTGTGCCGATTTGTGCTGCAATTTGTTTTTTTAAATTTTATCAAATAGCCGAGATATTTCGAAAAAACTTTTTTTCAACAAAATTTTTGCCAGAATCGCCATTTTCGAAATTCGACATTTTGACAGTTGTGCTGAGTTGTGCTAACCGAGTACATTATTGTGCCGTTTAAATAAAAATTCTATCTCTTATAGTTTTCGAGAAATTCTAAAATTTCGAAAAATTTCCAGAATCGCCATTTTCGAATTTCGAAAATTTTAATATTGTATTAAACCGTTATCGACTTGTGCTAAGTTGTGCCGTTGAGATCACCTTTCTATCTCAAGCCGTTTCCGAGAAACAGCCAAATTAAATTTTTAAAAAAGTTCAAAAATATGTGTTTGAAAAACGCCAAAATTTAAATTTTCGAATTTCAAAAAACTGAATGTTGTGCCAATTTGTGCTAGTTCAGTACTCATTTGTGCCGTTCGAATCAACTTTCTATCTCAAACCGTTTTGGAGATATTCGCAAAAACTTTTTTTAAAAAATGCCAATTTATGATTGAAAATAGTCAAAATTTAAAATTTTCGAATTTCAAAAAACTGAACGTTGTGCCAATTTGTGCTAGGTTAGTACTCATTTGTGCCGTTTGAATCAACTTTCTATCTCAAACCGTTTTGGAGATATTCCCAAAAACTTTTTTTAAAAAATGCCAATTTATGATTGAAAATAGTCAAAATTTAAAATTTTCGAATTTCAAAAAACTGAACGTTGTGCCAATGGAAAGGAAATGGCAAACATATTGTTTAAAATGGTCCTATAATTTTATTATCATTTATCGTCTTCTAGTTTGGTATGATCACAGGTTTCCATGACTTAATTCTTTTGTGATAACAGGCAATTTCAGACGTGGTCATATTCAGGCAAAATGTAGGTCGGGGTCATATACAGGTAAATTTGGGAAATCGTGCTCCGTACCACTGAAATACAGGTAACAATCCACCGATTCATTCATAAATTCTGAATAGACTTCCTTATCTGTGAATGAATAAGAAGTAACAAATCGAATTATCGGATTTCCCAATAATGTGAGAGTTGAAAACACATGTGATCTACCACGTATAGAGTGTACGTGTACTCATTTATGATTTGTAAGAATTTATCCTATTCAATGAAGCGTGGTTTACACTTTCCAATCAATTAAAACCGTAACCTCAAACTGTAAACACCTACATAGTCATATCAAAAGTGCTTATATTCGAAGTTTCTGTGCCAATTTTTGTATCAATTTTTATAAAAGTGAAATCTAAAATGAGTTCGGGAAAGAGTTCGATCAATAGTGAATCCGTTGATAACAATAAAACTAACGTCGTTCCAGAAATTAGTAAAATGAAGAAATCGTCTGCAAATCAAGTTCATAATAAAATCGAAAATTTAAGAGAACTTATTCGTGAACCCAAATTTTCCAACGTGATTGATTCAAAAGGAAATGTAGCCCCTCCGTCCGCAAACGTGTATAAAAATTTAAGTGATTCGTTACAAAATTGTAATAAAATGAAACCGAAGTATATTTATACTCTTTTCAAAGCGAACCGTTATAGTTTGTATACGTATTTGGTCTCGATCATTAACATTGACTGTCCGTGCAACGAATCAAACGAGGTTAACAGTTCATCCGATACATCATCTAACATCGTTGAATTCGTTGCACGGACAGTCAATGTTAATGATCGAGACCAAATACGTATACAAACTATAACGGTTCGCTTTGAAAAGAGTATAAATATACTTCGGTTTCATTTTATTACAATTTTGTAACGAATCACTTAAATTTTTATACACGTTTGCGGACGGAGGGGCTACATTTCCTTTTGAATCAATCACGTTGGAAAATTTGGGTTCACGAATAAGTTCTCTTAAATTTTCGATTTTATTATGAACTTGATTTGCAGACGATTTCTTCATTTTACTAATTTCTGGAACGACGTTAGTTTTATTGTTATCAACGGATTCACTATTGATCGAACTCTTTCCCGAACTCATTTTAGATTTCACTTTTATAAAAATTGATACAAAAATTGGCACAGAAACTTCGAATATAAGCACTTTTGATATGACTATGTAGGTGTTTACAGTTTGAGGTTACGGTTTTAATTGATTGGGAAAGTGTAAACCACGCTTCATTGAATAGGATAAATTCTTACAAATCATAAATGAGTACACGTACACTCTATACGTGGTAGATCACATGTGTTTTCAACTCTCACATTATTGGGAAATCCGATAATTCGATTTGTTACTTCTTATTCATTCACAGATAAGGAAGTCTATTCAGAATTTATGAATGAATCGGTGGATTGTTACCTGTATTTCAGTGGTACGGAGCACGATTTCCCAAATTTACCTGTATATGACCCCGACCTACATTTTGCCTGAATATGACCACGTCTGAAATTGCCTGTTATCACAAAAGAATTAAGTCATGGAAACCTGTGATCATACCAAACTAGAAGACGATAAATGATAATAAAATTATAGGACCATTTTAAACAATATGTTTGCCATTTCCTTTCCATTGGCACAACGTTCAGTTTTTTGAAATTCGAAAATTTTAAATTTTGACTATTTTCAATCATAAATTGGCATTTTTTAAAAAAAGTTTTTGCGAATATCTCCAAAACGGTTTGAGATAGAAAGTTGATTCAAACGGCACAAATGAGTACTAACCTAGCACAAATTGGCACAACGTTCAGTTTTTTGAAATTCGAAAATTTTAAATTTTGACTATTTTCAATCATAAATTGGCATTTTTTAAAAAAAGTTTTTGCGAATATCTCCAAAACGGTTTGAGATAGAAAGTTGATTCAAACGGCACAAATGAGTACTAACCTAGCACAAATTGGCACAACGTTCAGTTTTTTTGAAATTCGAAAATTTTAAATTTTGACTATTTTCAATCATAAATTGGCATTTTTTAAAAAAAGTTTTTGCGAATATCTCCAAAACGGTTTGAGATGGAAAGTTGATTCAAACGGCACAAATGAGTACTAACCTAGCACAAATTGGCACAACGTTCAGTTTTTTGAAATTCGAAAATTTTTAATTTTGACTATTTTCAATCATAAATTGGCATTTTTAAAAAAAAGTTTTTGCGAATATCTCCAAAACGGTTTGAGATAGAAAGTTGATTCAAACGGCACAAATGAGTACTAACCTAGCACAAATTGGCACAACGTTCAGTTTTTTGAAATTCGAAAATTTTAAATTTTGACTATTTTGGCATAAATTGGCATTTTTTAAAAAAAATTTTTGCGAATATCTCCAAAACGGTTTGAGATAGAAAGTTGATTCAAACGGCACAAATGAGTACTAACCTAGCACAAATTGGCACAACATTCAGTTTTTTGAAATTCGAAAATTTTAAATTTTGACTATTTTGGCATAAATTGGCATTTTTTAAAAAAAATTTTTGCGAATATCTCCAAAACGGTTTGAGATGGAAAGTTGATTCAAACGGCACAAATGAGTACTAACCTAGCACAAATTGGCACAACGTTCAGTTTTTTGAAATTCGAAAATTTTAAATTTTGACTATTTTCAATCATAAATTGGCATTTTTTAAAAAAAGTTTTTGCGAATATCTCCAAAACGGTTTGAGATGGAAAGTTGATTCAAAAGGCACAAATGAGTACTAACCTAGCACAAATTGGCACAACGTTCAGTTTTTTGAAATTCGAAAATTTTAAATTTTGACTATTTTCAATCATAAATTGGCATTTTTTAAAAAAAGTTATTGCGAATATCTCCAAAACGGTTTGAGATGGAAAGTTGATTCAAACGGCACAAATGAGTACTAACCTAGCACAAATTGGCACAACGTTCAGTTTTTTGAAATTCGAAAATTTTAAATTTTGACTATTTTCAATCATAAATTGGCATTTTTTAAAAAAAGTTTTTGGGAATATCTCCAAAACGGTTTGAGATAGAAAGTTGATTCAAACGGCACAAATGAGTACTAACCTAGCACAAATTGGCACAACGTTCAGTTTTTTGAAATTCGAAAATTTTAAATTTTGACTATTTTCAATCATAAATTGGCATTTTTTAAAAAAAGTTTTTGCGAATATCTCCAAAACGGTTTGAGATAGAAAGTTGATTCGAACGGCACAAATGAGTACTGAACTAGCACAAATTGGCACAACATTCAGTTTTTTGAAATTCGAAAATTTAAATTTTGGCGTTTTTCAAACACATATTTTTGAACTTTTTTAAAAATTTAATTTGGCTGTTTCTCGGAAACGGCTTGAGATAGAAAGGTGATCTCAACGGCACAACTTAGCACAAGTCGATAACGGTTTAATACAATATTAAAATTTTCGAAATTCGAAAATGGCGATTCTGGAAATTTTTCGAAATTTTAGAATTTCTCGAAAACTATAAGAGATAGAATTTTTATTTAAACGGCACAATAATGTACTCGGTTAGCACAACTGTCAAAATGTCGAATTTCGAAAATGGCGATTCTGGCAAAAATTTTGTTGAAAAAAGTTTTTTCGAAATATCTCGGCTATTTGATAAAATTTAAAAAAACAAATTGCAGCACAAATCGGCACAAACCTAGCACAATCCAGCACAACTTTCAAATTTTCGAAATTCGACAATGGCAATTCTACTTTCTTGGACATCAGATAGTGAGCTTTCAATAAAGCTGACTAGTTCATGCAAAGCGGTAGACCTGTTCTAAGTTAAATCGACGCTAGTTCTAAGTTAAATTTCTATCATCCTCTCCAGAGTCTTAAATCCTTCGCACTCGAGAGAGAGGTTTATCCCGCGTTAGGTATGAAAACGACTTTTGTTTCCCTCCACTTTTCTGGAATATATGCTAAGTTTATACGTCCTTTATATATCACCGTCAACCCGGGGATAATACTTTCAGTCACTGCTTGTAACTCCGCCGGAGTTATTCCATCAGGTCCGGGGGATTTGAACGGCCCAAAGCGATTTAACGCCCATTTTATTCTAGATTCCGATACAATTTCCTCGATAGGAAATGACCGCTGAGCCACTGTGGCACCGTGACCAGAACATGGTTCAACCGTCTGATTTCCAGGAAAATGTGTGCCCAATAGTACCTCCAGCGTCTCCTCACTGGACGTTGTCCAATTGCCCTCCGATGTTTTAATGAAACCTGGAGCGGAGTTAGTGGATGCTAGTACCTTCCGTAGTCTGGAAGCCTCGAACGTATTCTCAATACTGCTGCAGCTGCAGTAAACATTCCAAGAGTTATGCTGAGCCTTTCTCAGTTCTCGATTGTATCCTCTCAGATTCTTCTTGTAAGCGTCCCAATCCACAGGAGCTCTGGAGGACTTTGCTTTGCTAAAGAGCTTCCTGGAGAATTTCCTCATATTACTTAACTCCGTAGACCACCATGGTGGTCGATTTTCCCCCCTTGGCTTCCCTCTAGGACATGCAGCTTTCAGTGAGATGTTGAAGGCCTTAGTAATCCTCTCCACTGCGTTTTCATATTTGCTCATATTTGTCTCTGGTATTTCCGGTATCATCATATTGAACGATTCCCTATACTTATTCCAATCAGCTTTCTTAACATTGGGCGGAAATATGGTCTTGATTGTATGAACATCGAATTTGAAACTGATGGTTTTTAGTGACAAAGGTTGCGGCATCTCCCTTATTGCAGACTACCAAATTAGTACGCTAACTAAACTCTAGGAGTGACTCTCCTCTTGTATTAATGTCACCACTTCCCCATATACTATGATGTGCATTTGCAACGCATCCCATAATGAGTTTTGTATTTATTTTCAATGAATCCTCAACTAAGGTGCTAACGGCACATGGAGGCATCTTCCTATAATGTCCCATGTAGACCGAAGATACCCAATATTTGCATTTGGCTAATTCTAAACTGGCAACGACAGTGGCCTTATTGCACATTGAAGGATGCAGAAACAAGTTGAGCTCGTTTTTAGCAATTATACAGGCTCGATTTACATCATTACCAGTATACTGCAATAGTTTGTACCCCGGAGTACTTAATGCACTATTTTGTTTCTATAAACATACGGTTCTTGAATAAGAACTATATCTATGTCCCCTTTCATCAGGAGAACTTTTAAGGCAGCACATGCAGCCTTACAATGGTAAAGATTTATCTGGAGGATCCGTAGGACCATCGAGATTTTCAACAACCATCACATCAGCCGTTTCAATCGAGTCATCAAGAATGTCCTCTTCAGAGATCTCGGTGACTCTCGCAATAACCATAGGTTCAACTTTGGTGAGTTTTGAGGCTGTAGAAACCTCCTCTCGCATACGGTGTGTATCCATGTCTGCATCTTTGGTATCTCTCTCGACTTCGCAAGAGGATCCGCTTATTTCAGACAGAGGCATTTCCGAATCCTTCAGATGATCGTTTTTATACACCTTCATTTGGATATAATGAAAGCCATAATATACACGGCCCTGGGACTTTGCTAGATGTGGCAAAGTCTGAGTGTTCAATATAAACACTGCATGCCGTCTTGGTGCATCCACTTCCTCCAAACGGCCATCCTTCCAATCATCTGTTGGAAGATCTGGATTGCATTGTTTCAGTCTATTTAAAATAGATTCAGGGTCAGGAAGGTTTGCAGGTATCCCCGCATGTGCTCTAGGTCTAGCCGGTATGTCTTTCTTCTCGACTAACTCGACTCATTCCCAAACTTCACCAGCTAGTATCAACGCAGCTTTAAAACATTCTATAGACCTCTGGTCCTCAACTGCGACTAGCCAACCAGCCTCTTGGTGTCGAGGATCTGGGCCGGGAAACTTTTCCAGCACCTGTGAGTAGACGCCAGACAAAGCATTCTCAAGTTCCCCCCATTTTTGCTTTGGAACCATACCGTCCAATGCTCCTTTATTTATGATAGCTATCACAAGGCTGTCTTTAGCAACTGAGGCAAACGATCGTTGATTCCTTTTGGAGGATGGCAGCTCATCCTGTGATCGTTCTCTTTTTCCAGCTTCAAGAATTCCTTGAGCGCATTTTAAGGAATCGCTTTGTTTAGCCGACAACGCGCATGGGTCGACTGATCCTAATTTCTTTAGGATAAACAAAGCAATTCTGCGTTCCTTGTATCTCTTTCGTTAGGGATTACCTCTTTTTGATGTCGTTACCTTAGAAAAGGTTCGACTTGCCTAACTCTTGGTCATAACCCAAATTTATAACTCCAGTCGATACCCGTCCAATGGGCCCAGAAGTTAGCAACCCAGTGGATGACTTTGAATTTCGCTGCATGGTGGCTTAATATCACACCACACTTGAAATTCGTAGTAGGTACTTATTACGATGAGTTAGTCCGCTATTAAAAAAACACGTCCGTTCCGTTCGACGGTTGAATGACAATTCAACCGTAGGTGAGGTATAGTGGCAGCGCGATATTTCATGCTGA
Source organism: Haematobia irritans (assembly GCF_050003625.1). Taxonomy (NCBI): domain Eukaryota; kingdom Metazoa; phylum Arthropoda; class Insecta; order Diptera; family Muscidae; genus Haematobia; species Haematobia irritans. The sequence continues at coordinate 113,452,587 of NC_134397.1, forward strand.
CTTAGACTATTCTGTCCATTGCACAGTGGGGTATTTGGCCCCCAAACTGTGTATTAATTCAAGGGAGCTACCGATTTCCAGAAATTTTGCAAAAGGTTTGGTATTGTTAATATTAGTATATCTGCAAATTTGAAAACCTATGTTTGGTGCAAACCTGATCAGTGTTATATATACATCTCCTATATGCACAGGGTGGCTGTTATGTAATGCAACAAAGCAAAGTGCTATACTTTTTTTAATTTTACCGTTCAAAAGCAAGAGGGAGAAACAAACTTTAGTAACCATAGGGCTGTTTTCTTTTAGCACTGGATACCCTAAGCCGTGAAGGACTAAAAGAAAACAGAGTACTCGTTTATCCAGGACATCTCCAAAATTATGCAACACTGTCATCAGCTGTTTAAAAACAATCACAGAAAAGAAGTGAAATCTTGCATCTTTAATGTATGAAATGCTCCAATTAGTAATAAATATTTACTGCTGCGATTATTTATGACACTATACCACTTTGAATTTCATGTTTTTCGATAAATTAGTCATAATAAAGTGCTATTGTGAATCAATGAAGCGTCACTTTATCAAAACACAATCTGGCAAGATCGGCGCGACTTGCACTGATGAGATGTTCCGGATAGAACACCAGTGCAACGATGTTTTGGATAGCCAATACAAATGTTGTATCCAGTGCAAAAAGAAAACAGCCCTCATGTAGATATCAAACTGCATCTACACGAAAAAAATTTAAATTAGTATAGAAGATTATGCAACCTTAACTTTAGGATACACACGAAAATTTTCGTGACTCACGCGTGAGTCGTGAGTCACCCTGATGATAACGGCGTGAGTGTGCGTGATCGTGATTAACCAACCAAATGTTCTATAGGTAAATTACTCATAAAATAATTCACGAAATTTTTCGTGAGTCACGACATTTAAAAGACTTTCGTGCGTGAGTACAAATTTTCTTTTCGTGAGCGTGAGTCCTACCAAAAAATATCGTGCGTGAGTGTGCGTGAACGAAAGCTTTCTTTCGTATTCCAAGCGAAAGAAATTTGATTTTTGTTCTTTTATTTCGATTGATATTTTGTTGTCGAGTAATAAACGAACATATACAACAAGTGTCAAGAAAAAAGTAAAAGCATTGTTAACATTTCAATGAATTCGCAGGCCAAAAATTTAAAAATACTCATTTTTAATAATCAATGTATTCTCATACAAACGAATCGAACTTTCAAAAATAGAAAAACCCAAATTCATTCGAATTCGAGTGACTGCCTTTCTTTCGAACTGGTTTTCGTTCGATATACAGGAACAGGGCACTAAACTAATCGACATTGAAACAACGCTCGGTAAACAAAAACGAGGTTGGCACTTAAGTGTGATTGCACTCAACAACAACAATTACTAGCAGTTGGCATTAGCTCAAGAGAATTGAGAGAGTACCAAATAAGAGAATACCAAACTGCTGAGATATGGGTAACCAATTTGTGTGATTGCTTTACTACGGTGTTTTTGAGAGACCAACACTCATCAGGGATGGAAAATGCAGTACTATAGTACTATTTTCAATACTTTTTCACCCTGGTCAGTACCGTAGTACCCCCGCGAATGATTTAGTACCTTTTGTGTAGACATTATTGAGCCGATATCAGATTCATGGTACAATAGTTTTGACAAAATATTTTAATATTTTGAGAAAGTCTTTAACAAACTTATCTGCTGATAGTTTCTTACAAATTTGACAAAACAGAAAAGTTCATGCGGGAAGAAAATCTCGATTTTGTAAACGCCATAGAACAATATTTCTTGAATTAGAAGAATGTTTTAGTAGAAAAATCATGTGATTCTATATTACGCTTCCACACGAACACTTTCTATATATGTTAAGAAGAAGAAAATAATGCAAACCATTACAGTCACGGTCGAAACTTGAGACAAAAATAATCTACCAACACTACCAAATACTACCAACAAATATTATTTTCCAAAAATTGTATATCTATCGAAAATATTGTAAAAATTTATTTCTGTGGAAAATTTGGTCAACATTTTATTTCTTTAGAAAATGTTGTCAAAATTTTATTTATTTAGAAAATTGTATCAAAATTTTATTTTTATAGAATTTTTTTTTTTTCAAATTTTTATTTTTGTGAAAATTTTGTCAATTTTTTTTTATAGAAGGTTTTGTCAAAATTTTATTGAAACAGAAAAATTTGGCAAAATTTTATATCTATAGAATTTTTGCCAAAATTTTATATCTATAGATTTTTTTTCAAAATTTTATTTCTATAGAAAATGTTGTCAAAATTTTATATCTATAGAAAATTTTGTCAAAATTTTATTTCTATAGAAAATTTTGTCAAAATTTTATTTCTATAGAAAATTTTGTCAAAATTTTATTTCTATAGAAAATTTTGTAAAAATTTTATTTGTATAGAAAATTTTGTCAAAATTTTATTTCTATAAAAAATTTCTCAAAATTTTATTTCTATAGAAATAAAATATCTACTAATCTACCATAACATAACAGTAGAATTCTACCAACTGTAGCTACAGTGATTACAATGCTACGGTAGTTTTTGTAGGCGGATATAAAATAAAAAAATATTTAAAATTGGGGTCAACTCAACAAAATTTTATTTTCTTTAAAATTCAGTCTAAGGGAGCTCTTGTCAATAATCTTCCAATGGAATTTTTGTCGATTTTGGTGAAAAGTACTTTTTCGCTCAAAAAAATACCTTTTTTGTACTTTCTTAAAAATTGTATTTTCCATCCCTGACACTCATACTAACAAACACCGACAGTCGTCGGCAGTGCTGCCGCTACTACTTCAATCGAAGTATTTTGCTTCATTTTCACAAAATTTACTTCGTCCCTTCTTCCAAAAATCTGCTTCACTTTTTGTTCTGCTTCAAATTTTTAACAGCCTATTTCTGATATCCGAATTCTGCTGTTCGTTCGCATACAAAACGAAAATCAGCTGATTTCGGTTTCTCTAAGCTCTATCTAAACGACAAGTGAGACGAAAATGAATGCGAACGAAAACGTAACGTTACCACTAAAATTGGGTTTCTCTAACTCCATTCGTTCGTATTTTGTCGAACAGAAATGTCAAATCCACTCACTTTGCACAAACCTTTCGTTTTGTGGAAAAAGGCATTCATCAATAGAGAAAAACTTAATAATTGATAAATTGATTAACGCTTTTTGGTGCAAATATATAATAAAAGTGGTTTATATCGATCTATTTCTCTTTATAACCGCCATATAGACCGTTTAAAGGAAATTCTAAAACGAACAAACGCATACATTTGGAATGAAACACTCATTAAAAGGAAAACCGAAACCTAATTATTGCAGATATATAGAAATACAACTACATATCTCTCTACGAGGGCTAATTTCTTAAAAAGAAACAAATATTGAGCTAAACCAAATATCAACAATGAGAAAAATTTGCAAAATAAACGGCGATGCCAGATTAAATTTTATGGAAGATAATTTTTAAAATGTATGGGTCTTTTTCAAGTAATTGAAATAGTTGAGATCTTGTAATATTAGCATTTGACAGTAACGTAAGCCATCCGAACGGACGAAAGGAAGTTAGAGAAACCCAAATCTAGACGAAAGTGAGTGACTGCCGTTCGTTCGCAATTGCTTTCGTTCGGATATCAGAAATAGGCTGTAAATTTTTCCCCATATTACCTAATTGTGTTTCCTATTCATTCAATTACGATGAACATAGTGGTTTTACTCATTGAACATATGCAAACCCTATTTTTCATCGCTGGAATGGCAACCCTTTATTTTTGCTTTGTACAAGTGTCAATGCGTGAACTGTCAAATTGTTGTGAGTAAATGACGTGTGGACTAGAGGTGTGCACGTGACACGAAAATGTGACTCACGAAAATTTTCGTGACTCACGCGTGAGTCGTGAGTCACGCTGATGATAACGGCGTGATTTTGCGTGATCGTGATTAACCAACCAAATGTCGTGCGTGAGCGTGAGTCACGAAAATAATAACTTCGTGAGTGTGCGTGAGTAACGAATTTCGGAAAAACACGCCCACGGAAATAATCCCGCTTACGACCATAAAATGCTTACGAGTTCAATTCATTTATAGTTTTAGTGACATCCTAAGTGTTAAAAGTTTTATAAAGCTCTCGATTTTAATCATACTCATATTTTCTGTCAGGCTCTATAGGTAAATTACTCATAAAATAATTCGTGAGTCACGACATTTAAAAGACTTTCGTGCGTGAGTACAAATTTTCTTTTCGTGAGCGTGAGTTCTACCAAAAAATATCGTGCGTGAATAAGATTTATTCGTCGTGAGTGTGCGTGAGTAAAATATTACTCACGTGCACACTAGGTAGGGTCACGGCCTAAGGCAAAAAAAAAAGTTGATGCAGTCACCCCCCAGTTTTGTAGCATATTTGAAGACAATTTCAGAACACGAAAACTTTTTTTTTTCCGTGCACCCTACGACCCCCCGAAATACAATTTACTGTGCTGTGTCGTCATTTGAAGTCCGATCGAAAAGAAACGCATATCGTTGTTCATGGTTGATCAGGGGCTATATTTCGTGCATTGGTCATTTTTGACTCCGACGTCAAATTTGATTTTTAATTTTTTTATTTCGCTTCGTATACCCCTATGATGCCCATTTCTTATAACCATTATAAAGATCTTATCAAAATATGAAACTTTTGCTTTGGAAGTATTTAATTATATTCATAAACAAAAAAAGTTACAGAGATTTTAAAAAGTCAATAGGTCACCCTACACCATCAAATAGCTTTTGCTGTGTTGTCATGATATCCGATCGAAACCACATGCACATCGTTATTCACATCTACGAAATTAATTTGAAAGGTATTTAATACACACAAACTGTTTATCTGTAAATTTCTAACCGTATCATTGTATACATACTCGTTGTGTGCACTACGGCATTTTCTGCGTTATGCAAAGTGCATGTGTTTTTGCTAGAACAATTTGAGAACAGTAGGCTCTCAAATTCTTCTAGCAAAAAATCTAACAAACACTTTCGCTACATGATTTCTTAAGTCTGTCCATATTTTTGTGAGAGAAGGCTGTTGATAGTATTTGAAAAAAGTGAAAACAAAATGAAATTCGAAGCTCGGGTTATCGACAAAACTAAATTACCAACAAATCATCAAGTTATTGAATTCCTTTTATATTTAAAGAAAGCAGGCACCGCAAGTGTTAAAAATGAATCTACTAGTCATGTTACAGACGATAAACGATTGGGTTATATAATATCCAAAATTAAAAGTCGCCAACAACATAGTAAACTTGATTCTAGACAGGATTTGTTATAAATTAATTCTAAAAAGTTGTTAGCCGCATAATAAAATTGTACAATTAATAAACATGAAATGTACTCAAATCAAATTCAAATCTAATCTAATATTTTCTTGTTTAAAGTATTTACTCATGTGACAACATTGCTCACCATTGTGAAAATAACAAGAAAACGCAAAAAAAAAAATACGGCGTAGTCAGATGTTGAAAGGCAGAAATTTAACCAATGTGTAAGCAGCATAACGATCTTCGTAATTTTCCACAATTCCGTTACCGCTTACTTTTATTGTTAGATTGATTGTTAGATTTTAAAACAGTAGGCTCTCAAGTTGTTCAAGCAAAAACACAAGAACTTTGCATAACGCAGAAAATGCCGTAGTGCACACAACGAGTATGTATACAATGATACGGTTAGAAATTTACAGATAAACAGTTTGTGTATATTAAATACCTTTCAAATTAATTTCGTAGATGTGAATAACGATGTGCATGTGGTTTCGATCGGATATCATGACAACACAGCAAAAGCTATTTGATGGTGTAGGGTGACCTATTGACTTTTTAAAATCTCTGTAACTTTTTTGTTTATGAATATAATTAAATACTTCCAAAGCAAAAGTTTCATATTTTGATAAGATCTTTATAATGGTTATAAGAAATGGGCATCATAGGGGTATACGAAGCGAAATAAAAAAATTAAAATTCAAATTTGACGTCGGAGTCAAAAATGACCAATGCACGAAATATAGCCCCTGATCAACCATGAACAACGATATGCGTTTCTTTTCGATCGGACTTCAAATGACGTCACAGTACAGTAAATTGCATTTCGGGGGGTCGTAGGGTGCACGGAAAAAAAAAACTTTTAGTGTTCTGAAATTGTCTTCAACTATGCTACAAAACTGGGGGGTGACTGCATGAACTTTTTTTCGCGACCCTATCTAGTGCACACCTCTAGTGTGGACATGTGATGTGCAAGATGAATCGGTAAGTAGTGCAATAATTTCCATGAAAAATATAAATATATTATTAATTATAAATTCTTTAATATCTTTAGCAAAGGAATACGCTCACCGACGCTATTGTTTTGTTTTGAAAAATGTATGCTACTTCAATTTTATTCAATCTACTCCACTTTTTTCCAAAATCTACTTCACTCAATTTTTCACTAGCGGCAGCACTGGTCGTCGGTTGCATTGGATATTGGTGGTTGAAATTTTTTACCAACCCAGCGGCGGAAAAACTACTAAGGGGGTCTGATTGGAGTGCTGATCTTTGTAATCATGAGGCCTGATAGTTCCATACCAACATCATATGTTTTTTTACCCATGATGACATAGGAATGTTGGTGCTAACCATTCGCGGTAAAAATCAGGTCTAATAGTCCTTATTTTGTTATTTCAGATCTAATAGAGTACTTATTTTATCATTAAGGCATCGGGCCTGTTCGTCCCATACCAACATTATATGTTATTTTACCCGTGGTGACATAGCGATGTTAGTGCTTACTATTCGCGTTCAAAATCAGGTCTAATACACAGAAAAAAAATGTCTTGTAAATTTAAGGACCATTTTAACTTTCACATAGTTCAACAAATTTACTGTAATGTAGTTCATTTTTCGTAACCACAACGAAAATTAACTTAGCTAACGGAAAACTTATAAAAATTCAGTAAATGTTTTTTAGTTCACTAACTACGAAATGGGAAGGATTTTTCCTTAAATAAATTTCCAACACAGTAGTTAATGCATCGTTGATTTTATTATAAAAATACATGGGCAATATAAAAATCTTACTACGAAATGTGAACAATTTACTAAGAAAAAATTTTGTATGGAAATTTTTTTTTTAATTAACTTAACGATATTACCGATTCGTACGATGGCTACCTACATATTATTTCCCTTTTTATTATATGTTGGAGTGTTTTTACTCACATTGATAAAGTAGAATAAAAAGTAGTTAATATAATCCTTGCCGGGTGTATATCATATTTTATAGATTCCTCGTAGATTTGGTATATATTTTACCTTAACTTATAGATAGAATTCCAAATAATCAATAAACGTGCTACTGGAAAATGTGAGTGCATCATGTGAGGGAGTTTTTAGAGACATTTTGTGTATATCTCGTATGATTGTTTGTGTTTGTTATTGCGTCATTTATGCTGTTGTTGGTTGTTTTGATCAAAGACAATAAACTTTTTTTTCTTTGGTTTTGATTGTGGAGACAATGGAATGTTCCTTGTGTGTTGTTGGTATCTTTTGTGGTGAGAGTTGTTTTCTTGCAATAGCGAGATCAGAAAGGGATCGTGTGTGTGTGTGGAGTTGTTTTTCTTTACGGCAGGTATGTATCCTTTATGGCTATTTGTGTCTTTGAGTTTTATTGTTGCATTCAGTCAGTGATGCCAATTTGGTGTTTTTAGCACTAAATTTAGTGCTTTTTGATTTCCAAAAATTAAATTTGGTACATGGTGTTAGTATATGGTCTCTAATGACCATGCAAACATTGGTCCACATCGGTCCATAATTATATATAGATCCTCAGATTTGACCTCCGGAGCCCCTTGGGAGAGCAAAATTCATCCGATTCGGTTGAAATTTGATACGTGATGTTAGTATATGGTATCCAACAACCATGCAGGAATTGGTTCGTATTTGATACATTGTGCTAGTATATGACCGTAAACAACCATGTCTAACTAGGTCCATATCGGTCTATAGTTACATATAGCCCTCAGATAAATCGATCCCCAATCATAAAAACTTGGTGCATATCCAGTTCATAATTGTATATAGCCCCCATATAAGCGACCCCCATATTACAATTCTGGCTCTCTACGAACCGTGCAAAAGTCCATATCGATTCGTAATTATTTGTGGACGTACCTATACATACCTTTTTGTGTCTAATATATACCACGTATGGGCTAACTCACAATTTAGAAAACGATGTTAAGAAGTTTTAGGATACCACAACCCAAGTAATTCGATTGTGGATGACAGTCTTTCGAAGAAGTTTCTACGTAAACCATATTGGATGGTACATAAGATTCGGCCTGGCCGAACTTGCGGCCGTACATACTTGTTTTAATCAATATTGGTATTTAAGGGTATTATTTAGAAATGCCTAGCGCCGAATTTCTGAAAATGTTTTTCTCCTCTGAAAAAAAAAAAATAGGGTGCAATTTGAAAGACAGTACTAATCAAAGTGAATGGGATGAAAGCATGCAAACTGATCAAGGTGTGCACTTCAATAAAGGTTCATAATTTCTTAAAATTAGAAATGCGTCAAATCAATAAACAACAATTCTATAATACATCTTAGGAAGTTTTTTTTTTGTAGAACATTGAATTTTAGTTTTTGTGGTGGGAGGTGATATGTTAGAATTTATAATATATTTTTGGTGTTTTTTGCAATTCGGGAGTTGGCATCACTGCATTCAGTTATGTTGATGCATTTATGAAGTGCACACGTGGATTTAATTTTACAAAATTGTACGTGCGGTATTGGTATTTATTAATGAAAATACATTTATTCGGAACATTTTAGAAACTGAGAAGTGAATGATGTGATGTTAGAGTAATCAAAAACGCTTTTTATTGATTAAAAAAAAAAAATAAATAACAGATTAAGGAACTGTATATTTCTGTTAATAGTTTAAAATTAGTGCGGATTTTTAATTGATTTACATAAAAAATATACAACATGAGTGGTAATAGGATGATCTATATTTGTTCTACATCTGGATCACAGATTGGAGATGCAACCATTTTTTTGAATCTATATTTTGTATGTTACAGCAATTCCTACAGGTGAGTACTAAATTCGAGTTTAGCCGATAAAATTCAAAAAAATCACTAAGAAAAGTATAAAATTATACGTCTTCGATACAAATACAAATATATATAATGGATTATTAAAGAAAACTTATCATGAAAATTGCGATTTTAGCCTCTAAACTCGAACTTAATATACACCTTAAATACTAAATGCTATACTGGCAAGTGGAAATTATGTCTAATTTTATAATATTTTTTATTTCAAATATATTCTGAGAAAAATTTCAAAAACGTCTAATTAGTCCATGGATATGATTCCAATAATGTACCTACTGGATGGATTTTTCAATGTGGTAAGTTTTTCTATAAACGGTATTTTGTCCGTTTTTAATAAAACCAAAATTTCAATTTATTGTTAGACACATCTATGGACAAGTTAAAAGAAAAAACCCAAAATTATGACTAAGTACGTTGACGACATATTTGCGATGTTAAAAGAGGACGAAATAGATAACACATTAAAATGCCTTAATGAATTTCATAAAAGCATAAGTTTTACGATGGAAATAGAAACGGATAATAAACTACCTTACTTGGAAATACTACTAATAAAAGAAAATGTAAAACTTATCACAGACTGGTATCAGAAAGATACAGCATCAGGAAGAATAATGAACTTCTTTTCCAATCATCCAAGGTCCATACTAATAAATACGGTCAAAAACTTAGTAAACAGAGTACTGACAATAAGCGATAATAAATTCCATAAAAACAACAGAAAAAAGCTGCAAAATATACTTCAGGAAAATAATTTTCCACCAAAACTAATAAAAGAACTAATTTCATCTTACAAACCCTACTTGGACAAAGAAAATATAGAAAAAGAACCCAAAATTTACAGATCCTTATCCTATGTAAAAGAATTTCGGAAAGGATAACAAACTCTAACATAGTAGACAAAAATAAAGTCAATATTGCCCATAAAAATTACAATACACTAAAACAATTTTCACAAAAACTAAAGACAAGACGCCTATTATGGAAACATCTAATGTTATCTGTCAAATAACATGCAATGGAGATAACAAAGAACCATGTGACAAAATGTATATTGGAACTACGAAAAATAAATTAAAAACAAGACTGTCGGGACACAAATCAGACATAAAACTCCGCAATAATAACAAACTCCAAAAAACAGCGCTTGCAACACTTTCCGCGACAACGAAACATCACCCGAACTTTGATGATGTGAGAGTATTGGAGGGAGAGAGTAGCAACAGCAAAAGATTAACATTAGAAATGTTGTACATTAACAATGTACCCACAGAGAAGAGAATGAACTGCAAATCAGATACAGATAACATTGCTCACTCAGCATCAGAGAAAGCAAGAGGGAAATCAGTGCAATAAAAGTAATAGACGAACGTAGTGATACTACTCTAGTTTAAAGCTTTATGTGTTGTTGTTGTGTTACACTTGAATGTTTTGCATACGTAAGTGTATAATGTAATCCCTTTGTTTTTCCTGGTCTCCTGATACTTGTTAATATACAATTATTAAAATCTTTAATTATTTATAAAAATTTGTAAACTAAAACCAATAGTTGTTATTTGCGATTTGAAAAACAATTTTGAGAAAGAATTTTACATGTCATGATTAAAAATTATTAAACCACTTTTATTATAGATCGACTCCTGATGAAGCAATTCAATGTAATTGCGAAATATTGAAAAATAAAGAAACCAATACATACAAAAAACGATCTCAAGCTTGATTAATTATTTTCTATTGGAAAAAAGAAAGATCGAATAAAATCAAAATTTCTAATTATTAAAAATAATTATTTTCACTTGAAGGTAGACAGGTCTTGTAATGGTAATTTTTGTGAATATTCTTACTGTTTAATGCTAATTAAGCTGGTATCCTTATTGGATTTAGGAAATACTCTTGAAACCCGTAAGTTAAAAATCAATATGAACGATAGAATTTGATAATATTTTTCTTATATTTTTTATAACTTTGCAATTTCAGATGCTTATAAGACAAATCCGCCCAACAAAAGTTAGCCAAAATCGATGAAATTGGACAATTCAATTGAATATAGCAACTTATGCCATATATATCTTTCATATGGATAGAAAACATGGAAATTTAAATTAATTAGTTTAGTCCTAATAACATAGAATATTACTCTTTTGAAGAAGCAATTACTAACTACACGGACGAAAAAGACTGTTTTTCATATGTTTGGGTGTAAAAATTATATGTTTGGAACTCAAATTTTTAAATACAATATTTTTAAGTGCAAGCATATAATGTTCATAAACTAGCATAATATGTTTGGGACATATATGTTAATATGTTCGAACATATTATGTTTGGGACATAAAATGTTTGTAAATATAATATGCTTGGATGCAAACATATATTAATTTAGAAATAGACTATAAACATATATGTGTTTAGAAAGGGAGACATAAAGTGCATGCTGGAAGTAAAATAATGAAAGTAATCAATTGGCGCCTTAAAAATATATATACACAAAGAAAATTCCATTAAAGATTTGAAAAATACTATGTGTGAATATAAACAAGTATAAATTTACAAAGTTGGAGTAAATATATATATGTTGTGATATAAGACCGCCAAAAATTGTATATGATTAAGTAAAAAGATTAAAATGAGTATTCGGAGAGAAAATTCATTGGGAACCAAGAGAAAAGACATTTAAAAAAAAGCATGAGTTTTGTTTATCATTTTCGCATTACGGGCATTTTTTTTTGTTTCGTCCGAACAAATCGGAACGTACACAGAAAAAACAGTGAACCCACCAGGAAGAAAACTTTCGGTTAATTTTAGAAAATTTTTAATATTTGTAGAAATTTTTAACTAAACAGTATTACAAACGTTGGCATGACGACGATGTCATAAAAATAAGTAAATATTTTTCGACAAGTTTTATCACACTGAAAAAAATATTGTCGTGAGGTCAAAGATTTCATGTCTTTAAAATACGAATGCAAATTTTGCTTAGTATAGAAGACGCATTTCTCTAGTATAAAGTTTTTTTCCTTGACCAAAGGTCGATAAACTTTTCAATGAAGTCGTATTGTCCTTATAATTAAGTGATTTGATTTAAAAATGGATATCATAACATGAAAGAAAAAAAGTTTGGGCTAAAGTCAACTTGACTTTAATAATTTAGAAAAAATCTTTAAATTTAATGAAATTGTCTTTAAATTTGTTGTCTTTTTGCATTTTGACTACAAAGCAAAAAATCGTTCAAATATAGGACATGTTTTTCAACACTTTATTTTAAAGACGTTTTTTACTTGAAACACAGCATAATTTCTACTAGAAGTCGAGTCTTAATTTGGAAAATAAAGTCGTCGTTAACTTGTTTTTAAAGGACTTTGGTAGCATATGAAGAAAAATAGCTCAGAAAGTGAAAAATTAAAATTTGCTTCCTAGAAGCAAGTACACAAAACCCAAATTTAAAAGAGAATTGTGTCTTAAAAGTATCCTTACTTGTATTCTTTGCTTCTTTGGCTCGGAATCAATACCAACATTTTTAAAGTAAAGACAAAATCTTTGGAACCGGGCATGCTTTTTTTCAGTGCACTTGTTAAAGAATATTTTGTAGTTTGAAGAGAAAACATGGAGTTCAAAATTGCAAGAATGTCTTTAGTGACATACGAAGTTCACGATGGACGCATTTTTGGTAAAATTTACAAATTTAAAGAAATTCTAAACTATTTTGTGGAAGACACGAATTTAGTTAATCTTTATACTTCATTGAGTATATTTTTTTCCTCGGGTTTAGTTAATTTAACTAACGTACACAAAAAAGTATTCGAGTAAAGAAAACTTTCTCCAAACATAATATTTCTATGAACAAAAATAAAGTTAAATTGGCTTTAGTGAAATAGAGAGTTCACTTTTTTTTGAGTGGAGAATTCAAGTAAGGATACGGGCGCCGCGAGCTATGCTATATAAATATGACTTATAACGATAATTATCTCTTGATGACCGTAACATCTACGTAACCCAGTGGTTAGTGTACTGGCTTACAAACTGTGTGGTCTGCTGTTCGAATCCCCGTCCGGAAAAAGGTAAAATTTAAAAAATTATAAAATTTAATAATTTCTTCTACAATGTTTGTATTACAGAAAAATGTGCCAAGAACGAAAAAACTCATGGAAGTGAGAAAAATGTGAGGAAATATACAATTAGGCAGAAAAAAATTTGAGCACAATCTTCTTTGGGAGAAAATTCTTCTAAGCATATAATATTTTTGGGTTCAAAATGTTTCCAAACATATTATATGTTCACATAATAACATATAGTTTTTTGGAAGACAACATTATTGAATTTGGATGGAAAAATACATAATGTTTGGAACTTAGACTACCCAAACATATTATATTGTTTACACCAATATGCTTTCAAACATATATATTGGAAGAAATCAAATATATAAATGTTTGGGCAATATGTATATGTTAAAGAAGCGATTTTTTTTGAGGGTGTACCGACAAGTAACTGCATCCAACTTTCTAATAAAAATATTTCCTTTATTGTATATCATAACCCATAGTTTTGTGTAATATAATAATAATTTTTTGAAAAAAAATACTGGTGGTAATAGAAAATTGACTTGTTTTGTACGAAAAATTTCTTAGTTGTATACAGGCTTGTTGTACCTTTGATTCCTCAATGTCTCTACTTTTTATACCCACCACCATAGAATGGTGACGGGGGTATAATAAGTTTGTCATTCCGTTTGTAACACATCGAAATATCGATTTCCGACTATATAAAGTATATATATTCTTGATCAGTGAGAAATTCTAAGACGATATAACGATGTCCGTCTGTCTGTCTGTCTGTCTGTTGTAATCACGCTACAGTCTTCAATAATGAAGCAATCGTGCTGAAATTTTGCACAAACTCGTCTTTTGTCTGCAGGCAGGTCAAGTTCGAAGATGGGCTATATCGGTCCAGGCTTTGATATAGTCCCCATATAAACCGACCTCCCGATTTGGGGTCTTGGGCTTATAGAAATCGTAGTTTTTATCCAATTTGCCTGAAATTTGAAATCTAGTGGTATTTGATGACCATAAAGAGGTGTGCCAAAAATGGTGAGTATCGGTCCATGTTTTGGTATAGCCCCCATATAGACTGATCTCCCGATTTTACTTCTTGGGCTTATAGAAACCGCAGTTTTTATTCAATTTACCTGAAATTGGAAATCTAGAAGTATTGTAGGACCACAAATACGTGTTCCAAAAATTGTGAGTATCGGCCCATGTTTTGGTATGGTCCCCATATAAAACGACCTCCCGATTTGGGGTCTTGGGCTTATAGAAATCGTAGTTTTTATCCAATTTGTCTGAAATTAGAAATCTAGAGGTATTTTAGGACCATAAAGAGGTGTGCCGAAGATGGTGAGTATCGGTCCATATTTTGGTATAGCCCCCATATAGACCGATTTCCCGATTTTACTTCTTGGGCTTCTAGAATCCGTACTTTATATACAATTTGCCTGAAATTGGAAATTTATAGGTATTTTAGGACCATAAAGAGGTGTGCCGAAAATGGTGAGTATCGGTCCATGTTTTGGTGTAACCCCCATATAGACCGATATCCCGATGTTACTTCTTGGGCTTCTAGATTCTGAAATTTTTATCCAATTTGTCTGAAATTGGAAATCTAGAGGTATTTTCGGGCCTTAAAGAAGTGTGCCGAAAACGGTGAGTATCGGTCCATATTTTAGTATAGCCCCCATAAGAACGATCTCCTGATTTAACTCCTTGGGTTTCTAGAAACCGTAGTTTTTATCCGATTTGCCTGAAATTGTAAATATTCTGGTATTTTAGACTCAAAAAACGTGTATCGGATTAAGTTTTTATCGGTCCATTTGGTAATGCCTCCATATAGACCGACTTCACTACTTGAGGGTGTAGAAGGCGCACTGATTATGAAAATTGCTTGAAACTCAATGTAAAATTTCCAGATTTTACTTCTACAGATTTAAGATTTCAAATCAAGACGTTATTTTATAATTTTCTTGCACACTTACAAGAGATGTTAATGATTCCTCTAAAACTCAAACAAAAATGGTTCTTATAAATCCAGAATCTGATATAGTCCTCATAGGTGAAATCTTTAAATTTATCTTCGGGAAGTGTCCCCATGTCCTTAAGCCCTCCTGAAATTTCAAAGGAAACCCTAATATTTGGTTCATGGTGGTGGGTATTTAAGGTTCGGCCCGGCCGAACTTACTGCTGTATATACTTGTTTGAAAATTATACTGACAAACAGGTTATTTCAAACCAATTTCTTAATACAGGTTTCCCAAAAAATTGTTCATTTTTCCGGATAGCAGAAATATTTTGAATGAGTTTAACTATATTCTTCCCACAGCATAGTAATAATGAACTAAAATACGATGCGATACATGAACTAATTTATAAGAAAATCATGAACTTATCTAGATGAAAAAAATCTTTGGCGCCAAATCGTGGTCATTCTTAGTTCATTTTTCATAAAAATAGTAAACTTTTTTTTCGGTGTAGAGTACTTATTTTAGTATTACCAAGCTAGTGCTAACTACTCTCGTATGAGTATAAACAGGGATCCGGACCGGTCCATTTTTTCGCTCCGCTCCGCTCCCGCTCCAGAGAAAAGAAAAACGCTCCGCTCCATGCTCCGCTCCGAGAAAAAAAAATCGCTCCGCTCCACGCTCTGCTCCGCTCCTCTTCGAGAAAATTATACTATATTATATAATTATATAATCTGAACCAATTTGCATAATATTTTGCGGGTTTAATTAATACCACAAAAGGTTACCTTGTGCAAAATTTGAGAAAGATCAGTTAAGAAATGAGGCCTCTACGGTCAAAAATAAGGTTATTAGGGGCGAGTTTTTCAAAATCGGGCGATACATACATGGGAGCTATATCTACATCTGAACCGATTTCGATGAAATTTTGCACATACCGTTAGTACTATAGTGGACTGAATCTAGCCAACTTTGAGTAAGATCGGTTGATAAATAAGGATTTTATGGCCAAATTTAGAAAAATCGGGCGGTACATATATATGGGAGCTATAGCTAAATCTGGGAAAATCGGGCGATACATATATATGAGAGCTATATCTAAATCTGAACCGATTTGGATGAAATTTTGCAGACTTGAAGGGCGATGAAAAAGATTACCTTTTGCCAAATTTGGCGACGATCCGTTTGAAAACAGCACAGCGTGACCCCATTTGCCGAAATCGGGCGATACATATATATGGGAGCTATATCTAAATTTGATCCGATTTCTTCCAAATTCAATAGCGTTCGTCCTTGTGCCCAAAAAACTCCCTGTACCATATTTCATCATAATCGGTTAATAATTGTGACCGGAATCCTGTGAACAACAAATACATGGACATACGGACGGATGGACACCAAGCGCTAGATCGACTCAGGAGGTGATTCTGAGTCGATCGGTATATATTTTATGGGGTCTAAAATCAATATTTCTGGTAGGCACATTTTTTGGCAGATCAAACCTATTATACCCTAACCACTATGTGGTTTAGGGTATAATGACTTTAAAACAATGTATTGAAACATTTTATTAATTTTGAAGATTTTTTCAGAAATATTAAATCCATTTTGACTTCATTAAAACGAAATTTTCATTCATGTTAGGATACACATTTTTATGTCGAATCACTTAGCTATAAGGACAAAAAGACTTCATTGAAAAGTTTAGAGACTTTTAGACAAGGAGAAAAGCAAAATTAGTACTCGTATTTTAAGCATGTGAAATATTTGGCCTCCCGACAATATTCTTTGCGGTGCACCATCTACTATTTAATATGTGATAGAAACCAAATTTATGAAAATGGACCAAAATCACCAAATTCTGTTATAGTACAATAGTAAAGCAAATATGAATGTCCTTACACTGAAAAAAAGCATGCCCGGTTCCAAAGATTTTGTCTTTACTTTAACAGTTTGGGTATTAATTCCGAGCCAAAGAAGCGGAGAATACAATTAAGGATACTTTAAAGACGTAATTCTCTTTTAAATTTGGGGGTTATGTAATTGCTTCTAGGAAGCAAATGTTAATTTTTATTTTTTTTAGATTTTTTTCATCAGTTGTTATCAAAATCCTTTAAAAACGAGTTAACGAGTTATTTTTTTTTTCCATATTAAGACTCGACTTCCAGTAGAAATTATGCTATGTTTCAAGTAAAAAGCGTCTTTGAAATAAAGTGTTGAAAAACATGTCTTATTTTTTAACGATTTTTTGCTTTGTAGGCAAGATGCAAAAAGGAAACAAGTTTAAAGACAATTGTATTAATTTTAAAGAATTTTTCTTAATTATTAAAGTCACGTTGACCTTACCTCAAAAATTTTATCTTTCATGTTATGATACACATTTTTAAGTAAAATCACTTAATTATAAGGACATTACAACTTCATTCAAAAGTTTATTGACATTTGGACTAGGAAAAAACTTTATTTAGATAAATGCGTCTTCCATGTTATGCAAAATTTGCATTCTTATTCTAAGGACATGAAATCTTTGACTTCACGACAATATTTTTTTCAGTGTAGAAAACTAAAAACTTAAATATAAATAAGATCGTTTAATTGCACTTATTTGACGTTCATTACAAACATCTTTGTAGTAATACGTGATGAAATTGATCGAAAGTACTGTTGTTACTTTTAAAGGTTGATACGGTCAAAATTTGGTCAAGGGAAAACGCGTGTAAATCGGTGAAATCGTTTATTTAAAAAATCAAATTAAATTTCTTTTTCAAGTTCAATTAGTATAAAATTCAGGAAAAATATTCAGTTAGGCTTTCGCTTTTCCAAACCAGAATTGCCGGGTCTCACGTTTGACACCTGCCATCAGATTTTGTACAGCCACCTTGTCCACCTTCTCCGCCGCAGAAAGCCAGTTTGCCTTGAACTGCTGCTCGTCCTTAGCAGTTTTTTTGGTCTTCTTTAGGTTCCGCTTGACAATAGCCCAGTATTTCTCAATTGGG
This sequence comes from Haematobia irritans, assembly GCF_050003625.1. Classification (NCBI taxonomy): domain Eukaryota; kingdom Metazoa; phylum Arthropoda; class Insecta; order Diptera; family Muscidae; genus Haematobia; species Haematobia irritans. Next base: position 113,470,760 of record NC_134397.1, read on the forward strand.
CGGAGCTCTGGCGTGTTGGGAGGGTTCTTGTCCTTGGGAACCACCTGCACGTTGTTGGCGGCGTACCACTCCATGGCCTTTTTACCGTAATGGCAAGATGCCAAATCCGGCCAAAACAGTACGGAACAGTACGGAACAACCGTGTTTCTTCAGGAAAGGCAGCAGACGTTTATTCAAACACTCTTTCACGTATATTTCTTGGTTGACAGTCCCGGAAGCTATGAAAATGCTGCTTTTCAAGCCACAGGTACAGATGGCTTGCCAAACCAAATATTTCTTTGCGAACTTTGACAGTTTTATGTGCTTGAAAATATCTGCTACCTTTCCCCTTCCTTTTGCCGTATAAAACTCCTGTCCCGAAAGCTGCTTGTAGTCGGCTTTGACGTAGGTTTCGTCGGCCATTACCACGCAGTCAAACTTCGTCAGCATCGTCGTGTACAGCCTCCGGGATCGCGCTTTGGCTGTCGTATTTTGTTTATCATCGCGATTTGGAGTCACTACCTTCTTGTAAGTCGATAGTCCGGCTCGTTTTTTGGCTCGATGCACGGTTGTAGACGATACACCCAGCTTATTTGCGGCATCTCGGAGAGAGAGGTTAGGGTTTCGCTTGAAACAACCGGCAACTCTCTTTGACGTCTCAGCGGCTTCCGGTTTTCGATTTCCCCCCGATCCAGACTTCCTGGCTGTCGACAAACGTTCCCAGAACACTTTAATTACATTTGTAACGGTTGATTTGGCAACTTTTAGCGATTTTACCAGCTTTGCGTGCGAGTAGCTCGGATTTTCGCGAAGCGCGAGCAAAATTTTGATACGCTGCTCTTCTTGCTTGGACGGCATTTTGACAACTGAAGAGTGAATTCCAAAATCAAAATAGGAGCAACATTCTACACACACACACCTTCAAAATGAGGGGTGTTCAGGTTTTTTAAATTCAAAATTGAAAGAAATACGTCAAGTTTATATTGACCAAATTTTGACCGTATCACCCTTTACAACACATACTAGAGATATATTTTGACATTTGCCGTTTTTGAAAACAATTACTAAAAAACACGTTGTGTTTTCCCCAATGTACGTACGTACAAAAATACATATCGTACATTTTAAATGTTTACTCACACTACGCTAAGTACTAGCTATATTTGAAATTACCTATACAGTGTAATTTCAAAGTTACACATTTCATTCAAGTAATATTTTATTCGGAGCGGAGCGGTTTTTCATTTGGAAACCGCTCCGCTCGGGTTTTAGAAATGCCGCTCCCGCTCCGGCAAAAAAGGGCTTGCTCCGCTCCGGATCCCTGAGTATAAAGCAGAAGGGAATACAAATATTCAATTTCAATTGAATGAATGAAAGGATTTTTAGATTACAACTTTAAATGAACTTATTGTATTGTATTTTAATATATATTTCTTAGGAAGGGCAAGTTTTTGTTTATGTTACATCTTAAAATTTGTTTCTTAAAAATAAAATTAATTCATTTTTTTTTCCTTTTGTTCAAATATTTTTAAGCTTACAAAATCTTAAGAACTGTATCTTCAAATTACATTTTCGTATTAAAGTATAATTTATTTCAATTTTTATTTGAGATCAAAACAGGTACAAAATAAATCTAACTCAATGGTTGCATATATATTTTTTTGTTTGTAAAATATCAATTCTGAATATTCTTTTTTTTTTGGGAAAGGCAAGTTTTTGTTTATGTTACAATATCTGAAAATATATTTATTAAAATTAAATAAAAAATATAATAAAATTAATTCAACTGTTTTCTTTCGTTTTTTTTTTAATATTGTTTAATGTTACACTACTTCAATAAATGACTTTTTCATATAAAAGTGTAATTTATTGAAATTAAATATATTACATTAAATTTAATTGAGATCAAAAAAGGAAAATATAAATTTAATTCAATAGCTTTGTGGTTTCATATATATTTTTGTTTATAAAAGATCAATTCTGAATAGTTTCTTTCTTTTTTATTAAATATGTTTGTCTATATTGTTTTGTTTTTTTTTCTAATTTGAATGGCTTTCGTATAATATTTTTGTATTTTTCATAACTAATGCCATCGGAAGAAACGGCCATGAAGAATAATTCGTCTAGTTTACAATAATGTTTAAAAGATTCCTTCCCTTGAACCCCATCGTAATTAAATGTTTTTATTATTTCAGACCCAAGTAAACATCTGAAATTTTTTATAAGACCACCTCTGCGAATGGGTTTTGTGATTGCATTTATGCAATCTCTGTTGTTGTTCTCATCAATTTCATTTTCCAAATTATTCATGTCATCAACAGTTTCTAATGGGAATGCTAGTTTCAGACCTTGCACATCCTTATTTTGTTTTACACAATTCGCTATGTTAACATTGATCTGTGCTAAAACGGCTGCGACACCTTCGTTGTGCTGCTGGACCTCCTTGCGCAATTCCTTAACATCGTTTTCGATAGCTATAAAATATATAAAATAAATTAAATAAACGATATATATATATGGTATAATTTTCCTTTTAAACTTACCAATAATTTTAACCATCATTTGTTTCTTTGTTTCTGACATCGTTGCAAAAACACGTTCTAATTGAGATTAAAATAAGAATAAGAAACATTTACACTCAAGCATTTTGTATTATATATGATATTATATTTATTATACATTACATTTATATATGTACTAACTTTTTATAGGACCACTCAACAAAAAAATTAAAAGCAACTGTGGAGAAGCGGAATTAAAAGGAACGAATCTTCCATAGGAAATGAAACTAATTTATATATGTACTAACTTTTTATAGGACCACTCAACAAAAAAATTAAAAGCAACTGTGGAGAAGCGGAATTAAAAGGAACGAATCTTCCATAGGAAATGAAACTAATTTGCAATATATTTCGCTAACATGAAAAGTTTCTTCCTCTGTACCTAAATTTCCAATAAAGATTCCTAAACTTGATGATAAAACTGGCGTATCAAAAAACACTCGTAAATTTATCACTCGTTTTCCTGTTAAATTCCCTTCACTTTCTTTTGAAAATCATGTTACTAAAATTGGTGTAAAGGGTTCTATGCAGTAAAAGTTGTCGGGACGAGATGTACTTAAATAGTAAGTTTCTGTAGTATAGCCCTATTCCTATTTCTAGTAAATTTGCAACATTTCAATGTTTGGCTCAAAGGTATCTCTAGGTATTGGGTTTTGACTTGTTGCAATATCTTGGTTGGACTTCTTATCCTTCTTTTAAATTGTTGCAAAAAAATTTCATAGCAGTAAGCAGAAAAATTTTCTAGTGATTCCAAAATTTCCCATACACTGCGGCAAATGAAGCAAACTGTGAACGTTGAAAGTTACACTGCTTTCTCCAAAAAATATATCGAAATTTTCAACAAATTGGGATAAAAGCTCCTTTGCTATTTCTATGTTTGAGTTGAATTGTTTAGGAGTTGACATTAATCTATAGGCAGAGTGAAGTAAAAGAACTTCATAGAACATGTCACCATCCACAATTTTTTTAGAACCATCGGTCCATAGTACAAAATAAATTGGCGGAATTCTGACATTACTTTTTTCCGACCACAGCGATAGCTCGCGCAACCGCACAGCCGTTGTTGCAGCTCACTGTTTGGCCAAAATGTCTAAAGGCAATAGATGCAGCATGACATTAGGGGAATTTGTTCCTGTCTTACTGAATGCGCCTGAGATGCACAAGCACGCTATACGCTGAACTTTGTCTAAACTTGTCGGTGGTAAGTACCGGCCACCAGACTACAACACCATATAGCATTATAGGTCCAACCACTGCCGTGTATAGCCAATGCACAATTTTTGGTTTTAGTTCCCACTTTTTCCCTATTGCCTTTTTGCACGAGTACAAAGCTACCGTGGCTTTTCTCGCCCTCTCTTCAATATTAAGCCTAAAATTCAGCTTCCCGTCCAAAATAACGCCAAGGTCTTTTGCACACTCACCAAAGGGAATTTCAGTGCCTCCTAAGGAAATGGGCCTAACCGTGGGAGTTTTGCGATCTTTGCAGTATATGACTAGTTCTGTCTTTGATGGATTTACCCCAAGACCATTATCTTTCGCCCATTTCTCAATCATCCAGAGAGCTCTCTGTATAATATCTCTGATTGTGGATGGGAATTTTCCCCTGACTGATAGCACCACATCATCTGTGTATGCCACCACTTTTATCCTTTATTTTTCTAGGGTAAGCAGAAGGTTATTTATTTAGGTATGAAGACGACTTTTGTTTCCCTCCACTTTTCTGGAATATATGGTAAGTTTACACATCGTTTATATATCACCGTCAACCAGGGGATAATTCTTTCACCACTGCTTGTAATTCCGCCGGAGTAATTCCATCAGGTACGGGGGATTTGAATGGTCCAAAGCTATTTAAAGCCCATTTTATTCTAGATTCCGACACAATTTCCTCGATAGGAAATGACCGCTGAGCCTCTGTTACACCGCCAGAACATGGTTCGACCGTCTGATTTCCAGGGAAGTGTGTGTCCAAAAGCCCCTCCAACGTCTCCTCACTGGACGTTGTCCAATTTCCCTCCGATGTTTTAATGAAACCTGGAGCGGTGTTAGTGGATGCTAGTACCTTCCGTAGTCTGGAAGCCTCTAACGTATTTTCAATACTGCTACAGTAATCATCCCAAGAGTTTTGTTGAGACCTTCTCAGTTCTCGTTTATATGCTCTCAGATTCATCTAGTAAGTGTCCCAATCCTCCGGAGCTCTTGTGGATTTTGCTTTGTTAAAGAGCTTCCTGTAGGATTTCCTCATATTACTTAACTCCGTAGTCCACCATGGCGGCCGATTTTTTCCCCTTGGCTTTCCTCTAGGACAAGCAGCTTTCAGTGACATGTTGAAGGCCTTAGTAATCCGCTCCACTGCGTGTTCGATATCTTGCACAGTGCTCATATTTGTCTCTGGCATTTCCGGTATCATCACATTGAACGATTCCCTATACCTATTCCAATCAGCTTTCCTAATATTTGGCGGAAATATGGTCTTTCAAGTACGAACAGCCAATCTGAAACTGATGTAGCGATGATCTGAGAAGCTATGTTCCCTCAAAACTTGCCACTCAGATATCTTATCATTCAGTTCCGTGACGAAGGTTGGTGCATCTCCCTTATTGCAAACTACCAGGTTAGTACGCAAAATAAACTCTATTAGCGACTCTCCCCTTGCATTAGTATCACTACTTCCCCAAATACTATGATGTACATTTGCATCGCATCCCATAATGAGTTTTCCCAATAAACACAGGATGAGCATTTTTCAAATGCAACAACTTTTCAGTTTGAGGGTAAATATAATTTTCAACATAAATTCAACTTGACTTGAAATAACTCATCTTCAATACATCTTCAAATTGTTTGCGAATTACTTCCAATTTGCTAAAATGTTGACGAAATCTTTGAAAAGGTGTTGAAGATAATATGAGAAAACTTTGACAAAACACTACCCTAAAATGCAACGAAAAAACCATGTGGTTTTCAATACTTATTTGTGCAACGAAGTTCGTGGTCAATTGCAAGAAATAAAAAATGAAAAATTTTAGACAAATAACCAAATAGTTTATAAAAATAAAAAATGAAATAAATCTTTAAGGAAGTCACTAAATGTATATCTCTTTGCAGAAAACTAAAATTATGGATTCTACGTTCTTGAAAACAATAAAAAGCTGACCGATGAAAAAATGGTGGACAATTAACTGGAACTGCTTCAAATAGTTTTTAATAATTGGTACGTCAATATGAAAAATTAAATCAACACTTTAGAGAAGTCACTAAATTTACATCACTTTGCAGAAAACTGAAATCTTTGGATGCTACATTCTTGCAAACATTAAGAAGCTGGCCAATGAAAAATGAGTGGCTTATCGACAAAAAAAAGTTTCCAGAATCATTACAAGTGCAACCAATTAAAATTGTTAAAAACAACAAATTGTTGAAATCAACAACTTCTGGATGAAAATGTGGATCACATCGTCAGTTTAATTCGTATGCTATTATCAGTTTAAAATGGATATTTTGTGAATTCCTTCTGTTGGAAATCAATTCTAAAACGCGGTCCAGTACGTTCCTAATTTCAAATTACCCACATGTTAATAAATTTTAATGCTTTTTTATGACACCAAAAGGAAGGAAAACGAATTATCAATGCAAAAGTGTTTACTAATAATGTTTAAGATATTTAAAGTTTTGTTGTTTGTTTTTTTTTTTGTTCTTATTTGTTGATATGTTTAATAAGATTATTATTTATCAATTGGTATTGTAGTGTATTATGTAGTGTAGTGTATTATTATATATTTTATTTCGATGAAAATTAATAAATTATACAAAATTCATAGAATTTTGGCTTTGACTTTCAATTTGAAGTGGGGATATCATTCATACAAATTTAGGTTGAAAAGTATTTGCAACGATGTTAATTTTTAATTTGACACGCATCGAAAATTGTTTGACAAATTATTGAGTAGCGATGCATTTCAATTTGAGGATAACACTTAAGATATTATTGCTAACGTGTTGAATTTCACTGTTGAGGGTAATGTCTGTTTTTTGTTGAGAACGCGATTTTCTCAACAATTTCTCAACTTGAATATTACCCTAATCCTTTGAAAAAATATTTGCAAAATTGTTGAAATTTAGCATTTTTCAAACGTTTGTGTTTATTGGGTTGTCTTTGTTTTTAGTGACTCCTCAACTAAGGTCTTAACGGCACAGGGTGGCATCTCCCTATCATGTCCCATGTAGACCGAAGATACCCAATATTTGCATTTGGATATCTCTAGACTGGCTACGACAGTGTCTGCATTCTCAATGAAGGAAACAGAAACAAGTTTATATCGTTACCGGTATTATGCAAAAGTTTGAAACCCGGAGTGCTATTTTCACAGATCTTGTTATACCCTCCATCATAGGATGGGGGTATATTAACTTTGTCATTCCGTTTGTAACACATCGAAATATTGATCTAAGACCCCTTAAAGTATATATATTCTGGGTCGTGGTGAAATTCTTTGTCGATCTAAGCATGGCCGTCCGTCCGTCTGTTGAAATCACGCTAACTTCCGAACGAAACAAGCTATCGACTTGAAACTTGGCACAAGTAGTTGTTATCGATGTAGGTCGGATGGTATTGAAAATGGGCCATATCGGTCCACTTTTACGTATAGCCCCCATATAAAGGGACCCTCAGATTTGGCTTGTGGAGCCTCTAACAGAAGCATATTTCATCCGATCCGGCTGAAATTTGGTATATGGTGTTGGTACGTGGTCTCTAACAACCATGCAAAAATTGGTCCACATCGGTCCATAATTATATATAGCCCCCATATAAACCGATCTCCAGATTTGGCTTGCGGAGCCTCAAAGAGAAGCAAATTTCATCCGATCCGGCTGAAATTTGGTACATGATTTTGGTATATGGTCTCTAACAACCATGCAAAAATTGGTCCACATCGTTCCATAATTATATATACCCCCATATAAACCGATCTCCAGATTTGGCTTGCGAATCCTCAAAGAGGAGCAAATTGCATCCGATCCGGCTGAAATTTGGTACATGGTATTGGTATATGGTCTCTAACAACCGTGCAAAAATTGGTCCATATCGATCCATAATTATATATGGCGCCCATATAAACCGATCCCCAGATTTGGGTTGCGGAGCCTCAAAGAGAAGCAAATTTCATCTGATCCGCCTGAAATTTGGTACATGATATTGGTATATGGTCTCTAACAACCATGCAAAAATTGGTCCACATCGGTTCATAATTATATATAGCCCCCATATAAACCGATACCCAGATTTGGCTTGCGAAGTCTCCAAGAGAAGCAAATTTCATCCAATCCGGTTGTAATTTGGAACATGGTGTTAGTATATGATCTTTAACAACCGTGCCAGAATTGGCCCATAATTATCTATAGCCCCCATATAAAACATTCTCCAGATTTGACCTCCGGAGCCAAAATTGGTCCAATCACACAAAAATAGTCCATATCGGTTCATAATCATGGTTGCCACTCGAGCCAAAAATAATCTACCAAGATTTTATTTCTATAGAAAATTTTGTCAAAAGTTTATTTCTATAGAAAATTTTGTTAAAATTTTATTTCTGTAGAAATTTTTGTCAAAATTTTCTTTCTATAGAAAGTTTTGTCAGCATTTTTATTTCTATAGAAAATTTTGTGAAAATTTTATTTCTATAGAAAATTTTGTTAAAATTTTATTTCTGTAGAAAAATTTGTCAAAATTTTATGTCTACTTTGTCAAACTGAATTATATACGTATTGGATCGATCTTTTTTGATTTAATATATATCACGTATGGACTTACATACAATTTAGAAGATGGTGTTAGGAGGTTTTAAGATACCTTGCCATCGGCAAGCGTTACCGCAACGTAAGTAATTCGATTGTGGATGGCAGTGCTTAGATGAAGTTTCTAAGCAATCCATGATGGAGGGTACATAAGCTTCGGCCTGGCCGAACTTACGGCCGTATATACTTGTTTTTATATATGTATGGTTCTTGAATAAGAACTATATCTATGTCTGCTTTCATCAGGATAACTTTTAAGGCAGCACAAGCGTTCTTACAATGGTAAAATTTATCTGGAGGAACCGTAGAACCATCCAAATTTTCAACCACCGTCAGCCACTTCAATTGAGTCATCAATCCGCGATTCATCTTGGGTGAGGTTTGAGCCTGTAGAAACTTCCCCCATACGATTTTCGCCATAGTCTGCAGTTTTTATGTCTCCTTCGGCTTCGCTAGTAGATTTTTTCACTGCTGACTCTACCGGAGGCTTGTCCGTTTCGGAGCCCTTTGGCTGATCGTTTTTGTATACCTTCATATGGATATCATGAAAGCCATAACTTGCACGTCCTTGGGTCTGAGCTAGATGTGGCAGCGACTCTATGTTTAATATAAACACCGCATGTCGTCTTGGTCCATCCACCTCATCCAAGCGACCAACCTTCCAATCGGCGGTTGGAAGATCTGGGTTACATTCTTTTAGTCTCTCTAGTATTGACTTATTATTCAACCGTCGAACTGAACGGACATGTTTTCTAATAGCGGAGTATTTCATCGTAATAAGTACTTATTACGAATTTCACGTGTGGTGGAAATAATAAACCATCATGCAGCGAAATTCAAAGTCATCCACTGGGTTGCTAACTTCAGGGCCCAGTGGACGGGTAACGACTGAAGTTATAAATTTGGGCAGCGACCAAGAGTCAGGCCCAATAAGTCGACCTGTAGACGGGTCGACTGGCGGTGACACTTTGGCAAGTCGACATCAAAAGGAGGCAATCCCTCTCGAAAGAGATTCAAGGAACGCAGAAATGCTTTGTTTATCCTAAAGAAATTAGGATCAGTCGACCCGAGCACGTTGTCGGCTAAGCAAAGCGATTCCTTAAAATGGGCTCAAGGAATTCTTGAAGCTGGCAAAAGGGAACGATCACCGGATGAGCTGCCATCCTCTAAACGGGATCAAAGATCGTTTGCCTCAGTTGCAAAAGACAGCCTTGTGATGGCTGAGGTGGATGGACCAAGACGCTATACGGTGTTTATATTAAACATAGAGTCGCTACCACATCTAGCCCAGACCCAAGGACGTGTAAGTTATGGCTTTCATGATATCCATATGAAGGTATACAAAAGCGATCAGCCAAAGGATTCCGAAGCGGACAAGCCTCCGGTAGAGTCAGCAGTGACAAAATCTCCTAGCGAAGCCGAAGGAGACATAAAACCTGCAGACTATGGCGAAAATCATATGCGGGAAGTTTCTACAGGCTCAAACCTCACCAAAGCTGAACCGCGGATTGTTGCGAGAATCACCGAGATCTGTGAAGAGGAAGCCCTTGATGACTCAATTGAAGCGGCTGATGTGACGGTCGTTGAAAATTTGGATGGTTCCTCCAGATAAATCTTCACCATTGTAAGGCCGCTTGTGCTGCCTTAAAAGTTCTCCTGATGAAAGGAGACATAGATATAGTTCTTATTCAAGAACCATACATATATAAGAACAAGATCTGTGAATTAAGCACTCCGGGTTTCAAACTTTTGCATAATACCGGTAACGATATAAATTGAGCATGTATAATTGCTAAAAACGAACTAAACTTGTTTCTGCTTCCTTCATTGAGCAACGCAGACACTGTCGTAGCCAGTCTAGAGATATCCAAATGCTAATATTGGGTATCTTCGGTCTACATGGGACATGATAGGGAGATGCCACCCTGTGCCGTTAGGACCTTAGTTGAGGAGTCACTAAAAACAAAGACAAAACTCATTATGGGATGCGATGCAAATGCACATCATATTATTTGGGGAAGTAGTGATACTAATGCAAGGGGAGAGTCGCTAAAAGAGTTTATTTTGCGTACTAACCTGGTAGTTTGCAATAAGGGAGATGCACCAACCTTCGTCACCAGAAACAGGCAAGAGGTTTTGGACGTCACGTTGACCTCTCCGGAACTGAATGACAAGATATCTGAGTGGCAAGTTTTGAGGGAACATAGCTTCTCAGATCATCGCTACATCAGTTTCAGATTGGCTGTTCGTACTTCAAAGACCATATTTCCGCCAAATGTTAGGAAAGCTGATTGGAATAGGTATAGGGAATCGTTCAATTTGATGATAGCGGAAATGCCAGAGACAAATATTAGCACTGTGCAAGATATCGAACACGCAGTGGAGCGGATTACTAAGGCCTTCGACATGTCACTGAAAGCTGCTTGTCCTAGAGGAAAGCCAAGGGGAAAAACTCGACCGCCATGGTGGACTACGGAGTTAAGTAATATGAGGAAATCCTGCAGGAAGCTCTTTAACAAAGCAAAGTCCACAAGAGCTCCGGAGGATTGGGACACTTACAAGATGAATCTGAGAGCATATAAACGAGAACTGAGAAGGTCTCAACAAAACTCTTGGGATGATTACTGTAGCAGTATTGAGAATACGTCAGAGGCTTCCAGACTACGGAAGGTACTAGCATCCACTAACACCGCTCCAGGTTTCATTAAAACATCGGAGGGAAATTGGACAACGTCCAGTGAGGAGACGTTGGAGGTACTTTTGGACACACACTTCCCTGGAAATCAGACGGTTGAACCATGTTCTGGCGGTGTAACAGAGGCTCAGCGGTCATTTCCTATCGAGGAAATTGTGTCGGAATATAGAATAAAATGGGCTTTAAATAGCTTTGGACCATTCAAATCCCTCGGACCTGATGGAATTACTCCGGCGGAATTACAAGCAATGGCTGAAAGAATTATCCCCTGGTTGACGGTGATATATAAACGATGTGTAAACTTAGCATATATTCCAGAAAAGTGGAGGGAAACAAAAGTCGTCTTCATACCTAAAGCAGGAAAAGCCTCTCACTCGAGTGCGAAGGATTTCCGACCAATCAGCTTATCCTCATTCCTACTTAAGACCCTGAAGAGGATGATAGACATGTATCTTAGAACTAGCGTGGATTCAAGTTTGCTCTTGAAACGACAGCATGCATACCCGAAGGGCAGGTCTACTGAGACCGCATTGCATGAACTAGTCAGCTTTATTGAAAGCTCACTATCTGTCAAAGAATACACAATCGTGGCGTTTCTAGACATCGAAGGGGCGTTCAATAATGTCCTTCCGAGCTCGATATTAAATGGACTGACAACTTTGAATGTTGATCCAGGTATATTTAGGCTGTTAGACGAACTTCTAACAAAGAGACGTATTTCAGCCACACTAGGGCAAGCAAACATACAAAGGTATGTGAACAGAGGCACTCTACAAGGAGGAGTTCTATCACCTCTTCTTTGGAATGTTGCTATAAACAACCTTCTGGTTTCCCTAGAAAAAGAAAGGATAAAAGTTGTGGCATACGCAGATGATGTGGCGCTAGCAGTCAGGGGAAAATTCCCATCCACAATCAGAGATATTATACAGAGAGCTCTCCGGATGACTGAGAAATGGGCGAAAGATAATGTTCTTGGTGTAAATCCAGCAAAGACAGAACTAGTCATGTACTGCAAAGATCGCAAAACTCCCACGGTTAGGCCCATTTCCTTAGGGGGTACTGAAATTCCCTTTGGTGAGTGTGCAAAATACCTTGGCGTTATTCTGGACAGGAAGCTGAACTTTAGGCTTAATATTGAAGAAAGAGTGAGGAAAAAACGGTAGCTTTGTACTCGTGCAAAAAGGCAATAGGACAAAAGTGGGGACTAAAACCGAAAATTGTGCATTGGCTATACACGGCAGTGGATAGACCTATAATGCTATATGGTGTTGTAGTTTGGTGGCCGGCACTTCAGCAGCTAACAAGTTTAGACAAAGTTCAGCGTATGGCGTGCTTGTGAATCTCAGGCGCATTCAGTAAGACAGGAACAAATTCCCTTCATGTCTTGCTGCATCTATTGCCTTTAGACATTTTGGCCAAACAGTCAGCTGCAACAACAGCTGTGCGGTTGCGCGAGCTATCGCTGTGGTCGGAAAAAATGTGCGGTCATACTTCGGTCCTCAAAGTAATGCCAGATGTGCCTAACGTAGTGGATTACACCCTGGCAAAACCACTTTTCGACAAAAAGTTTGAAACTCTAATTCCCAACAATGAGGCGTGGTGTACACAGACCCCGGGGAATAAAAGATATATAGATTTCTATACTGATGGCTCCAATTTGATAGGACAAGTGGGGTTCCGAGTATATTATAAAGATCTGGAAATTCGAATAGCGAAATGATTACCTAATAGTGTTTTGTAGTGTTTTTCAGGCTGAAATATCGGCAATAAGAGAGGTGGCGAATTGGCTGAGAAGTAATGTTCCAACAAATATTGGCATTAATATATACTCAGACAGTCAACCTGCAATAAAATCCTTGAACTCTGTGTTCCTTAACTCGAAAACGGCCATAGACTGCCGCAAATCTCTCAACGAGATGGCTGAGCAGTACAATATTCACCTAATATGGGTGCCTGGCCATAGGAACATAGCGGGGAACTGCGAAGCGGATGAGTTGGCAAGGCTAGGAACTACCTTACATATTCCAGGGGAACTAGAATCTGTTGGTATGCCTCTGGCACCTGCTCTTACTGCGTGAGAAGGCTGTTATGATGGCCCATATTCGAAATTTGCAAGGGTTGTAACGACACCAAGCAAATATGGCCCATTTAAACTTAAACCGCACACTAGATATGCTAGTGTTCTCAAGGCGTCAGATAGCACTCCTGATATCGGCTATAATGGGTCGCTGCCTGATAGGCGAATTTGCAAAAACTATAGGTGCAAAGTATAATGACTATTGTATAAGCTGTCATGATGTGGAGGAAAAGGAATCAATTAAACACCTCTTGTGTGAGTGTCCGGCTTTTTGTGTAAGGCGTAAGCGAATTTTAGGGGCATATAGCTTTAGATTACTGGCTGACCTGGAAAACGTTAACTTAAGCAGTTTGTTAATGTTTTTGGAGCAATCTGGTTGGTTCCACAAAAGTAAATAATAGAGAAGGTTCAGTGGTTAAGGCTGGAAGTGCCCATATGTAATAGGTACTTTTAGTTAAATGTGCCACTTTAACCTACCTACCATTGACTCAGGATCAGGAGGGTTTGCCGGTATCCATGCATGTGCTCTAGGTTTAGCCGGTATGTCTTTTGTTATCGACTAACTCCAAAGCGGCTCCTTCCCAAACTTCACCAATTAGCATCAATGCAGCTTTAAAGCAATCCATATACCTCTGGTCCGCAAAAGCTATTAACTTATATCGTCCTTTATACCATCCAGCATCTTGCCGTCGAGGACTTGGTCCCGGAAACTTTTTTTCGCACCTCTGAGTAGACACCAGACATCGCGTTCTCAATTTCCCCCCATTTTTGCCTTGGAATCATACCGTCCAATGCTCCTTTATTAATGATAGCCATCACAAGGCTGTCTTTTGCAACTAAGGCAAACGATCTTTGATCCCGTTTAGAGGATGGCAGCTCATCCGGTGATCGTTCCCTTTTCCAGCTTCAAGAATTCCTTGAGCCCATTTTAAGGAATCGCTTTGCTTAGCCGACAACGTACTTGGGTCGACTGATCCTAATTTCTTTAGGATAAACAAAGCATTTCTTCGTTCCTTGAGTCTCTTTCGAGTGGGATTGCCTCCTTTTGATGTCGGCACCTTAGAAAATGTTCGACTTGCCAAAGTGTCACCGCCAATCGACCCGTCTACAGGTCGACTAATTGGGCTTGACTCTTGAATTTAGCAACCCAGTGGATGACTTTGAATTTCGCTGCATGGTGGTTTATTATTTCCACCACACGGGAAATTCGTAATAAGTACTTATTAATGAAGTACTGCGCTATTAGAAAACACGTCCGTTCAGTTCGACGGTTGAATAAAGGCATACCCTAAAAGACCATCAATACTCCTTGGCACATCTAAATCTTCTGATTGTAGCACCTTTAAGAGGCCATTAACGGACCTTCGTTTAGGTCGAAAATCTTTACACCACTGTGCTAATTTCTCCTTAAGCGTTCGTTTCTGAAGTACAACTCTCATCAACCTCGTCTGAAATATCTTTAAAATCATTTGATTCTACACCTTCAAAATTTTTTCTTTCTTTTCTTTTTCTTATTTGCTTCTGTACATTCATTTTGAAGCATATCTGCATTTTGTGCTTCTTCACAGTTACCTCTTAACAACATTAAAATTCTTTCTTTTTTAACATGTCTTCTAAAAGTTCTCTTTTGCATATTGCCTTTTTAATACTTACTTTCAACAAAACAACTCAAACACTTTTACTATTCACAACAAAAAGCACAACTGATCTATAGCATACGCTTCAAGAGACTGAACACGTGGCTTTTGATTTATTTTTCCACTTATGTAACGGAGTCTTCGTTTTTTTTTCTCATCGTTTCGCAATCGGTTCTGTTATGATGCAAAACACAATTTAGTATACATTTCATTGTGTTAAAAAGGTCTCCTAAATACCTGATAAAAGATACGAGACGTATCTGAATTTATTTGCAGGGAAGGGCTATGCCTCCTGGAGCAAAGATTATAGGAGAGGAAGATGGGAGATTGGCTACTGAGCACATCAAACCATTTACCACATTAGTTTAATACTCGAACCAAACGCGTATACGACAAGTATTGACATAGCATTAAAATGCAAATAAAAAGAATTAAGTGCACGAAATAAATTTCCATAAAGGGGAAAATGTAATTTTGTTTTGTTGTTGCCTAAAATTTAACATTGTTTCATTAAGAAAATTCCATTTTTCATTAAAAAATAAAAACGAAAAGATTACAAACATGTATTAAACTAATCTGGTAAATGCAACATTTGGTATGACGCAAGCCAATGTCCCATCTTACTCTTCTATAATCTTTGTCCTGGAGTGCTTTAAAAAAAGTATTGACACACATGATAATATCATTAGTAAGGAGTGCTAAAACGAGGCATAATTTTGTGGAGTACTAACCCAATCCGCCGCTGGGAATTGGTGTTTTAACCCTTCGTTGCATGATTTAATTTGAGCAAGGATAAAATTTTTTTGGTATGTTAGAATTGTTGTATATAGAGTTATGATACCGTAAGCCAATTTTCGTTCGATTCTGATCTCTGGAGCAAAAGTTACGTAACATTGCATATATGCAATTTCATGCAGATAATCAATTTCTTTAGTCCACGTTGTTATCTCTATATATCACAGGTATAGGAGAAAAGTGATCAGATCAAACATGTCTTAAGTGAAAAATTTTATTGCTGGATGGGGAAAATGGAACATTTTTACTAAAAAAATTGTTTATCGCCAAACATAAAATGTTTGCCAAAATCAGATAGCATAGTTGCGTCAAACATGTTACATGTTCCCCATCGAAAACTAACACTTTACTTCTGAAACATGTTTGAGGTGATTATATTCCTTCTCGGGATGCAATATTAAAAGTCAAACTCTTGGGATTCTAAATAATTTCTGCCTTTTTTGATGCACAGAGTTCCCCAGTTTTGCATTTAACACAAAGGGAAGTGAACTTGGAGAACGCAATCCCATAGATGCGAGACGGTTTGGCGGGCTTCACCAAACTGTTCCACGTGGAACAGTGCAATGGTCGAAGGGGCGACGAAACTTCTAGGGGGTGACCCAATCAAGAACAAGTGTATACGGCCGTAAGTTCGGCCAGGCCGAAGCATATGTACCCTCCATCATGGATTGCGTAGAAACTTCATCTAAACACTGCCATCCACAATCGAATTACTTACGTTGCGGTAACGCTTGCCGGTGGCAAGGTATCTTAAAACCTCCTAACACCATCTTCTAAATTGTATGTAAGTCCATACGTGGTATATATTAAATCAAAAAAGATCGATCCAATACGTATATAATTCAGTTTGACAAAGTAGACATACAATTTTGACAAAATTTTCTACAGAAATAAAATTTTAACATAATTTTCTATAGAAATAATATTTTCACAAAATTTTCTATAGAAATAAAAATTTTGACAAAATTTTCAATAGAAATAAAATTTTGAAAATGATGAAAATTTTATTATGAACCGAATAAAATTTTAACAAAATTTTTTCTAGAAATAAAATTTTGACAAAATTTTCTATAGAAATAAAATTTTGACAAAATTTTCTACATAAATAAAATTTTGGTAGATTATTTTTGGCTCTAGTGGCAACCATGATTATGAACCGATATGGACCAAGTTTTGTGTGATTGGACCAATTTTGGTATGGTTCTTAGCGACCATATACTAACACCACGTGCCTAATTTGAACCGGATCGGGTGAATTTTGCTCCTCCAAGAGGCTCCGGAGGTCAAATCTGGAGAATGTTTTATATGGGGGCTATATATAATTATGGACGGATATGGACCAATTCTGGCACGGTTGTTAAAGATCATATACTAACACCATGTTCCAAATTACAACCGGATTGGATGAAATTTGCTTCTCTTGGAGACTTCGCAAGCCAAATCTGGGGATCGGTTTATATAGGGGCTATATATAATTATGAACCGATGTGGACCAATTTTTGCATGGTTGTTAGAGACCATATACCAATATCATGTACCCAATTTCAGCCGGATCGGATAAAATTTGCTTCTCTTTGAGGCTCCGCAACCCAAATCTGGGGATCGGTTTATATGGGCGCCATATATAATTATAGACCGATGTGGACCAATTTTTGCATGGTTGTTAGAGACCATATACCAACATCATGTACCAAATTTCAGCCGGATCGGATGAAATTTGCTTCTCTTTGAGGCTCCGCAAGCCAAATCTGGGGATCGGTTTATATGGGGGCTATATATAATTATGGACCGATGTGGACCAATTTTTGCATGGTTGTTAGAGACCATATACCAACATCACGTACCAAATTTCAGCCGGATCGGCTGAAATTTGCTTCTCTTTTAGGCTCCGCAACCCAAATCTGGGGATCGGTTTATATGGAGGCTATATATATATTATGGACCGATGTGGACCAATTTTTGCGTGGTTGTTAGAGACCATATACCAACACCATATACCAAATTTCAGCCATCATCGGATGAAATATGCTTCTGTTAGAGGCTCCACAAACCAAATCTGAGGGTCCCTTTATATGGGGGCTATACGTAAAAGTGGACCGATATGGCCCATTTTCAATACCATCCGACCTACATCGATAACAACTACTTGTGCCAAGTTTCAAGTCGATAGCTTGTTTCGTTCGGAAGTTAGCGTGATTTCAACAGACGGACGGACATGCTTAGATCGACTCAGAATTTCACCACGACCCAGAATATATATACTTTATGGGGTCTTAGAACAATATTTCGATGTGTTACAAACGGAATGACAAAGTTAATATACCCCCATCCTATGATGGAGGGTATAAAAAGGCTGGAGAACTACCATGCTTAAAGAAAAGAGGAACAGAATCGTCATAGCAATCATTACCGGATACCTAGAATTGGCACATCTGTGCCGAGTAAGAGCAGCGGATGATTGTGTATGCAGCCGTATTTTGATGAAAAAGAGACTTTGGAACTCTGTTTAAATTCAAATGCTACGCTTTTACAATATAAAGAAACCGCCATATCTTATATGAATCGGTATGATGGAACAAAGAAGTTGGAGCGTACCACAAACTGGTTTTGGTATATGCCAGCTTATATGATACACGGAAACCTGGACCCTCGTTTTTACTTAGGGTAGGTATAATGGCGAACCAAAACTTCATTTTCACTTAGACTTTTCAGTTAATTACGATACCACAGTATTGACCTTCTGTTTATCATTGAGTGCAGTTCGATTCAATATCAAGCTCTATAGCCGAGTTCGAACGGTCTTTCACCATGAGGAAGTTTTTAAACACCTAAAATTGTCACCAATATATTGACAGGAGATAGACCAGCGCAAAAAAAATTGAACCCTTTTATTCAATATATCACGATGATATACGTGTAACAATTACAACCCAGAAGCTTGTATGTTATACGATTCTCCAACGATGTAGGCCAAGGATCAAATCGAATCTTCTTCTACGACCTCAATTTATATCAAACTCGGTATTTAAATCTCCATCATCATCAAAATACTCGGTTTTATATTCATATTCGTCGCTAAGTGTCCTAGTAGTAAGAAAAATTGATTGAAAGCATGATATTGCACATATGCAATTATATGGCATATATGCAATGACAGTTCATATCGGCTCAAACGCATGAAATTGCAGATATGATATCATTCATTGTAGAGCTCTTGTAAATATAATTTGTATTATAAAACTATATACGTAGCGTTTAGAATAGAGTAAACTTTTCATTTTATATTTACATTAAAAAAAATTAAGAAAGTGTCATAATATTAAAACAAATAAGTTAATTTTTTTCGAGGTACTCAAAATGCTTATTTTAATTTCGCTTTATTTAAATGAAATTGTTACGATACTGGACAAAATCCTTATCAAATATAATCTACGGCTTCCAAAATGTGAATAACAAAAAAAAAAAATATGGTAAAATATGTAAAAGAATAGGAGCTAGACAGGCAAGAAACTAACATTGCATATATGCAATGTCATGCAACGAAGGGTTAAGATTGCAAATGTTGGTGTTTACTAAATACACTGGTCGGTTGCGGTAGATCGCAGCCGAACGAAATTTCGATAAATGAGATCTGTATCCCAGTATTAAATTTGCAGAGCCTACACTCAAAAAAAAAAGTTTGCTTCGATCCAACGATTTTGACCTTCCCTTAAGGATTTTGGTATTGATTCCGAGCGAAAGATGCAGCGTCTTTAAAATAAAGAAATTTTTTAGCTTTAAATCTAGGACCAATAAACGTAATATTAGGATACAGATCTCATTTATCATTCTCCTTTCGCGGTTTATTAATAAAGGTATTCACGTACAAAGTTTAAAAATCCAAATTATTACGGATACTTCAAAGTAAAAAATGTTTTCTTAATTCCAAAAAAACTTTAAACCAAAGACGCTAAATCCTCATAATAAGTATTAGCCTATATTTGAAGCGTTTTTATCTTAAATCTAAAGTTTCAATATTTCAGTTAATTTCAGGGATCCGGAGCGGTCCATTTTTTTCGCTCCGCTCCCGCTCCGGAGAAAAAACCGCTCCGCTCCGAGAAAAAAAATCGCTCTGCTCCGCTCCTCTTCGAGAAAATTATAGTACAAACATTGTATTATTTGTTCAATTGAGTTTTATTTTATTTAGAAAAATCGGGCGGTACATATATGGGAGCTATAGCTAAATCTGAACCGATTTCGATGATTTTTTGCACATATAGTTAGTGCTATAAAAGATTACATTTCGCCAACTTTGAGTAAGATCGGTTGATAAATAAGGGTTGTATGACCTAATTTGGCAAAATCGGGCGATACATATATATTGGACCTATATCTAAATCTTAACCGATTTCGATGAAATTTTCAGACTTAAAGGGTGATACAGAAGATTATTTTGTGCTAAATTTGACGACGATCGGTTAGTAAAAAAGTGCAACGTGACCCCATTTGTCGAAATCGGGCAATACATATATATGGGAGCTATATCTAAATTTGATCCGATTTCTTCCAAATTCAATAACGTTCGTCCTTGTGCCCAAAAAAACTCCCTGTACCAAATATCATCAAAATCGGTTAATAATTGCGACCGAAATCCTGTGAACAACAAATACATGGACAGACGGACGGATGGACGGACGGACACCAAGCGCTAGATCGACTCAGGAGGTGATTCTTAGTCGATCGGTATATATTTTATGGGGTCTAAAATCAATATTTCTTGTAGGCACATTTTTTGGCAGATCAAACTTATTATACCCTAACCAATATGTGGTTTAGGTTATAATGACTTTAAAACAATGTGTTGAAACATTTTATTAATTTTGAAAATTTGTTCAGAAATATTAAATCCATTTTGACTTCATTAAAACGAAATTTGCATTCATGTTAGGATACACATTTTTATGTCGAATCATTTAGCTACAAGGATAAACAGACTTCATTGAAAAGTTTAGAGACTTTTAGACAAGGAAAAACTTTTTTTCAGAGAAATACGTCTTCTATTCTAAGCAAAATTCGTATTTGAAGCATGTGAAGTATTTGGCCTCCCGACAATATTCTTTGCGGTGCACCATCTACTATTTAATATGTGATAGAAACCAAATTTATGAAAATGGACCAAAATGGACCAAATTCTGTTTGGTCTGACCATCGGACCAAATTTAAAAATTAGAAATCTTTTGGACCAATTTTGGTCCGATCGGACCAAAACGGCAACGCTGATTGGAATTGAAAGTCTATACACAGAGTAGAAGTAACTACTCTCCGAAAGTTTTTTTTTGTTTTGCAACAGACGTAGAGAAGAGGTTTTGTTATATTTGTAATGTGTGTGTATGTTTATGTTTGCAACAACCTCCATCGACATCAGTCCGTGGAATACCTACGAATATTCTTACTCAGATCTAGTGTTACCTAATTTCGCTTTTTTCCCCTTTATTGTATAATAAATGTATATGCGCACATTTTTCAACCAAAATTGAAACTATCCATAATTTTAATTAAATTTTCGAGAACTAATATCAGAAATAAGAGAATGCTAGGATATAGTAAAGGGTGATTCTTTTGAGGTTAGGATTTTCATGCATTAGTATTTGACAGATCACGTGGGATTTCAGACATGGTGTCAAAGAGAAAGATGCTCAGTATGCTTTGACATTTCATCATGAATAGACTTACTAACGAGCCACAACGTCGAATTTTCAGTGAATGGGCCCTAGAAAAGTTGGCAGAAAATCCGCTTTTTTATCGACAAATTTTGTTCAGCGATGAGGCTCATTTCTGGTTGAATGGCTACGTAAATAAGCAAAATTGCCGCATTTGGAGTGAAGAGCAACCAGAAGCCGTTCAAGAACTGCCCATGCATCCCGAAAAATGCACTGTTTGGTGTGGTTTGTACGCTGGTGGAATCATTGGACCGTATTTTTTCAAAGATGCTGTTGGACGCAACGTTACGGTGAATGGCGATCGCTATCGTTCGATGCTAACAAACTTTTTGTTGCCAAAAATGGAAGAACTGAACTTGGTTGACATGTGGTTTCAACAAGATGGCGCTACATGCCACACAGCTCGCGATTCTATGGCCATTTTGAGAGAAAACTTCGGAGAACAATTCATCTCAAGAAATGGACCGGTAAGTTGGCCACCAAGATCATGCGATTTGACGCCTTTAGACTATTTTTTGTGGGGATACGTCAAGTCTAAAGTCTACAGAAATAAGCCAGCAACTATTCCAGCTTTGGAAGACAACATTTCCGAAGAAATTCGGGCTATTCCGGCCGAAATGCTCGAAAAAGTTGCCACAAAATTGGACTTTCCGAATGGACCACCTAAGACGCAGCCGCGGTCAACATTTAAATGAAATTATCTTCAAAAAGTAAATGTCATGGACCAATCTAACGTTTCAAATAAAGAACCGATGAGATTTTGCAAATTTTATGCGTTTTTTTAAAAAAAAAAGTTATCAAGCTCTTAACAAATCACCCTTTACAATAGTAAAGCAAATATGAATGTCCTTACACTGAAAAAAGCATGCCCGTTTCCAAAGATTTTGTCTTTACCTTAACAGTTTGGGTATTAATTCCGAGCCAAAGAAGCGGAGAATACAAGTAAGGATACTTTAAAGACATAATTCTCTTTTAAATTTGGGGGTTATGTACTTGCTTCTAGGAAGCAAATGTTAATTTTTCATTTTTTTAGATTTTTCGTCAGTTGTTATCAAAATCCTTTAAAAACGAGTTAACGAGTTATTTTTTTTTTCCATATTAAGACTCGACTTCCAGTAGAAATTATGCTATGTTTCAAGTAAAAAGCGTCTTTAAAATAAAGTGTTGAAAAACATGTCTTATTTTTTAACGATTTTTTGAGATGCAAAAAGGAAACAAATTTAAAGACAATTTTATTAATTTTAAAGAATTTTTTTAATTATTAAAGTCACGTTGACCTTACCTCAAAAATTTTATCTTTCATGTTATGATACACATTTTTAAGTAAAATCACTTAATTATAAGGACAGTACAACTTCATTCAAAAGTTTATTGCCTTTTGGACAAGAAAAAATCTTTATTTTAGAGAAATGCGTCTTCCATGTTAAGCAAAATTTGCATTCTTATTCTAAGGACATGGAATCTTTGACTTCACGACAATATTTTTTTCAGTGTAGAAAACTAAAAAATTAAATATAAATAAGATCGTTTAATTGCATTTATTTGACGTTCATTACAACCATCTTTGTAGTAATACGGGATGAAATTGATCGAAAGTACTGTTGTTACTTTTACAACACATACTAGAGATATATTTTGACATTTGCCGTTTTTGAAAACAATTACTAAAAAAACACGTTGTGTTTTCCCCAATGTACGTACGTACAAAAATACATATCGTACATTTTAAACGTTTGCTCACACTACGCTAAGTACTAGCTAAATTTGAAATTACCTACACAGTGTAATTTCAAAGTTACACATTTCATTCAAGTAATATTTTATTCGGAGCGGAGCGGTTTTTCATTTGGAAACCGCTCCCGCTCCGCTCCGGATTTTAGAAATGCCGCTCCCGCTCCGCTCCCGCTCCGGCTAAAACAGGGCTTGCTCCGCTCCGCTCCGGATCCCTGGTTAATTTAAGGACAATTTCTTTAAATAAAAAATATGTTTCTTTACTTTAAGAAAAACTAGCCTTAGTTCAAAGACACTTTAAGGGAGGGACGCAATCTTACAAATTTTGTGTCCTAAATTTTATGAAAAAAAAAATGTTGAAGCAAAGATTATAAACTTTAATTCAATTAAAATTTAATTATTTTAAAGAAAATTGTCCTTAATATTTTGTAAATTTTGCATCCTAAAATTTAGGTTGCGTAATGTTTAATATCACGTCAATATTCTTTTTAGTGTAGATTTAAAACGAGAGAGCTCCAAATAAATTATTCTATATTAAAAGAGCGGCATCTTTGATTCAATACCCCCTTAACGAAAGGTCAAAAGCTTTCAACTTTTTCTGAGTGTATGCTCTCACAACGACATAAAACTGTTTTATACCAACAACTAGGGTTTCCATATGGATAATATTCAAAAGAGAACTTTCGCTTTAAAAAAAGAGAACATTTTAACTAAAAAAGAGTTTACAATAAAAAAAATCTTTATTAAATAATTAATAATTTTATTGATGTTAAAATTAAAACAATAATAGTTTCTAATGATAGAAACAACGAAATAAATATATAATAAAACAATAAAAAACAAAAAGAATCACATTTGCTTAAAAAATAAACAAAATAAATTCAAAAATACGCTGTCAAAAATAAAACACACATGTTCCTATGATCTCGCCCACAATTGACGACGACAACGTATTGGCGTATTTACGTCGTACGTTCAATTACATCTATTTCTAATTTTAACGCCGTACGTCGAAACGTCGCAATTGTGTTCCGGCCTTTAATTTGTCAACAGATTTAACCCAGTAAACAATTAGTGGCGAACAATTGTGGCGAATTCCTACTAAATAAATAAAATTCCATCAATCTAGGATTTTTCTTGAAATAGAGTACATAAAGAGCACTGTTGGACATAAAAATACGGCACCAAAAAAAGAGAGTGAACAAAAAGATACGAACACAAAAAGAGAACATGTTCTCTTTAAAAGAGATGTAATGGACAGCCTACCAACAACAACAAATGTAGAAGACAAATGGAAATATCACGATCAAAACAAACGCATAAAATAAAAGCAATGAAAAATATGTGGGTACAAAAACTGGAATTACTCAAAAAAAGCACAAAGGGCACTCCAATTTTTTGCCGTTTATACAAAACACGAAAAAAAAAACAAATTGGAACCCTATCGCGTCCTACACCGAAAGAATTCTCTTCGTTAATTTTACGAAGAATTCTTCATTAACTATTCTTCCTGAATTCTTCATTAAAATAACGAAATTTTCATTCATTTTCGTAAATTTTACGAAGAACATTTTACGAATATACGAAACTTCTACGAAACATTCTACATTAACTTTTCTTCGTAAAAAGTTCGTACTTTTAACGAAACTTTCTTCACATTTCATGAATTTTGTGAAGAAGTTTTTACGAATATTTTACGAAACATTCTGCGTTCAAATTTCTTCATAAAAAGTACGAAACATTTTCTTTGAAATAACGAAGAAGTTTCATTGAAGTTGTAAAATTTCCGTTCGCGGCATTAAATTGTCTTTTATAATGTGCTTGAGTGTATTCATTTATTCTATTTTTTTATGCAAGTCTATGTTACTTCTCATTTGGGTGATAGCGCGCTATGAATAAAAGTGAAGCAATAAAACTAAAACTTATTCAAAAACTTAAGATGTAAAGTAGTGATGTCATTTTTCACACTTGCAACTACAACCAAATGCACTTTCGACTATAATTTTTTTTCTAAAAGTTCGAAATTTTTCAGAAAAAAGTACGAAGATTCTTCATAAAAAGTACGAATTTTTTTCTTACAAACTACGAAAATTTTGGAAGAACTTTTCTTCGTAAAAAGTAAAAATTCTTTCGGTGTACAACTAACTGTTCAAGTTAATCTCAGAAACGCTGCTTCGAATACAAAGATATATAATAAGATTTCACCAGAAACGCTGTTTCGAATACAAAATGTCACCTTTTTCCTGATTTTTTTTTTTGCTCAAAGAGTCTGGAACTACCTGAGGTAAAAGGTCCATAACCGGTTTTTGCAAGATTTTATCTTTTTGACACGAAAAAAGCTAAGGAAAACGATTTAAATATATGTATATGGGAACATAAACCTTTATATATAGCACCCAACACATTGCACTATGGGCGGAAATCGCAAAACAGCGGCAAAAAGTCGAATTTTCAAAATGAAAAATTATTGGATGTTCCAATTGAAATTACTTTAGATCATCTTAGAAAGTACAAATCGAGAGTTAATTTAAAACTTGGCAACTCTGTTCAGGAGAAAAAAGCTGCCAATGTTTACCAAAATGTATGCAAGTTCCGTGTAATCAAGGAGAGCAAACATTGTAAAATTTCGTGCTTAATGTTTTTTTTTTTTCAATAAAAGTGAATAAAGAAAACTTTTAAATGTGGATTCTAAGAGGAGGATTAGTAGTTCAAAATGTTGTAAACACTTTAAAAAATATGTTTGTTTTTGAACTTGAATTTGTGGATTCAACAGTGATGCTTATATGTGAAAATTTTAGTACATAGGTATATTACCAAGGAGTTCTATTCCTTGAGTTGTTAACGATTGTTAATGAAAATCTTTGCTTATTATTGTTCATGAGAGAGTATACTTTTAAGCGCTGTAAAGTTTGCCTTGCAAAACTTGCCCATACTAAAAGAAATGTAAATGTAAATAGTGAAGATAAAAATAACGAATTATTCTCATTTTGGCTGAAAAACAAAAATGATAAAGATGCTATCACTCCTTTCTAGAAAAGTAAAATACCACATAAAACTGACCAAGAATTAAGCAAATTAATAATTTATTAAAACACGAATTATGTGTGAAAGCTACAAGAGAACCAAAATATGGGTCCTATGGCCAAAATTGGGATAATTGGGCAACACATATATATGGGAGTTATATCTAAATCTGAACCGATTTCGATGATTTTTTGCAGATATAGTTAGTACTTAAGAAGATTACATTCTACCCTTATTAATAAATAAGGGTTTTATAGTCAAATTCGGGAAAATCGGGCGATACATATATATGGGAGCTATATCTAAATCTGCATACTTTAAGGGTACTACAAAAAATTACTTTGTGTTAAATTTGAAGACAATCGGGTAGTAAATAAGCGCAGTATTATCTCATTTGACGAAATCGGGCGATACATACATATGGGGGTTACATCTAACCAATTTGATCCAATTATTTCCAAATTCAACATTGTTTGTCCTTTTACCAAGAAAACACGTTGTACCAAATTTTATAAAAATCGGTTAATAATTGCGACCGGCACGCTGCGAACAACAAATACAGACTGACGGAATTAGAATTAGATACCGAACAAAGTTATTTTGATGGTTAATATTTTTTAATCTTAATTAATAAAATTAATTTAGTAAAATGAAAACTTCTTTATACTATTTACATCAAGATCTGGAGATAAGGCTTTTTTAGTAAGGAAAATAAGCAAGTATAAATTAAACATATATGAGTATATTCTATAGTATTCCAAGTTGAATTACAAAACTTCGACCCCTCTATAGTAAAAAATTGTTGCCCCAAATTTTCGAAAATGTGAATCTACAAAGTGGTGCAGGGCACAATTTAGTCCTTACTTGTTTTTTATTGCAAAAGTAAAAAATTTGTAACGAAAAAAATTTTGTGGTGATGAAAATGTGAAAATTTCGTAGAAATTCAAAAAACTCTAAAACCGTTTTCGGTACACGCTTTCCAAACGTTTTTTTTTTCTTTGCGTCCAGTTCAGTTAAAATTTTCTGTAATTAACCTAAATTTTCTAACCAAAACTTCCTTCCTCGTTGGTTCACTAATTTTGAGTGTACTTTGGGTCATTCCCCTTTGAAATCATAATAAAATGTGCCCAAATATATAATTTTTGTCTGCTTTTATTGATTCATTTTTCATAAACTCAAATCTAGTATCCACCTTTATGGCGCCTCGGTTGCGGGTTCAACTTCCCACAAAGATCTTGCCTTTGCCCATCTAATTACAATTTCTAGATAGTTTCTCCTTATCTTATTCAGACATTATGTCTAAAAATTAAATACGTATAATTTTAATAATCTCGCCAAATGTTTTCGTCCGAAATTTTTATAGCGCTAAAGAAATTTTAATAACTTTTTACTCCAATTTTTTCCTTCAAAATATGAAGTTTTCTTAAACAATAGAATGCATTAATTTTATGCATTAATTTAAAAAAAGCTTTATTCAATAAAAATTATTAACTTATATATATCATATGTATCATTAAGTAAAATATTTTAGTAAAAATGTTCTAAAATAAACCTACCTTTTCTTTCATGGTGGGTTCATTTTTTAGAAACGGCAAGAAAAAACTTCTACAACGTAATACAAAATAGTTTCTCATTTTTATTAAGTCACTTATTTTAATATGTTTTACGCCCATTTTCATGAAGCTCCGTTAGTGCTACGTTAGCTAACGGACTTTTAAACCGTACTATAGGCATATCTGCCATCTTGCCTATATATTCCATAAGCAAGTTAGGAGTTTAATTGCTGAAAATTTTTCAGTTAAAGTTAACCGGAGAGAAGATATTTGCAATTTATTTTCTGTTAACTGGCAGTTAAAGCCTAACGGAGCTACATGAGAATGACCGTTAGTGAAAAAATTCGAAAACAAACATAGAATAGAATCATTGGTGGGTGTGTGAAGTTTTTGTTTGCTGCCAAAAACGATGCGTATTTAATACATTTTGTTGACTCCCAGTATTCAAACGTGATATCCAACATCTGTTCCAAAAACAGTTTGTTACCAAATAAAATTTTATAAAATAAAAACAGTATATATTTGTGTTTAACAAATAATAGCAAAATCAAAACAAATATTAATAGCAGACATAAGCTACTTTCTGAACATTTCTATTGACTAAGCTACAAAATTTTTCATATAAATACCAAGTAGAACTGCCCGATAACCATCGCAATCCAACTCGATACATCTGCACAACTTCTTGGAATTCATCAAATCGCAAATATGAAACTTTTCGGAGCAACTTTGGCCGCCGTATTGGGTTTGTCACAAGCCGCCACCATTACTCTGAGTAAGTTCCTACCAAATTTTGACAAGGTTTGCTTTTCTTAAGTTAGCACGAGATCAAACCCGCGAATTTCTGTTTGTGTTCTTTTTCAGCTCAGGGAACCACCTATCCAACTGGCACTGTGACCGTTCAACAATACCCACAACAAGTCACGTACCCACAACAAGTCACGTACCCACAACAAGTTACGTACCCACAACAAGTCACGTACCCACAACAAGTCGTGGTTTCTCATAAAGAACCAGGTGGTATCTTTAGTGCTGCTGGAAACGTGATTGGTGGTGCTTTCCACACTGCTGGTAAGGCAGTCGATTCGTTCTTTGGTTAAATTAAAATGCACTGAAACTGTAACCTTGCAATAAATAGTTTTCAAACTATAAGGACTAGACTGTATGATTTTCCATTTTTTACGTTTCTTTATGTGACCTTCAGTGCTCTGGTTTTGGAAAACAACACGTGTTCGAATCATGGTAGCGGAAATATTTTTTTGATTTTGTTTATAAATTCGTAACCATTACGTTTGTCACCACACCCTCAAAAAAAAATCGCTTCTCTAACATATGTCCCAAACATATTTTGCAGGCAGCACATATATTATTGGATACTGTCGAAACATTAATATGTTTGTTTTATGTGAACATATTATATGTTTGGAACCATTTTGAGCCCAAAATTATTATATGCTTGGAAGAATTTTCCCCAAAGAAGATTGTGCTCATTCCCTCATATAATTTTCACTTCCACGAAATTTTATAGTTCTTGGCACCTTTTTCTGTAATACAAATAATGTTGAAGAAATTATTCAATTTTATACATTTTTTAAATTTTACCTTTCGCCTGGACGGAGAATCGAACCGAGGACCATACAGTTTGTAAGCCAACACACTATCCACTGGGCTACGTAGCTGTTATAGTCACCAGTAGACAATTATCATTATAAGTTACATTTATATAGCATAGTTTGCAGCGCCCACGAGCCCATGCAAACATAATATTATTTAAAAGAAACATACATTTGTTGGCCACGTGGTGCAGTGGTTAGCATGTCTGCCTAGCATGCAAAGGGTCGTGGGTTCAATTCCTGCTCCGACCGAACCAATTTTTTTTTTTAATTTAGACATTTATACTATATTAAATTTTTATAATGAAACTTCGAAATGTGGGTTATTAAAGATTTACAGTCAGAAACAGTGCTTATATAAACGAAATGGCTTTTGGATAAAATATTATTTTTTATTGCAAAAATAACAATTTTATAACAAAAAACTGTTTTTGGTATAAAAGTTTGAAATTTTGGAAGAAAATCAAAAACTCTAACAAAAGAAGAGTATAAACATAACATACATAAATAATTTTATAATGTACACATAAATTTATTTAGGCGTTAACCGTTTTTTACTAGCATTTAACACCATTTTAAATGCATGTAAAACTTATCGAGTTTTGTACTTAATTTCATTTTTAAGGCCGTTAAAAAATGTGTGTCCATAATGCCAAAATGATAAACAAAACACTTGTCCGCACATGCATAAAATTCTCCTCTCAATGCGAAAACACATGCTGTTTTTTTTTTTTTTTTAAATCTCTATTCTCTTGGTTCCGAATGTCTATTCTCTTTACTCCGAATACTCATTCTAATATTCAAATTAAATAATATTTAGACTTAAGCATATCAAATTTTTGGCCTTATCATGAAGCAGTTTTCCGAAACAACATACAACCGTTTCACAGAAATTGTAAACATATATATGTTTACTCGAAATTTGTAAATTTATATATGTTCACATTCACACATATTATTTTTATGAAACATTCATGCCCCAAACATAATATATTCTAACGTATGAAAATATGTGTCCCAAACATTTAGTGTTAGTTTAGGAATATTAAATGTTTGCACTTAAATATATTGTGTTTAAAAATTGTGCCCGAAACACATTTTGTTTATATCGAAACATATGAAAAACATATTTTTCTAACAGTGCACATATGTGTTCATTCAATTTCATGAACGGATCATTGTGAAATGAACACGTAGTTTATGAATTTTTCCATGAGTGTGCACCTGACCAAATATTAGACCTTGTTTATACATTCAAGTAAGCAGCCATCTCAATTTATTTCGTCCTGTTGTGATAACTGATTTGTTTTGCCAATGTGTCACCAACACCAACTGAAAGTCTGTTTTGTTGTGTTAACAGATTTGATAGTTATAACTGATGATACTCCAATTTTATCAAATATTCTGCCATCATAGATTGCTGTGAGTTTTACGTAATTTTTTAAATCTTTTAGCTGCATTTTTAGGTGGAAGTTAGCTAGTATTAATACTACTCACTCTTTTCAATTTCTCCGAATTTTAGTACAATTTGTAGAGATGTCTTAACAGTTGTGATGACTCCCGAGGTTGTGATCCCAACAAAAAAAGTTTTTCTTTATTGTAACTACACAGAAAATTCTTTTACACTGAAAAAATATGGTCGTGAGGCCAAAAATTTCATGTCCTTAAAACAAGAATGCAAATTTTACTTAGCTTAGAAGACGAATTTCTCTAATATAATGTTTTTTTCTTTGTCCAAAAGTCGATCAACTTTTCAATGAACTCGTATCGTCCTTATAATTAAGTGATTTGACTTAAAAATATACATTAAAGAAAAAGTTTTTAAAATTATTGAAATTGTCTTTAAATTTGCCTTTTTGCATCTTGACTGCAAAGTAAAAAATCGTTCGAAAATAGACCATGTTTTTCAACACTTTATTTTAAAGACTTTTTTTACTTGAAATATAGCATAATTTCTACGGGAAGTCGAGTCTGAATTTGGAAAATAAAGTTGTCGTTAACTCGTTTTTAAAGGACTTTGATAGCATATGAAGAAAAAAAGGCTGACAAATTAAAATTTGCTTCCAAGAAGCCAGTACACAAAACCCAACTTTAAAAGTATTTTTACTTGTATTCTCCGCTTCTTTGGCTCTGAAACAATACCAAAGTTGTTAAAGTAAAGACAAAATCTTTGGAACCGGGCATGCTTTTTTAGTGTAATTAATTGTTTTTAATGGGGTTTTGTTTCTAATAGAAAAACAGAAAAATTGCGAAATTTTGAAATTATTTAAGGTAAAACATTTCAGAAGAGCGTTAGAATGCATCAGATCATAAAAAATTTTAACAAATATTTATTTTGAAAAATATCACAGAATTTTCTAATTCACATACAAAACACCGAATTCGGATCACACCTGAGGGAGTGATGCAAATTCAGTGCAACGGCAGTTGATATGGAGGACATTCGTCCTATGACAAGTCCATGTTATATTCATCGCTTCTGCGCCAATTTTGTATCACTTTCGGATCCAAAAAGAACATTTTCAGTACTTTTTTGGTATGGTTTTTTTTGCCGGGGATATCTAAATATATAGATCGTCTGCTTCATTATCATCTGTCAACATTTGCCTGGTGCCGGGACCAAAAAAAAAATATCCATGACCAATGCGTTAATCTTGCTGAAAATGATCGCGCGATTGTGAATGATCGAGAGGCAAGTCTTTTTGTGCCCAGGTGTTTGGATCAAAATATTCCGATATTTTAGGTCAAAAATACATATACGGCCGTAAGTTCAGCCAGGACGAAGCTTCGACTGAAGTCTGTCATCCACAATCGAATTATTTGGGTTGGGGTAACACTTGCCGATAGCAAGGTATCTTAAAACTTTCTAACACCGTCTTCTAAATTGCAAGGTAGTCCATACATGCTATATATTAAACTAACCTTGTGTAAATCAGTAACTAATCAAGCTCGAGGTCATTTCTTTGTTGTTTTTATAGTAATAATTTACTTTATTTTTTTCTTTCCGATATTTCGCAATTACTCGAATTGCATCTTCATTGGGATGTACACTACAAAAATAGATAAATATTTAACCATGTAAATATCACAGAACAGATTAATGTTAAAGAAAATAATTTTAGTTTAAATTAAATTAAATACGTATATAATAAAGTTTGACAAAATTTTCTATTGAAATAAAATTTTAAAATTTTGACAAAATAAAATTTTGACAACATTTTCTATAGAAATAAAATTTTGCCTAAATTTTCTATAGAAATAAAATTTGACAAAATTTTCTATAGGAATAAAAATTTGACAAAATTTTCTATAGAAATAAAATTTTGGTAGATTATTTTTGGCTCGAGTGGCAACCATGATTATGAACCGATATGGAGCAATTTTTGTGTGATTGGGGAACGGATATATATAACTATAAACTGATATAGACCAATTTTGGCATGGCTATTAGCGGCTATATACGAACACCACGTTGCAAATTTCAATCGGATCGGGGAATTAAATAAAATAATTTATCAATGAGGGGGGGAAAGCAAATAAAAACGCAATTAACTTTTGGTTTTTACAAAATAAATTAAAAATCAATTTATTGGCGTGGGTATTCGTACCTTCGGGTATTTGAGAGAGAGAGGGAGAGAGAGTAAGTAAGTGTGAATGTTTCGATAAGTTAAATGTCATTTTTTCAAATATCGTTATAAAGTGCAGTGTTGTATTTTACAATTCAATTTACAATTTAATTTACATTTAAACTTAAAACTAACAGGGTGTCAACCTAAATATCCCGCCCCTTGCAGGAATGCAACATAGGGGCAAGCAGGAGATAGGGGACAAAAGGCGAGAATTCATTTAACAATTCAATGGACATACAAATACAAAAACATTAAAAATTGATCTAATGAGCTCCAGCGTGGACGTGGATTACAATGGTCGCAGGACCACTGCTTGTAGTGGGGCTGACAGTTGAGGCACTGACCGGATTGTGCCCGCAGGAGCATCGTCCTCCGTCATTTCGTCGCGGATGTATTCCCGGATTTTTCGACGTCCTATTGGATGTATTATTGTGGCGACGAGCATTTGGCGAGTGCCTTTGGTGGGGGTCACGTCGTGTTTGTTGTTTGCTGGGTTTAGCCTTTCTCGTGGCCTTCCTGGAATTCTGGGGTGTGGTGCTCACCACAGCACTCCAAACACCTTTCGCGACTTTTGCAATTAATCCTTTTGTGGGATTCATCCAAAAAATTAAAGTAATAGCCGAATTGCATTACGGCTTTGCGCCGTTTCGCAGGGTCCATAGCTCGGAAAAGCGGGAATAAATTTCCATCATATGGTAGAATTTTGGGGAATCTCCCGTCATAGATGAGAGTAGGGGAACGCGTAAGTCTACCATTTGTCCACATAAATCCAACAGAATCTATAAACGGATTGAATCTTCAACAGAGGGCTCTTTCGAGATAACTGCGCATTGTTCTCCAGCGCTACATATTCAGGGAAATGACGACGCTGGCAGAGGACAACAAGACGACCTTTCACAAAGTTGATTTCACCCTGTTCCAAATTGTAGGATGAATGCGTCTGTGTCGATCCAAACTTCGGGTGAATTCGATGAAAGAACCTGAATACATATGCCAAAACTCTCAGGGCTCTGGATAAATCAGAGAAACTGGCCAAAATATCCTCAGGAGGGGATAATTGGTTCAAAATTGACTCGAATCGGTTTAGTCTCAAGATTCGTCATGATTCTAAACGTAGATTTTGGCCATTCGGAGCGAGGGCGACATAACCAAGCTGGACCTTTCCACCAAAGGTTATTCGTTAGAAGATCGCGCGCTGAAGAACCTCTCGAGGCTATATCAGCGGGATTATTGTGTGATAAGACATGATGCCAATTATTAGTAACCTATCTTAGTAGAGATGTTAGCTACTCGATTAGCAACAAACGTAGGCCAGTGGCACGGGGGCTTCTGAAGCCACGACAAAACTATTGTCGAATCAGTCCAATAGAATGTATAGTGAAGCCGCATATGCTTTCTCAGAAGCATCACAAAATGCATGAAGCTGAACTTCATGGTCTGGACTGAAACCAACCCATCGGGGGATCTCTATCCGTTCGATTTCACTATAGGCGTCTAAAAACGCAAACCATCTATTCAGAGTCATAGGTTTCAAACATTCGTCGCAATCTGTTTTGTCTTTCCAAATTTGTTGCATTATAATATTAGCAATTATAATCTTAGGGGCCAGCCAAACAGCTGGGTCAAACAATTTAGCAATCTCAGACGGAAGATCTAGTAGGGGCTGAAACCAGCTTGAAAAATAAAACATCTTTTCCAGCGTTCCAACGTAAACACAGAGTCTTGGCGATACACTCATTGGAAATATTCAAAAAGTCATTATCCAATAAAAATTCGGGGGGGGTAAATCTAACAAAAGGCCTTGCACATTAGAAGTCCATTTTCGTAGATTAAACCCAGCAGAACCTAGAACTTCTATAAGTTCAATACGGCTCTTCATGGCATCATCTAAACTGTGAGCTCCTGTCAAAATGTCATCGACATACATCTGCGAACGTATTATCTCCGCAGCAGTCGGGAGCTCACCCTCAACGTCATCAGCCAGTTTAAGTAGGGTCCGAATAGCTAAATATGGCGAACAGTTCACACCAAATGTGACCGTCTTCAATTCGAAATTTCGAATCACATCATCAGGGGGCTAAACGGAAAACAATTCGCTGATATGACGCTTGATCGGGGTGAATCAGAATTTGTCTATACATCTTCTCGATGTCAGCATTGAAGACAAATCTAAATAATCTCCATCGGAGAATCAAAACATTTAGATTTGCTTGTAGAACGGGTCCAGTATACAATAAGTTATTAAGACTAACGCCATTAGAAGTTGGACTGGAAGCATTAAATACCACACGTAATTTAGTGGTGGCGCTGTCAGGCTTGAAAACAGCGTGATGGGGTAAATAATACACAGTATCAGACGAATTTTCCTTATTCTCATCAACCATGATCATATGTCCCAAATCAGCGTACTCTTGTAGTACCCTGTCATACTGAATCTTCAGATCGGGATTTCTCATTAACCGCGCCTCATTTCGCTTAAATTGAGAAATGGCATTATTTTGGGACAAACCAAGTTGCAAATCGTTGGGGTATTCACGCTTAAAAGGCTGTGAAACAACATATCGACCATTATCATTACGATAAGTCCCTCGAAGGTATAATTCTTCACACCATCTACCCTCTTCTGACATAGTGCATACTTTCGGTATATCTTCGATTTCCCAAAACCTAGCAAGTAAAATGATATCACCGACTGTAGGGACTTGGTTTGGGTGACTTTGGCAGTCACGATCCAACCGAAAACTGACTTCTGAGCAATAAGATCATCATTAGGGTGCTTATGAACATCGGTATGCATTATCCGAGCATATATGTCACCACCCAGTAAAAGGTTCATATGAGAACATTTTAGATCACACATCGTGATCTCACATCGCAGATTTACAATCTAATAGCTGCGACAATGAATAAGTTGGCAAACGACCAGTCAACTTGTCAACAACATACGCATCTGTCGACAGCTCAAAAGTTAGGTCAATAGGGGAGCACAATGAGATCCTACAAACATTAGTAGACTTCGCCGATATCGTGCCGTTTAGGCCAATAATATTCGCAGAAGTAACTGGGAATATCGGCAAAGCAAGTTTCTTTTGCAACTTTCGTGAAATGAAAGTTGCTTGCGAGGCAGAATCGAACAATGCTCTAGCCGAACACTTTACGCCATGATAACACAATTCTACCACAAAAGTTCCCAAAAGAACTGTAGAAAACGGTGATGTTTCCATAGCAATTGCAAAAGTTTGCAACGAACGGGCAGCCTCTGATGTAGAAGGAACATCGTCGGAAGCTGATCGGGCTGGATTTCCCATATTGCGGATCATTCCAGGTCGTGAGCACGAATCTCGACTTACTTATGTTGAAGATTCCCTTCTATGCAAGTGAGAATGATGTCTTTGTTTGCAGAAGAAACATATATTCGAGCTCTTACAATTGCTAAAAGTGTGCGATGATGCCAGACAATTTGTGCAACATTTAAGTCGTTTGACGGTTTCCAATCGATTTTTAACTGACATTCGAAGAAATTCTTCGCATAATCGAAGGGGATGCGATTCGGAACAACGAGGACATTTCTGCTGAGGATTAGATGGTACAGTCGTAGAGAAGCTCTTAAAACGTCTGTTACTATTACTATTAGTACATGACTTTCGCTTTGGGCTAGTAGTTTTTTTAACATAACTTGGACCAGATGTCGAAATATTATGGGCGCCTTTAATGTCAAAGACGGACTCAAGAGTCTGATACCGAGCAGTCAAAAACTTATCCATTGTTTCCCATTTAGGTAGGTCAGAACTCGACCCTTGAGATTGCTCCCAATGTTCTAGGGAAACTTCAGGAAGACGGGTGGAACATATTAAAACAAATTCTTGATATCAGACATTATCACTTTCGATAAAATTCAAATTTCGAGTAAAAATAATTAATTCGGAATAAACAACGGGGTTGTAGAACACAATCCCAACAACAAACGTAAATGGGATTCAAAAAATTCAAAAAAGTGACGAAATTTATTTATTATTGGCGATAAACGAATATTTAATGTTTTTGAATATTTTTCATAAATTAAAAAATATTCCAATTTTGGTCTTACCAACACCACTGTGCAACAAAACTACGTATTAGTATATGATACAATGTGCAAGAATCAAAAATATTTCAAACGGGCGCAACTACGGGGTTAGTTCGATATCACTATTGTTTATTATACGAAACAGTCACAATTGCCGTTGACTTGCAATATTTTTCAATAATTAATCAATTAAAATAATTAATTTTAATATTTATTTTTCAATGTAAAATAATTTTCAAAATTATTTAATGAACAGCTTTTGTCCCTATCGTGCCCACTGTGCAATGTTCAGTTACAACCAGAGAATGAAGCCGACCCATTTTTGTCGGCGGCGGCTGACACTAAAGTTTTACCTCTGGCGGCGGCGGCTTGACGGCTAAGCCGATATAAATTTGTCCATTCGGCGGCGCACAATCATCCATTATAAAATAAATTTGAAGTTATTCGAATGGTAATGAGATTAGTTGTTCAACCAATCTTACAATCAAATTTACATTTAGTTAAAATTTTCTGAGCTAAAAATTTGCAAAAATGTTATAGCAGTTTGAAATTGATTGATTGTGGATGGAAGGTTCAACATTTTGGAAAAAATACTACAATTATTACTATATTTTTCTGATTTAAATCGATATTTTTGATTAATTGGCGGCTTAATTTGAGTCGAGATGAGTCGACATATTCGGCGGCGACGTCGACTGGCAAAAAATGGTTGGCGGCGACTGAAATCAGCGGCGCGACTCGGCGGATTCATTCTCTGGTTACAATTCACTCGAACATTCAATGCAACATGTAGTACAATTGAATGCAACACACACACGTATGTACGTATAACAGTCAACCCTGCAAACATTTTCGATCGCAAATGAGTCTTCTTTGAATCATTTTGATGTTCAAAACGATTGCGGAAGAGCGAATCTGAGAGTCATTTATGCGTCCCCCGTATAAAGTAGTTGTGTCTCAAAATGATTCTTTTCCTTGAGTTATAAATGAGTCTTTCAGATTAGTAAAAAAAGTCATTTGAAAGAAGTATAATATGATAAATCTACTTACTCATATATGAATCAATCGATTTATGGCTTTATTGTTGATATACAAATTCAGGTACTTAAAGAACTAATAATACCTATCCTTAAATATATAATAAAAAAAAACATAAAAACAACAAACCAATTCTAGTTATTTTACTTATTTTATAAAAATGTATGAAACAAAAGCCTAAAAATTAATTCATTAAATCTGCAATAAAGATATAGCAATAGTAATAAAAACACTAAATTACAATAAAGACAGAAAATCAAAATTGTCATTTTAATTCAATAAAAACCCTGTTGCCACGATTTTTGAATCCAAAATGATTATTATAAGCTTCCACATTTTTGCAAAATATTTGGTACCGTTATCCTCAACGGTTCATATTTTGTCCACTAATATTTTGTTGTTATCTTTGTCTTGTTTACTTATAAAAGCGAAAAGCAAAAAGAGTTATAAATGACTCTCCCCACATTCGTAATTTAAGAGTTAAGTAAAAGAGTTTTATATTACCCAGTAAAATAGTTTAATATTAACAACATAAGAATAGAGTAAAAAATGGATAATAATCGAATCTTTCTGATGATTTAAATTAAACGGTTATAAATAACCATTGGTTAGACTAATATATGGCTAAAATTTGAATCTTCCCCTCGATTAAACATTTTTGCATCTTCCAAAAGAGTAAGTTAACACTCTTTTTTGCAAACACTCATTTTGGATGTTTGAAAATGTTGGCAGGGAACCACACTACTTGATTAGAGAGACGGGAGTGGGGGTAATAATGCAAGCTGTTGTTTTCGTTTGGTTGTTAGAAACAAGGCGGGAAATTAAATAAAATAATTTATCAATGAGGGGGGAAAGCAAATAAAAACGAATTAACTTTTGGTTTTTACAAAATAAATTAAAAATCAATTTATTGGCGGGGGTATTCGTACCTTCGGGCATTTGATAGAGAGAGAGAGAGTAAGTGTGAATGTTTCGATAATTTTTGCATGGTTGTTAGAGACCATATAGTTATATGCTTACACAATGTACCGAATTTCAGCCAGATCGGATGAAATATGCTACTCTTACAGGCTCCGCAAGCCAAATCTGGGGGTCCGTTTATATGGGGGCTATACGTAAAAGTGGACCGATATGTGCCATTTGCAATACCATCCGACCTACATCAATAACAACTACTTGTGCCATGTTTGAAGCCGATAGCTCGTTTCGTTCGGAAGTTAGCGTGATTTCAACAGACGGACGGACATGCTTAGATCGACTCAGAATTTCACCACGACCCAGAATATATATAATTTATGGGGTCTTAGAGCAATATTTCGATGTGTTACAAACGGAATGACAAAGTCAATTCCATCCTATGGTGGAGGGTATAAAAAAACAAAAGTGAATTCAACGGATATTTTTTTAACTTTACGAGCTTTGGTTGTCCGACAAAAAAATTAGTTGGTTTAAGAAACGAATGAAATCTTATTGGTTGTGATTGCCAATTAGACTACTTATGTGCCCAGTTTAGTTATCCACACAATTTTGCGTACTGTTGTTCCAGACAACAATTGGTTGCTTCAACAAATTTGTTTTCTGTGTGTAGCATCACAGAAAACACCAAAATATTTCCAAAAGTTGATTGAAGCTCAACATTTTTCAATTAATTTTTTAATCGAACGAGAAACATTAAGTCAATGATTGAACATTTGTAAACAAAAAATTAATTTATATAATTGACCTTTTAATAAAACTTGTAGTACTAAGTCAGTTAAAAAAGCGATTGGATTTTTTTATTTAATAAAATTATAAATTGAAACAATTATTTTTTTAATTTTTTTTAAAGTTAGTAAGTTAAGAAAGTTATTGAAATTTAGTTTTTAATTAAATTTTAAATTGAATCAGTTAAAAAGTTAATTGAAATGTGCTAGTGAAAACAATTCATTTTTTAACCAAGAATTTTTTACGTCCAATTACAACTGTGATTGATACTATCTTTTTCGTTGTTGAAGAAATTTCAATTACAAAAATAGTTACATTAATTAATTTCGTGATTGACTCAGAGAAATTATTTTTCTGTGAGTGCATGTTTTGACACCACAAGTTTTTGGAAACACAGTGTTATTTTGCGCGTGCAATAAGATCTTCCCCTACTCAAAAAAAGTGATCTCTATATGTCAGAAAATTTAATTTTATTTTAGTTCATGGAATTATTATGTTATGAGAAAGTTTTCTTTTAACTTTAATAATTTCGTGCGTACGTTAAAAAAAGGGGGAACATATTACACAAAATAGTTCAGAATTTCTTAAAATTTGTATATATTATAAATAATACACCAACCATGAACTTGGTATTGATCTAAAGAAATTTTTACAATTTTGAACTCCTATTTTTATACCCTGCGCCACACTGTGGAACAGGGTATTATAAGTTAGTGCATATGTTTGTAACACCCAGAAGGAGACGAGATAGACACTTGGTGTTTTTGGCAATAATGCTCAGGGTGGGTCCCTGAGTCGATATAACTATGTCCGTCTGTCCGTCCATCCGTCCGTCGGTCTGTCTGTGAACACATTTTTGTGATCAAAGTGTAGGTCGCAATTTAAGTTCAATCGCCTTCAAATTTGGCACATGTTCCTAATTTGGGTCAGAATAGAACCCTATTGATTTTGGAAGAAAGCGGCTCAGATTTGGATATAGCTCCCATATATATCTTTCGCCCGATACGCACTAATATGGACCCAGCAGCCAGAGTTTTATACCGATTTGCTTGAAATTTTGTACAAACATAACACTTAGTCGTATATATACTTTTTATAGCAAGAATGAACTACGTCGTAGGAAAATTGAATTAAATTAGACTCCACATTTTGAGATTTCCATAAATCGTTGTTAGAACCAGGAAAATTTAATTTAATGCCCTGAGGTACTTTTTAACTACAACTCACACAATTACGCCCTCTCAAAGATATAAAAATGAACTAAAAATAAAGAACAAAAATCATTGGCGCAAAATCATGACCATTTTCACAATACAATAGTTATTTTTACTATTTTTGGGAATCGTAAGAAAATTGTCTTTTACTTCAGTTCATATTGAACTTATGTGTATGGTCATTGATCTTTATACCCACGTCTGGAACTACCTGAGGTAAAAGGTCCCATAACCGGTTTTTGTAAGATTTTATCTTTTTGACACGAAAAAAGCTAAGGAAAACGATTTAAATATATGTATATGGGAACATAAACCTTTATAAAGGGTGATTTGTTAAGAGCTTGATAACTTTAAAAAAAAAAAAACGCATAAAATTTGCAAAATCTCATCGGTTCTTTATTTGAAACGTAAGATTGGTCCATGACATTTACTTTTTGAAGATAATTTCATTTAAATGTTGACCGCGGCTGCGTCTTAGGTGGTCCATTCGGAAAGTCCAATTTTGGGCAACTTTTTCGAGCATTTCGGCCGGAATAGCCCGAATTCCTTCGGAAATGTTGTCTTCCAAAGCTGGAATAGTTGCTGGCTTATTTCTGTAGACTTTAGACTTGACGTAGCCCCACAAAAAATAGTCTAAAGGCGTCAAATCGCATGATCTTGGTGGCCAACTTACCGGTCCATTTCTTGAGATGAATTGTTCTCCGAAGTTTTCCCTCAAAATGGCCATAGAATCGCGAGCTGTGTGGCATGTAGCGCCATCTTGTTGAAACCACATGTCAACCAAGTTCAGTTCTTCCATTTTTGGCAACAAAAAGTTTGTTAGCATCGAACGATAGCGATCGCCATTCACCGTAACGTTGCGTCCAACAGCATCTTTGAAAAAATACGGTCCAATGATTCCACCAGCGTACAAACCACACCAAACAGTGCATT
Organism: Haematobia irritans; assembly: GCF_050003625.1. Classification (NCBI taxonomy): domain Eukaryota; kingdom Metazoa; phylum Arthropoda; class Insecta; order Diptera; family Muscidae; genus Haematobia; species Haematobia irritans. The sequence goes on from NC_134397.1 coordinate 113,512,504, forward strand.
TTTCGGGATGCATGGGCAGTTCTTGAACGGCTTCTGGTTGCTCTTCACTCCAAATGCGGCAATTTTGCTTATTTACGTAGCCATTCAACCAGAAATGAGCCTCATCGCTGAACAAAATTTGTCGATAAAAAAGCGGATTTTCTGCCAACTTTTCTAGGGCCCATTCACTGAAAATTCGACGTTGTGGCAGATCGTAAGTCTATTCATGATGAAATGTCAAAGCATACTGAGCATCTTTCTCTTTGACACCATGTCTGAAATCCCACGTGATCTGTCAAATACTAATGCATGAAAATCCTAACCTCAAAAGAATCACCCTTTATATAGCACCCAACACATTGCACTGTGGGCAGAAATCGCAAAACAACAGCAAAAGTCAAATGAAAAATTATTGGATGTTCCAATTGAAATTTCTTTAGATCATCTTAGAAACTTCAAATCGAGAGTTGATTTAAAACTTGACAACCCTGTTCAGGAGAAAAAAGCTGCCAATGTTTACCAAAATTAATGCAAGTTGCGTGTAATCAAGGGGAGCAAAAATTGTAAAATTCGGGCTTAATGTTTTTTTTCAATAAAAATGAATGAAGAAAACTTTTAAATGTGAATTCTAAGAGGAGGATTAGTAGTTCAAAATGTTGTAAACACTTTAAAAAATATGTTTGTTTTTGAACTTTTAATTTGTGGATTCAACAGTGCTGCCTATATGTGAAAATTTTAGTACATAGGTATATTTGCAAGGAATAGAACTAGAGTTTTTAACGATTGTTAATGAAAATCTTTGCTTATTATTGTTCATGAGAAAGTATACTTTTAAGCGCTGTAAAGTTTGCCTTGCAAAACTTGCCCGTACTAAAAGACTTATTAAAAAACTTTTCTAGAAATAGTGAAGATGAAAATAACGAATTATTCTCATTTTGGCTGAAAAACAAAAATGATAAAGATGCTATCATTCCTTTCTGGAAAAGTAAAATACCACATAAAACCGACCAAAAATTAAGCAAAATAATAATTTATTATTAATTTATAAGGTTCAATGACCAAAATTGGAATAATTACGCAAGACATATGTTATATTGGAGTTATATCTAAATCTGAGTTATATCTAAATCTGAACCGATTTCGATGATTTTTTGAATGTATAGTCAGTACTATAGAAGATTACATTCAGCCATATGTGAGAAGGATCGGTTAATAAATTAGAGTATCCGATAATTAAAACACAGTTCTTTTCAAAAAACGACAATCTACAATTTATTTGTTTAACTGATTGGTTTCACTTATTTGCTCTACGATGTGTACTGTATAAACTTTAGCTTACGACTGACTGAACAGCTCTCTCCGCTAGGGGTTTATGTACCGAGATATGAGGATTTCGAATGTTCTCGCTAATTGGCCTACAACCTTCTAGATTAATCTACTACTATCTGGTACGCACATATTTATCGGCTTATGTTCATTGTCTTGGCTATCTAGAACATTCTATCGGCTGTTATTGTACAGGTGATATGGCACACATACTTTTAGGCTTATGCTCATTGTCTTAGCTAGAAATCTAGTGCATTCTACTATCTGGTAGATGTCGAGCAGGCATAAATGATTATGGTCATATTACTACAATTATAACAATAACCCCCATTTTCATGAAGCTCCGTTAGTGGTTCGTTAGCTAACGAACTTTTAAACCGCACTATGAACATATCTGTCATTTTGCCTATATATTCCATACGTCAGTTAGAAACTTAACTGCTAAAAATTTTCAGTTAAAGTTAACCGGAGAGAAGACATTTGCAATTTACTTTCTGTTAACTGGCAGTTAAAGCCTAACGGAGCTACATGAAAATGGCCGTAAGTAAAACAAAAGGCGTTACTTTTACAATGAATGATTGAAAACTAAGAACACAAAAGATGTTTAGGAAAGTACTAGAAAATAAAGAAATGACTCAAACACGTTATGATGTAATTTTATCGTTACAATTTGAAATTTAAATTAACGGAAACTAATTTAAATAAACTTAAATCTAGAAATATCTCATTCGAAACACAGGGAATTAGATATCTAACAAAGTGATTTTGATGGTTAATATTTTTTATCTGTATTAATAAAATTAAGTTAGTAAAATGAAAACTGGTTTATACTATTTACATCAAGTTCTCTTTCTTAGAAAGGGAAATAAGCAAGTATAAAATAAACTCCATATATGAGTATATTGCCCCAAATTTTTAATTTCCACCCCAAATTTTTAATTTCCACCCTTAGTACATTGGACGGATTTAATATGCTATTGAAAATGTGGATCTAGAAAGTGGTGCAGAGTATAATATAGTCCTTGCTTGTTTTATATTGCAAAAATAAAAGTTTGAAAATTTCGTAGAAATTCAATAAACTTTAAAACCGTTTTCGGTACACGCTTTCCAAACGTTTTTTGTTCTTTGAGTCCTGTTCAGTTAAAATTTTCTGCAATTAACCTAAATTTTCTAACTAAAACTTCCTTCCTCGTTGGTTGACTCATTTTGAGTGTACTTTGGATCATAATAAAATGTGCCAAAATATGTAATTTTTGTCTGCTTTTACTGATTCATTTTTGATAAACTCGAATCTAGTATCCACCTTTATGGCGCCTCGGTTGCGGGTTCAACTTCCCACAAAGATATTGCCTTTGCCCATCTAAGTACAATTTCTAGATAGTTTCTCCTTATCTTATTCAGGCATTATATCTACAAATTAAATACGTATAATTTTAATTATCTCGCCAATTGTTTTCGTTCGAAATTTTTATAGCGCTAAAGAAATTTTAATAACCTTTTACTCCAATTTTTCCTTCAAAATATGAAGTTTTCTTAAACAATAGAATGCATTAATTTAAAAAAAGCTTTATTCAATAAAAATTATTAACTTATATATATATCATATGTATCATTAAGTAAAATATTTTAGTAAAAATGTTCTAAAATAAACCTACCTTTTCTTTCATGGTGGGTTCATTTTTTTAGAAACGGCAAGAAAAACTTTTACAATAGTTTCTCATTTTTATTAAGTCACTTATTTTAATATGTTTTAGTGAAAAAATTCGAAAACAAACATAGAATAGAATCATTGGTGGGTGTGTGAAGTTTTTGTTTGCTGCCAAAAACGATGAAATTCAATACATGCGTATTTAATACATTTTGTTGACTCCCAGTATTCAAACGTGATATCCAACATCTTTTCCAAAAACAGTTTGTTACCAAATAAAATTTTATAAAATAAAAACAGTATATATTTGTGTTTAACAAATAATAGCAAAATCAAAACAAATATTAATAGCAGACATAAGCTACTTTCTGAACATTTCTATTGACTAAGCTACAAAATTTTTCATATAAATACCAAGTAGAACTGCCCGATAACCATCGCAGTCAAACTCGATACATCTGCACAACTTCTTGGAATTCATTAAATCACAAATATGAAACTTTTCGGAGCAACTTTGGCCGCCGTATTGGGTTTGTCACAAGCCGCCACCTTTACTCTGAGTAAGTTCCTACCAAATTTTGACAAGGTTTGCTTTCCTTTAGTCAGCTCGAGATCAAACCCGCAAATTTCTGTCTGTGCTCTTTTTCAGCTCAAGGAACCACCTATCCAACTGGCACTGTGACCGTTCAACAATACCCACAACAAGTCACGTACCCACAACATGTCGTGATTCCCCAACAAGTCGTGGTTTCTCAAAATAACAAAGGTGGTCTTTTTGATCTTGCTGGAAAAGTGATTGGTGGTGCTTTCCAAACTGCTGGTCAGGCAGCCGATTCGTTCTTTGGTTAAATTAAAATGCACTGAAACTGTAACCTTGCAATAAATAGTTTTCAAACTATAAGGACTAGACTGTATGATTTTCCATTTTTTACGTTTCTTGATGTGACCTTCCGCGCTCTGGATTTGGAAATGAAATTTCAGTTTCATAGTTTCAGTCGAAATTCTTAAAGTCCAACAAGTTTTTTAATTCTTCAAAAAAAAAATTTAAAAGAACTGTTTGACACACAAGAAAAATTTCGAGAGAGACTCCGACTGAATGTATTTATTGTGAAAAACTACATTGCTTTAATTTGTTTGATTTATTGAGCATCTATAGATGCCGCAGAGATCCAGAGATATTTTACCTCATTACAAAGCTGTGTTAATTTTGGTATATACACCCAGAGAAATGAATGGTTGTAATTCGAATACGATAACAAATTATAGTGGAGAAGGACAATGTTTAGTTGTGTGGAGTAAATGATAGTTATTTCTCTTGTTTAATGGTTTCTATAACGAATACAATAGTGGTGTGAACTAAAGTCTTAAGATAATCGTTAGACGTTGTTAGGGCATTTTCGCCGGTGGTGCAATGTGCTAAGGCGACTGTTAATGTGTATGGTGCAGACAACACGTGTTCGAATCATGGTAGCGGAAATATTTTTTTGATTTTGTTTATAAATTCGTAACCATTACGTTTGTCACCACACCCTCAAAAAAATCGCTTCTCTAACATATGTCCCAAACATATTTTGCAGGCAGCACATATATTATTGTATACTGTCGAAACATTAATATGTTTGTTTTATGTGAACATATTATATGTTTGGAACCATTTTGAGCCCAAAATTATTATATGCTTTGAAGAATTTTCCCCAAAGAAGATTGTGCTCATTCCCTCATATAATTTTCACTTCCACGAAATTTTATAGTTCTTGGCACCTTTTTCTGTAATACAAATAATGTTGAAGAAATTATTCAATTTTATACATTTTTTAAATTTTACCTTTCGCCTGGACGGAGAATCGAACCGAGGACCATACAGTTTGTAAGCCAACACACTATCCACTGGGCTACGTAGCTGTTATAGTCACCAGTAGACAATTATCATTATAAGTTACATTTATATAGCATAGTTTGCAGCGCCCACGAGCCCATGCAAACATAATATTATTTAAAAGAAACATACATTTGTTGGCCACGTGGTGCAGTGGTTAGCATGTCTGCCTTGCATGCAAAGGGTCGTGGGTTCAATTCCTGCTCCGACAGAACCAATTTTTTTTAATTTAGACATTTATACTATATTAAATTTTTATAATGAAACTTCGAAATGTGGGTTATTAAAGATTTACAGTCAGAAACAGTGTTTATATTATTGAAATGATTTAATAACTTTGTATTATTACACTCTATTTCAATTTTAAATTTATAATCATAGAAGGCTTTGTAAAACCCTTTTTATTCAATATTGTCAATTTCATGAAAAAAATTTTTCTCTATTCAAAACTTGACTTCCAAAATTAAGTTCATTAAATAAATAAAATTACATTTAAAACTCAAAAGGTTATGGGCGACCAAAAGAAGGAAGTTCCTCACGGAATAGTTCAATTTAATGGAACTAACTACGAAAACTGGAGTTTTCGGGTAAAAATGTATCTGGATGCAGTTGATGTGTTGGAGGCAGTGTAATCATCTTTGGGAAGTAATGCCACTAACGAAATCAGAGCTACATATCGGGAAAAGGATAAGAAAGCAAAATGTATTACAGTTAGTTGTATCTCTGATGATTACCTCGATTATGTAAGAGATAAAACGTCTGCCATGGATATGTGGAATGCAATGAAGAATGTATTTACTGTGAAATCTTCAACAAATCAAACAATTTTAAGGAAGCAATTAGCCAAATTGAAACTCTCTGGTGATAGAACAATGAGGGACCATTTCTTGGAATTTGATGGAATTGTGCGTCAATTAAAATCAGCTGGAGCAAAATTAGTGAAAGTGATTTAGTGCCGCAGTTATTTGTAAGTCTTCCTGAAAGTTACGACCCATTAATAACAGCTTTGGAAAATTTAAAAGAAGACGAGTTGACACTATCCACAGTTAAACAGCGTTTGCTAGCTGAGGAGCGAAAAAGAAATGACAGAATTGATGACGACGACAATGAAAAGCAGGTGCTGTATTTGTGGCTAGAAAGGGAAATAAATTCAAATTCAATGGGAAATGTCATAATTGTGGAAAAATTGGCCACACAAAAACCAACTGTCGAGTTAAGAAGGAGGCAAATTTTATGAATAATTCCCAAAAAGCTAGAGATGCCAACTTGGACGATCAAAGTGGAGATGAATCCGTTTGCTTTATGGTTAACTTAGATGCGATTGGTTCCAATAAAATGAATTTCATTCTAGACTCAGGATCGAGTGATCATATTACAAACGATCGAAGTCTTTTCTGCAAGTTGACAAAAATGAAGACACCTTTAACCATAAATGTAGCCAAAGATGATGAATTATTGATTGCACAAGAGATTGGTGGAATTTATGGATATACAGAAAATGGGCAACATATCACCCTTCAAAATGTTCTATATGTACCACAGTTAAGGGAGAATTTACTATCCGTTCGCAAGTTGACTCAAGCTGGATTGGAGGTTGTTTTCAAGAATAATATAGCCGTTATTTTAAAACAGGGTATTGACTTAGTTATAGCTAAACCTAGGGGTAATATTTTTGAAGTCAAATTTATTAAATCTGTAAAATGTTCTAATCTGTGTTCTCGAAATGACGGAAAATTGTGGCACTGTAGATTAGGTCATATTAATCAAAAAAGCCTTGAGTTAATGCATCGAAATGAAATGGTGGTGGGTATAGGAGATGTGAGATCTTTCGGTATGTGTGACACTTGTTTGAAAGGTAAACAAAGCCGAGAGCCTTTTAATGGTGTTCATATACGATGTTCCCGTGTTTTGAAAAGATTTCATAGTGATGTATGTGGCCCAGTGTTGCCAGGTTAGGGGTTTTCCCCCCAAATTTAGGGGATTTTTTCACGTTTAGGGGGATTTTTAGGGGTAAAATTTATTTGGGGGGATTTTTGGGGGTAAAATATTATTCCAGACCTTATAAAGTGGAGCAATGCTCAAGCAAATTCGAAATAATTCTAGCATGAGTTATGAGAAAAAAGATGCGGAAAGTCAACAAGAAGATCCTAAATACAAAAAAGTATCCAATTGCTATTATTTTCGTTATCTTTTTTAAACTCTTCTGTTGAAAGGGCATTTTTAATATTTGACAAAATTAAAAACAATCGTATTTTAACTTAGCAGCTGAAAGCTTTTTAGGAGTAAGCCCACTTTTTAAATTGATATACATATTGTATTATTGCATCCATAGAAAAAATAATTTCCTCAGGGATGAAATTTTAAACAAACGCAAATCTCTTTTGTTTTAAAGTATTTTCGTGAATAGCAAATTTTATTTTTTATTTACTTCAAACGAAAAACGAAAAAAATTAGCATCAAAAGAAAACTTAGTTTTTCTAAAAATTTCGTTTCTCAGGAAAGAACTCGTCTTTCAGGATATATATTTGTGTTAAATTTAATTTTTAAAGTGTATCACTACAGGATTTTTTTCACGTAATTTTGGGACCACTTTTTGTACTTTTATATTCTGACATTTTTTGGGGGTTTTTGAAAAAAGCTTAGACCAATTTAGGGGTTTTTTCTTAAGATTTGGGGGGAAGAATCAAAAATCACCTGGCAACACTGATGTGGCCCCATTTCACCAAGAACTCACGATGGCTACAGATATTTTGTTTCCTTTATCGACGAATATACGCATTTCACTGTCATTTACCTAATCAAAAGAAAATCTGATGTATTCGAAAAAATAAAACAATATGAAGCTTTTGTGACAGCGAAGTTTTCAAGAAAAATATCGAGTTTGCGTTGCGACCAAGGAACAGAATATTGTTCAAAAGAGCAAATACAATATTATAAAGACAAGGGTACTCAAATTGAAGGCTAAATCGAACATTGGTTGAAAAAGTTCGAGCAATGTTGATAGGTGCAAATGCTCCGAAAGAAATGTGGGGAGAAGCAGCACTGACGGCAGTCTATTTGTTAAATCGATGTCCTACTAGAAGCTTGAGTGGACCGGAAACACCAGCGGAGCTGTGGTATGGAAGGAAACCAGATGTTAAAAAGTTACGAATCTTTGGTTGCAAGGCCCATGTATGGATACCGGATCAAAGGAGAAAGAAGTTAGATTCGAAAAGTATGGAGGGTATTATGGTCGGTTATGCCAACAATGGGTATAGAATTTGGATTATAGAAAGAAGAAAGGTAATAACAGCACGGGACGTTAAGTTTGATGAAAACATATATCCGTTTAAAAACAATGTTGCTGCTCAAGTTGATATTGTTGCGATAGGTAGTTATGAACAAGAGAGGGATAAAGAAAGTGTCATAACTGAAGTAGGCAACTATGAACAAGAGAGGGAAAAGGAAAACGTTAATACTGGAAACTTAATTAATGGTAATGGAAAAATATGTGATCAAAGTACAGAAAATAGTTGTTTAGAAATTGAGGAATCAGATGCGCTTATTACTCATGATACCGAGGAAGAAAATCGGGACAATAGTAACCAAAACCTTCTCGGTACAAAGGATGATACATCAACTGGCTTAAGAAGAAGTGCTAGGGGTCTTATACCAAAGACTTTTACCGATTATTTTGCGAGCTATAGCGCAGATGTGGTTGATGGTATTATAAGTGAGCATCCAGAAACTTACGCAGATATTTTAGTGAGACGTGATAAAGCAGAATGGTTAAATGCTATAGATGAAGAAATTAAATCGATGGATGATAACAACGTCTGGACTATCGTTGAAAGACCAAATGATGCCAAGCCTCTTAAGTCAAAGTGGGTATTTCGATTGAAGAAAGACGAAAACGGACAAATTTCGAGATACAAAGCCAGATTGGTGGCAAAAGGTTTCTTGCAAAAACACGGTATTGATTATGAGGAAACATTTGCACCAATGGCAAAGCTCACGACATTAAGAATAGTTTTAACCATAGGTGTCCAACGCAGCTATCATTTTCACCAAATGGATGTAAAAACCGCCTTTCTTCATGGAAAATTAAGAGAAGAAATATACGTGGAAGCCCCAGAAGGCATTGTCCTTGACAAGAATAAGATTCTTCGATTAAACAAATCGATTTATGGGCTAAAACAAAGTCCCCGATGTTGGAATGAAAGAATTAACACATTTTTATTAAAGATCGGATTTATAAGGTCTAAACATGATTATTGTCTGTACGTTAAGAATTCTGAGACGATGTATGTTCTATAATACGTTGACGACTTGCTAATAGTGTGTAATGATTTAAAAGAAATCGAGAAATTGAAAAATCAATTATGTAATGAATTTAGTATGTCGGATGGCGGAAATTTGAGATATTTTTTGGGAATAAAAATTGAATACAAGGACTAATGAAATTGTCGCAAGAAAGCAGCATTAAACGTATTTTGGAAAAATTTGGTATGATTGATTGCAAACCAGCATTATCACCTATGGAAAAGGTGTCTCATATACCAAAATCAGAACCGACTATTAAACCATATAGGCAATTATTAGGCAGTCTAATGTATGTAATGTTATGTACTCGTCCTGATATTTGCTTCCATGTCGGATGTATGGCTCGGTATCAACAGGACCCAACGGAAGCTCATTGGAAAATGTTGAAGAGAATATTAAGATACATCAAGGGCTCCAAACAGTTACATTTAGTTATACAACGAAATAAAAATTGTCAAACATTACTTGGATATTGCGACGCAGATTGGGCATCGGATTTAACTGATCGAAAATCAATAAGTGGCTTTATCTTTCAAATATTTGGTAACACAATTTCCTGGTCAAGTAAAAAGCAAGCTACCGTTGCTACATCCTCTTCTGAAGCTGAGTATATAGCATTAAGTGCTGCTACTTCAGAAGCAATATGGTTGAAAGGAATTTTGCTAGATATTAATATTGTGGACGATATGTATTGCGTGCCTTTATATGAGGATAATCAAGGATGCATATTTATGGCAAAGAACACTGAATGCAAAAGATCGAAGCATATCGATATCAAACACCATTTCATAAGAGATCATTTGGCTAAAGGAGACATAGAAGTAAAATATGTTAGAACAGCCGACCAAGTTGCTGATATTTGTACAAAGGTATTAGGAAATGTAAACTTTCAAATATTTAGAAATAACTTAAATTTAATAGAGTGAGAGAGGGTATTGAAATGATTTAATAACTTTGTATTATTACACTCTATTTCAATTTTAAATTTATAATCATAGAAGGCTTTGTAAAACCCTTTTTATTCAATATTGTCAATTTCATGAAAAAAATTTTTCTCTATTCAAAACTTGACTTCCAATATTAAGTTCATTAAATAAATAAAATTACATTTAAAACTAAAATATATAAACGAAATGGCTTTTGGATAAAATATTATTTTTTATTGCAAAAATAACAATTTTATAACAAAAAACTGTTTTTGGTATAAAAGTTTGAAATTTTGGAAGAAAATCAAAAACTGTAACAAAAGAAGAGTATAAACATAACATACATAAATAATTTTATAATGTACACATAAATTAATTTAGGCGTTAACCGTTTTTTACTAGCATTTAACACCATTTTAAATGCATGTAAAACTTATCGAGTTTTGTACTTAATTTCATTTTTAAGGCCGTTAAAAAAATGTGTGTCCATAATGCCAAAATGATAAACAAAACACTTGTCCGCACATGCATAAAATTCTCCTCTCAATGCGAAAACACATGCTGTTTTTTTTTCAAATCTCTATTCTCTTGGTTCCGAATGTCTATTCTCTTTACTCCGAATACTCATTCTAATATTCAAATTAAATAATATTTAGACTTAAGCATATCAAATTTTTGGCCTTATCATAAAGCAGTTTTCCGAAACAACATACAACCGTTTCACAGAAATTGTAAACATATATATGTTTACTCGAAATTTGTAAATTTATATATGTTCACATTCACACATATTATTTTTATGAAACATTCATGCCCCAAACATAATATATTCTAACGTATGAAAATATGTGTCCCAAACATTTAGTGTTAGTTTAGGAATATTAAATGTTTGCACTTAAATATATTGTGTTTAAAAATTGTGCCCGAAACACATTTTGTTTATATCGAAACATATGAAAAACATATTTTTCTAACAGTGCACATACAGTCTGTCAAGAAAGTGTTTTGACAATAGGATAAAACTTATGTTTTGTTCCAAAATTAAATATAATTTAATTTTAAAAAATATTTTATTATGTATTTTGCAAAGTATACATATTTTATTTTTCTCAAAACGAATTAACAACTCGATTTTTACTTCAATTATTTCTGGAATTTGAAATATTTGGCAATGTCAAAAGACTTTCTTGACATACTGTATGTGTTCATTCAATTTCATGAACGGATCATTGTGAAATGAACACGTAGTTTATGAATTTTTCCATGAGTGTGCACCTGACCAAATATTAGACCTTGTTTATACATTCAAGTAAGCAGCCATCTCAATTTATTTCGTCCTGTTGTGATAACTGATTTGTTTTGCCAATGTGTCACCAACACCAATTGAAAGTCTGTTTTGTTGTGTTAACAGATTTGATAGTTATAACTGATGATACTCCAATTTTATCAAATATTCTGCCATCATAGATTGCTGTGAGTTTTACGTAATTTTTTAAATCCGTTAGCTGCATTTTTAGGTGGAAGTTAGCTAGTATTAATACTACTCACTCTTTTCAATTTCTCCGAATTTTAGTACAATTTGTAGAGATGTCTTAACAGTTGTGATGACTCCCGAGGTTGTGATCCCAACAAAAAAAGTTTTTCTTTATTGTAACTACACAGAAAATTCTTTTACACTGAAAAAATATGGTCGTGAGGCCAAAAATTTCATGTCCTTAAAACAACAATGCAAATTTTACTTAGCTTAGAAGACGAATTTCTCTAATATAATGTTTTTTTCTTTGTCCAAAAGTCGATCAACTTTTCAATGAACTCGTATCGTCCTTATAATTAAGTGATTTGACTTAAAAATATACATTAAAGAAAAAGTTTTTAAAATTATTGAAATTGTCTTTAAATTTGCCTTTTTGCATCTTGACTGCAAAGTAAAAAATCGTTCGAAAATAGACCATGTTTTTCAACACTTTATTTTAAAGACTTTTTTTACTTGAAATATAGCATAATTTCTACGGGAAGTCGAGTCTGAATTTGGAAAATAAAGTTGTCGTTAACTCGTTTTTAAAGGACTTTGATAGCATATGAAGAAAAAAAGGCTGACAAATTAAAATTTGCTTCCAAGAAGCCAGTACACAAAACCCAACTTTAAAAGTATTTTTACTTGTATTCTCCGCTTCTTTGGCTCTGAAACAATACCAAAGTTGTTAAAGTAAAGACAAAATCTTTGGAACCGGGCATGCTTTTTTAGTGTAATTAATTGTTTTTAATGGGGTTTTGTTTCTAATAGAAAAACAGAAAAATTGCGAAATTTTGAAATTATTTAAGGTAAAACATTTCAGAAGAGCGTTAGAATGCATCAGATCATAAAAAATTTTAACAAATATTTATTTTGAAAAATATCACAGAATTTTCTAATTCACATACAAAACACCGAATTCGGATCACACCTGAGGGAGTGATGCAAATTCAGTGCAACGGCAGTTGATATGGAGGACATTCGTCCTATGACAAGTCCATGTTATATTCATCGCTTCTGCGCCAATTTTGTATCACTTTCGGATCCAAAAAGAACATTTTCAGTACTTTTTTGGTACGGTTTTTTTTGCCGGGGATATCTAAATATATAGATCGTCTGCTTCATTATCATCTGTCAACATTTGCCTGGTGCCGGGACCAAAAAAAAAAATATCCATGACCAATGCGTTAATCTTGCTGAAAATGATCGCGCGATTGTGAATGATCGAGAGGCAAGTCTTTTTGTGCCCAGGTGTTTGGATCAAAATATTCCGATATTTTAGGTCAAAAATACATATACGGCCGTAAGTTCAGCCAGGCCGAAGCTTCGACTGAAGTCTGTCATCCACAATCGAATTATTTGGGTTGGGGTAACACTTGCCGATAGCAAGGTATCTTAAAACTTTCTAACACCGTCTTCTAAATTGCAAGGTAGTCCATACATGCTATATATTAAACTAACCTTGTGTAAATCAGTAACTAATCAAGCTCGAGGTCATTTCTTTGTTGTTTTTATAGTAATAATTTACTTTATTTTTTTCTTTCCGATATTTCGCAATTACTCGAATTGCATCTTCATTGGGATGTACACTACAAATATAGATAAATATTTAACCATGTAAATATCACAGAACAGATTAATGTTAAAGAAAATAATTTAAGTTTAAATTAAATTAAATACGTATATAATAAAGTTTGACAAAATTTTCTATTGAAATAAAATTTTAAAATTTTGACAAAATAAAATTTTGACAACATTTTCTATAGAAATAAAATTTTGCCTAAATTTTCTATAGAAATAAAATTTGACAAAATTTTCTATAGGAATAAAAATTTGACAAAATTTTCTATAGAAATAAAATTTTGGTAGATTATTTTTGGCTCGAGTGGTGTTCAAAGTTCATTTGAACAGGGGATTCACACATATGGGTTCCACTGTGGATTCATATGTGTGGGTTCCACTGTACATGGCGGACAACTTCATTTCTCGAAATTTCCTTTTGTCCTTCATTTGTTTATTTGGAATGTTTGGAATAATGATTGGAAAAACTCCGTTTAATGGGAAGATTCCAAACATTGAAAAATGATCAAATGAAGTTAGTTGAATCTCACGCGTCGACTATTAAAAATCGTTTGCTCCGTTCTGCTCCCCCCGTAAAGTAAAATAAGGCGCAGTGCCAAAGTGTGTAAAATAAAACAATTATAATAAATAACATAAAACATTTAGTGAAAGATAAAAATACAACAAAGTTTTTTCTAGGAAGACGTTGACACAAAGTGACCCAACAAACATATAACATTGAGAACATAAGTGAAAGTGCTGGACACATACAACACACAAGTGAAGACACTAATGTACAAATATTGAATTAAACCTTAAACTAATCTTAAACTAATATTGCACAATTCCCTTTTTTTATTGCACATTAGTTTCATCTATATTGCATATTGAATCCTTAACTTGTATTGATATTGCACAGTGAATTAAAATTATATTGCACATTGTTCTTTTATCACAGAATGAATTATTGCACATATCGTTATAAGTATAAGCGAAATTTTTCTATCAATCGTTTCCACAATAAAATCTTGTGAATACTGAAACTAAACCTAATATCTTATTATTCCGAAAGGCAAAATATAGAAATTTAGATTGCGCGCTAAACAAGTGGCAACCATGATTATGAACCGATATGGAGCAATTTTTGTGTGATTGGGGAACGGATATATATAACTATAAACTGATATAGACCAATTTTGGCATGGCTATTAGCGGCTATATACGAACACCACGTTGCAAATTTCAGCCGGATCGGGGAATTAAATAAAATAATTTATCAATGAGGGGGGAAAGCAAATAAAAACGCAATTAACTTTTGGTTTTTACAAAATAAATTAAAAATCAATTTATTGGCGTGGGTATTCGTACCTTCGGGTATTTGAGAGAGAGAGAGGGAGAGAGAGTAAGTAAGTGTGAATGTTTCGATAAGTTAAATGTATTTTTTTCAAATACCGATATAAAGTGCAGTGTTGTATTTTACAATTCAATTTACAATTTAATTTACATTTAAACTTAAAACTAACAGGGTGTCAACCTAAACATCCCGCCCCTTGCAGGAATGCAACATAGGGGCAAGCAGGAGATAGGGGACAAAAGACGAGAATTCATTTAACAATTCAATGGACATACAAATACAAAAACATTAAAAATGGATCTAATGAGCTCCAGCGTGGACGTGGATTACAATGGTCGCAGGACCACTGCTTGTACTGGGGCTGACATTTGAGGCACTGACCGGATTTTGCCCGCAGGAGCATCGTCCTCCGTCATTTCGTCGCGGATGTATTCCCGGATTTTTCGACGTCCTATTGGATGTATTATTGTGGCGACGAGCATTTGGCGAGTGCCTTTGGTGGGGGTCACGTCGTGTTTGTTGTTTGCTGGGTTTAGCCTTTCTCGTGGCCTTCCTGGAATTCTGGGGTCGGCTATTGACGGCACTGGGGGGATCTTCACGCTTCCCAACAAATCTCAGGTTGAGCATCGTGTGGTGCTCACCACAGCACTCCAAACACCTTTCGCGACTTTTGCAATTAATCCTTTTGTGGGATTCATCCAAAAAATTAAAGCAATAGCCGAATTGCATTACGGCTTTGCGCCGTTTCGCAGGGTCCATAGCTCGGAAAAGCGGGAATAAATTTCCATCATATGGTAGAATTTTGGGGAATCTCCCGTCATAGATGAGAGTAGGGGAACGCGTAAGTCTACCATTTGTCCGCATAAATCCAACAGAATCTATAAACGGATTGAATCTTCAACAGAGGGCTCTTTCGAGATAACTGCGCATTGTTCTCCAGCGCCACATATTCAGGGAAATGACGACGCTGGCAGAGGACAACAAGACGACCTTTCACAAAGTTGATTTCACCCTGTTCCAAATTTTAGGATGAATGCGTCTGTGTCGATCCAAACTTCGGGTGAATTCGATGAAAGAACCTGAATACATATGCCAAAACTCTCAGGGCTCTGGATAAATCAGAGAAACTGGCCAAAATATCCTCAGGAGGGGATAATTGGTTCAAAATTGACTCGAATCGGTTTAGTCTCAAGATTCGTCATGATTCTAAACGTAGATTTTGGCCATTCGGAGCGAGGGCGACATAACCAAGCTGGACCTTTCCACCAAAGGTTATTCGTTAGAAGATCGCGCGCTGAAGAACCTCTCGAGGCTATATCAGCGGGATTATTGTGTGATAAGACATGATGCCAATTATTAGTAACCTATCTTAGTAGAGATGTTAGCTACTCGATTAGCAACAAACGTAGGCCAGTGGCACGGGGGCTTCTGAAGCCACGACAAAACTATTGTCGAATCAGTCCAATAGAATGTATAGTGAAGCCACATATGCTTTCTCAGAAGCATCACAAAATGCATGAAGCTGAACTTCATGGTCTGGACTGAAACCAACCCATCGGGGGATCTCTATCCGTTCGATTTCACTATAGTCGTCTAAAAACGCAAACCATCTATTCAGAGTCATGGGTTTCAAACATTCGTCGCAATCTGTTTTGTCTTTCCAAATTTGTTGCAACTATAATCTTAGGGGCCAGCCAAACAGCTGGGTCAAACAATTTAGCAATCTCAGACGGATGATCTAGTAGGGGCTGAAACCAGCTTGAAAAATAAAACATCTTTTCCAGCGTTCCAACGTAAACCCAGAGTCTTGGCGATACACTCATTGGAAATATTCAAAAAGTCATTATCCAATAAAAATTCGGGGGGGGGGGGGTAAATCTAACAAAAGGCCTTGCACATTAGAAGTCCATTTTCGTAGATTAAACCCAGCAGAACCTAGAACTTCTATAAGTTCAATACGGCTCTTCATGGCATCATCTAAACTGTGAGCTCCTGCCAAAATGTCATCGACATACATCTGCGAACGTATTATCTCCGCAGCAGTCGGGAACTCACCCTCAACGTCCTCCGCCAGTTTAAGTAGGGTCCGAACAGTTCACACCAAATGTGACCGTCTTCAATTCGAAATCTCGAATCACATCATCAGGGGGCTAAACGGAAAGCAATTCGCTGATATGACGCTTGATCGGGGTGAATCAGAATTTGTCTATACATCTTCTCGATGTCAGCATTGAAGACAAATCTAAATAATCGGAGAATCAAAACATTTAGATTTGCTTGTAGGTTAGGTTAGGTTAGGTTAAAGTAGCAGCCCGATTAAATTTCAGGCTCACTTAGACTATTCTGTCCATTGTGATACCACATTTAACTAAAAGTACCTATTACATATGGGCACTTCTAGTCTTAACCACTGAACCTTCTCTATTATTTACTTTTGTGGATCCAACCAGATTGCTCCAAAAACATTAACAAACTGCTTAAGTTAACGTTTTCCAGGTCAGCCAGTAATCTAAAGCTATATGCTCCTAAAATTCGCTTACGCCTTACACAAAAAGCAGGACACTCACACAAGAGGTGTTTAATTGATTCCTTTTCCTCCACATCATGACAGCTTATACAATAGTCATTATACTTCGCACCTATAGTTTTTGCAAATTCGCCTATCAGGCAGCGACCTGTTATAGCAGATATCAGGAGTGCTATCTGACGCCTTGAGAACACTAGCATATCTAGTGTGCGGTTTAAGTTTAAATGGGGCCATATTTGCTTGGTGTCGTTACAACCCTTGCAATTTTCCCATCGAATATTGGCCATCATAACAGCCTTCTCACGCAGTAAGAGCTTGCAGGTGGCCAGAGGCATACCAACAGATTCTAGTTCCCCTGGAATATGTAAGGTATTTCCTAGCCTTGCTAACACATCTGCTTCGCAGTTCCCCGGTATGTTCCTATGGCCAGGCACCCATATTATGTGAATATTGTACTGCTCAGCCATCTCGTTGAGAGATTTGCGGCAGTCTATGGCCGTTTTCGAGTTAAGGAACACAGAGTCCAAGGATTTTATTGCAGGTTGCCTGTCTGAGTATATATTAATGCCAATATTTGTTGGAACATTACTTCTCAGCCAATTCACCACCTCTCTTATTGCCAATATTTCAGCCTGAAAAACACTACAGTGATTAGGTAATCTTTTCGCCGGCCACCAGACTACAACACCATATAGCATTATAGGTCTAACTACTGCCGTGTATAGCCAATGCACAATTTTTGGTCTTAGTCCCCACTTTTTCCCTATTGCGTTTTTGCACGAGTACAAAGCTACCGTGGCTTTTCTCGGCCTCTCTTCAATATTAAGCCTCAAATTCAGCTACCTGTCCAAAATAACGCCAAGGTATTTTGCACACTCACCAAAGGGAATTTCAGTACTCCCTAAGGAAATGGGCCTAACCGTGGGAGTTTTGCGATCTTTGCAGTACATGACTAGTTCTGTCTTTGTTGGATTTACACCAAGACCATTATCTTTCGCCCATTTCTCAGTCATCCGGAGAGCTCTCTGTATAATATCTCTGATTGTGGATGGGAATTTTCCCCTGACTACTAGCGCCACATCACCTGCGTATGCCACCACTTTTACCCTTTTTTTAGGGAAACCAGAAGGTTGTTTATAGCAACATTCCAAAGAAGAGGTGATAGAACTCCTCCTTGGGGAGTGCCAATGTTCACATACCTTTGTATGTTTGCCCTAGTGTGGCTGAAATACGTCTCTTTATTAGAAGTTCGTCTAACAGCCTAAGTATACCTGGATCAACATTCAGAGTTGTCAGTCCATTTAATATCGAGCTTGGATGGACATTATTGAACGCCCCTTCGATGTCTAGAAACGCCACGATTGTGTATTCTTTGACAGATAGTGAGCTTTCAATAAAGCTGACTAGTTCATGCAGTGCGGTCTCAGTAGACCTGCCCTTCGAGTATGCATGCTGTCGTTTCGAGAGCAAACTTGAATCCACGCTAGTTCTAAGATACATGTCTATCATCCTCTCCAGGGTCTTAAGTAGGAATGAGGATAAGCTGATTGGACGGAAATCCTTCGCACTCGAGTGAGAGGCTTTTCCTGCTTTAGGTATGAAGACGACTTTTGTTTCCCTCCACTTTTCTGGAATATATGCTAAGTTTACACATCGTTTATATATCACCGTCAACCAGGGGATAATTCTTTCAGCCACTGCCTGCAACTCCGCCGGAGTAATTCCATCAGGTCCGGGGGATTTGAATGGTCCAAAGCTATTTAAAGTCCATTTTATTCTAGATTCCGACACAATTTTCTCGATAGGAAATGATCGCTGAGCCTCTGTTACACCGCCGTAACATGGTTCAACCGTCTGATTTCCAGGGAAGTGTGTGTCCAAAAGTACCTCCAACGTCTCCTCCTAATGAAACCTGGAGCGGTGTTAGTGGATGCTAGGACCTTCCGTAGTCTGGAAGCCTCTGATGTATTCTCAATACTGCTACAGTAATCATCCCAAGAGTTTTGTTGAGACCTTCTCAGTTCTCGTTTATATTCTCTCAGATTCATATTGTAAGTGTCCCAATCCTCCGAAGCTCTTGTGGACTTTGCTTTGTTAAAGAGCTTCCTGCAGGATTTCCTCATATTGCTTAACTCCGTAGTCCACTATGGCGGCCGATTTTTTCCCCTTGGCTTTCCTCTAGGGCAAGCAGCTTTCAGTGAAATGTTGAAGGCCTTAGTAATCCGCTCCACTGCGTGTTCGATATCTTGCACAGTGCTCATATTTGTCTCCGGCATTTCCGGTAGCATCGAATTGAACGATTCCCTATACCTATTCCAATCACCTTTCCTAACATTTGGCGGAAATATGGTCTTTGAAGTACGAACAGCGAATCTGAAACTGACCCAATAAACACAGGATGAGCGTTTTTCAAATGCAACAACTTTTCAATTTGAGGGTAAATATAATTTTCAACATAAACACGGCCAATTTCAAATGCCTGGTCTAAACTCACATCATGCCTTGATTTATATGTCTATAAATTGTTCGATAGATAACACTCCAGAAGAAATATTTTTCAGAGATTATAGAAATTTCAATGCTGACAGATGTCTAAGAGATTTACGGCAAGTTGATTTCAGTCCTATTTTTGAAACGACAGTTACAAATGACCAAGTTAATTTTCTTACATCGGTAATATCAGAGCTCTTTGATAGGCATGTTCCATTGCGCAAGAAGCAACGGCGCTCTCAGATGAGCTGGTACAAATGTAAGGAAATCAAACTGGCCAGTGAATTAAGGGATATGGCATATAGAGCGTACATTGAGGAACCCAATGACAGGCGGTGGAAGATTTTCTGTAAATACCGGAATAAACTGAAATCGACAAAGCGCAAAATTAGGAAAAGAGAAACTGAAAGATTTTTCTCTCATTCGCCAGACCAAATATGGAACCGATTGAAGACAATAGGAGTTCTTAATAACAATAACGACTGTGTGGTTGAGAACCTCGATGAACTAAATCGCAATTTTGTGTTACCACCGTGTAACATAAATATTGACTTTAAT
This sequence comes from Haematobia irritans, assembly GCF_050003625.1. Taxonomy (NCBI): domain Eukaryota; kingdom Metazoa; phylum Arthropoda; class Insecta; order Diptera; family Muscidae; genus Haematobia; species Haematobia irritans. The sequence continues at coordinate 113,532,563 of NC_134397.1, forward strand.
TCCCTTGATTTTGGAATTGACAACCGGTTTGAGTTCAATAGAATTGACGAGTTCGAAGTCTTTTATGCTCTTTCCAAAGTTAAATCAAAGTCAGTAGGACATGACGGCATTCCAATATCATTCATACATACTATCATAAATTCGATTCTTAAGCCATTAACTCATATATATAACACGATTCTCATGACTTCGGAATATCCTACTTACTGGAAAGTAGCACGAGTAGTTGCTATACCTAAAGTTTCAAACCCTAGGTGTGCTGCAGATTATAGACCTATAAGCATTGTTTCGAATTTTTCCAAAGTATTGGAAGTAATAATCAGTGACAGAATTACAAACCATTTGAATGAAAACTCTTTGATATCGCCATATCAATCGGGCTTTAGAGCGGGGTATAACTCAGTTAATCTGGTATTAGATGTAGTAGAAAGAGTGAGAAGGGCTGTAGATAGAAGACGTGGAGCTATGGTAATATTCCTTGATTTAAGAAAGGCATTTGATTCAGTGAATCATTCAGTACTTGTCCATAAACTTTGTAGCCAGTTTTGCTTTTCAGATACTTCATGTAAATTAATTCGATCTTTTTTAAATGGTAGGCAACAATGTGTGCAAGTGAGGAATAATGTATCAGAGTACATTGATTTACACAGAGGAGTTCCTCAGGGGTCTACATTAGCCCCCCTGCTATTCACCATTTATATAAATGACATTCTTCAACACATATCATTTAGCCAACCCCGAATTTATGCGGATGACATCCAGTTACTAGCTTGTGTAGAAGACGATCAGTCTATCTCTGAATTTGTCGGCCGTGTTAATGATGATTTGGAATGCACACATCGATGGACATGTCTTAACGAAATTGTAGTTAACAGTGGCTATGCAGTTTGGAGACATTTTGCCTGATTCTCTCCCCATTGTTTTCGACGGGTCTACAATACAGAACGTATGCCATAATAGATCTCTAGGAATAATTCTGGATGAGCATTTATCTTTTAGTTTTCACATTAGTAAGATTAGTTCTAGGGTATATCTCACTCTCAGGAAATTAAACAGTTTGGGGTACATTTTCCCATTAAAAGTTAGGAAGCTTATTGCTAGAACAATATTGATGCCTATTTTACTATATGGTTTGGAGGTTTATACCTCAACTACTGCAGGAAATGTGGAAAAACTTGAAAAAGTTTTTAACAGAATCATTCGTTTTGCTTACGGTTTAAGGAACCATGATCACGTTTCATATGCTGTTAAGGACTTTTTGGGGTTTTCTTTTCAAGACTTCATTAAACTTAAGATACTCACATTATTTTTTATACCCTCCACCATAGGATGGGGGTATATTAACTTTGTCATTCCGTTTGTAACACATCGAAATATTGCTCTAAGACCCCATAAAGTATATATATATATATATATATATATATATATATATATATATATATATATATATATATATATATATATATATATATATATATATATATATATATATATATATATATATATATTCTGGGTCGTGGTGAAATTCTGAGTCGATCTAAGCATGTCCGTCCGTCCGTCTGTCCGGCTGTCCGTCCGTCTGTGGAAATCACGCTAACTTCCGAACGAAACTAGCTATCGACTTGAAACTTGGCACAAGTAGTTGTTATTGATGTAGGTCGGATGGTATTGAAAATGGGCCATATCGGCCCACGTTTACGTATAGCCCCCATATAAACCGATCCCCAAATTTGGCTTGCGGAGCCTTCCGGAGCAGCAAAATTCATCCGATCCGGTTGAAATTTGGTACGTGGTCTAAGTATACGGTCTCTAACAACCATGCAAAAATTGGTCCATATCGGTCCATAATTATATATAGCCCCCATATAAACCGATCCCCAGATTTGAACTCCGGAGCCTCTTGGAGGAGCAAACTTCTTCCTACCCGATTGAAATTTGGTACGTGGTGTTAGTATATGGTCTCTAACAACCATGCAAAAACTGGTCCATACCGGTCCATAATTATATATAGCTCCCATATAAACCGATCCCCAGATTTGACCTCCGGAGCCTCTTGGAGGGGTAAAATTCATCCGATCCGTTTGAAATTGGGTACCTGATGTTAGTATACGGTCTCTAACAAGCATGCAAAAATTGGTCCATATCGGTCCATAATTATATATAGCTCCCATATTAACCGATCCCCAGATTTGAACTCTGGAGCCTCTTGGATGAGCAAAATTCATCCGATCCAATTGAAATTTAGTACGTGGTGTTAGTATATGGTCTCTAACAACCATGCAAAAATTGGTCCATATCGGTCCATAATTATATATAGCTCCCATATAAACCGATCCCCAGATTTGACCTCCGGAGCCTCTTGGAGGAGCAAAAGTCATCCGATGCGGTTGAAATTTGGTACATTTCGTTAGTATATGGCCTCTAACAGCCATGTAAAAATTGTCAAATTTTATTACTGTAGAAAGTTTTGTCAAAATTTCATTTCTATAGAAAGTTTTGTAAAAAGTTTATTTCTATAGTAATGTTTGTCAACATTTTATTTCCATAGAAAATTTTGTCAAAATTTTATTTCTATAGAAAATTTTGTAAAAAATGTATTTCTGTAGAAAGTTTTGTCAACATTTTATTTCTATAGACAATTTTGTCAACATTTTATTTCTATAGAACATTTTGTCAACATTTTATTTCTATAGAACATTTTGTCAACATTTTATTTCTATAGAAAATGTTGTCAACATTTTATTTCTATAGAAAATTTTGTCAAAATTTTATTGCTATAGAAAATTTTGTCAACATTTTACTTCCATAAAAAATTTTGTCAACATTTTATTTCTATAGAAAATTTTGTCAAGTTTTTATTTCTATAGAAAATTTTGTCAAACTGAATTATTTACGTATTTAATCGGCTTTTGTTTTTTTTGTTTAATATATACCCCTTATGGACTAACTTACAATTTAGAAGACAGTGTTAAAAAGTTTTACGATACCTTGCCATCGGCAAGTGTTATCGCAACCCAAGTAATTCGATTGTGGATGACAGCCTTTAGTAGAAGTTCCTACGCAATCCATGGTGGAGGGTACATAAGATTCGGCCTGGCCGAACTTACGGCCGTATATACTTGTTAAAACTATAAAGTATTCTAAGCCTTCCTACTTAGTTGATCTCTTTCAGTTTTCTCACTCTGTAAGAACATCGACTATAATGTGTCCAAAAATTAGTACACACTATATGCAGCACTCATTTGTAGTGAGGTCCGCAAGAATTTGGAACTCCATAATACCATATAACAGCCGTAATTTTTCACTCACTGTGAATGAAATAAAGTCAATTTTTGCTACAAATATCTAAGCTGGCCATTGTTTTTCTTATTTATTATTATCATGAGTCAAATAAACCATGATTGTTTGATAGGTTTGTGCAAAATTATACATATAAGTTAGCTTTAAGATTATAGCTTTTAATAGTAAATTAAGCAACATACTATTATTGTAATTGGTCATAATTTCCTCTCTTACTCTGAATTTAACTTTGTAATTATTTTAGGCCTGTAGGGCTTTTCGATTACTAATGAAATAAATGAAATGAAATGAAATTCAACTTGACTTGAAATAGCTCATCTTCAATACATCTTCAAATTGTTTGCGAATTACTTCCAATTTGCCAAAATGTTGATGAAATCTTTGAAAAGGTGTTGAAGATAATATGAGGAAACTTTGACAAAATACTACCCTAAAATGCAACGAAAAAACCATGTGGTTTTCAATACTTATTTGTGCAACGAAGTTCGTGGTCAATTGCAAGAAATAAAAAAAATGGAAAATTTTAGACAAATAACCAAATAGTTTATAAAAATAGGTAAGTGAAAATAAAAAATGAAATAAAACTTTAAGGAAGTCACTAAATATATATCTCTTTGCAGAAAACTAAAATTATGGATTCTACGTTCTTGAAAACATTAAAAAGCTGACCGATGAAAAAATGGTGGACAATTAACTGGAACTGCTTCAAATAGTTTATAATAATTGGTACGTCAATATGAAAAATTAAATCAACACTTTAGAGAAGTCACTAAATTTAAATCTCTTTGCAGAAAACTAAAATCTTTGGATGCTACATTCTTGCTAACAATAAGAAGCTGACCAATGAAAAATGAGTGGCTTATCGACAAGAAAGTTTCCAGAAACATTACAAGTGCAATCAATTAAAATTGTTAAAAACAACAAATTGTTGAAATCAACAACTTCTGGATGAAAATGTGCATCACATCGTCAGTTTAATTCATGTGCTATTATCAGTTTAAAATGGATATTTTGTGAATTCCTTCTGCTGGAAATCAATTCTAACACGCGGTCCAGTACATTCCTAATTTCAAATTGCCCGCAGGTTAATAAATGTTAATGCTGTTTTATGACACCAAAAGGAAGGAAATCGAATTATCAATGCAAAAGTGTTTACTAATAATGTTTAAGATATTTAAAGTTTTGTTGTTTGTTTTTTTTTTTTGTTCTTATTTGTTGAAATATTTAATAAGATTATTATTTATCAATTGGTATTGTAGTGTATTATGTAGTGTAGTGTATTATTATATATTTTATTTTGATAAAAATTAATAAATTATACAAAATTCATAGAATTTTGGCTTTGACTTTCAATTTGAAGTGGGGATATCATTCATACAAATTTAGGTTGAAAAGTATTTGCAACGATGTTAATTTGGAATTTGACTCGCATCGAAAATAGTTTGACAAATTATTGAGTAGCGATGCATTTCAATTTGAGGATAACACTTGAGATATTATTGCTGATGTGTTGAATTTCACTGTTGAGGGTAATGTCTGTTTTTTGTTGAGAACGCGATTTTCTCAACAATTTCTCAACTTGAATATTACCCTAATCCTTTGAAAAAATGTTTGAAAAATTGTTGAAAGTTAGCATTTTTCAAACGTTTCTGTTTATTGGGTATGTTCCCTCAAAACTTGCCACTCAGATATCTTGTCATTCAGTTCCGGAGAGGTCAACGTTACGTCCAAAACCTCTTGTCTGTTCCTGGTGACGAAGGTTGGTGCATCTCCCTTATTGCAAACTACCATGTTAGTACGCAAAATAAACTCTATTAGCGACTCTCCCCTTGCATTAGTATCACTACTTCACCAAATACTATGATGTGCATTTGCATCGCATCCCATAATGAGTTTTGTCTTTGTTTTTAGTGACTCCTCAACTAAGGTCTTAACGGCACAGGGTGGCATCTCCCTATCATGCCCCATGTAGACCGAAGATACCCAATAGTTGCATGTGGATATCTCTAGACTGGCTACGACAGTGTCTGCATTGCTCAATGAAGGAAGCAGAAACAAGTTTAGTTCGTTTTTAGCAATTATACATGCTCGATTTATATCGTTACCGGTATTATGCAAAAGTTTGAAACCCGGAGTGCTTAATTCACAGATCTTGTTCTTATATATGTATGGTTCTTGAATAAGAACTATATCTATGTCTCCTTTCATCAGGAGAACTTTTAAGGCAGCACCAGCGGCCTTACAATGGTGAAGATTTATCTGGAGGAACCGTAGAACCATCCAAATTTTCAACCACCGTCACATCAGCCGCTTCAATTGAGTCATCAAGGGCTTCCTCTTCACAGATTTCGGTGACTCTCGTAACAATCCGCGGTTCAGCTTTGGTGAGGCTTGAGCCTGTAAAAACTTCCCACATATGATTTTCGCCATAGTCTGCAGGTTTTATGTCTCCTTCGGCTTCGCTAGGAGATTTTTTCACTGCTGACTCTACCGGAGGCTTGTCCGTATCGGAATCCTTTGGCTGATCGCTTTTGTATACCTTCATATGGATATCATGAAAGCCATAACTTACGCGTCCTTGGGTCTGGGCTAGATGTGGCAGCGACTCTATGTTTATTATAAACACCGCATGTCGTCTTGGTCCATCCACCTCATCCAAACGACCAACCTTCCAATCGGCGGTTGGAAGATCTGGGTTACATTCTTTTAGTCTCTCTAGTATTGACTCAGGATCAGGAGGGTTTGCCGGTATCCATGCATGTGCTCTAGGTTTAGCCGGTATGTCTTTTTTATCGACTAACTCCAAAGCGGCTCCTTCCCAAACTTCACCAATTAGCATCAATGCAGCTTTAAAGCAATCCATAGACCTCTGGTCTGCAAAAGCTATTAACTTATATTGTCCTTGATACCATCCAGCATCTTGCCGTCGAGGACTTGGTCCGGGAAACTTTTTTCGCACCTCTGAGTAGACACCAGACATCGCGTTCTCAATTTCCCCCCATTTTTGCCTTGGAAACTGAGGCAAACGATCTTTGATCCCGTTTAGAGGATGGCAGCTCATCCGGTGATCGTTCCCTTTTCCCAGCTTCAAGAATTCCTTGAGCCCATTTTAAGGAATCGCTTTGCTTAGCCGACAACGTGCTTGGGTCGACTGATCCTAATTTCTTTATGATAAACAAAGCAATTCTTCGTTCCTTGAATCTCTTTCGAGAGGGATTGCCTCCTTTTGATGTCGTCACCTTAGACTTCCCAAAGTGTCACCGCCAGTCGACCCGTCTACAGGTCGACTAATTGGGCCTGACTCTTGGTCGCTGCCCAAATTTATAACTTCAGTCGTTACCCGTCCACTGGGCCCTGAAGTTAGCAACCCAGTGGATGACTTTGAATTTCGCTGCATGGTGGTTTATTATTTCCACCACACGTGAAATTCGTAATAAGTACTTATTACGATGAAATACTCCGCTATTAGAAAATACGTCCGTTCAGTTCGACGGTTGAATAATTGCTTGTAGAACGGGTCCAGTATACAATAAGTTATTAAGACTAACGCCATTAGAAGTTGGACTGGAAGCATTAAATACCACACGCAATTTAGTGGTGGCGCTGTCAGGCTTGAAAACAGCGTGATGGGGTAAATAATACACAGTATCAGACGAATTTTCCTTATTCTCATCAACCATGATCATATGTCCCAAATCAGCGTACTCTTGTAGTACGCTGTCATACTGAATCTTCAGATCGGGATTTCTCATTAACCGCGCCTCATTTCGCTTAAATTGAGAAATGGCATTATTTTGGGACAAACCAAGTTGCAAATCGTTGGGGTATTCACGCTTAAAAGGCTGTGAAACAACATATCGACCATTATCATTACGATAAGTCCGTCGAAGGTATAATTCTTCACACCATCTACCCTCTTCTGACATAGTGCATACTTTCAGTATATCTTCGATTTCCCAAAACCTAGCAAGTAAAATGATACCACCGACTGTAGGGACTTGGTTTGGGTGACTTTGGCAGTCACGATCCAACCGAAAACTGATTTCTGAGCAATAAGATCACCATTAGGGTGCTTATGAACATCGGTATGCATTATCCGAGCATATATGTCACCACCCAGTAAAAGGTCCATATGAGAACATTTTAGATCACACATCGTGATCTCACATCGCAGATTTACAATCTAATAGCTGCGACAATGAATAAGTTGGCAAACGACCAGTCAACTTGTCAACAACATACGCATCTGTCGACAGCTCAAAAGTTAGGTCAATAAGGGAGCACAATGAGATCCTACAAACATTAGTAGACTTCGCCGATATCGTGCCGTTTAGGCCAATAATATTCGCAGAAGTAACTGGGAATATCGGCAAAGCAAGTTTCTTTTGCAACTTTCGTGAAATGAAAGTTGCTTGCGAGGCAGAATCGAACAATGCTCTAGCCGAACACTTTACGCCATGATAACACAATTCTACCACAAAAGTTCCCAAAAGAACTGTAGAAAACGGTGATGTTTCCATAGCAATTGCAAAAGTTTGCAACGAACGGGCAGCCTCTGATGTAGAAGGAACATCGTCGGAAGCTGATCGGGCTGGATTTCCCATATTGCGGATCATTCCAGGTCGTGAGCACGAATCTCGACTTACTTATGTTGAAGATTCCCTTCTATGCAAGTGAGAATGATGTCTTTGTTTGCAGAAGAAACATATATTCGAGCTCTTACAATTGCTAAAAGTGTGCGATGATGCCAGACAATTTGTGCAACATTTAAGTCGTTTGACGGTTTCCAATCGATCGTTAACTGACATTCGAAGAAATTCTTCGCGTAATCGAAGGGGATGCGATTCGGAACAACGAGGACATTTCTGCTGAGGATTAGATGGTACAGTCGTAGAGAAGCTCTTAAAACGTCTGTTACTATTACTATTAGTACATGACTTTCGCTTTGGGCTAGTAGTTTTTTTTAACATAACTTGGACCAGATGTCGAAATATTATGGGCGCCTTTAATGTCAAAGACGGACTCAAGAGTCTGATACCGAGCTGTCAAAAACTTATCCATTGTTTCCCATTTAGGTAGGTTAGAACTCGACCCTTGAGATTGCTCCCAATGTTCTAGGGCAACTTCAGGAAGACGGGTGGAACATATGAAAACAAATATAACGTCCCAATTCTTCGTATCAATGCCCAAAAGAGACAAATTAGTTATGTAGTCGCTCATAGCACGCTGCAACTGCTTAATAGAGGAACCAGATTCTTTTAAAATAGGTGCAAGATTGAATAAAATCTTGAGTTGGGCGTTTACGAGAACCCTTTTGTTCTCATAACGGTCGACTAAATTTTGCCAAGCCATCTGAAAACCCTCATTAGTAATAGGACATGTTTTTATAATATCACGGGCTTCACCTTCCGTCTTTTGCATCAGATAATACATTTTCTGAATGTTACTGCACACAGAGAATAGATTGGTTGGAAAATGATCGTTATAATGAAAATTCCACATTTAGAGCTCAATGATAGTTGGGTCAATTTACATTCATTTTTTCCAAACATTTTTTCGTCATTTCTACCACTTGGTGATAATTGGAATGGATTTTTATTTGTGATGCATGATAAATAGTTGTAGTAACCAAGTGTCTCTATTTAAAAAAAAAAATCAGAATATCAGTCAATACGACCTACTTGAAATCAGATTAGTAACTAACAGTTAATAATCACAGCCCGCTTAATTATATTTGTCTTTAAAACTGGACCGCAAGATATACTATTGAAGAACCGACATTTGCTCTGGATGCAGAGTGGTAAACAGGAATATTTGACAACAAATTTCAAAGATTGGTTAAATATATTCCTATACGTTTGAGAAGTCATATACAAAGATGGGAATATTATTATGCATTGACCAAATAAATAGAAAATGAGCCTCCACATTGCTTTACATTAAATCTCTTGAAGTTGCTGGAGATTGCGGGTACGTTCTGGTTATTTCATCAATTGAGTGATTTGGATCTACTAATATGCAAATTGAGTTTTTTACGATTATATGAACGAACTCGCTGAAATGGCCTTTTTGCATGCAGGGATGAAAAATGACTCTCCTAGAACAAAATTTAATTTTTGAACGAGGAAAATTGAACATTTGCGCCGCAAAAACGTTGCTTCCTCGCCAGCTGTCGAAATCAGGTACATAATGACCGAGAAAATAACAGGGTTGAGCAACAATGATACATGTTCACCGTAAAAAAATGTTTGGTCTAAGAAGTGATCATATTTATACTCTGGGTGTGCATACATTTTCATGCAATAAATAGAGATTCTAGAGAAAAAATTTTATCTACTACACATAGCGTATTAAGATTTATTTGTACCACTATACCTATATGTAAATAAAATAAAATATAATATTTAACTGTTAAGTACTTGATTTTTAAATATATTTTTCATTCGGTCATGAGTATTATTTAGGTTGGGCAACACAACCGAATGATGAAGGTAGTCACAACTAATATCGTCGGCAGACCCAACCAACACCATATGTGGTATTAGTTGTGTCGACCGAATCATTCGGTTGACAGAACTGCCAACTGATAGTAGCTGCAACTGCCAAAAGGAGGTTGGCAATAAATTCGGTTATCACACCCTCAAAAAAAATCGCTTCTTTAACATATGTTCCAAACATATTTTGCAGGAAGCACATATATTATTGCATACTGCCGAAACATTAATATGTTTGTTTTATGTGAACATATTATATGTTTGGAAGCATTTTGAGCCAAAAATATTATATGCTTGGAAGACTTTTTCCCAAACACGATTGTGCTCATTCCCTAACATACTCGTAATTTTCACTTCCACGAAATTTTTTAGTTATTGGCACCTTTCTCTGTAATACAAATAATGTTGAAGAAATTATTCACTTTTATAAATTGTTTAAATTTTACCTTTCGCCTGCACGGAGAATCGAACCGAGGACCATACAGTTTGTAAGCCAACACACTATCCACTGGGCTACGTAGCTGTTATAGTCACCAATAGATAATTATCGTTTTAAGTTACATTTATATAGCATAGTTTGCAGCGCCCACGAGCCTATGCAAACATAACATTATTTAACAGAAACATACATTTGTTTGCCACGTGGAGCAGTGGTTAGCATGTCTGCCTTGCATGCAAAGGGTCGTGGGTTCAATCCCTGCTCCGACCGAACATTTTTTTGTTTTTTTTTTAATTTAACATTTATATTTATACTATATTATTTTTTATACCCTCCATCATAGGATGGGGGTATATTAACTTCGTCATTCCGTTTGTAACACATCGAAATATTGCTCTAAGACCCCATAAAGTATATATATTCTGGGTCGTGGTGAAATTCTGAGTCGATCTAAGCATGTCCGTCCGTCCGTCCGTCCGTCCGTCTGTTGAAATCACGCTAACTTCCGAACGAAACAAGCTATCGACTTGAAACTTGGCACAAGTAGTTGTTATCGATGTAGGTCGGATGGTATTGCAAATGGGCCATATCGGTCCACTTTTACGTATAGCCCCCATATAAAGGGACCCTCAGATTTGACTTGTGGAGCCTCTAACAGAAGCATATTTCATCCGATCCGGCTGAAATTTGGTATATAGTGTTGGTATATGGTCTCTAACAACCATGCAAAAATTGGTCCACATTGGTCCATAATTATATATAGCCCCCATATAAACCGATCCCCAGATTTGGCTTGCGGAGCCTAAAAGAGAAGCAAATTTCATCCGATGCGGCTGAAATTTGCTACAAGGTGTTGGTATATGGTCTCTAACAACCATGCAAAACTTGGTTCACATCGGTTCATAATTATATATAGCCCCTATATAAACCGATCCCCAGATTTGGATTGTGGAGCCTCTAAGAGAAGCATATTTCTTCCGATCCGGCTGAAATTTGGTACATGATGTTGGTATATGGTCTGTAACAATCATGCAAAAATTGGTCCACATCGGTCCATAATTATATATAGCCCCCATATAAACCAATCCCCAGATTTGGGTTGCGGAGCCTCAAAGAGAAGCAAATTTCATCCGATCCCGCTGAAATTTGCTACATGGTGTTGGTATATGGTCTCTAACAACCATGCAAAAATTGGTCCATATCGGTCCATAATTATATATAGCCCCCATATAAACCAATCTCCAGATTTGGGTTGCGGAGCCTCAAAGAGAAGCAAATTTCAGCCGATCCGCCTGATATTTGGTACATGATATTGGTATATGGTCTCTAACAACCATGCAAAAATTGGTCCACATCGGTTCATAATTATATATAGCCCCCATATAAACCGATCCCCAGATTTGGGTTGCGAAGTCTCCAAGAGAAGCAAATTTCATCCAATTGGTCCATATCGGTCCATAATTATATATAGCCCCAATATAAAACATTCTCCAGATTTGACCTCCGCAGCCTCTTGGAGGAGCAAAATTCATCCGATCCGGTTCAAATTAGGAACGTGGTGTTAGTATATGGTCGCTAACAACCACACCAAAATTGGTCCAATCACACAAAACTTGGTCCATATCGGTTCATAATCATGGTTGCCACTAGAGCCAAAAATAAAAAAAATTTCAAAATTTTATTTCTATAGAAAATTTTGTCAAAATTTTATTTCTATAGAAAATTTTGTCAAATTTTATTTCTAGAGAAAATTTTGTTAAAATTTTATTCGGTTCATAATAAAATTTTCATCATTGTCAAAATTTATTTCTATAGAAAATTTTGTCAAAATTTTATTTCTATAGAAAATTTTGTTCAAATTTTATTCGGTTCATAATCATCGTTGCCACTCGAGCCAAAAATAATCTACCAAGATTTTAGTTCTATAGAAAATTTTGTCAAAAGTTTATTTCTATAGAAAATTTTGTTAAAATTTTATTTCTGTAGAAATTTTTGTCAAAATTTTCTTTCTATAGAAAATTTTGTCAAAATTTTTATTTCTTTTGAAAATTTTGTGAAAATTTTATTTCTATAGAAAATTTTGTCAAAATTTTATGTCTACTTTGTCAAACTGAATTATATACGTATTGGATCGAACTTTTTTGATTTAATATATACCACGTATGGACTTACATACAATTTAGAAGATGGTGTTAGGAGGTTTTAAGATACCTTGCCATCGGCAAGCGTTACCGCAACTTAAGTAATTCGATTGTGGATGGCAGTGCTTAGATGAAGTTTCTACGCAATCCATGATGGAGGGTACATAAGCTTCGGCCTGGCCGAACTTACGGCCGTATGTACTTGTTTTTTTTAAATGAAACTTCGAAATGTGCGTTATTAAAGATTTATAGTCAGTAACAGTGCTTGATATAAACGAAATTGACTGATTTTTGGATAAAATATTATTTTTTTTGCAAAAATAACAATCTTGTAATAAAAAACTGTTTTTGTACAAAACTTTAAAATTTGGAAGGAATTCAAAAACTAACAAAAGAAGAACGTGGAGTCGAGTATAAACATACATACATAATTTTATAATATAAACATAAATTTATTTAGGAGTGAACAGTTTTTTACTAGCATTTAACACTCTAAAATTCCTTTTATTTTTCTTTAATAATTCATTTTAAAGACAATAAACTTTTTAAATTGTTTTAGCTGTAAAACTCGAACTTAATGCCCGCTTTTATATTTGATGGTGTCCGTCAACTCCTCGTGGACTACTTTTTAATAAAGAGGAACTAAAGTTTGTTTTTTTACATGTTACTGTGTAATTTTTCACTATTTCCTCCTTATTTCATTTTACTGTCCCAACTCTAAAAAGAGTATAGTGCCCTTTCGTTATTTTTATGAAGACCCCTGATTTCTTTTAAAGAACCAAGAAAAAAATTGTGCCCATAATGCCAAAATGATAAACAAAACACATGTCCACACATACATAAAATGCTGCTCTCAAGGCGAAAACATAAGCTGTTTGTGTTTCAAATGTCTATTCTCTTGGTTCAGAATGTATATTCTCTTTATTCAAATTAAATAATATTTAGACTTAAACATATCAAATTTTTGGCCTTATCATAAAACAGTTTTCCGAAACAACATACAAGCGGTTTCACAGAAATTGTTCTTTTTTGACTCTTTTGCTGTGTTATATTGATATCTTTCGTCAACTCTCCCGGTTTCCATCTCTATTTCTCTCTATACTCTCTCTGTCGCTTTGAATAAAATATCACAACATATGTATGTAAATTTATATATGTTTGTATTCACACATATGATTTTTATGAAACATTCATGCCCCAAACATAATATTTTCTAACATATTAACATAGATGTCCCAAACATTTAGTGTTAGTTTAGGAACATTACATGTTCGCACTTAAATATTTTGTGGTTTAAAATCGTGCCCGAAACACATTTTGTTTATATCGGAACATATGAAAAACATATTTTTCTAACAGTGCACAACCAATCTGTATTCTCTGTGTGATGTGTTCATTATCTTTATGTAGGACAGAGAACATATCTCTGAACGTGGGCCAAGATTTATAATCACCAGAAAAAATCTCAATATCATAAGGGGGAAGGTGAATTGGAAGGGATGAACTAGAAGACTTCTTCTTCGCATTGAGCTTTTCAATTAAAGACTCAATAAGGGCTAGTCCACCTACATACGTCATATATGTCGCGATATATAATGGGTTCACTAGAACCCATTGTGTCACACAATTCCTCATAAATTTCACGGAAATTCTCCCAAAGTCGAATAATTTCCTGCTTATGAATATTGAGGCTGTGAACGGTGTGATCATCCTCTTTGAGAGAAGTCACGAACATATCCAAATCAATTAAGCGGTTCGCGCTTTTAATCAAATTCTTGATATCAGACATTATCACTTTCGATAAAATTCAAATTTCGAGTAAAAATAATTAATTCGGAATAAACAACGGGGTTGTAGAACACAATTCCAACAACAAACGTAAATGGGATTCAAAAAATTCAAAAAAGTGACGAAATTTATTTATTATTGGCGATAAACAAATATTTAATGTTTTTGAATATTTTTCATAAATTAAAAAATATTCCAATTTTGGTCTTACCAACACCACTGTGCAATAAAACTACGTATTAGTATATGATACAATGTGCAAGAATCAAAAATATTTCAAACGGGCGCAACTACGGGGTTAGTTCGATATCACTATTGTTTATTATACGAAACAATTGTGACTGTGCCTTTGACTTGCAATATTTTTCAATAATTAATCAATTAAAATAATTAATTTTAATATTTATTTTTCAATGTAAAATAATTTTCAAAATTATTTAATGAACAGCTTTTGTCCCTATCGTGCCCACTATGCAATCTTCAGTTACAACCAGAGAATGAGGCCGACCAATTTTTGTCGGCGGCGGCTGACACTAAAGTTTTACCTCTGGCGGCGGCGGCTTGACGGCTAAGCCGTTATAAATTTGTCCATTCGGCGGCGCACAATCATCCATTATAAAATAAATTTGAAGTTATTCGAATGGTAATGAGATTAGTTGTTCAACCAATCTTACAATCAAATTTACATTTAGTTAAAATATTCTGAGCTAAAAATTTGCAAAAATGTTATAGCAGTTTGAAATTGATTGATTGTGGATGGAAGGTTCAACATTTTGGCAAAAATACTACAATTATTATTATATTTTTCTGATTTAAATCGATATTTTTGATTAATTGGCGGCTTAATTTGAGTCGAGATGAGTCGACATATTCGGCGGCGACGTCGACTGGCAAAAAATGGTCGGCGGCGACTGAAATCAGCGGCGCGACTCGGCGGATTCATTCTCTGGTTACAATTCACTCGAACATGCAATGCAACATGTAGTACAATTGAATGCAACACACACACGTATGTACGTATAACAGTCAACCCTGCAAACATTTTCGATCGCAAATGAGTCTTCTTTGAATCATTTTGATGTTCAAAACGATTGCGGAAGAGCGAATCTGAGAGTCATTTATGCGTCTCCCGTATAAAGTAGTTGTGTCTCAAAATGATTCTTTTCCTTGAGTTATAAATGAGTCTTTCAGATTATGATAAATCTACTTACTCATATATGAATCAATCGAATGCTTCATAAATAACCCCTACAAAAGATTAAGAAATAACTCCCCACGTCAGATTAAATATTGAGTCTTTTCAAGAGTTAGAAATTACTCCTTCTAACTAGTAGTATTTTATTGTTCCCACGAAATACACTTGTGATTAAAATGTGCATATTTAATTTATGGCTTTATTGTTGATATACAAATTCAGGTACTTAAAGAACTAATAATACCT
Source organism: Haematobia irritans (assembly GCF_050003625.1). Classification (NCBI taxonomy): domain Eukaryota; kingdom Metazoa; phylum Arthropoda; class Insecta; order Diptera; family Muscidae; genus Haematobia; species Haematobia irritans. The sequence goes on from NC_134397.1 coordinate 113,548,166, forward strand.
ATCCTTAAATATATAATAAAAAAAAACATAAAAACAACAAACCAATTCTAGTTATTTCACTTATTTTATAAAAATGTATGAAACAAAAGCCTAAAAATTAATTCATTAAATCTGCAATAAAGATATAGCAATAGTAATAAAAACACTAAATTACAATAAAGACAGAAAATCAAAATTGTCATTTTAATTCAATAAAAACCCTGTTGCCACGATGTTTGAATCCAAAATGATTATTATAAGCTTCCACATTTTTGCAAAATATTTGGTACCGTTATCCTCAACGGTTCATATTTTGTCCACTAATATTTTGTTGTTATCTTTGTCTTGTTTACTTATAAAAGCGAAAAGCAAAAAGAGTTATAAATGACTCTCCCCACATTCGTAATTTAAGAGTTAAGTAAAAGAGTTTTATATTACCCAGTAAAATAGTTTAATATTAACAACATAAGAATAGAGTAAACAAGTATATACGGCCGTAAGTTCGGCCAGGCCGAAGCTTATGTACCCTCCATCATGGATTGCGTAGAAACTTCATCTAAACACTGCCATCCACAATCGAATTACTTAAGTTGCGGTAACGCTGGTCGATGGCAAGGTATCTTAAAACCTCCTAACACCATCTTCTAAATTGTATGTAAGTCCATACGTGGTATATATTAAATCAAAAAAGATCGATCCAATACGTATATAATTCAGTTTGACAAAGTAGACATAAAATTTTGACAAAATTTTCTACAGAAATAAAATTTTAACAAAATTTTCTATAGAAATAAACTTTTGACAAAATTTTCTATAGAAATAAAATCTTGGTAGATTATTTTTGGCTCGAGTGGCAACAGGGATCCGGAGCGGTCCATTTTTTTCGCTCCGCTCCGCTCCCGCTCCGGAGAAAAAAAAACCGCTCCGAGAAAAAAAAAATCACTCCGCTCCGCTCCGCTCCTCTTCGAGAAAATTATAGTACAAACATTGTATTATTTGTTCAATTGAGTTTTATTTTATTTAGAAAAATCGGGCGGTACATATATGGGAGCTATAGCTAAATTTGAACCGATTTCGATGATTTTTTGCACATATAGTTAGTGCTATAGAAGATTACATTTCGCCAACTTTGAGTAAGATCAGTTGATAAATAAGGGTTTTATGACCTAATTTGACAAAATCGGGCGATACATATATATGGGACCTATATCTAAATCTGAACCGATTTCGATGAAATTTTCAGACTTAAGGGGTGATACAGAAGATTATTTTGTGCTAAATTTGACGACGATCGGTTAGTAAAAAAAACTCCCTGTACCAAATTTCATCAAAATCGGTTAATAATTGCGACCGAAATCCTGTGAACAACAAATACATGGACAGACGGACGGATGGACGGACGGACACCAAGCGCTAGATCGACTCAGGAGGTGATTCTGAGTCGATCGGTATATATTTTATAAAATCAATATTTCTTGTAGACACATTTTTTGGCAGATCAAACTTATTATACCCTAACCACTATGTGGTTTAGGGTATAATGACTTTAAAACAATGTGTTGAAATATTTTATTAATTTTGAAGATTTTTTCAGAAATATTAAATCCATTTTGACTTCATTAAAACGAAATTTGCATTCATGTTAGGATACACATTTTTATGTCGAATCACTTAGACAAGGAAAAACTTTTTTTCAGAGAAATACGTCTTCTATTCTAAGCAAAATTCGTATTCGTATTTTAAGCATGTGAAATATTTGGCCTCCCGACAATATTCTTTGCGGTGCGCCATCTACTATTTAATATGTGATAGAAACCAAATTTATGAAAATGGACCAAATTCTGTTTGGTCTGACCATCGGACCAAATTTAAAAATTAGAAATCTTTTGGACCAATTTTGGTCCGATCGGACCAAAACGGCAACGCTGATTGGAATTGAAAGTCTAAATATACACAGAGTAGAAGTAACTACTCTCCGAAAGTTTTTTTTTTTGCAACAGACGTAGAGAAGAGGTTTTGTTATATTTGTAATGTGTGTGTGTATGTTTATGTTTGCAACAACCTCCATCGACATCAGTCCGTGGTATACCTACGAATATTCTTACTCAGATCTAGTGTTACCTAATTTCGCTTTTTCCCCTTTATTGTATAATAAATCTATATGCGCACATTTTTCAACCAAAATTGAAACTATCGATAATTTTAATTAAATTTTCGAGACCTAATATCAGAAAGAAGAGAATGCTAGGATATAGTACAATAGTAAAGCAAATATGAATGTCCTTACACTGAAAAAAAGCATGCCCGGTTCCAAAGATTTTGTCTTTACTTTAACAGTTTGGGTATTAATTCCGAGCCAAAGAAGCGGAGAATACAATTAAGGATACTTTAAAGACGTAATTCTCTTTTAAATTTGGGGGTTATGTAATTGCTTCTAGGAAGCAAATGTTAATTTTTAATTTTTTTAGATTTTTTTCATCAGTTGTTATCAAAATCCTTTAAAAACGAGTTAACGAGTTATTTTTTTTTCCATATTAAGACTCGACTTCCAGTAGAAATTATGCTATGTTTCAAGTAAAAAGCGTCTTTGAAATAAAGTGTTGAAAAACATGTCTTATTTTTTAACGATTTTTTGCTTTGTAGGCAAGATGCAAAAAGGAAACAAATTTAAAGACAATTTTATTAATTTTAAAGAATTTTTCTTAATTATTAAAGTCACGTTGACCTTAGCTCAAAAATTTTATCTTTCATGTTATGATACACATTTTTAAGTAAAATCACTTAATTATAAGGACATTACAACTTCATTCAAAAGTTTATTGCCTTTTGGACAAGAAAAAAAAACTTTATTTTAGAGAAATGCGTCTTCCATGTTAAGCAAAATTTGCATTCTTATTCTAAGGACATGGAATCTTTCACTTCACGACAATATTTTTTTCAGTGTAGAAAACTAAAAATTAAATATAAATAAGATCGTTTAATTGCATTTATTTGACGTTCATTACAAACATCTTTGTAGTAATACGGGATGAAATTGATCGAAAGTACTGTTGTTACTTTTACAACACATACTAGAGATATATTTTGACATTTGCCGTTTTTGAAAACAATTACTAAAAAAACACGTTGTGTTTTCCCCAATGTACGTACGTACAAAAATACATATCGTACATTTTAAACGTTTGCTCACACTACGCTAAGTACTAGCTAAATTTGAAATTACCTACACAGTGTAATTTCAAAGTTACACATTTCATTCAAGTAATATTTTATTCGGAGCGGAGCGGTTTTTCATTTGGAAACCGCTCCGCTCCCGCTCCGCTCCGGATTTTAGAAATGCCGCTCCCGCTCCGCTCCCGCTCCGGCAAAAAAGGGCTTGCTCCGCTCCGCTCCGCTCCGGATCCCTGAGTGGCAACCATGATTATGAACCGAATAAAATTTGAACAAAATTTTCTATAGAAATAAAATTTTGACAAAATTTTCTATAGAAATAAAATTTTGACAACGATGAAAATTTTATTATGAACCGAATAAAATTTTAACAAAATTTTCTCTAGAAATAAAATTTTGACAAAATTTTCTATAGAAATAAAATTTTGGTAGATTATTTTTGGCTCTAGTGGCAACCATGATTATGAACCGATATGGACCAATTTTTGTGTGATTGGACTAATTTTGGTATGGTTGTTAGCGACCATATAAAGGGTGATTCTTTTGAGGTTAGGATTTTCATGCATTAGTATTTGACAGATCACGTGGGATTTCAGACATGGTGTCAAAGAGAAAGATGCTCAGTATGCTTTGACATTTCATCATGAATAGACTTACTAACGAGCAACGCTTGCAAATCATTGAATTTTATTACCAAAATCAGTGTTCGGTTCGAAATGTGTTTATCGACAAATTTTGTTCAGCGATGAGGCTCATTTCTGGTTGAATGGCTACGTAAATAAGCAAAATTGCCGCATTTGGAGTGAAGAGTAACCAGAAGCCGTTCAAGAACTGCCCATGCATCCCGAAAAATGCACTGTTTGGTGTGGTTTGTACGCTGGTGGAATCATTGGACCGTATTTTTTCAAAGATGCTGTTGGACGCAACGTTACGGTGAATGGCGATCGCTATCGTTCGATGCTAACAAACTTTTTGTTGCCAAAAATGGAAGAACTGAACTTGGTTGACATGTGGTTTCAACAAGATGGCGCTACATGCCACACAGCTCGCGATTCTATGGCCATTTTGAGGGAAAACTTCGGAGAACAATTCATCTCAAGAAATGGACCGGTAAGTTGGCCACCAAGATCATGCGATTTGACGCCTTTAGACTATTTTTTGTGGGGCTACGTCAAGTCTAAAGTCTACAGAAATAAGCCAGCAACTATTCCAGCTTTGGAAGACAACATTTCCGAAGAAATTCGGGCTATTCCGGCCGAAATGCTCGAAAAAGTTGCCCAAAATTGGACTTTCCGAATGGACCACCTAAGACGCAGCCGCGGTCAACATTTAAATGAAATTATCTTCAAAAAGTAAATGTCATGGACCAATCTAACGTTTCAAATAAAGAACCGATGAGATTTTGCAAATTTTATGCGTTTTTTTTTTTTTTTAAAGTTATCAAGCTCTTAACAAATCACCCTTTACTAACACCACGTTCATATTTGAACCGGATCGGATGAATTTTGCTCCTCCAAGAGGCTCCGGAGGTCAAATCTGGAGAATGTTTTATATGGGGGCTATATATAAATATGGACCGATACGGACCAATTCTGGCACGGTTGTTAAAGATCATATACTAACACCATGTTCCAAATTTCTGCCCGATCGGATGCAATTTGCTCCTCTTTGAGGATGAAATATGCTTCTGTTAGAGGCTCCACAAGCCAAATCTGAGGGTCCCTTCATATGGGGGCTATACGTAAAAGTGGACCGATATGGCCCATTTTCAATACCGTCCGACCTACATCGATAACAACTACTTGTGCCAAGTTTCAAGTCGATAGCTTGTTTCGTTCGGAAGTTAGCGTGATTTCAACAGACGGGCGGACGGACGGACGGACGGACATGCTTAGATCGACTCAGAATTTCACCACGACCCAGAATATATATACTTTATGGGGTCTTAGAGCACTATTTCGATGTGTTACAAACGGAATGACAAAGTTAATATACCCCCATCCTATGATGGAGGGTATAAAAATGGATAATAATCGAATCTTTCTGATGATTTAAATTAAACGGTTATAAATAACCATTGGTTAGACTAATATCTTCCCCGCGATCTTCCCCGCGATTAAACATTTTTGAATCTTCCAAAAGAGTAAGTTAACACTCTTTTTTGCAAACACTCATTTTGGATGTTTGAAAATGTTGGCAGGGAACCACACTACTTGATTAGAGAGACGGGAGTGGGGGTAATAATGCAAGCTGTTGTTTTCGTTTGGTTGTTAGAAACAAGGCGGGAAATTAAATAAAATAATTTATCAATGAGGGGGGAAAGCAAATAAAAACGAATTAACTTTTGGTTTTTACAAAATAAATTAAAAATCAATTTATTGGCGGGGGTATTCGTACCTTCGGGCATTTGATAGAGAGAGAGAGAGAGAGTAAGTGTGAATGTTTCGATAATTTTTGCATGGTTGTTAGAGACCATATACTTATATGCTTACACAATGTACCGAATTTCAGCCAGATCGGATGAAATATGCTACTCTTATGCGCTTTACAGACTATCAGTTATTCCGGACGACAGTGCTCGTGTCGAACATATCCCATATATTGTGCACATAATAAGATAAGTCCGAAGGCATAATCGATACTGCTGCATGTTTATGGGAACGATAACACATTTACCGATTATTTAGTCATCGCCGACAAGTCGAATCAATCCGGCACACTGCAAGATTCTTTACAAACACCGACATTCCGTCCGGAATAACTGATAGTCTGTAAAGCGCATTACAGGCTCCGCAAGCCAAATATGGGGGTCCGTTTATATGGGGGCTATACGTAAAAGTGGACCGATATGTGCCATTTGCAATACCATCCGACCTACATCAATAACAACTACTTGTGCCATGTTTGAAGCCGATAGCTCGTTTCGTTCGGAAGTTAGCGTGATTTCAACAGACGGACGGACATGCTTAGATCGACTCAGAATTTCACCACGACCCAGAATATATATAATTTATGGGGTCTTAGAGCAATATTTCGATGTGTTACAAACGGAATGACAAAGTCAATTCCATCCTATGGTGGAGGGTATAAAAAAAAACAAAAGTGAATTCAACGGATATTTTTATACCCTCCATCATAGGATGGGGGTATATTAACTTCGTCATTCCGTTTGTAACACATCGAAATATTGCTCTAAGACCCCATAAAGTATATATATTCTGGGTCGTGGTGAAATTCTGAGTCGATCTAAGCATGTCCGTCCGTCCGTCCGTCCGTCCGTCCGTCCGTCCGTCTGTTGAAATCACGCTAACTTCCGAACGAAACAAGCTATCGACTTGAAACTTGGCACAAGTAGTTGTTATCGATGTAGGTCGGATGGTATTGCAAATGGGCCATATCGGTCCACTTTTACGTATAGCCCCCATATAAAGGGACCCTCAGATTTGACTTGTGGAGCCTCTAACAGAAGCATATTTCATCCGATCCGGCTGAAATTTGGTATATAGTGTTGATATATGGTCTCTAACAACCATGCAAAAATTGGTCCACATTGGTCCATAATTATATATAGCCCCCATATAAACCGATCCCCAGATTTGGCTTGCGGAGCCTAAAAGAGAAGCAAATTTCATCCGATGCGGCTGAAATTTGCTACAAGGTGTTGGTATATGGTCTCTAACAACCATGCAAAACTTGGTTCACATCGGTTCATAATTATATAGCCCCTATATAAACCGATCCCCAGATTTGGATTGTGGAGCCTCTAAGAGAAGCATATTTCTTCCGATCCGGCTGAAATTTGGTACATGATATTGGTATATGGTCTCTAACAACCATGCAAAAATTGGTCCACATCGGTTCATAATTATATATAGCCCCCATATAAACCGATCCCCAGATTTGGGTTGCGAAGTCTCCAAGAGAAGCAAATTTCATCCAATTGGTCCATATCGGTCCATAATTATATATAGCCCCAATATAAAACATTCTCCAGATTTGACCTCCGCAGCCTCTTGGAGGAGCAAAATTCATCCGATCCGGTTCAAATTAGGAACGTGGTGTTAGTATATGGTCGCTAACAACCACACCAAAATTGGTCCAATCACACAAAACTTGGTCCATATCGGTTCATAATCATGGTTGCCACTAGAGCCAAAAATAAAAAAAATTTCAAAATTTTATTTCTATAGAAAATTTTGTCAAAATTTTATTTCTATAGAAAATTTTTTTCAAATTTTATTTCTAGAGAAAATTTTGTTAAAATTTTATTCGGTTCATAATAAAATTTTCATCATTGTCAAAATTTTATTTCTATAGAAAATTTTGTCAAAATTTTATTTCTATAGAAAATTTTGTTCAAATTTTATTCGGTTCATAATCATGGTTGCCACTCGAGCCAAAAATAATCTACCAAGATTTTAGTTCTATAGAAAATTTTGTCAAAAGTTTATTTCTATAGAAAATTTTGTTAAAATTTTATTTCTGTAGAAATTTTTGTCAAAATTTTCTTTCTATAGAAAATTTTGTCAAAATTTTTATTTCTTTTGAAAATTTTGTGAAAATTTTATTTCTATAGAAAATTTTGTCAAAATTTTATGTCTACTTTGTCAAACTGAATTATATACGTATTGGATCGAACTTTTTTGATTTAATATATACCACGTATGGACTTACATACAATTTAGAAGATGGTGTTAGGAGGTTTTAAGATACCTTGCCATCGGCAAGCGTTACCGCAACTTAAGTAATTCGATTGTGGATGGCAGTGCTTAGATGAAGTTTCTACGCAATCCATGATGGAGGGTACATAAGCTTCGGCCTGGCCGAACTTACGGCCGTATGTACTTGTTTTAACTTTACGAGCTTTGGTTGTCCGACAAAAAAATTGGTTTAAGAAACGAATGAAATCTTATTGGTTGTGATTGCCAATTGGACTACTTATGTGCCCAGTTTAGTTATCCAAACAATTTTGCGTACTGTTGTTCCAGACAACAATTGGTTGCTTCAACAAATTTGTTTTCTGTGTGTAGCATCACAGAAAACACCAAAATATTTCCAAAAGTTGATTGAAGCTCAACATTTTTCAATTAATTTTTTAATCGAACGAGAAACATTAAGTCAATGATTGAACATTTGTAAACAAAAAATTAATTTATATAATTGACCTTTTAATAAAACTTGTAGTACTAAGTCAGTTAAAAAAGCGATTGGATTTTTTTATTTAATAAAATTATAAATTGAAACAATTATTTTTTTAATTTTTTTTAAAGTTAGTAAGTTAAGAAAGTTATTGAAATTTAGTTTTTAATTAAATTTTAAATTGAATCAGTTAAAAAGTTAATTGAAATGTGCTAGTGAAAACAATTCATTTTTTAACCAAGAATTGTTTACGTCCAATTACAACTGTGATTGATACTATCTTTTTCGTTGTTGAAGAAATTTCAATTACAAAAATAGTTACATTAATTAATTTCGTGATTGACTCAGAGAAATTATTTTTCTGTGAGTGCATGTTTTGGAAACACAGTGTTATTTTGCGCGTGCAATAAGATCTTCCCCTACTCAAAAAAAGTGATCTCTATATGTCAGACAATTTAATTTTATTTTAGTTCATGGAATTATTATGTTATGAGAAAGTTTTCTTTTAACTTTAATAATTTCGTGCGTACGTTAAAAAAAGGGGGAACATATTACACAAAATAGTTCTGAATTTCTTAAAATTTGTATATATTATAAATAATACACCCACCATGAACTTGGTATTGATCTAAAGAAATTTTTACAATTTTGAACTCCTATTTTTATACCCTGCGCCACACTGTGGAACAGGGTATTATAAGTTAGTGCATATGTTTGTAACACCCAGAAGGAGACGAGATAGACACTTGGTGTTTTTGGCAATAATGCTCAGGGTGGGTCCCTGAGTCGATATAACTATGTCCGTCCATCCGTCCGTCGGTCTGTCTGTGAACACATTTTTGTGATCAAAGTGTAGGTCGCAATTTAAGTTCAATCGCCTTCAAATTTGGCACATGTTCCTAATTTGGGTCAGAATAGAACCCTATTGATTTTGGAAGAAAGCGGCTCAGATTTGGATATAGCTCCCATATATATCTTTCGCCCGATACGCACTAATATGGACCCAGCAGCCAGAGTTTTATACCGATTTGCTTGAAATTTTGTACAAACATAACACTTAGTCGTATAGCAAAATTTGATTGAAATCGGTTCAGATTTATATATATCTCCAGAAGCCAAATTTTTGGCCGAATTTGATTGAAATTTTGCACTAGGAGTACAATTAGTAATATAGTCATGTGTGCCAAATTTGATTGAAATCGGTTCAGATTTAGATATAGCTTCCATATATATTTTTCGCCCGGTATGGACTTATATGGCCCAAGAAGCCAGAGTTTTGGCCCAATTTGGTTGAAATTTTGCACTAGGAGTACAATTAGTAATATAGTCTTGTGTGCCAAATTTGATTGAAATCGGTTCAGATTTAGATATAGCTCCCATATATATGTTTTTCTGATTTCGACAAAAATGGTCAAAATAGCAACAGTTTCCTTGTTTAATCGCCACTGCTTAGTCGAAAGGTTGTAAAAATGACTCTAATTTTCCTAGACTTCTAATACATATATATCGAGCGATAAATCATAAATAAACTTTTGCGAAGTTTCCTTAAAATTGCTTCAGATTTAAATGTTTCCCATATTTTCTTACTAAAATTGTGTTCCACCCAAGTGCATTAGCCAACTTAAATTTTGAGTCTATAGATTTTGTAAAAGTCTATCAAATTCTGTCCAAATCGAGTGATATTTAAATGTATGTATTTGGGACAAAGCTTTATATATAGCACCCAACACATTTGACGGATGTGATATGGTATCGAACATTTAGATCTACAAAGTGGTGCAGTGTATAATATAGTCGGCCCCGCCCGACTTTAGACTTTCCTTACTTGTTTTCTTTACACTACGGAATTTTCTTTTACAAGCGAAAAAGTAAAAAATAATTATGTCTAATAAATTTTCTTGAATTTGTCAAAAAATATTTACTTATTTTTGTGAAATCGACGTGTACTCAGAAAAAAATATACTTTTTATAGCAAGAATGAACTACGTCGTAGGAAAATTGAATTAAATTAGACTCCACATTTTGAGATTTCCATAAATCGTTGTTAGAACCAGGAAAATTTAATTTAATGCCCTGAGGTACTTTTTAACTACAACTCACACAATTACGCCCTCTCAAAGATATAAAAATGAACTAAAAATAAAGAACAAAAATCATTGGCGCAAAATCATGACCATTTTCACAATACAATAGTTATTTTTACTATTTTTGGGAATCGTAAGAAAATTGTCTTTTACTTCAGTTCATATTGAACTTATGTGTATGGTCATTGATCTTTATACCCACGTCTGGAACTACCTGAGGTAAAAGGTCCCATAACCGGTTTTTGTAAGATTTTATCTTTTTGACACGAAAAAAGCTAAGGAAAACGATTTAAATATATGTATATGGGAACATAAACCTTTATATATAGCACCCAACACATTGCACTGTGGGCAGAAATCGCAAAACAACAGCAAAAGTCAAATGAAAAATTATTGGATGTTCCAATTGAAATTTCTTTAGATCATCTTAGAAACTTCAAATCGAGAGTTGATTTAAAACTTGACAACCCTGTTCAGGAGAAAAAAGCTGCCAATGTTTACCAAAATTAATGCAAGTTGCGTGTAATCAAGGGGAGCAAACATTGTAAAATTCGGGCTTAATGTTTTTTTTCAATAAAAATGAATGAAGAAAACTTTTAAATGTGAATTCTAAGAGGAGGGTTAGTAGTTCAAAATGTTGTAAACACTTTAAAAAATATGTTTGTTTTTGAACTTTTAATTTGTGGATTCAACAGTGCTGCCTATATGTGAAAATTTTAGTACATAGGTATATTTGCAAGGAATAGAACTAGAGTTGTTAACGATTGTTAATGAAAATCTTTGCTTATTATTGTTCATGAGAAAGTATACTTTTAAGCGCTGTAAAGTTTGCCTTGCAAAACTTGCCCGTACTAAAAGACTTATTAAAAAACTTTTCTAGAAATAGTGAAGATGAAAATAACGAATTATTCTCATTTTGGCTGAAAAACAAAAATGATAAAGATGCTATCATTCCTTTCTGGAAAAGTAAAATACCACATAAAACCGACCAAAAATTAAGCAAAATAATAATTTATTATTAATTTATAAGGTTCAATGACCAAAATTGGAATAATTACGCAAGACATATGTTATATTGGAGTTATATCTAAATCTGAGTTATATCTAAATCTGAACCGATTTCGATGATTTTTTGAATGTATAGTCAGTACTATAGAAGATTACATTCAGCCATATGTGAGAAGGATCGGTTAATAAATTAGAGTATCCGATAATTAAAACACAGTTCTTTTCAAAAAACGACAATCTACAATTTATTTGTTTAACTGATTGGTTTCACTTATTTGCTCTACGATGTGTACTGTATAAACTTTAGCTTACGACTGACTGAACAGCTCTCTCCGCAAGGGGTTTATGTACCGAGATATGAGGATTTCGAATGTTCTCGCTAATTGGCCTACAACCTTCTAGATTAATCTACTACTATCTGGTACGCACATATTTATCGGCTTATGTTCATTGTCTTGGCTATCTAGAACATTCTATCGGCTGTTATTGTACAGGTGATATGGCACACATACTTTTAGGCTTATGCTCATTGTCTTAGCTAGAAATCTAGTGCATTCTACTATCTGGTAGATGTCGAGCAGGCATAAATGATTATGGTCATATTACTACAATTATAACAATAACCCCCATTTTCATGAAGCTCCGTTAGTGGTTCGTTAGCTAACGAACTTTTAAACCGCACTATGAACATATCTGTCATTTTGCCTATATATTCCATACGTCAGTTAGAAACTTAACTGCTGAAAATTTTTCAGTTAAAGTTAACCGGAGAGAAGACATTTGCAATTTACTTTCTGTTAACTGGCAGTTAAAGCCTAACGGAGCTACATGAAAATGGCCGTAAGTAAAACAAAAGGCGTTACTTTTACAATGAATGATTGAAAACTAAGAACACAAAAGATGTTTAGGAAAGTACTAGAAAATAAAGAAATGACTCAAACACGTTATGATGTAATTTTATCGTTACAATTTGAAATTTAAATTAACGGAAACTAATTTAAATAAACTTAAATCTAGAAATATCTCATTCGAAACACAGGGAATTAGATATCTAACAAAGTGATTTTGATGGTTAATATTTTTTTATCTGTATTAATAAAATTAAGTTAGTAAAATGAAAACTGGTTTATACTATTTACATCAAGTTCTCTTTCTTAGAAAGGGAAATAAGCAAGTATAAAATAAACTCCATATATGAGTATATTGCCCCAAATTTTTAATTTCCACCCCAAATTTTTAATTTCCACCCTTAGTACATTGGACGGATTTAATATGCTATTGAAAATGTGGATCTAGAAAGTGGTGCAGAGTATAATATAGTCCTTGCTTGTTTTATATAGCAAAAATAAAAGTTTGAAAATTTCGTAGAAATTCAATAAACTTTAAAACCGTTTTCGGTACACGCTTTCCAAACGTTTTTTGTTCTTTGAGTCCTGTTCAGTTAAAATTTTCTGCAATTAACCTAAATTTTCTAACTAAAACTTCCTTTGTAGTGTGACCAAACACACTCTCCACTTCTTCCCCCTTATTCTTCACTTACACATGCATTCCCATTAGCATACAGTACTCTATTTTTGATCCACTTGCATTCTCGGTGCATTCATATTTTGTTTTTGTTGACGCAGGTCAGTCACACACTTGGTAGTGACTGAGTTGAATGCACTCAGTGGAGTTCCAATTAGATGTTGGTGGCATGTGACACTTTTCATTGGTTTAGAGTTTCCAGTTGGGATTGCATACATTGTTTTGTAAATAGACCAACTGCATGAACTCAGAATTGAGTCAAATGACCACCAATAGGAATTAAGAAAGGCCTGCATCTCAAAGAAAGTAAAAGTATTGGTAAAATGTAGATCAATTTTTCATAGAAATATATGCATGTATAAGTGAGCTCCATAGTTCTATACTCCATTTATTGAAATAGTATTAGTACATTTTTCACTCAATAGTCAATAATTCTAAGTTCCAAATTTTGTATAAATTCATTGCATTTTCGAAAATAAAATCAGAAAGATATTACACAGAGCCTAAACAACTGGCTTTTATTTTTCTCTTCGTTGAAGTGGCACTGTAGAGTGCCTGCAACAAAAATTAGCTGGTCTAGTGGCGCTCTTAAGCGCCGGTCAAAATTCGGGCAGGTAGGAATTTAGGAATCTCTGCATAAATCCTTTTTTGTATTTTTGTGTGAACACTTGCCTACCTCACGGCAAGCATCCTACCACACGGCAAACATTACACCTTCCTCGTTGGTTGACTCATTTTGAGTGTACTTTGGATCATAATAAAATGTGCCAAAATATGTAATTTTTGTCTGCTTTTACTGATTCATTTTTGATAAACTCGAATCTAGTATCCACCTTTATGGCGCCTCAGTTGCGGGTTCAACTTCCCGCAAAGATATTGCCTTTGCCCATCTAAGTACAATTCCTAGATAGTTTCTCCTTATCTTATTCAGGCATTATATCTACAAATTAAATACGTATAATTTTAATTATCTCGCCAATTGTTTTCGTTCGAAATTTTTATAGCGCTAAAGAAATTTTAATAACCTTTTACTCCAATTTTTCCTTCAAAATATGAAGTTTTCTTAAACAATAGAATGCATTAATTTTATGCATTAATTTAAAAAAAGCTTTATTCAATAAAAATTATTAACTTATATATATATCATATGTATCATTAAGTAAAATATTTTAGTAAAAATGTTCTAAAATAAACCTACCTTTTCTTTCATGGTGGGTTCATTTTTTTAGAAACGGCAAGAAAAACTTTTACAATAGTTTCTCATTTTTATTAAGTCACTTATTTTAATATGTTTTAGTGAAAAAATTCGAAAACAAACATAGAATAGAATCATTGGTGGGTGTGTGAAGTTTTTGTTTGCTGCCAAAAACGATGAAATTCAATACATGCGTATTTAATACATTTTGTTGACTCCCAGTATTCAAACGTGATATCCAACATCTGTTCCAAAAACAGTTTGTTACCAAATAAAATTTTATAAAATAAAAACAGTATATATTTGTGTTTAACAAATAATAGCAAAATCAAAACAAATATTAATAGCAGACATAAGCTACTTTCTGAACATTTCTATTGACTAAGCTACAAAATTTTTCATATAAATACCAAGTAGAACTGCCCGATAACCATCGCAATCCAACTCGATACATCTGCACAACTTCTTGGAATTCATCAAATCGCAAATATGAAACTTTTCGGAGCAACTTTGGCCGCCGTATTGGGTTTGTCACAAGCCGCCACCATTACTCTGAGTAAGTTCCTACCAAATTTTGACAAGGTTTGCTTTTCTTAAGTTAGCACGAGATCAAACCCGCGAATTTCTGTTTGTGTTCTTTTTCAGCTCAAGGAACCACCTATCCAACTGGCACTGTGACCGTTCAACAATACCCACAACAAGTCACGTACCCACAACAAGTCACGTACCCACAACAAGTCACGTACCCACAACAAGTCACGTACCCACAACAAGTCGTGGTTTCTCATAAAGAACCAGGTGGTATCTTTAGTGCTGCTGGAAACGTGATTGGTGGTGCTTTCCACGCTGCTGGTAAGGTAGCTGATTCGTTCTTTGGTTAAATTAAAATGCACTGAAACTGTAACCTTGCAATAAATAGTTTTCAAACTATAAGGACTAGACTGTATGATTTTCCATTTTTTATGTTTCATGATGTGACCTTCCGTACTCTGGTTTTGAAAATGAAATTTCTTTCTCTTCAGTTTCATAGTTTCAGTCGAAATTCTTAAAGTCCAACAATTTTTTTAATTCTTCAAAAAAAAAAATTTAAAAAAAACTGTTTGACACACAAGAAAAATTTCGAGAGAGACTCCGACTGAATGTATTTATTGTGAAAAACTACATTGCTTTAATTTGTTTGATTTATTGAGCATCTATAGATGCCGCAGAGGTCCAGAGATATTTTACCTCATTACAAAGCTGTGTTAATTTTGGTATATACACCCAGAGAAATGAATGGTTGTAATTCGAATACGATAACAAATTATAGTGGAGAAGGACAATGTTTCGTTGTGTGCAGTAAATGATAGTTATTTCTCTTGTTTAATGGTTTCTATAACGAATACAATAGTAGTGTAACCTAAAGTTGGTCGACTAATACAAAAACTTACGTTCCACAATCGTGAACGGACGGTCACAAAATGAAACGGAAACATTCACAAAAAATCAAAATGGAATATTCTCGATTTCGTCCTCGGGCATTCTTGATTTCATAAACGGTATTCGTTTTCCTTTGGCCATGAATAGTCTTAAGATAATCGTTAGACGTTGTTAGAGCATTTTCGCCGGTGGTGCAGTGTGCTAAGGCGACTGTTAATGTGTATGGTGCAGACAACACGTGTTCGAATCATGGTAGCGGAAATATTTTTTTTGATTTTGTTTATAAATTCGTAACCATTACGTTTGTCACCACATATGTGTTCATTCAATTTCATGAACGGATCATTGTGAAATGAACACGTCGTTTATGAATTTTTCCATGAGGGTGCACCTGACCAAATGTTAGTCCTTGTTTATACATTCAAGTAAGCAGCCATCTCAATTTATTTCGTCCTGTTGTGAAAACTGATTTGTTTTGCCAATGTGTCACCAACACCAACTGAAAGTCTGTTTGGTTGTGTTAACAGATTTGATAGTTATAACTGATGATACTCCAATTTTATTAAATATTCTGCCACCATAGATTGCTGTGAGTTTTACGTAATTTTTTAAATCCGTTAGCTGCATTTTTAGGTGGAAGTTAGCTAGTATTAATACTACTCACTCTTTTCCATTTCTCCGAATTTTAGTACAATTTGTAGAGATGTCGTAACAGTTGTGATGACTCCCGGGGTCGTGATCCCAACAAAAAAAAGTTTTTCTTTATTGTAACTACACAGAAAATTCTTTTACACTGAAAAAATATGGTCGTGAGGCCAAAAATTCCATGTCCTTAAAACAAGAATGCAAATTTTACTTAGCTTAGAAGACGAATTTTTCTAATATAAAGTTTTTTTCTTTGTCCAAAAGTCGATAAACTTTTCAATAAACTCGTATTGTCCTTATAATTAAGTGACTTGACTTAAAAATATACATTAAAGAAAAGAAAAAAGTATTCTTATTTGTATTCCCCGCTTCTTTGGCTCGGAATCAATACCAAAGTTGTTACAGTCAAGACAAAATCTTTGGGCATGCTTTTTTTAGTGTAATTAATTTTTTTATAAAACGTTTCTTCATATGTTTAATGGGTTTTTGTTTCAAATAGAAAAACAGAAAAATTGCGAAATTTTAAAATTATTTAAGGTTATATATATATATATATATATATATATATATATATATATATATATATATATATATATATATATATATATATATATATATATATATATATATATATATATATATATATATATATATATATATATATATATATATATATATATATATATATATATATATATATATATATATATATATATACCCATGCGTTAATCTTGCTGAAAATGCCCATGCGTTAATCTTGCTGAAAATGATCGTGCGATTGTGAATGATCGAGAGAACTGTCTACCAAAGCCAGATTTTGAAGTCCGAACAGTTTTTCACGAGAAACATTAAGTCAATGATTGAACATTTTTAATCAAAAAATTAATTTATATAATTGACCTTTTAATAAAACTTGTAGTACTAAGTCAGTTAAAAAAGCGATTGGATTTTTGTTTTTTTTTTTGATTTAATAAAAAAAAATTAATTGAAACAATTAATTTTTTTAATCAAACAAAGGTTAGTAAGTTAAGAAAGTTATTGACATTTAGTTTTTAATTAAATTTTAAATTGAATCAGTTAAAAAATTAATCGAAATGTGCTAGTGAAAACAATTCATTTTTTAACCAAGAATTTTTTACGTCCAATTACAACTGTGATTGATACTATCGTTTTCGTTGTTGATGAAATTTCAATTACAAACATAGTTACATTAATTAATTTGATGATTGACTCAGAGAATTTATTTTTCTGTGAGTGCATGTTTTGACACCACAAGTTTTTGGAAACACAGTGTAATTTTGGGCGTACAATTAGATCTTCCCCTACTCAAAAAAAGTGTTTTGACACCACAAGTTTTTGGAAACACAGTGTAATTTTGGGCGTACAATTAGATCTTCCCCTACTCAAAAAAAGTGATCTCTATATATCAGCCAATTTAATTTTATTTTAGTTCATGGAATTATTATGTTATGAGAAAGTTTTTTTTAACTTTAATAATTTCGTGCGTACGTTAAAAAAGGGGGAACATATTACACAAAATAGTTCAGAATTTCTTAAAATTTTTATATATTATAAATAATACACCCACCATGAACTCGGTATTGATCTAAAGGCATTTTTACAATTTTGAACTCCTATTTTTTCTTTACACTACGGAATTTTCTTTTACAAGCGAAAAATTAAAAAATAATTATGTCTAATAAATTTTCTTGAATTTGTCGAAAAATATTTACTTATTTTTGTGAAATCGACGTGACATCTGCGTTTGTACACAGAAAAAAATATACTTTTTATAGCAAAAATGAACTACGTAGGAAAATTGAATTAAATTAGACTCCACATTTTGAGATTTCCATAAATCGTTGTTAAAACCAGGAAAATTTAATTTAATTTAATGTCCTGAGGTACTTTTTAACTACAACTCACACAATTACACCCTCTCAAAGATGTAAAAATGAACTAAAAATAAAGAGAAAAATTATTGGCGCAAAATCATGACCATTTTAACAATACAATAGTTATTTTTGCTATTTTTGGGAATCGTAAGAAAATTGTTTTTACTTCAGTTCATATTGAATTTATGTGTATGGTCATTGAACTTTATACCCACGCTTAGTTCATAAAATGTTTGAGACATACTTAAACAAAGAAAAACTTCATAGTGCTGTGGAAAATTAAAAAAAAAAAAAAACAAATAAAATTTAACTACAAACAAATATTTTTTTTGCAATAAAAATAAGTTAAATTTAGCATTAGTTTAACTACGGAAATTAGGTCGAAAACCTTAGTTGTTAGTATCTTTATATTTTCATAATACATTATGATTTTAAATAAACTATTAATAATTTAACTACGGAATTAAGCCGATAGCCTTTGTAGCTAGTGTTTTAATGTTTATTACGTTTTTAGAATTTTAATAAATAATAAATAAATACGGAATGTTTTTTCTCTAAAAAAAGCCTAATTTTCCTAAATTTTAATTCCTGGCGGGGCCATTGTTTCTTGAGTGCGTAATTGTTTCCATATGGTTCATATCCTAATATAGCCCCCAGATAGATATAAAAGCCGTAAGTTTCATCCGAAGGGTATAGAAGCCTCAGTTTTTATCCGATTTGCCTGAAATTTGAAATATAAAGAGATTTTAGATTTGCTAACTACGCGCAAAGAAAAAAAACGTTTGGAAAACGTGTACAGAAAACGTTTTTCTTTTGTTAGAGTTTTTTGAATTGCTTCGAAAATTTTAAACTTTTATCACCAAAAAAATTCGTTTGTTACAAAATTTTTATTTTTTCAATAAAAAAAGTTATTTTTGACACAAAAACACAGTCCATTTCGTTTATACCAAACAATGTTCTTGTCTGACTTTAGGTCTTTAATAAGACACATTTTACAGTTCAAAATTTAATATACTACAATTAAATATTGAACATTTTTTCGGAATCTTCCGAACATATCTGGAATATATGTAAAAAAAAAAAAAAACAAAAAAAAAACTTTGGTCGAAGCAGGGATCGAACCCACTGCCCTTGCCATGCAAGTCGGACGTAGCAACCACTGCTCCACGGTGCCAAACTAAATGGTTGTTTCTGTTAAATAAACTTTGTTTATTCGGTTGGTGGGCGCCGCAAGCTATGCTATATAAATGTAACTTATATGGATATTTATCTATTGATGACCATAATAGGTACATAGCTCAGTGGTTAGTGTGTTGGCTTACAAAGTGTATGGTCCGCGGTTCGATTTTCCGTCCAGGCGAAAGGTAAAAAAAATTTAAAAATTTATAAAATCGTATAATTTCTTCTACATTGTTGATATTACAGGAAAACGTGTTAAGAACTAAAAAACCTCGTGAGTTAGTTTATATGAAATTGTTTTTACATCCTGGAAAAGAATAAACGTTTACCACAAAAAGTATATACTTTTCTTCCAAATACACTTCCTTACATCGAAAAGCAAATGAGGAACGAACTTTGTTTGTCTAAAATTTCGTTTGGGAGGAAGGAATTATTTTTTTGCGACGGACGTTGTTTTGATATGGTCCCTTAATTTGATATGGCCCCCATATAGCCCGATCTCCTTATTTGATTTCTGGAGGTCATGGAAGTCACAATTTTCATCAAATTCGCCTGAAATTTATAATGATCTCTATTGACTTCGGGAACCTTACCATTTCACGGACGGACATTGTTAAATTGTCGTTGAAATGTGCCCTCAATAGGGTCGAAATTACTGTGTATTATGATAACTTATACTTAAAATTAAAACATCCTAGCCAAAAGTTGTATTTGGTCCATCGTCTGTACACCCAGAGAAGGAATATGATCACCTCAAACATATTTTAAGAGCAAAATGTTATTTTTGGGTGGTGACCATGTAACATGGTTTTCGCAACCATGTTATTTTCTCGGAAAGCATGTATCTGATTTCGGCAAGCAGGTTATATTTGACGAGAAAATAGCATTTTAGTGATAAACATGTTACATGGTTACCATACAAAAATAACATTTTGCTCTTGAAACATGTTTGAGGTGATCATATTCCTTCTCCACGTGTAAGAAAGGGAGGATCGTACATTTTATGAAACAGTTTCATACTTTTTATGATAAAGTTTCTTGTTTCGAGAAAAAAAAAAATTGTCTAAAGTGTAATTGGTTGTAGTAACATATTTGAAAATGCCACCACTACACAGAAACAATTTTCACCAAAATATTTCCAATTAAAATTTCAAAAATATAAATTAAAAATGCAATTAATAATTGATTCAAAAAATTCTGTGATTGAAGACATTGAACCTAACCTAACCTACTAATAACACCCTATCACCAAAATGTGAAGTAGCATAGACATGCATTAAAAATTGCATGCATTATAAAATTTAACCCTTTCACTACCGAAATAAACCTAATGTTAAAAACTTTTATTTTTCTTCCGTTTTTACCTGTACTAACAGCATGTAGAACAAAAATTTTCATTTTGAAAACCTACCTCAATCACTTCAAGAGCTATATGAGCTTGTTCTGAAAACTTGAACATTGAATTGTGACCAAATGGCCTTACGAAAATAAGCGCTATTTGGCCTATATTAATATCTTTCAAAGTGTGAGAAAAAATACAAAAAAGAACCCGGAAAAGTATCAGCTATAATTTTTGTATACATGTCCATTTACTAGAAACATACAGTAGAAAAATTGTTTCAAATTTTTGTATTTTTCGTTTATTGTTAAAGAAGTTTATAAAAATGTATTTCAGGCCTCAACAATATGGACACTATTTATAGCTTATTTAGATTAAAGCCTCTACTTTAAAATAACATTGAGAAATAAATCGAAACTAAGTGGGAAAATTGAATTTGGTGTCTTTTTCGAATGTCCTTCTAAGTGGACATCGGTAGTGAAAGGGTTAATAAAGGAATACACTCAAGCACATGTGCATAACATTGAATCTACCAATGCATTGTTACACCCTCAAAAAAATCGCTTCTTTAACATATGTTCCAAACATATTTTGCAGGAAGCATATATATTATTGGATACTGCCGAAACATTAATATGTTTGTTTTATGTGAACATATTATATGTTTGGAAGCATTTTGAGCCCAAAAATATTATATGCTTGGAAGAATTTTTTCCAAAGACGATTGTGCTCATTGCCTAACATACTCGTAATTTTCACTTCCACGAAATATTTTAGTTCTTGGCACCTTTTTCTGTAATACAAATAATGTTGAAGAAATTATTCACTTTTATACATTTTTTAAATTTTACCTTTTGCCTGCACGGAGAATAGAACCGAGGACCATACAATTTGTAAGCCAACACACTATCCACTGGGCTATGTAGCTGTTATAGTCACCAGTAGATAATTATTGTTATAAGTTACATTTATATAGCATAGTTTGCAGCGCCCACGAGCCCATGCAAACATAACATTATTTAACAGAAACATACATTTGTTTGCCACGTGGAGCAGTGGTTAGCATGTCTGCCTTGCTTGCAAAGGGTCGTGGGTTCAATCCCTGCTCCGACCGAACATTTTTTTTTTAATTTACACATTTATATCTATACTATATTAAATTTTTGTAATGAAACTTCGAAATGTGGGTTATTAAAGATTTATAGTCAGTAACAGTGCTTGATATAAACGAAATTGACTGATTTTTGGATAAAATATTATTTTTTTATTGCAAAAATAACAACTTTGTAACAAAAAACTGTTTTTGGTACAAAACTTTAAAATTTGGAAGGAATTAAAAAACTCTAACAAAAGAAGAACGTGGAGTCGAGTATAAACATACATAAATAATTTTATAATATAAACATAAACTTATTTAGGCGTGAACAGTTTTTTACTAGTATTTAACACCATCGCTCTAGAATTCCTTTTATTTTTCTTTAATAATTCATTTTAAAGAAAATTGTTTTAGCTGCAAAACTCAAACTTAATGCCCGTCAACTCCTCGTGGACTACTTATTAATAAAGAGGAACTAAACTTTGTTTTTATACATTTTACTGAGTCATTTTTCACTATTTCCTCCTTATTTCATTTTACTGTCCCAACTCTAAAAAGAGTATAGTGCCCTTTCGTTATTTTTATGAAGACCCCTGATTTCTTTTAACGAACCAAGAAAAAAATTGTGCCCATAATGCCAAAATGATAAACAAAACACATGTCCACACATACATAAAATGCTGCTCTCAAGGCGCAAAAATATGCTGTTTGTTTTTCAAAAGTCTATTCTCTTTGTTCCGAATGTCTATTCTCTTTATTCAAATTAAATAATATTTATGGCCTTATCATAAAACAGTTTTCCGAAACAACATACAAGCAGTTTAACAGAAATTGTTCTCTTTTGATTCTTTCGCTATGTTATGTGATTATGTTGATTTCGTCAACTCTCCCGGTTTCCATCTCTATTTCTTTCTCTATACTCTCTCTGTCGCTTTGAATAAAATATCACAACATATGTATTTTTAGTCGAAATTTGTAAATTTATATATGTTTGCATTCACACATATGATTTTTATGAAACATTCATGCCCCAAACATAATATATTCTAACATATTAACATAGATGTCCCAAACATTTAGTGTTAGTTTAGGAACATTACATGTTTGCACTTAAATATATTGTGTTTTAAAATTGTGCCCGAAACACATTTTGTTTATATCGGAACATATGAAAAACATATTTTTCTAACAGTGTAGAGTCAAACTGAAGTTTTACATTTCAATGAAACTTCTTTGTTATTTCACAGAAAATGTTTCGTACTTTTTATGAAAAAAATTTAACGCAGAAGTTTTCAAATGAATATTGTGAAGTGCAGAAATACACAAAGCGGTATTCGAGCAATGATAACTACAAGAATGTGGTTACTTATAATACGAATGGCTTGCGGTTCGATTCTCCATCCGGACAAAATGAGTTATATAAAAATTTCCAATATATGTATGTTCCTTATTTATTTGTATTACAAAATAGAAAGTGGTAAGTGAATTGTATACACCATATATCCTTGCTCTATGACTTCCTCTTAAAAATGAGTTTCTCCAAAATTAACCATTTGGGCCAAAATGGCCTAATTTTGATGGGGGCAGCTTATGTTCGCACTGTGATTGAATTATTGAGGAAGGTACGCTCATACAATGGAAAATAAGAAAAACATTTATCCAAATGTGATGTCTGCATGTATAATAAATATTTAATTTGAATACTGCCAATACGGAAGAGAGATTTTGCTAATGCACATCATCCGTGCTGTTATTAAATGTAAATATTATTTGCAAATATGCTTACATATTTTTCCGAATCACATAATAATTACGACAACATATTGTTCGATGGACAAAGATGGGTAATTTCATCAATAGACAAAATGGATGAATTGTTTCAGCAGAGCCAACAAATGGAAATGGGTTGATGTATCATCATTAACAAGCACTCTATAAAATTCGCTGATATTGTCGTGATCAAAAGTAGACTAACTCGACTAATATGATCTAAATGGGTACACCCTAAAAAAATCGCTTCTGTAACATATACTCCCAAACACATTTTGCTTCAAGCATATAAATATTTGGGTATTGCCCAAACATTTATATATTTGATTTCTTCCAATATATAATATGTTTGAAAGCATATTGGTCTAAACAATATAATATGTATGGGTAGTCTAAGTTCCAAACATTATGTAGTTTTCCATCCAAATTCAATAATGTTTTCTTCCAAAAAAATTTTCTCCCAAAGAAGATTGTGCTTAAAAATTTTTTTCTGCCTACTTGTATATTCCCTCACATTTTTCTCACTTCCACGAGTTTTACTAGTTCTTAGCACCTTTTTCTCTAATACAAACATTGTAGAAGAAATTATTCAATTTTATATTTTGTTTAAATTTTTATCTTTTGCCGGACGGGGATTCGAACAGCGGACCACACAGTTGGTAAGCCAGCACACTATCCACTGGGCTACGTAGCTGTTATGGTCATCAAGAGACAATTATTCGTTATAAGTTATATTTATATAGCATAGCTTGCGGCGCCCACGAGCCGATGCAAACATAACATTGTTAAACATACATTTGTTGGCGACGTGGAGCAGTGGTTGGTACGTCCGCCTTGCATGCCAAGGGTCCTGGGTCCGATCCCTGCTTCGACCGACACCATTTTTATTTTATTTTTTTTTACATATATTCCAGATACGTTCGGAATCTCCCGAAAAGATGTTCAACAATACATACTAATATATTAAATTTTTACTACTGTAAAGTGTGTCTTATAAAAGACTTAAAGTCAGAAAAGAACAGTGCTTGATATAAACGAAATGGACTGAGTTCATATCATATATTATTTATTTATTGCAAAAATAAAAATTTTGTAACAAAAAATGGTTTTTGTATACAAGTTTGAAATTTTCGAAGAAATTCAAAAACTCTTACAAAAGAAGAACGTGAAGTCGAGTATACACTGTTAGAAAAATATGTTTTTCATATGTTCCGATATAAACAAAATGTGTGTTCGGGCACAATTTTTAAACACAATATATTTAAGTGCAAACATGTAATGTTCCTAAACACAAAATGTTTGGGACACATATGTTAATATATTCGAATATATTATGTTTGGGGCATGAATGTTTCATAAAAATAATATGCGTGAATGTAAACATATATAAATTTACAAATTTCGAGTAAACATATATATGTTGTGATACTTTATTCAGAGAGCGACAGAGAGAGAGAGTTAGTATAGAGAAAGAAATAGAGATGGAAACCGGGAGGGTTGAATAAAAAGATATCAACATAACACAGCGAGAGAATGAAATGAGAGCAATTTCTGTGAAACCGCTTGTATGTTGTTTCGGAAAACTGTTTTATAATATGGCCAAAAATTTGGTATGCTTAAGTCTAAATATTATTTAATTTGAATAGTAGATTGAGTATTCGGAATAAAGAGAATAGACATTCGGAACCAAGAAAATAGACATTTGAAAAAAAACAGCGTATTTGTATTACAGAAAAAGATGCGAAGAACTCAAAAATTTCGTGGAAGTTAAAAATATGTGAGGGAATGAACACAATCTTCTTTGGGGAATTCTTCCAAGCATATACTATTTTTGGACTCAAAATGCTTCCAAACATATAATATGCTCACATAAAACAAACATATTAATGTTTCGGCGGTATCCAGTAATATATGTGCATCCTGCAAAATATGTTTGGAACATATGTTAGAGAAGCGATTTTTTTTGAGGGTGTATATATAAATATTTTTCCATCGAATCATAAGGTTAACGATAACCATTCAAAAGCACATTATATTTAAATTCTAAACAGTAGGTTAGGTTAGGTTAAAGTGGCAGCCCGATTAAGATTCAGGCTCACTTAGACTATTCAGTCCATTGTGATACCACACTAACTAAAAGTACCTATTACATATGGGCACTTCTAGTTTTAACCGTTGAACCTTCTCGATTATTTTGTTCTGTTGAACCAACCAGATTGTTCCAAAAACATTAGCAGACTGCTTAAGTTAACGTTTTCCAGGTCCGCCAGTATTCTGCAGCTATATGCCCCTAAAATTTGCTTACGCCTTACACAAAATGCAGGACACACACACAAGAGGTGTTTTATTGATTCCTTTTCCTCCGCATCATGACAGCTCATACAATAGTCATTACACTTCGCACCAATAGTTTTTGCAAAATCGCCTATCAGGCACCGACCCGTTATAGCAGATATCAGGAGTGATATCTGGCGTCTCGAGAACACTAGCATATCTAGTGTGCGGTTTAAGTTTAAATGGGGCCATATTTGCTTGGTGTCGTTGCAACCCTTGCAATTTTCCCATCGAATATTGGCCATCATAACAGCCTTCTCACGCAGTAAGAGCTTGCAGGTGGCCAGAGGCATACCAACAGATTCTAGTTCCCCTGGAATATGTAAGGTAGTTCCTAGCTTTGCTAACTCATCTGCTTCGCAGTTCCCCGGTATGTTCCTATGGCCAGGCACCCATATTAGGTGAATATTGTTCTGCTCAGCCATCTCATTGGGAGATTTGCGGCAGTCGATGGCCGTTTTCGAGATGAGGAACACAGAGTCCAAGGATTTTATTGCAGGTTGACTGTCTGAGTATATATTAATGCCAATATTGCTTGGAGCATTACTTCTCAGCTAATTCATCACTTCTCTTATTGCTAATATTTCAGCCTGAAAAACACTACAGTGATCTGGTAATCTTTTCGCTATTCGAAGTTCCAGATCTTTAGAATATACTCCGAAACACACTTGGCCATTCAATTTGGAGCCATCAGTGTAGAAATCTATATATCCTTTATTCCCCGGGGTCCGTGTACACCACTGTTGGGAATTAGAGTCTCAAACTTTTTGTCGAAAAGTGGACTCGCCAAAGTGTAATCCACTACGTTAGGTACATCTGGCATTATTTTGAGGACCGAACTGTGACCGTAACTTTTTTCCGACCACAGCGATAGCTCACGCAACCACACAGCCGTTGTTGCAGCTGACTGTTTGGCCAAAATGTCTAAAGGCAATAGATGCAGTATGACATTAAGGGAGTTTGTTCCTGTCTGAATGCACCTGAGATACACAAGCACGCCATATGCTGAACTTTGTCTAAACTTGTCGGTTGGTAAAGTGCCGGCCACCAGACTACAACACCATATAGAATTATAGGTCTAACCACTGCCGTGTATAGCCAATGTAAAATTTTTGGTTTTAGCTCCCACTTTTTCCCTATTGCCTTTTTGCAAGAGTATAAAGCTAGCGTTGCTTTCCTCGCCCTTTCTTCAATATTAAGTTTAAAGTTCAGCTTCCTGTCCAAAATAACGCCAAGGTATTTTGCACACTCCCTAAAGGGAATTACAATACCCCCTAAGGAAATGGGTCTAACCGTGGGAGTTTTGCGATCTTTGCAGTACATGACTAGTTCTGTCTTTGCAGGATTTACCCCAAGACCATTATCTTTCGCACATTTCTCAGTCAGCCGGAGGGCTCTCTGTATAATATCTCTAACTGTTGATGGGAATTTTCCCCTGACTGCTAGCGCCACATCATCTGCGTATGCCACCACTTGTATCCTTTCTTTTTCTAGGGAAACCAGAAGGTCGTTTATAGCAACATTCCAAAGAAGAGGTGATGGAACTCCTCCTTGAGGAACGCCCCTTCGATGTCTAGAAACGCCACGATTGTGTATTCTTTGACAGATAGTGAGCTTTCAATAAAGCTGGCTAGTTCATGTAATGCGGTCTCAGTAGACCTGCCCTTCGAGTATGCATGTTGTCGTTTCGAGAGCAAACTTGGATCGACGCTAGTTCTAAGATAAATATCTATCATCCTCTCCAGAGTCTTAAGTAGGAATGATGATGAGCTGATTGGTCGGAAATCCTTCGCATTCGAGTGAGAGGCTTTTCCCGCTTTAGGTATGAAAACGACTTTTGATTCCCTCCACTTTCGTGGAATATATGCTAAGTTGATACATCCTATATATCGCCGACAACCAGGGAATAATTCTGTCAGCCACCGCTTGTAACTCCGCCGGAGTTATTCCATCAGGTCCGGGGGATTTGAATGATCCAAAGCTATTTAACGCCCATTTTATTCTAGATTCTGATGCAATTTCCTCGATAGGAAACGACCGCTGAGCCATTGTGGCACCGCCAATGCATGGTTCAACCGTCTAATTTCCGGGAAAATGTGTGTCCAATAGTACCTCCAGCGTCTCCTCACTGGACGTTGTCCAATTGCCCTCCGATGTTTTAATGAAACCTGGAGCGGAGCTCGTGGATGCTAGCACTTTCCGTAGTCTGGAAGCCTCGGACGTATTCTCAATGCTGCTGCAGTAATCATTCCAAGAGTCATGCTGAGCCTTTCTCAGTTCTCGCTTGTATCCTCTCAGATTCTTCTTGTAAGCGTCCCAATCCACAGGAGCTCTGGTGGACTTTGCTTTGTTAAAGAGCTTCCTGCACGATTTCTTCATATTACCTAACTCCGTAGACCACGGTGGTCGATTTTCCCCCCTTGGCTTCCCTTTAGGGAATGCAGCTTTCAGTGAAATGTTGAAGGCCTCAGTAATCCTCTCCACAGCGTGTTCGATAACTTGCGCAGTGCTCATATTTGTCTCTGGTATTTCCGGTATCATCATATTGAACGATTCCCTATACCTATTCCAGTCCGCTTTCCTAACATTTGGCGGAAATATGGTCTTGGTGGTATGAACATCAAATTTGAAACTGATGTAGCGATGATCTGAGAAGCTGTGTTCACTTAAAACATGCCACTCAGATATCATTTCATTCAGTTCTTGTGAGGCCAAGGTGATGTCCAAACCTCTTGCCTGTTTTTAGTGACAAAGGTTGGGGCATCTCCCTTGTTGCAAACTACCAGATTAGTACGCAAAATAAACTCTATTAGCGACTCTCCCCTTGCATTAGTATCACTACTTCCCCATATAATATGATGCGCATTCGCATCGCCTCCCATAATGAGTTTCGTCTTTGTTTTCAGTGACTCCTCAACTAAGGTCTTAGCGGCACATGGAGGCATCTCCTTGTCATGTCCCATATAGACCGAAGATACCCAATATTTGCATTTGGCCATTTCTAAACTGGCAACGACAGTGTCTGCATTGCACATTGAAGGAAGCAGAAACAAGTTAAGCCCGTTTTTAGCAATTATACAGGCTCGAATTACATCATTACCAGTATACTGCAATAGTTTGAACCCCGGAGTACTTAATTCATATATTTTGTTTCTATAAACATATGGTTCTTGAATAAGAACTATGTCTATGTCCCCTTTCATCAGGAGAACTTTTAAGGCAGCACATGCAGCCTTACAATGATGAAGATTTATCTGGAGGATCCGTAGAACCATCGAGATTTTCAACAACCGTCACATCAGCCGCTTCAATCGAGTCATCAAGAATGTCCTCTTCAGAGATCTCGGTGACTCTCGCAATAACCATAGGTTCAACTTTGGTGAGTTCTGAGGCAGTAGAAGCCTCCTCACGCATACGGTATCTATCCATGTCTTCAACTTTGGTATCTCCCTCGACTTCGCAAGAGGATCCGCTTACTTCTGACTCAGATAGAGGCTTGTCCATTTCTGAATCCTTTAGCTGATCGTTTTTATACACCTTCATTTGGATATAATGAAAGCCATAACATACACGGCCCTGAGACTTTGCTAGATGTGGCAAAGACTGAGTGTTCAATATAAACACTGCATGCCGTCTTGGTCCATCCACTTCATCCAAACGGCCAACCTTCCAATCAGCTGTTGGAAGATCTGGATTGCATTGTTTCAGTCTATTTCAAATAGATTCAGGGTCAGGAGGGTTTGCAGGTATCCACGCATGTGCTCTAGGTCTAGCCGGTATGTCTTTTTTCTCGACTAACTCTAGAGCAGCTCCTTCCCAAACTTCACCAATTAGTATCAGAGCAGCTTTAAAACATTCTATAGACCTCTGGTCCTCAAATGCGACTAGCTTAAATCGTCCTTGATACCAACCAGCCTCTTGGTGTCGAGGATCTGGGCCGGGAAACTTTTCCAGCACCTGTGAGTAGACGCCAGACAAAGCATTCTCAATTCCCCCCATTTTTGCTTTGGAACCATACCGTCCAATGCACCTTTATTTATGATAGCCATCACAAGGCTGTCTTTAGCAACTGAGGCAAACGATCGTTGATCCCTTTTGGAGGATGGCAGCTCATCCGGTGATCGTTCCCTTTTTCCAGCCTCAAGAATTCCTTGAGCCCATTTTAAGGAATCGCTTTGTTTAGCTGACAGCGTGCTTGGGTCGACTGATCCTAATTTCTTTAGGATAAACAAAGCATTTCTGCGTTCCTTGAATCTCTTTCGTGAGGGATTACCTTCTTTTGATGCCGCTACCTTGGAAAAGGTTCGACTTGTCAAATTGTCGCCACAGGTCGACTAATTGGGCCTAACTCTTGGTCATTGCCCAAATTTATGACTCCAGTCGATACCCGTCCACTGGGTCCTGAAGTTAGCAACCCAATGGATGTCTTTGAATTTCTCTACATGGTGGCCTAATATCCCACCACACTTGAAATTCGTAGTAGGTACTTATTACCATGATTTTATCCGCTATTAAAAAACACGTCCGTTCCGTTCGACGGTTGAATAATTTTCATATTCAATTTTATATTTTGTTTAAATTTTACCTTTTGCCGGACGGGGATTCGAACAGCGGACCACACAGTTTGTAAGCCAGCACACTATCCACTGGGCTACGTAGCTGTTATGGTCATCAAGAGATAATTATCCTTATAAGTCATATTTATATACCATAGCTTGCGGCCCCCACGAGCCGATGCAAACATTACATTGTTTAACAGCATAACATTTTAAACATACATTTGTTGGCGACGTGGAGCAGTGGTTGGTACGTCCGCCTTGCATGCCAAGGGTCCTGGGTCCGATCCCTACTGCGACCGACACCATTTTTATTTTATTTTTGACATATATTCCAGATACGTTCGGAATATCCCGAAAAGATGTTCAACATTACATACTACTATACTAAATTTTTACTACGAAACTGTAAAGTGTGTCTTATAAAAGACTTAAAGTCAGAAAAGAACAGTGCTTGATATAAACGAAATGGACTGAGTTCATATCATATATTATTTATTTATTGCAAAAATAAAAATTTTGTAACAAAAAATTCAAAAAGTCTTACAAAAGAAGAACGTGAAGTCGAGTATATATTGTAACGTGGTTTTCTTCGTGGGCTGAGGTAGGCCAGTGGCCGTCCAGGGTTGTCTTTCAAGGATCCACAAACCTTAAATAATAACACACTACTTATATACTTTTATGAGGTTTTATTGATAATTCTTGTTTATGTACAATACAATCGTGGGTAAGGGCAATGATTGGCGACGACTGGCGGGGCTTTGACTATGAATGGTGGGCTGGGTTGGTCGGATGATGACGGAGACTCGTGCAGCGCGGGGTGGTGAGTGGGCGATATTGCTTGACGGCGAGTTGACTGGATACGATGATGAACAGGGCCGATGAACTGGCTGGTGTGACGATATTGGGCGGACGGTGTTCGTGTACGTTGATGATGGTGGGGTCGGGCCAATGATGTTCGTGTGCGGTAGTGACGATGATGTTGGGCCGACGTTGATCGTGGACGGTGATGACGGTGGTATCGGGCTGGTGTTGTTCGGCCACGAAGATGACGGTGGGGTCGTGCCGATGTTGATCGTGTGAGGTGACGACGGTGCGGTCGGGCCGACAGTGTTCGTGTACTGGGATGACGATGGTGTCGGGTTGATGATGTTCGGGTACGATGACGATGGTGGAGTCGGGTCGACGATGGTCGTGTGGGTTGATGATGTTGATGTCGGGTTGGTGATGTTCGTGCGCGATGACGATGATGGAGTCTGGTCGACGATGGTCGTGTGGGTTGATGATGTTGATGTCAGGTTGCTGATGCTCGTGCGTGATGACGATGATGGAGTCGGGTCGACGATGGTCGGGGACGTTGATGTTAATGATGGTGTTCGTGCACGAAGGTGACAGTTGAGTCGGGCCGGCGGTGCTCGTATACGAGGATGATGATGGTGACGGCCGATGGAGCTCGCACCGGTTTCTGTAACGAAAAGAGGGGCAGGGGAATACAACTGGTTGAAGCGGACGAACCGCGTAAGCGAACGAACCGCGTAAGCGAACGAATCGCGTAAGCGGACGAACCGCGTAAGCGGACGAACCGCGTAAGCAGCCGAACTGCGTAAGAGGACAAACCGCGTAAGCGGACGAACCGCGTAAGCGAACTAATCGCGTAAGCGAACGAATCGCGTAAGCGGACGAACCGCGTAAGCGGACGAACCGCGTAAGCGAACGAATCGCGTAAGCGAACTAATCGCGTAAGCGAACGAATCGCGTAAGCGGACGAACCGCGTTAAGGGAGGGGTTAGTATAGAGAGGGGGAAAGGGAAAGGATAGGAGAAAAGTAGTCGGGAATTCTACTCTACTGTGTTCGGATGCGAACGAATCGCGTAAGCGGACGAACCGCGTTAAGATGAATCGGTTGTTGCTTTCGGAAGTTCGGCAGCGGTCGTTGCCACTCGCTTTACTGTTCGTCAAGCCTCGGTTGATTCATGCCATTGCCGACGAAAACCCACATTCTTAAGTAGGTTGAGTCATCAACCCAATGAGAATTATCAACATGTAACTTTAACGATGTTGATGATGGAAAACATGTTTCCTTTGTACTACTTGTACTCCATGCCAGTCAATGACTACGGTTGCAATGGTTACCGTGGCCCGCAGCGACTAAATGGATACAGTAGTACAAAGGGGAAAAAATGTGGTATTTATGTAAATTGATTAAATCCAAGATAAATAATAATAAATGATTACGGCTGTAACGGATACCATGGCCTACAGCAATTAAATGGTTACAGTGGTACACAGGGAAAAAAAAGTGTGGTATCCGTATAAATCATTTAAATAAAAAGTAGGAATAATATGTACGAGCAACTGGCTCGTTACATTCCCCCCCTACTTAATGAAAAGAAAACGTAAGTTTTCTTTTCCGAGTAATACCCGTGGACGAGTTTTGGTCCGAAGACCCGCACTACCTCGACGAGGTATATTTTACTCCCTGAAAGAGAGCTCAGCCCAGAAAAATAAACCCTGCACTCGATGCCATATATTGATAAGTGTTCTAAATTCTAATTCTTATGGTAAGCTTATCACTATATAAAAAACGCAAATTCTTATGGTAAGCTAATAAATCTTATTACTATATATCCATTTTTTTTTTATTATTTTATTATTTTTTTTTTTTATTATTATTATTATTTTTTTTTCCTTTATTATTTTTTATTCTTTTCTTTTATTATCAAACTGTTCGACGAAAGGAAAGCGCACATGCGCTCTCACGATCTTACCCCTAGGGCTCCTAATCTCGTAAATGTTGGGATGGACACGTTTCTCTACCTTGTATGGTCCCCCGAATTTTCCTGCCAGTTTCTGCGCAAAGTGGTCGGCCGCACTTGACAAAACCCGCTCCTTTCTCCACACTTGAGACCCAATCTCTGGACACCAGTACCTTCGCCGAAGGTTGTAGTATTTTTGTTGTCGATTTGTCGCCTGTTCACTATTAGCGCTTGCCCGCTTCCACAACTCCCTTAGCGCGGGATGCCCCTCTGACTGAATTGTCTCATCATCGGGTTTACTGCCCAAATTTCTCCCGAAGAGTATTTCGGCAGGCGAGAACTTTGAGGCTTCGCTCCTGGCAGTGTTTATAGCGAAAGCTATCTCCGCAAGACAGGCGTCCCACAGCTTATGATTGTCTCCGGTGTACTGGGCTATCATAGTTTTTATTGTCCGGTTCATCCGTTCCGTCGGGTTCTCATGGGGTGCGTACAACGCTGTTGTTCGGTGTTCTATGCCCTTGCTCGATAGGAAGTCTACCACCACTTTGCTAGTAAACTGGACCCCATTGTCGGTGAGGAAGATCTGTGGGCAGCCGAAACGATAAACGATTCTCTCTCTAAGAGCCTGTAACACGACTTGAGAGGTTGCTAGACGGCACGGAACGAGTTCCACCCATCTGCTAAATTTGTCCACGAAAACAAGCAAGTAAGCGTGCCCCCTGGTAGACCTGGGCAATGGTCCCACAAAGTCGGCGCAAACAACTTCCCAGGGACGTGAGCACTGCATCGTGGTCATCCTCCCGGCTGGACGCTGCTGCGACGGCTTATATTTCGCACAGACCTCGCAACCCCTTACATACTTCTTCACGTCCCTTGACAACCCGGGCCAGTAGTAACGCTCCTGAATCCTGCGGATGGTTTTCGCCACCCCGAAGTGTCCCGACGTAACACTATCGCGGTTGTCGCGCATAACGGCCCACCTTTCTTCTGCCGGTACGCATATCTTCCACTCAGGGCTCGGATCGAACGACGTCTGCCTTGGAATGTGTTTGTGCAATCTTCCGTTTATCATTTGGAAATCTGGGTGCTTCTCGTTGGGTTCCCCAAGCGAGTTGCAGACACGGTTGTACCAGCTCACATCGGTAATAGCGAAAATTTGGTGATCGGCTTCTGCTGGGAGTGGGGCCCTGGATAGGGCATCGGCCACAACGTTCTGGCACCCCTTCCGGTATTCAATATCGAAATCATATTGTTGGAGCTCGAGTGCCCAACGGGCGAGACGACCCGAAGGATTCTGAAGGGTGTGTAACCATCTTAACGAATGGTGGTCGGTAATCACTGTGAAATGGTAACCCTCCAAGTACGGCCGCATTTTCCGGATTCCCCAAAGGATTGCCAGGCATTCCTGCTCCGTTGTTGAGTACTTCTTTTCCAAGGGCGTTAATGACCTACTGGCATAGGCCACGACGGACTCCTGATCCGAATGTCGTTGGAACAGGACGATTCCCAGGCCTTCTCGGCTTGCGCCGGTTTGCAGGAAGAAGGGTTTCGTGAAATCTGGGCACGACAGTACTGGGCTTTGGGTGAGTTTTTGTTTTAACTCCTGAAAAGACCGCTCATGTTCCTCCTCCCACGACCATTTTGACCCCTTCTTCAGTAACGAGTTCAGTGGCGCCGATAACGTAGAAAAATTGGGGACGAAACGTCTGTACCAGGAGGCAATTCCTAAGAATCGGCGCAACTCCTTCAGATTTGACGGGGGTGGAATTCTCACGACAGCCTCTACCTTGTCTGGATCGGTTCGAATACCGTCAGGGGTAACCACATGACCCAGGTAGCGGATGGTAGTTCGGATGAACTCACATTTGTCGAGGTTGATGACCATCTGTGCGTCCTGCAGTCGACGAAAAACGATGTCCAGAGTGCGAAGATGCTCTTCGAACGTTCGGCCCAGAATTATTATGTCGTCGAGATACACGAAGACGAGTGGGTGTAGATCAGTCCCGATGATGCTATCAATGGTGCGCTGGAATGTGGCCGGGGCGGAGTGTAGGCCGAATGGCATCACCTTCCACTGAAACAATCCACGCCCGGGAACGGTAAACGCCGTATATCGTCGACTCCCCTTAGCGAGGGGTATTTGCCAATATCCGTTTTTTAGATCCAGTGATGAAATAAATTTCGCCTCCCTTAACTGATCTAGGATGGCATTGACCTGGGGAAGGGGATAGGCATCGGGTTCACTAATGGCATTTAGCTGGCGGTAATCGATACACATGCGCCAGCCTCCGTTCTTTTTCCTGGCCAAGACGACTGGTGAGCTGTAGGGGCTATTAGAGGGTTCGACGCGCCCCTCGTCTAAGAGCTTGTCGACTTCCTCGTTGATTATCTGCATCATCGCAGGATTCCGGGGCGTGTATTTTTGCTTAAATGGCTTATCGGAGATGAGAGTTATATGATGTTCGGCCTTGTTACACACCCCCTTGACTCCCTCAAAACGAGTTTGGTGTTCTTGCAGGAGTCGAGCCAGGGAGTTATTCTGTTCCTCTGAGAGAAAATCGCGTGAGGTAAGTGCCGAAAGGAACTGGGTTGATACTAAAGGTTCGCTGACGGGGCGGCGTACGGCTTTGTTGTCCAGATAGAGTGTAATGTTTCGGTGACAGAGGAAATCCATTCCCAGTATGAGAGTTTCCGCCAGAGTCGGAAGTGCGGCTACCCGCAGAGGAGTGCTTCTCCCACTGTATTGGATGTCGATTGTGTATAAGTCCGTGCAAGTGGTTAGGCGCCTGTCGGCCATTTGGACCTTCCGTCGCATACCCTCTGGCTGGACGCCCCGCTGGATCAGAAAGTCCTTCAAGGTGTCCGAGATATAACTCGAGGAGGCCCCGGTGTCGATGAGCGCCTCGAAGGGGTGGCCATATATTATTACCTCGATGAAATATCGGGTGGTGGGCGGCTCATCGCCTTGTTCGTCGTAGTGCTGAGCCCGACAACTGCAGTCCTTCGTTAACGTCCCCTCCGTACCACAATACGAACAGAACAGGATGCGGGGGTTTTTGCACTGGGTACTGAAATGTCCCGGACGCTTGCAACGCCAACAGTGGTCGTTTCTGGTGTATGGAGATCCTACTACCATATGCGAGGTATGGGGCTGCGACTGGCGAGATTCGTCTTTCTTCAACAGCTCATAGTCATCGGTTAGCCCGATCAATTCATCCAACGTGTGGAAATCGTTCCTCCGAATATAGTGACGATATTCGGGTCTTAAACCATCATATATTCGGTCGAGGTGGTTCATCTCGCGAAGTCTTGGGTGTTGTCGTGCTGTTGTCAACATGCTCAGGATATAATCCTTTGCTCTCTCGCGCTGGTATTGCCGGCGGTTATAGAATGAATGCTCCAGCTGGGCGGTGTGTCTCTTTGATAAGAAAAATTTTTCCACCTCCGTTCGAAATTGGGACCAGTTCGTGATCTCAACCCTCTTTACCCTATACCACTTCAGGGCATTTCCTTGTAGTACGCTGAGGAGTGTGGGCAATAATCGGTCTTGGGAAAGATGATGGCATTCGGCGAGCTCCTCCATCCTCTCGAGGAACTCCATTAGGTCTCCCTCACCAGTATATTTCAAATCCCATCGTTGGACGATACCCATTACTTCGTGATCGGCCGGTTCGTGTCTGGGAGTCGGTGCTGGGTGAGTTTTCATTCCGGCCATGTTTGGCACTATCAGGGATTCCACTACTTTGTTCTCTTCGGCCTTTAATTCGGCTTCTAGCTCCTTGAGAATATTTTCGGTCGAAGCCCTCAGCCGTTTGGCTCGGATGTATTTGGCTAACTCCTTCCGCGGGCCATCCACCGTATAGCCTTCGGTGGGGATGTTAGCAGTCTGACGCTGCTCAATCAATTGCTCCTTCTTTAGTAGGTATATCCATCCCAGTGATTCGGTCGTCAATTGTGTGGAACCGCTGGGCTTGTTGTCGTAGTGTGGGGAACTCGATTCATCCTCGCTGGCGGTTGTTTTACGATTTTCCGCAGATCGATTTTGATCGGGTCCCTGCTCGGGCGCCATTTGTAACGTGGTTTTCTTCGTGGGCTGAGGTAGGCCAGTGGCCGTCCAGGGTTGTCTTTCAAGGATCCACAAACCTTAAATAATAACACACTACTTATATACTTTTATGAGGTTTTATTGATAATTCTTGTTTATGTACAATACAATCGTGGGTAAGGGCAATGATTGGCGACGACTGGCGGGGCTTTGACTATGAATGGTGGGCTGGGTTGGTCGGATGATGACGGAGACTCGTGCAGCGCGGGGTGGTGAGTGGGCGATATTGCTTGACGGCGAGTTGACTGGATACGATGATGAACAGGGCCGATGAACTGGCTGGTGTGACGATATTGGGCGGACGGTGTTCGTGTACGTTGATGATGGTGGGGTCGGGCCAATGATGTTCGTGTGCGGTAGTGACGATGATGTTGGGCCGACGTTGATCGTGGACGGTGATGACGGTGGTATCGGGCTGGTGTTGTTCGGCCACGAAGATGACGGTGGGGTCGTGCCGATGTTGATCGTGTGAGGTGACGACGGTGCGGTCGGGCCGACAGTGTTCGTGTACTGGGATGACGATGGTGTCGGGTTGATGATGTTCGGGTACGATGACGATGGTGGAGTCGGGTCGACGATGGTCGTGTGGGTTGATGATGTTGATGTCGGGTTGGTGATGTTCGTGCGCGATGACGATGATGGAGTCTGGTCGACGATGGTCGTGTGGGTTGATGATGTTGATGTCGGGTTGGTGATGTTCGTGCGCGATGACGATGATGGAGTCTGGTCGACGATGGTCGTGTGGGTTGATGATGTTGATGTCAGGTTGCTGATGCTCGTGCGTGATGACGATGATGGAGTCGGGTCGACGATGGTCGGGGACGTTGATGTTAATGATGGTGTTCGTGCACGAAGGTGACAGTTGAGTCGGGCCGGCGGTGCTCGTATACGAGGATGATGATGGTGACGGCCGATGGAGCTCGCACCGGTTTCTGTAACGAAAAGAGGGGCAGGGGAATACAACTGGTTGAAGCGGACGAACCGCGTAAGCGAACGAATCGCGTAAGCGGACGAACCGCGTAAGCAGCCGAACTGCGTAAGCGAACGAATCGCGTAAGCGGACGAACCGCGTAAGCGGACGAACCGCGTAAGCGGACGAATCGCGTAAGCGGACGAACCGCGTAAGCGGACGAACCGCGTAAGCGAACGAATCGCGTAAGCGGACGAACCGCGTAAGCGGACGAACCGCGTAAGCGAACTAATCGCGTAAGCGAACGAATCGCGTAAGCGGACGAACCGCGTTAAGGGAGGGGTTAGTATAGAGAGGGGGAAAGGGAAAGGATAGGAGAAAAGTAGTCGGGAATTCTACTCTACTGTGTTCGGATGCGAACGAATCGCGTAAGCGGACGAACCGCGTTAAGATGAATCGGTTGTTGCTTTCGGAAGTTCGGCAGCGGTCGTTGCCACTCGCTTTACTGTTCGTCAAGCCTCGGTTGATTCATGCCATTGCCGACGAAAACCCACATTCTTAAGTAGGTTGAGTCATCAACCCAATGAGAATTATCAACATGTAACTTTAACGATGTTGATGATGGAAAACATGTTTCCTTTGTACTACTTGTACTCCATGCCAGTCAATGACTACGGTAGCAATGGTTACTGTGGCCCGCAGCGACTAAATGGATACAGTAGTACAAAGGGGAAAAAAATGTGGTATTTATATAAATTGATTAAATCCAAGATAAATAATAATAAATGATTACGGCTGTAACGGATACCATGGCCCACAGCAATTAAATGGGTACAGTGGTACACAGGGAAAAAAAAGTGTGGTATCCGTATAAATCATTTAAATAAAAAGTAGGGATAATATGTACGAGCAACTGGCTCGTTACAATATATAAATATTTTTCCATCGAATCATAAGGTTAACGTTAACCATTCAAAAGCACATTATATTTAAATTCTAAACAGTAATTTTACAACCAGCACATAAATTTATTTTGGTGTGGACAATTGTTTGCTAGCATGTAGCACCATTAATTTAGAAATACAAATAAATATGAATTTTTATTAACGAATAATTTTGTACTTAATTTAATTCTTAAGGCCGGTATAAAGTTGGCATAAGAGCGATAAAATGGCCATGTTTACCCTTTTACTTTTCTTTAATAATTTATTTTAAAGAAAATAAACTTATTCAATTGTAGCTTTGGATTATTCTCCACCATGTTATAATACAATTTACCGAACAAAGTTATAATGTTATTCTGGTTTTACCGATTCGAGTTTTGACGCTGAAATGAGAAATAATGTCAGCGGCAAAACTCGAACGCAATGCCCGCTTTTATTTTCGAAAGAATCCGTCTCCTCTTGGACTACTCATTAATAAAGAGGAACTAATCTTTGTTTTTATAGATCTTACTGTTTAATTTTTCACTGTTTCCCCTGTTTTCATTTTACTGTCACATCTATAAAAAGAGTACACTGAAAAAATATTGTCGTGAGGCCAAAGAGTTCATGTCCTTAAAATAGGAATACAAATTTTGCTTAGCTTAGAAGACGAATTTCTCTAATATAAAGTTTTTCCATGTTCAAAAGTCGATAAACTTTTCAGTGAAGTCGTGTTGTCCTTATAATTAAGTGATTTGACTTGAAAATGGGTATCATAACATGAAAGAAAAAAATCTTGGAGTAAGGTCAAATTGGCTTTAATAATTCAGAAAAATTCTATAAAATTAATGAAATTGTCTTTAAATTTGTTGCATTTTTGCATCTTGACTACAAAGCAAAAATCGTTAAAAAATAGGACATGTTTTTCAACACTTTATTTTAAAGACGTTTTTTACTTGAAACATGACATAATTTCTACTGAAAGTCTTGTTTTTAACGGACTTTTTATAGCATATGTGTCTTAAAAGTATCCTTTCTTGAATTATCCGCCTCATTCGCTCTGAATCAATACCAAAATTGTTATATATATACTTGTTTGTACTTTTTGCGGTCCTAAACCAATATTTCGATGTGTTACAATCGAAATGACAAAGTTAATACATCCCCGGTTTCGAAGCACTGCACCTTTTTCTACAGAGACAATCTTAAACTTCCATGAAATTTTGGTCCAATTTTCAAAACGGTATCCCATATTCATTTCAGAACCTTCTCCCATTTCGTTTGTATATTTCAAGTAACTCGAAGAAGTTTAGGGTTTTCGCTGTACTTTAAAACAATCGGGCAATAGGGTGGTCCCCACCCCAACCAAATAGCGAATAATCAACGCCAACTTCAACCATCTCCAAATTAAAAAAAATTGAAATTGAAAAATTGAAGTTAATCTATTTTAGCGTACAATGCGATGTTATCTTATGCTGCATTTTTAGCATATTGAGGAGGATGATACTGCATGTTGATAAATTTCGCATTTGTTTTCCGTTGCATTCAATTTCATATCATTTTGTTCTTAAAAGCTTTATGTAAATAAGTTCATATTTCATAAATGGATGGATTTTTATGACGAGTAAAATCTGTTGGTGTACACAATGCATTTGCTCGATGACAAAGTGTGATTAAAATTTAAAGAACAGACTTATCAGCCTTTTAATATGAACTGACTTCGTTGTGGGTCTCATCAGCAAAGTGCTATTAAAACAAATATCAACATTTGTGACAATAACCATACAAAATTCTGTAACAAAATTTTAAAACATTCATAAATATGTAGTTTCAGTGAATAGAGGCATTTTTAAAACAATTTTTTCAAATATTCATCTGTTAACCTGCAGTATTACAAAAACAACAATGCCTGCCGCCATATTGGCACCTTGATTGTTAGTCAAATTGAAACATTTGTTCAACAAGTGGGAAATTTAAAGCAGAGAAAATTTGTAAATGTACCCATATATGCTTCGATATATGAGGAAATATGTTACGGTTCACAAGAAGAAGAAATTAAACAATTCTTACCATCAATTATGCGGACCATTTATTTCGATACTTTTCTGTCATCATTTTAAAGCAACCGGAAGACTGACCTCCGGTTAGTAAAATTTTTGTATGGGATCAGCTGTTTTATCGACA
This sequence comes from Haematobia irritans, assembly GCF_050003625.1. NCBI lineage: Eukaryota > Metazoa > Arthropoda > Insecta > Diptera > Muscidae > Haematobia > Haematobia irritans. The sequence continues at coordinate 113,589,377 of NC_134397.1, forward strand.
CGATAAATAATAACAAGTATATACGGCCTTAAGTTCGGCCAGGCCGAATCTTATGAACCCTCCACCATGGATTGCGTAGAAACTTCTACGAAAGACTGTCATCCACAATTGAATTACTTGGGTTGTGGTATTTTAAAACTTCTTGACATCGTCTTCTAAATTGTGAGTTAGCCCATACGTGGTATATATTAGACAAAAAAGTTATGTATAGTTAAGTCTACAAATAATTACGAATCGATATGGACTTTTTGAACGGTACGTAGAGAGCCAGAATTGAAATATGGGGGTCGCTTATATGGGGGCTATATACAATTATGAACTTGATATGGACCAATTTTTGTGTAATTGGGGATCGATTTATCTGAGGGCCATATATAACTATAGACCGAAATGGACCTAGTTAGGCATGGTTGTTAACGACCATATACTAGCACAATGTAGCAAATTTTAACTCACTCGGATGAAATTTGCTCCTCCAAGAGGCTCCAAAACCAAATCTCGGGATCGGTTTATATGGGGTCTATATATGATTATGGACTGCTATGGACCACTTTTAGCATGGTTGTTAAATATCATATACTACCACCACGTACCAAATTTCAAGCAGATCGGATGAATTTTGCTTCTCCAAAAGGCACCGGAGGTCAAATCTGGGGATCGGTTTATATGGGAGCTATATATAATTATGGACTGGTAGGAACCAATTTCTGCATGGTTGTTGGATACCATATACTAACATCACGTACCAAATTTCAACCCAATGGGAAGAATTTTGCCCTTCAAAGGGGCTCTGGAGGTCAAATCTGAGGATCGGTTTATATGGGGCCTATATATAATTATGGACCCATACCGACCATTTTTTGCATGGGAGTTTGACGCCATATATTAACACCACGTACCAAATCACAACAGAATCAGATGAGTTTTAGTCTTCCAAGAGGCTCCGAAGGTCAAATCTGGTGATCGGTTTATATGGGGGCTATATATAATTATGGACCTATGTGGACCAATTTTTGCATGGTTGTTAGAGACCATATACTAACACCATGTACCAAATTTCAGCCGGATCGGATGAAATTTGCTTCTCTTAGAGGCTCCGCAAGCCAAATCGGGGGATCGGTTTATATGGGAGCTAGATATAATTTTTGACCAATGTAGACGAATTTTTGCATGGTTGTTGGAGACCATATATTAACACCATGTACCAAATTTCAGCCGGATCGGATGAAACTTGCTTCTCTTAGAGGCCTCGCAAGCCAAATCGGGGGATCGGTTTATATGGGGGCTATATAAAGGGTGATTTGTTAAGAGCTTGATAACTTTTTTTTAAAAAAAAACGCATAAAATTTGCAAAATCTCATCGGTTCTTTATTTGAAACGTTAGATTGGTCCATGACATTTACTTTTTGAAGATAATTTCATTTAAATGTTGACCGCGGCTGCGTCTTAGGTGGTCCATTCGGAAAGTCCAATTTTGGGCAACTTTTTCGAGCATTTCGGCCGGAATAGCCCGAATTTCTTCGGAAATGTTGTCTTCCAAAGCTGGAATAGTTGCTGGCTTATTTCTGTAGACTTTAGACTTGACGTAGCCCCACAAAAAATAGTCTAAAGGCGTCAAATCGCATGATCTTGGTGGCCAACTTACCGGTCCATTTCTTGAGATGAATTGTTCTCCGAAGTTTTCCCTCAAAATGGCCATAGAATCGCGAGCTGTGTGGCATGTAGCGCCATCTTGTTGAAACCACATGTCAACCAAGTTCAGTTCTTCCATTTTTGGCAACAAAAAGTTTGTTAGCATCGAACGATAGCGATCGCCATTCACCGTAACGTTGCGTCCAACAGCATCTTTGAAAAAATACGGTCCAATGATTCCACCAGCGTACAAACCACACCAAACAGTGCATTTTTCGGGATGCATGGGCAGTTCTTGAACGGCTTCTGGTTGCTCTTCACTCCAAATGCGGCAATTTTGCTTATTTACGTAGCCATTCAACCAGAAATGAGCCTCATCACTGAACAAAATTTGTCGATAAAAAAGCGGATTTTCTGCCAACTTTTCTAGGGCCCATTCACTGAAAATTCGACGTTGTGGCAGATCGTTCGGCTATTCATGATGAAATGTCAAAGCATACTGAGCATCTTTCTCTTTGACACCATGTCTGAAATCCCACGTGATCTGTCAAATACTAATGCATGAAAATCCTAACCTCAAAAGAATCACCCTTTATAATTATGGACCGATGTGGACCAATTTTTGCATGGTTATTAGAGACCGTATACTAACATCATGTACCAAATTTCAGCCGGATCGGATGAAATTGGCTTCTCTTAGAGGCCTCGCAAGCCAAATCGGGGGATCGGTTTATATGGTGGACCAATTTTTGCATGGATGTTAGAGACCGTATATTAACACCATGTACCAAATTTCAGCCGGATCGAATGAAATTTGCTTCTCTTAGACGTCTCGTAAGCCAAATTTTGGGGTCCGTTTATATGGGGGCTATACGTAAAAGTGGACCGATATGGCCCATTTGCAATACCGTCCGACCTACATCAATAACAACTACATGGACCAAGTTTCAAGTCGATAGCGTATTTCGTTCGGAAGTTAGCGTGATTTCAACAGACGGACGGACGGACATGCTCAGATCGACTCAGAATTTCACCACGAGCAATATTTCGATATGTTACAAACGGAATGACAAAGTTAATATACCCCCTGTTCAGGAACTGTTCAGGAATGGTTGGGGTGGCGTCTACACAAAGATACGCTACAACATTTTCCGATATTTGGTACACCATAAAAAAAATCGTTTCTATAACATATGCCCCAAACACATTTTGCTTCAAGCATATATTTTTGCAGGATTGGTCCAACCAAAATATTGTTTGTATCGTTCAAACGTATTATGTTTCACATTAAGCATGCACTGTTAGAAAAAAATTTGAATGAAATTTTCTTTATGTATATATATTTTTAAGGCCCAATTGGTTACTTCCATTCTTTTGCAGAATATTCTGTAGGTTTCTCTTTCTAAACACATATATGGGTATTTTCAGGATCGATAACGTGACATTCGTACGCTTTTAAATGTAAAAAAAAACATGGTAAAAATCAATATTTCCACAAATGTTTTTTTTACGTGAATACAGCATTTCATCAACACTATTTTCGTTACAAAAGACAAGCATTGGGAACTTGTCGTTATTAAAGAATTTTTGGAAAACATTGGATAGATAACGTGACAAAAAATGGAAGTCATTTGTGTCTTGATATTGAAAAAATCTAAATTCTGCGAAATGTGGCCATTAATTTGTAAATAAATACTCTTAAAGCATAATAAAGAAATGTAGTTTTCCATTTATAAGAGTTATTTTTATCTAAAACTATTGCTTTATATATTTATAATGTTGTTTAGTGATTCGTAACGTGACATCGATAACGTGACAAAATTTCCACATAGAATTTTTCTCATCAAATTTTATTTGGAAAATCAAAAAATAGTAATTCTAATGTTTAAATGTATAAATAATAATAAAAATTAAGAATACATGTATAAGAATCTAAAACAGATTAAGAAATAACAAGTAAGGAAAGTCTAAAGTCGGGCGGGGCCGACTATATTATACCCTGCACCACTTTGTAGATCTAAATTTTCGATACCATATCACATCCGTCAAATGTGTTGGGCGCTACACAGATAAAAATAAGTTTGAGAACCAATAACTTTTGTTGGAAAACCAATAACAAAATTTGTTAATTTTCCTGCAACAAACTAATTTGTACTTTTAATAACCATTATTACAAAAAAGTTGTTAGCAATCATTACCATCAGAAGGCAACAAATAATTTGTGTTCTCAATAACATAATTTGTAAGTAATTTGTTGAGCTTCCAACAGTACAAAATATTTGTTGTTGAACGTTACGTTTAATCCTCAACAAATATTTTTGAATTTGAACGAAAAAATTTGTATGTGGTTTGTTGGAGTTTATCAATGACCTGTAACAAATTTATTGGTTTATTGACAAAAATTAAATTGAAATTGACAGAATTATTGCACCAAAATTGCAAAATTGCTGGAACAATTTTGGAGACATTTTGTTAAGTACATACAGAGAAGGAATATGACCAAAATGCTATTTTTGAACGGGGAACATGTAACATTTTTGTGTCGATTTTAAATTTGAGTAGTCCAGGGTCTAGCAAGCATTTTGACAACTTTTTGCCCAGTGATATATATTCTAGTTAATTAGAATTGTAATAACTCTAAGCCCGGTATTAATATGGTTTTATTAATTATCTCATACAACAAACACATTTAAGAAACTACCAAATTGAAAAATATAAATTTTTCACAGACATTTATAAATGTTTTTCTGTATTCTCTGATTAATGAGCTCTTTGCTTGCTATCATACACGTGCATGTGCTCATACTCATTTTGTTCTAACGGTATTCTTCGCATACTTCTTTTAGCTTTCGTACACGTTCTCAGCGATGTGCGCGAAACCAGTGTTGTATTTTTGTTTTTGTTTTCATATCGATAGCAGTCAACTATTTTCGCAACAAAACAATTTGTTGAAAATTCTGAATATTTCTATTATTTCCTCTGTCAAGCATCTACAAACACATTTCAACAACAAATGCCTCATATTCAATAGACAAATTTGTTGAGCATCAGCAGATTTTACATACAAATAAAGTTGTTAATATTTATTTGCAGTTATTTTTTTGTGTGTATATATAAAGCCCCCAAATACATACATTTAAATATCACTCGATCTGGACAGAATTTGATAGACTTCTACAAAATCTATAGACTAAAAATTTAAGTCGGCTAATGCACTAGGGTAGAATACAATGTTAGTAAAAAATGGGAAATATTTAAATCTGAAGCAATTTTAAGGAAACTTCGCAAAAGTTTATTTATGATTTATCGCTCGATATATATGTATTGGAAATATCGGAAAATTAGAGCCATTTTTACAACCTTTCGACTAAGCAGTGGCGATTTTACAAGGAAAATGTTGGTATTTTGACCATTTTTGTCGAAATCAGAATTTGGCACGCATACTACAATGCTAATTCTACTCTCTGTGCAAAATTTCAACTAAATCGGAGTACAAACTTGGCCTCTTTGGTCTTATGAGTGTAAATCGGGCGAAAGCTATATATGGGAGCTATATCTAAATCTGAACCGATTTCTTCCAAACTCAATAGGGTTCTATTCTGAGCCAAAACACATACTTGTGCCAAATTTGAAATCGATTGGACTAAAATTGCGAACTAGACTTTTACTACAAAAATGTGTTCACAGACAGACGGACATGGCTATATCGACTCAGGAGCCCACCCTGAGCATTTTTGCCAAAGACACCATGTGTCTATCTCGTCTCCTTCTGGGTGTTGCAAACATATGCACTAACTTATAATGTGGCGCAGGGTATAACAATTTTGTTTTTTGAGGTAAGGACCTTTCGACCTTTTTTAAAGCTTTTTGTTGTGTTCTTGTGTCCTTGTTGTTTTGCATTGTTCTGAAGATTTTCACTGTGCTTTCTTTGCCTTAGACGATCCTTTTCCCGCTTACTTTCCAGAAGGTTATTGTTTTTGTTCTCCAGTTCCTTCAACTTTGGCCGATGTATTTTCATTTTCATTGCAACATTTTGTAGGTACTTCTGGCGCTTGACGGGGTCCGACTTAATTTTTTTTTAGATATCGTCGTGATGCTTCTTTATTTTTATTTTTAGCCATCTGCATAAAAAGTAAGCATAATACGAATGACAATATATGAAAACCAATAGTTTTGTTATAATATTTCCCACTTACGACGAGTAACGTGACAAACATTTGATTGAGATTAAACCTTCTTCCATATCAAAAGCGGACTATTTTTTGTTTTATTTATGTTAAGCACGATTAACTTTATTAAAATAATAATTTTCAGCTTCTTTCTTCGACGGGATGAACAGTACTGAGAAAAAACAGTGTTTTGGCATCGATAACGTGACACAGAAATAGCAGGACAAAAAAAGGCAAAAATATACGGTTTGTCAAAGAATACTTTGTGTCTATTTTTATTTTCTTATTAGTTTATCGTTGGAACAAAATTGTTGAAACAAGATTGCAATAATAAAACATATATATAATAAATAACAACGAAAAGAAAAACCAGAGGAAAGAGTCACAAAAAAAGAAAAATAAAATATTGTAAGTTTTTGTGTAAATTTTTTACAACAAAAACAAAAATATGCTTCAAACGCATTATATTCCTTAAATTCAAATAGTTCTTTAACAATATAAATGACAAAAATGGCGGTTTAACCAATTTTAATTTTTTCGTCCTGGTTGACCTTTTTCTGGAAATAGCCATATGTTTACAGGCTATTTCTAAATTAATATATGTTTGCATCCAAGCATATTATATTGCCAAACGCGGAGAATACAAGTAAGGATACTTTTAAGACACAATTCTCTTTTAAATTTGGGGTTTGTGTACTTGCTTCTAGAAAGCAAATTTTAATTTTTCGTTTTGTCAGCTTTTTTTTTCTTTATATCCTATCAAAGTCCTTTAAAAACTTGTTAACGACAACTTTATTTTCCAAATTCAGACTCAACTTCCAGTAGAAATTCCAGTAAAAACGTCTTTAAAATAAAGTGTTTAAAAATATGTCCTATTTAATACTTTTTTGCTTTGTAACTGGTTGGCCGATAAGTCCACGGTCTAACAAAGAAAATACAGTTTTTTGTCAAAATTCGTTTTTATTATTCAACATAGTTCCCTTCAAGAGCGATACAACGATTATAACGACCTTCCAATTTTTTTATACCATTTTGGTAGTACTCCTTCGGTTTTGCCTCAAAATAAGCCTCCGTTTCGGCGATCACCTCTTCATTGCAGCCAAATTTTTTCCCTGCGAGCATCCTTTTGAGGTCTGAGAACAAGAAAAAGTCGCTGGATCTGGAGAATACGGTGGGTGGTGAAGCAATTCGAAGCCCAATTCATGAATTTTTGCCATCGTTCTCAATGACTTGTGGCACGGTGCGTTGTCTTGGTGGAACAACATTTTTTATACCCTCCACCATAGGATGGGGGGTATATTAACTTTGTCATTCCGTTTGTAACACATCGAAATATTGCTCTAAGACCCCATAAAGTATAAAGTGAAAGTCTGAGTCGATCTGAGCATGTCCGTCCGTCTGTTGAAATCACGCTAACTTCCGAACGAAACAAGCTATCGACTTGAAACTTGGCACAAGTAGTTGTTATTGATGTAGGTCGGATGGTATTGCAAATGGGCCATATCGGTCCACTTTTACGTATAGCCCCCATATAAGCGGACCCCCAAATTTGGCTTGCGAGGCCTCTAAGAGCAGCAAATTTCATTCGATCCGGCATTATTATTCAACCGTCGAACTGATCGGACGTGTTTTCTAATAGCGGAGTATTTCATCGTAATAAGTACTTATTACGAATTTCACGTGTGGTGGAAATAATAAACCACCATGCAGCGAAATTCAACGGGTAACGACTGAAGTTATAAATTTGGGCAGCGACCAAGAGACAGGCCCAATTAGTCGACCTGTAGACGGGTCGACTGGCGGTGACACTTTGGCAAGTCGAACCTTTTCTAAGGTGACGACATCAAAAGGAGGCAATCCCTCTCGAAAGAGATTCAAGGAACGAAGAAATGCTTTGTTTATCCTAAAGAAATTAGGATCAGTCGACCCAAGCACGTTGTCGGCTAAGCAAAGCGATTCCTTAAAATGGGCTCAAGGAATTCTTGAAGCTGGAAAAAGGGAACGATCACCGGATGAGCTGCCATCCTCTAAACGGGATCAAAGATCGTTTGCCTCAGTTGCAAAAGACAGCCTTGTGATGGCTATTATTAATAAAGGAGCATTGGACGGTATGATTCCAAGGCAAAAATGGGGGGAAATTGAGAACGCGATGTCTGGTGTCTACTCAGAGGTGCGAAAAAAGTTTCCCGGACCAAGTCCTCGACGGCAAGATGCTGGATGGTATCAAGGACGATATAAGTTAATAGCTTTTGCAGACCAGAGGTCTATGGATTGCTTTAAAGCTGCATTGATGCTAATTGGTGAAGTTTGGGAAGGAGCCGCTTTGGAGTTAGTCGATAAAAAAGACATACCGGCTAAACCTAGAGCACATGCATGGATACCGGCAAACCCTCCTGATCCTGAGTCAATACTAGAGAGACTAAAAGAATGTAACCCAGATCTTCCAACCGCCGATTGGAAGGTTGGTCGTTTGGATGAGGTGGATGGACCAAGACGACATGCGGTGTTTATATTAAACATAGAGTCGCTGCCACATCTAGCCCAGACCCAAGGACGCGTAAGTTATGGCTTTCATGATATCCATATGAAGGTATACAAAGGCGATCAGCCAAAGGATTCAGAAACTGACAAGCCTCCGGTAGAGTCAGCAGTGAAAAAATCTCCTAGCGAAGCCGAAGGAGACATAAAACCTGCGGACTATGGCGAAAATCATATGCGGGAAGTTTCTACAGGCTCAAGCCTCACCAAAGCTGAACCGCGAATTGTTGCGAGAGTCACCGAGATCTGTGAAGAGGAGGCCCTTGATGACTCAATTGAAGCGGCTGATGTGACGGTGGTTGAAAATTTGGATGGTTCTACGGTTCCTCCAGATAAATCTTCACCATTGTAAGGCCGCTTGTGCTGCCTTAAAAGTTCTCCTGATGAAAGGAGACATAGATATAGTTCTTATTCAAGAACCATACATATATAAGAACAAGATCTGTGAATTAAGCACTCCGGGTTTCAAACTTTTGCATAATACCGGTAACGATATAAATCGAGCATGTATAATTGCTAAAAACGAACTAAACTTGTTTCTGCTTCCTTCATTGAGCAATGCAGACACAGTCGTAGCCAGTCTAGAGATATCCACATGCAAATATTGGGTATCTTCGGTCTACATGGGACATGATAGGGAGATGCCACCCTGTGCCGTTAGGACCTTAGTTGAGGAGTCACTAAAAACAAAGACAAAACTCATTATGGGATGCGATGCAAATGCACATCATAGTATTTGGGGAAGTAGTGATACTAATGCAAGGGGAGAGTCGCTAATAGAGTTTATTTTGCGTACTAACCTGGTAGTTTGCAATAAGGGAGATGCACCAACCTTCGTCACCAGAAACAGGCAAGAGGTTTTGGACGTCACGTTGACCTCTCCGGAACTGAATGACAAGATATCTGAGTGGCAAGTTTTGAGGGAACATAGCTTCTCAGATCATCGCTACATCAGTTTCAGATTGGCTGTTCGTACTTCAAAGACCATATTTCCGCCAAATGTTAGGAAAGCTGATTGGAATAGGTGTAGGGAATCGTTCAATTTGATGATAGCGGAAATGCCAGAGACAAATATTAGCACTGTGCAAGATATCGAACACGCAGTGGTGCGGATTACTAAGGCCTTCGACATGTCACTGAAAGCTGCTTGTCCTAGAGGAAAGCCAAGGGGAAAAACTCGGCCGCCATGGTGGACTACGGAGTTAAGTAATATGAGGAAATCCTGCAGGAAGCTCTTTAACAAAGCAAAGTCCACAAGAGCTCCGGAGGATTGGGACACTTACAAGATGAATCTGAGAGCATATAAACGAGAACTGAGAAGGTCTCAACAAAACTCTTGGGATGATTACTGTAGCAGTATTGAGAATACGTCAGATGCTTCCAGACTACGGAAGGTACTAGCATCCACTAACACCGCCCCAGGTTTCATTAAAACATCGGAGGGAAATTGGACAACGTCCAGTGAGGAGACGTTGGAGGTACTTTTAGACACACACTTCCCTGGAAATCAGACGGTCGAACCATGTTCTGGCGGTGTAACAGAGGCTCAGCGGTCATTTCCTATCGAGGAAATTGTGTCGGAATCTAGAATAAAATGGGCTTTAAATAGCTTTGGACCATTCAAATCCCTCGGACCTGATGGAATTACTCCGGCGGAATTACAAGCAATGGCTGAAAGAATTATCCCCTGGTTGACGGTGATATATAAACGATGTGTAAACTTAGCATATATTCCAGAAAAGTGGAGGGAAACAAAAGTCGTCTTCATACCTAAAGCAGGAAAAGCCTCTCACTCGAGTGCGAAGGATTTCCGACCAATCAGCTTATCCTCATTCCTACTTAAGACCCTGAAGAGGATGATAGACATGTATCTTAGAACTAGCGTGGATTCAAGTTTGCTCTTGAAACGACAGCATGCATACCCGAAGGGCAGGTCTACTGAGACCGCATTGCATGAACTAGTCAGCTTTATTGAAAGCTCACTATCTGTCAAAGAATACACAATCGTGGCGTTTCTAGACATCGAAGGGGCGTTCAATAATGTCCTTCCGAGCTCGATATTAAATGGACTGACAACTTTGAATGTTGATCCAGGTATATTTAGGCTGTTAGACGAACTTCTAACAAAGAGACGTATTTCAGCCACACTAGGGCAAGCAAACATACAAAGGTATGTGAACAGAGGCACTCCCCAAGGAGGAGTTCTATCACCTCTTCTTTGGAATGTTACTATAAACAACCTTCTGGTTTCCCTAGAAAAAGAAAGGATAAAAGTTGTGGCATACGCAGATGATGTGGCGCTAGCAGTCAGGGGAAAATTCCCATCCACAATCAGAGATATTATACAGAGAGCTCTCCGGATGACTGAGAAATGGGCGAAAGATAATGGTCTTGGTGTAAATCCAGCAAAGACAGAACTAGTCATGTACTGCAAAGATCGCAAAACTCCCACGGTTAGGCCCATTTCCTTAGGGGGTACTTTGGTGAGTGTGCAAAATACCTTGGCGTTATTCTGGACAGGAAGCTGAACTTTAGGCTAAATATTGAAGAAAGAGTGAGGAAAAAACGGTAGCTTTGTACTCGTGCAAAACGGCAATAGGACAAAAGTGGGGACTAAAACCGAAAATTGTGCATTGGCTATACACGGCAGTGGATAGACCTATAATGCTATATGGTGTTGTAGTTTGGTGGCCGCCACTTCAGCAGCTAACAAGTTTAGACAAAGTTCAGCGTATGGCGTGCTTGTGAATCTCAGGCGCATTTAGTAAGACAGGAACAGACTCCCTTAATGTCATGCTACATCTATTGCCTTTAGACATTTTGGCCAAACAGTCAGCTGCAACAACGGCTGTGCGGTTGCGCGAGCTATCGCTGTGGTCGGAAAAAATGTACGGTCATAGTTCGGTCCTCAAAGTAATGCCAGATGTGCCTAACGTAGTGGATTACACCCTGGCAAAACCACTTTTCGACAAAAAGTTTGAAACTCTAATTCCCAACAATGAGGCGTGGTGTACACAGACCCCGTGGAATAAAAGATATATAGATTTCTATACTGATGGCTCCAAATTGAATGGACAAGTGGGGTTCGGAGTATATTCTAAAGATCTGGAAATTCGAATAGCGAAAAGATTACCTAATCACTGTAGTGTTTTTCAGGCTGAAATATTGGCAATACGAGAGGTGGTGAATTGGCTGAGAAGTAATGTTCCAACAAATATTGGCATTAATATATACTCAGACCGTCAACCTGCAATAAAATCCTTGGACTCTGTGTTCCTTAACTCAAAAACGGCCATAGACTGCCGCAAATCTCTCAACGAGATGGCTGAGCAGTACAATATTCACCTAATATGGGTGCCTGGCCATAGGAACATACCGGGGAACTAGAATCTGTTGGTATGCCTCTGGCCACCTGCAAGCTCTTACTGCGTGAGAAGGCTGTTATGATGGCCAATATTCGATGGGAAAATTGCAAGGGTTGTAACGACACCAAGCAAATATGGCCCCATTTAAACTTAAACCGCACACTAGATATGCTAGTGTTCTCAAGGCGTCAGATAGCACTCCTAATATCTGCTATAACGGGTCGCTGCCTGATAGGCGAATTTGCAAAAACTATAGGTGCGAAGTATAATGACTATTGTATAAGCTGTCATGACGTGGAGGAAAAGGAATCAATTAAACACCTCTTGTGTCCTGCTTTTTGTGTAAGGCGTAAGCGAATTTTAGGAGCATATAGCTTTAGATTACTGGCTGACCTGTAAAACGTTAACTTAAGCAGTTTGTTAATGTTTTTGGAGCAATCTGGTTGGTTCCACAAAAGCAAATAATAGAGAAGGTTCAGTGGTTAAGACTAGAAGTGCCCATATGTAATAGGTACTTTTAGTTATCACAATGGACTGAATAGTCACAATGGACTGAATAGTCTAAGTGAGCCTGAAATTTAATCGGGCTGCCACTTTAACCTAACCTAACCTAGCCCCCGATTTGGATTGCGAGGCCTCTAAGAGAAGCAAATTTCATCCGATCCGGCTGAAATTTGGTACATGGTGTATGTGTATGGTCTCTAACAACCATGCAAAAATTGGTCCACATCGGTCCATAATTATATATAGCCCCCATATAAACCGATCCCCCGATTTGGCTTGCGAGGCCTCTAAGAGAAGCAAATTTCATCCGATCCGGCTGAAATTTGGTACATGGTGTAAGTATATGGTCTCTAACAACCATGCAAAAATTGGTCCACATCGGTCCATAATTATATATAGACCCCATATAAACCGATCCCCCGAATTGGCCTCTAACAACCATGCAAAAATTGGTCCACATCGGTCCATAATTATATATAGCCCCCATATAAACCGATCCCCCGATTTGGCTTGCGAGGCCTCTAAGAGAAGCAAATTTCATCCGATCCGGCTGAAATTTGGTACATGGTGTTAGTATATGGTCTCTAACAACCATACAAATTTTATCTGATTCAGTTGAAATTTGGTACGTGGTGTTAATATATGGCCTCAAACTCCCATGCAAAAATTGGTCGGTATCGGTCCATTATTATATATAGGCCCCATATAAACCGATCCCCATATTTGACCTCCAGAGCCCCTTGGAAGAGCAAAATTCTTCCCATTCGGGAGCAAAACTCTTCCCAACAATCATGCAGGAATTGGTTCCTATCAGCCCGATCTGCTTGAAATTTGGTACGTGGTGGTAGAATATGATATTTAACAACCAAGCCAAAAGTGGTCCATATCAGTCCATAATCATATATAGCCCCATATAAACCGATCGCGAGATTTGGTTTTGGATCCTCTTGGAGGAGCAAATTTCATCCGAGTGAGTTGAAATTTGCTACATTGTGCTAGTATATGGTCATTGACAACCATGCGTAACTAGGTCCATATCGGTCTATAGTTATATATATCCCTCATATAAATCGATTTCCAATCACACAAAAATTGGTCCATATCAAGTTCATAATTGTATATAGCCCCCATATAAGCGACGCCCATATTTCAATTCTGGCTTTCTACGTACCGTGCAAAAAGTCCATATCGATTCGTAATTATTTGTAGACTTAACTATACATAACTTTTTTGTCTAATATATACCACGTATGGACTAACTCACAATTTAGAAGAAGAAGTTTTAAGATACCACAACCCAAGTTATTCGATTGTGGATGACAGTCTTTCGTAGAAGTTTCTACACCCTCAAAAAAATCGCTTCTGTAACATATACTCCCATATTTTGCTTCAAGCATATAAATTTTTGGGTATTGCCCAAACATTTATATGTTTGATTTCTTCCAATATATAATATGTTTGAAAGCATATTGGTCTAAACAATATAATATGTTTGGGTAGTCTAAGTTCCAAACATTTTGTATTTTTCCATCCAAATTCAATAATGTTGTTTTCCAAAAAACTATATGTTCTTATGTGAACATATAATATGTTTGGAAACATTTTGAACCCAAAAATATTATACGCTTAGAAGAATTTTCTCCCAAAGAAGATTGTGCTCAAATTTTTTTTCTGCCTAATTGTATATTCCCTCACATTTTTCTCACTTTTTCTGTAATACAAACATTTTAGAAGAAATTATTATATTTTATAATTTTTTTTTAATTTTACCTTTTGCCGGACGGGGTTTCGAACAGCGGACCACAGAGTTTGTAATCCAGCACACTAACCACTGGCCTACGTAGCTGTTATGGTCATCAAGAGATAATTATCGTTTTAAGTTATATTTATATAGCATAGCTTGCGGCGCCCACGAGCCGATGCAATCATAACATTGTTTAACAACATAACATTGATAAACATACATTTGTTGGCATCGTGGAGCAGTGGTTGGTCGTCCGCCTTGCGTGACAGGGGACCTGGGTTCGATCCCTGCTTCGACCAACACCAAATCAAATATTATTTTTTTATTGCAACAATAAAAATTGTGTAACAAATAAAGATTTTTGTATACAAGTTTAAAATTTTCGAAGAAATTCAAAAACTCTTACAAAAGAAGAACGTGAAGTCGAGTATATATAAATATTTTTCCATCGAATCCTAAGGTTAACGATAACCATTCAAAAGCACATTATATTTAAATTCTAAACAGTAATTTTAAAACAGCACATAAATTTATTTTGGTGTGAACAATTTTTTGCTAGCATGTAACACCATTAATTTAGAAATACATATAAATATGAATTTTTATTAACGAATAATTTTGTACTTAATTTAATTCTTAAGGCAGGTATAAATTGGCATTATCACGTTAAAATGGCCATGCTTACCCTTTTACTTTTCTTTAATAATTTCTTTTAAAGAAAATAAACTTATTCAATTGTTGCTTTGGATCTTTCCCCACCATGTTAAAATACAATTTACCGGAAAAAGTTGTAATGTTATTCTGGTTTCGCCGCTAAAATGAGAAATAATTTTAGCGGCAAAACTCGAACTCAATGCCCACTTTTACTTTTCGAAAAAAATCCGTCAACTCCTCTTGGACTACTCATTAATAAAGAGGAACTAATCTTTGTTTTTATAGATCTTCAATGGTCGATACTTTCAATGAAATCGTGTTGTCGTTATAATTAAGTGATTTGTCTTAAAAATGGGTATCATAACATGAAAGAACAAATTTTGGACTAAGGCCAACTTGACTTTAATAATTCAGAAAAATTCTTTAAAATTAATGAAACTGTCTTTAAATTTGTTGCATTTTTGCATCTTGACTACAAGGCAAAAATCATTCAAAAATAGGATATATTTTTCGATACTTTATTTTAAAGACATTTTTTACTTGAAACATAGCATAATTTCTACTGGAAGTCTTGTTTTTAACGGACATTTTATAGCACACAATCTTTGGAACCGGACATGCTTTTTGTTCAGTGTATAGTGCCCTTTCGTTAGTATTTGTGAAGATCCCTTTAATTACCTTTGTTTGAATATTTTGACTTACTCGTCCTACGTTCCGATTTGTTTTGACGAAACAAAAAAATTGTGCCCGTAATGCGAAAATGATAAACAAAACTCATGCTCTTTTTTTTCAAATATATTTTATCTTGATTCCGAATGAATTTTCTCTCCGAATACTCATTTTAATATTTTACTTAAGCATATACAATTTTTGGCGAAGTCTTATA
Organism: Haematobia irritans; assembly: GCF_050003625.1. Classification (NCBI taxonomy): domain Eukaryota; kingdom Metazoa; phylum Arthropoda; class Insecta; order Diptera; family Muscidae; genus Haematobia; species Haematobia irritans. Next base: position 113,604,869 of record NC_134397.1, read on the forward strand.
TCACAACATATATATGTTTACTCATAATATGTAAAACGTAGTATTTTTCCTATATTTAATGAAATTTTCTTTGTGTATATATATTTGTAATGCGCCAATTGGTTACTTTCATTATTTTACTTCCAGCATACACATTGTCTCTCTTTGTAAACGCATATATGTTTATGGGCTATTTCTAAATTAATATATGTTTGCATCCAAGCATATTATATTTACAAACATTTTATGTCCCAAACATAATATGTTCTAACATATTAACATATATGTCCCAAACATATTATGCTAGTTTATGAACATTATATGTTTCCACTCAAAAATATTGTGTTTAAAAAATTGAGTTCCAAACATATAATGTTTATACCCAAACATATGAAAAACAGTCTTTTTCGTCCGTGTACGCAATCCATGGTGGAGGGTACATAACTTACGGCCGTGTATACTTGTTCTTCTTCATATGGGGCCGTTTTGCCGCGATTTCGACCTTCAAACGCTCCAATAACGCCATATAATAGCCACTGTTGATGGTTTTTCCCTTCTCAAGATAATCGATAAAAATTATTCCATGCGCATCCCAAAAAAACAGAGGCCATTACTTTGCCAGCGGACTTTTGAGTCTTTCCACGCTTCGGAGACGGTTCACTGTCCACTCAGCCGACTGTCGATTGGACTCAGGAGTGTAGTGATGGAGCCATGTTTCATCCATTGTCACACATCGACGGAAAAAATCGGGTGTATTACGAGTTAACAGCTGCAAACACCGCTCAGAATCATCAACACGTTGTTGTTTTTGGTCAAATGTGAGCTCGCGCGGCACCCATTTTGCACAGAGCTTCCGCATATACAAATATTGATGAATGATATGACCAACACGTTCCTTCGATATCTTTAAGGCCTCTGCTATCTCGATCAACTTCATTTTACGGTCATTCAGAATCAGTTTGTGGATTTTTTTGATGTTTTCGTCGGTAGCCACCTCTTTCGGGCGTCCACTGCGTTCACCGTCCTCCGTGCTCATTTCACCGCGCTTGAATTTTGCATACCAATCAATTATTGTTGATTTCCCTGGGGCAGAGTCCGGAAACTCATTATCAAGCCAAGTTTTTGCTTCCCACGTATTTTTCCCCTTCAGAAAACAGTATTTTATCAACACACGAAATTCCTTTTTTCCATTATTTTCACAATAACAAAAGTTGCTTCACAAAGGACGCTCTATCTCACAAACTAATTGGCTTACAGACGTCAAATTTTGACACGAATCATTTGAAGGTTGGTACTACATAAAAATAATATGCATTTAATACTAGCGACGCCATCTATGTGTCAGACCGGGGACTTATCAGCCAATCTGTTAGTCAAGATGCAAAAAGACAACAAATTTAAAGACAATTTCATTAATTTTAAAGAAATAATCTGAATTAATGAGGTTAAGTTGACCTTAGCACAAAAATTTTTTCTTTCATGTTATGATACCCATTTTTAAGTGAAATCACTTAATTATAAGGACAATACGACTTCATTGAAAAGTTTATCGACTTTTGGACAAGGAAAAAACTTTATATTAGAGAAATGCGTCTTCTATTCTAAGCAAAATTTGCATTCGTATTCTAAAGATATGAAATCTTTGACCTCACGCCAATATTTTTTTTTCAGTGTATAATGAAAAACAGTCTTTTTTGTCTGTGTAGCTGCCATCAAAACTCGGTACAAGGTGCTCCAAAAGCGGCTGCTACTGAAAACACAATGAGATAACAATTGTGTACCCACCCAGCAAAAAAAATTGGAAGTTGTTCCACAAACATTTCTTTTAAAGCCCATCCCAGAATCCCCCATCGAGTTTTTTCAACTTCCGATGCAGTCCTTTTGGACAAGTCCACAAACATTTGGGAGGATCCCACGATGCGCTCTATTTTTGCTGGGCAGCAAAAAAAGAGCTTCCAAGAAGTAGTTTGAATCCCCAATCTGTGATCCAGAAGTAGTGCAAACTTGGATCATCTCCAATGAATTTTACACGGGCTTGTCATAGGACGGAAGTACTCCCTTTTTGGATCCTTTGCATTGCTTTAGAAGTTGTACCTTGGACGTTAATTTGAGTGAAGAAATTTAAAAAGAGAAAAACATTTTTTTAACCAATTTCACTTTTTTTCATCCATATGTTTTATTACACTATTATTATCCTATTATCTAATTTTTACAATTTTAAAAACTTTTTCACTCCGACCAGGGGTTGAACCTGGGTTTGCTGGCACCATAGCAGAACGTCTTAGCACACTAAGCCACAAACGTCATTGAACATAAAGCGTCGAAAGGTTTATTAAAATGTTTGTGATATAATCGTAATACGACACCAAGGAATAACATTCTAATTGCTTCTCGAGATGTTCTTTATTAGTATGAACGAAAAAATAAGAAACGCAGGTTCGAAACTCACCAGCGGCAATTTTTTTATCAAATATTTTTCTAAAAAATTATTTTTTTTTACGTTATGCATCGTTTTTATTTTCGGCATATATTTTCGTATAAATATATTTTTTCCATTAAAAATCAACAAAAAAATTAAAAATTCTCGTAATTTGCAAAACCTTCTCAAAATAACTTCCATGGAAGCGGAAAAGTCAAACGGCACAGGTTATTATCCCAGTGGGGATGAATTTTTTTATTATTATTATTTGTTTACTTCTTTTATTAATTTTCTATGTTTTTTTTTAGTTTTCTATTTTTTTTTTTTTAATTTAAACGTTTAGCCTGATTGCGTTCTTTCTAATACTTGTCCACAAGGACTGCATCGGAAGTGGACAAAATCATTGGGGGATTCACGATCCATTTTAGAAGAAATGTTTGTGGACTTGTCCAAAAGGACTGCATCGGAAGTTGAAAAAACTCGATGGGGGATTCTGGGATGGGCTTTAAAAGAAATGTTTGTGGAACAACTTCCATGTTTTTTGCTGGGTAGATCTGTGATATCATTTCATACCTGTTTAAGCGCAAATAATTTCTCATTTGTTGAAGTTACAGTCGCATTTGTAGACTGCTCTAACTTTTGTATATTTTTTAGTGGTGGATATTTTATCCGCGAGACTTGAATATTTGTTGTTTATATTACGCCTGAAATATAAATAATTAGATCATATGTGTCAAGCAAAAAATCAAAACATGTTTAAAATTTGAATGAATTCTCAGGCCAAAATTTTGCAAGCACTTATTTTTGATAATCAATGTATTCTCATACATTGCACTATAGTTTCATTCTTGAAGGCTGTAGCATGATTACAACAGACAGACATTACTATAGCGTCTTAGAATTTCTCCCTGATTAAGAATATACACCCTCAAAAAAAAAAATCGCTTCTGTAACATATACTCCCAAACACATTTTGCTTCAAGCATATAAATATTTGGGTATTGCCCAAACATTTATATATTTGATTTCTTCCAATATATAATATGTTTGAAAGCATATTGGTCTAAACAATATAATATGTTTGGATAGTCTAAGTTCCAAACATTATGTATTTTTCCATCCAAATTCAATAATGTTCTCTTCCAAAAAACTATATGTTATTATGTGAACATATAATATGTTTCGAAACATTTTGAACCCAAAAATATTATATGCTTAGAAGAATTTTCTCCCAAAGAAGATTGTGCTCAAATTTGTTTTCTGCCTAAATGTATATTCCCTCACATTTTTCTCAATTCAACTTTTGCCGGACGGGGATTTGAACAGCGGACCACACAGTTTGTAAGCCAGCACACTAACCACTGGGCTACGTAGCTGTTATGGTCATCAAGAGATAATTATCGTTATAAGTCATATTTATATAGCATAGCTTGCGGCGCCCACGAGCCGATGCAAACATAACATTGTTTAACAGCATAACATTGTTAAACATACATTTGTTGGCGACGTGGAGCAGTGGTTGGTACGTCCGCCTTGCATGCCAAGGGTCCTGGGTCCGATCCCTGCTTCGACCGACACCATTTTTTTATTTTTATTTTTTTTATATATATTTTTTGCATATATTCCAGATACGTTCGGAATATCCCGAAAAGGTGTTCAACATTACATACTACTATATTAAATTTTTACTACAGAAAAGAACAGTGCTTGATATAAACGAAATGGACTGAGTTCAAATCATATATTATTTTTTATTGCAAAAGTAAAAAATTTGTAACAAAAAAGGGTTTTGTACACAAGTTTGAAATTTTCGAAGAAATTCAAAAACTCTTACAAAGGAAGAATGTGAAGTCGAGTATATATAAATATTTTTTCATCGAATTCTAAAGTTAACGATAACCATTCAAAATCACATTATATTTAAATTCTAAACAATAATTTTACAACCAACACATAAATTTATTTAGGTGTGAACAATTGTTTGCTTTCTTTAATAATTTATTCTAAAGAAAATAAACTCATTCAATTGTTGCTTTGGATCATTCCCCACCAAGTTATAATACATTATAATATTAATAAAGAGGAACTAAACTTTGTTTTTATAGATTACTGTTTAATTTTTCACTGTTTCGCAATGTTTTCATTTTACTGTCACAACTCTAAAAAGAGTACACTGAAAAAAATATTGTTGTGAGGCCAAAGATTTCATGTCCTTAAAATAAGAATACAAATTTTGCTTAGCTTAGACGACGCATTTCTCTAATATAAAGTTTTTTCCATGTTCAAAAGTCGATAAACATTTCAATGAAGTCGTGTTGTCCTTATAATTAAGTGATTTGACTTGAAAATGGGTATCATAACATGAAAGAAAAAAATTTTGGACTAAGGTCAACTTGACTTTAATAATTCAGAAAAATTCTTTAAAACTAATGAAATTGTCTTTAAATTTGTTGCATTTTTGCATCTTGACTACAAAGCAAAAAAATCGTTAAAAAATAGGACATGTTTTTCAACACTTTATTTTAAAGACGTTTTTTACTTGAAACATAGCATAATTTCTACTGGACGTCTTGATTTTAACGGACTTTTTATAGCATATGAAAAAAGCTGAAAAAGCGAAAAAATAAAATTTGCTTCATAGAGTCAGAATTGTGTCTTAAAAGTATCTTTACTTGAATTCTCCACTAAAAAAAAGTGAACTCTCTATTTCACTAAAGCCAATTTAACTTTCGTTTAGTTCATGGAATTATTATGTTTGGAGAAAGTTTCCTCTACTCCAATAGTTTTTTGTGTACGCTAGTTAAATTAACTAAAACCGAGGAAAAAATATACACAAATGAAGGATAAAGATTAACTAAATTCGTGTCTTCCACAAAATAGTTCAATATTTCTTTAAATTTGTAAATTTTACTACAAATGCGTTCATCATTAACTTCGTATGTCACTAAAGACATTCTTGCAATTTTGAACTCCAATTTTTTCCTTCAAACTACAAAATTTTCTTTAACAAGTGAAAAAAATTAATTATGTCTAATAAATTTTCTTGAATGTGTCGAAAAATATTTACTTATTTTTATGACATCGGCGTGATGCCAGCGTTTGTTACACTGTTTAGTTAAAATTTTCTAAAAATATTCAATATTTTCTAAAATTAACCGAAATTTTTCTTCCTGGTGGGTTCACTGTTTTTTCAGTGTCGGCTTCATTGGCTCGGAATCAATACCAAAATTGTCAAAATAGAGACACAATCTTTGGAACCGGGCATGCTATTTTTCAGTGTATAGTGTCCTTTCGTTAGTTTTTATGAAGATCCCTTTAATTACCTTTGTTTGAATATTTTGACTTACCCGTCCTACGTTCCGATTTGTTTTGACGAAACAAAAAAAGTGCCCGTAATGCGAAAATGAAAAACAGAACTCATGCTCTTTTTTTTCAAATGTCTTTTCTTTTGGTTCCGAATGAATTTTCTCTCCGAATACTCATTTTAATATTTTTACTTAAGCATATACAATTTTTTGCGAAGTCTTATATCACAGCATATATATGTTTACTCCAAATTTGTAAATTTATACTTGTTTATATTCACACGTAGTATTCTTCCAATCTTTAATGAAATTTTCTTTGTGTATATATATTTTTAAGGCGCCAATTGGTTACTTTTATTATTTTACTTCCAGCATACACTTTATGTCTTTCTTTCTAAACACATATATGTTTACAGGCTATTTCTAAATTAATATATGTTTGCAACCAAGCATATTATATTTACAAACATTTTATGCCCCAAACATAATATGTTCTAACATATTAACATATATGTCCCAAACATGTTATGCTAGTGTATGAATATTATATGCTTGCACTTAAAAATATTGTGTTTAAAAATTTGAGTTCCAAACATATAATTTTTACACCCAAACATATGAAAAACAGTCTTTTTCGTCCGTGTATACTGTAAATAGTCGGAAATCGATATTTCGATGTCTTACAAATGGAATGGTATCACCATGCTATGATGGTGGGTATAGAAATGTGATACCCATTTTTTTTAAACATTATATTTTTTCGCGGGTGATATTCTCAAACTTTTCTGTACTGTGAAATTCAGATTCATGCAGTACTTAATAAGCACAACCGGGAATGTTGTAAATTCTTACATCTTATTATCATCGTGTCCTTTTGTTCACCCTGTGGCTGCTGTTTGATTATACGCTGATCTTACCACTTAAGTCGTTTCCATTTTATAATAAAACTTTTTAACTAATTGCATTAATAATGCACTCAAGAAATCTGTTTTTACATATGATTAAAAAAGTTTTGCAATTTTCTCGACAAAACAATATAGCGTTTTAATCTGTTATGTCGTAAATGCCATTTTAGGTTATATGGGCGACATGATGTTCCATTAAAATTAACTTGGTTGAAGGAATAAAAGAGAATCACATGTCATAGAATGAATGGAAGGTGATTGATTGGTGAAGTATATTCATGAGAGTTAATTTCGCTTTAAGTAAAAGAACGACTATTTTTTTACGTAAATACGTATTCGTTGTTAGCGAATCTTCAAAACAACAATCCCCAATTATTTAACACCACAGATAAATTACTATCACGCTTAATTTCCCAATGTTCTGAATTCCCTTTTATTTTGCTTCGTGTTTAATTATCATGGTGAAATTTCAGTTTTTTAAGTTTTCAAGTGAATGGACTTTTCAGTTTATTTGTGAATCCTAGTATCGGCATGATATGTAAGGTTAGAGTAGCAGCCTACTATTTCTGGTTTGCTTAGACACTTCAATCCATTGTGCTACCTCCGTTGATGGACTTCTCTCTTATACTAATAGAAAACATTACGTTCCAAAATCGTGAACGCATGGTAACAAAATGAAACAGAAACGTTCATGACCACATCAGTAATGTTGGTGACATTTCTGAGTGTTTCAAAGCTTCTCTAAGCGGTTTCACTGCAATGTGGAACGCCATTCGGACTCGGCTATAAACAGGAGGCCCCTTGTCATTGAACTTAATATGGAATCGGGCTGCACTCCGTGATAAGAGAGAAGTTCACCACTGGGATATCACAATGGACTGAAACGTCTAAGTGAGACTGATACATCGGGCTGCCTCCTAACCCAACCTAACCTTAATGAAAAATCAAAACGGAATATTCACGGTTTCATCCACTGGCGCTATTGATTTCATAAACAGCTTTCGTTTTCTTTGGCCATGGTTAGGTTAGGTTAAAGTGGCAGCCCGATTAAGATTCAGGCTCACTTAGACTATTCAGTCCATTAACTAAAATTACCTAATACATATGAGCACTTCTAGTTTTAACCGCTGAACCTTCTTGATTATTTTTCTTTATTGAACCAACCAAATTGTTCGAAAAACATTAGCAGACTGCTTAAGTTAACATTTTCCAGATCCGCCAGTAATCTAAAGCTATATGCTCCTAAAAGTTGCTTGCGCTTTACACAAAATGCAGGACACTTACATAAGAGGTGTTTAATTGATCCTTTTCCTCCGCATCATGACAACTCATACAATAGTCGTTATACTTCGCGCCTATAGTTTTTGCAAAATCGCCTATCAGGCAGCGACCCGTTGTAGCAGATATCAGGAGTGATATCTGACGTCTCAAGAACACTAGCATACCTAGTGTGCGGTTTAAGTTTCAATGGGGCCATATTTGCTTGGTGTCGTTACTGCCCTTGCAATTCTCCCATCGAACATTTGCCATCATAACAGCCTTCTCACGCAGCATGAGCTTGCAGGTAGCCAGGGGCATACCAACAGATTCTAGTTCCCCTGGAATATGTAAGGTAGTCCCTAGCCTTGCCAACTCATCCGCTTCGCAGTTTCCCGGTATGTTCCTATGGCCAGGCACCCATATTAGGTGAATATTGTACTGCTCAGCCATCTCATTGAGAGATTTGCGGTAGACGATGGCCGTTTTCGAGTTAAGGAACACAGATTCCAAGGATTTTATTGCAGGTTGACTGTCTGAGTATGTATTAATGCCCACATTTTTTGGAACATTACTTTTCAGCCAATTCGCCACCTCTCTTATTGCTAATATTTCAGCCTGAAAAACGCTACAGTGACTAGTAATCTTTTCGCTATTCGAAGTTCCAGATAATTAGAATATACTCCGAAACCCAATTGTCCATCCAATTTGGAGCCATCAGTGTAGGTTAAGTTAGGTTAGGTTAAAGTGGCAGCCCGATTAAATTTCAGGCTCACTTAGACTATTCAGTCCATTGTGATACCACATTTAACTAAAAGTACCTATTACATATGGGCACTTCTAGTCTTAACCACTGAACCTTCTCTATTATTTACTTTTGTGGAACCAACCAGATTGCTCCAAAAAACATTAACAAACTGCTTAAGTTAACGTTTTCCAGGTCAGCCAGTAATCTAAAGCTATATGCTCCTAAAATTCGCTTACGCCTTACACAAAAAGCAGGACACTCACACAAGAGGTGTTTAATTGATTCCTTTTCCTCCACGTCATGACAGCTTATACAATAGTCATTATACTTCCCACCTATAGTTTTTGCAAATTCGCCTATCAGGCAGCGACCCGTTATAGCAGATATTAGGAGTGCTATCTGACGCCTTGAGAACACTAGCATATTTAGTGTGCGGTTTAAGTTTAAATGGGGCCATATTTGCTTGGTGTCGTTGCAACCCTTGCAATTTTCCCATCGAATATTGGCCATCATAACAGCCTTCTCACGCAGTAAGAGCTTGCAGGTGGCCAGAGGCATACCAACAGATTCTAGTTCCCCTGGAATATGTAAGGTAGTTCCTAGCCTTGCTAACACATATGCTTCACAGTTCCCCAGTATGTTCCTATGGCCAGGCACCCATATTAGGTGAATATTGTACTGCTCAGCCATCTCGTTGAGAGATTTGCGGCAGTCTATGGCCGTTTTTGAGTTAAGGAACACAGAGTCCAAGGATTTTATTGCAGGTTGACTGTCTGAGTATATATTAATGCCAATATTTGTTGGAACATTACTTCTCAGCCAATTCACCACCTCTCGTATTGCCAATATTTCAGCCTGAAAAACACTACAGTGATTAGGTAATCTTTTCGCTATTCGAATTTCCAGATCTTTAGAATATACTCCGAACCCCACTTGTCCATTCAATTTGGAGCCATCAGTATAGTAATCTATAAATCTTTTATTCCCCGGGGTCTGTGTACACCACGCCTCACTGTTGGGAATTAGAGTTTCAAACTTTTTGTCGAAAAGTGGTTTTGCTAGGGTGTAATCCACTACGTTAGGCACATCTGGCATTACTTTGAGGACCGAACTATGACCGTACATTTTTTCCGACCACAGCGATAGCTCGCGCAACCGCACAGCCGTTGTTGCAGCTGACTGTTTGGCCAAAATGTCTAAAGGCAATAGATGTAGCATGACATTAAGGGAGTCTGTTCCTGTCTTACTAAATGCGCCTGAGATACATAAGCTCGCCATACGCTGAACTTTATCTAAACAAGTCGGTTTCTGAAGTGCCGGCCACCAGACTACAACACCATATAGCATTATAGGTCTATACTGCCGTGTATAGCCAGTGCACAATTTTTGGTCTTAGTCCCCACTTTTTCCCTATTGCCTTTTTGCACGAGTACAAAGCTACCGTGGCTTTTCTCGCCCTCTCTTCAATATTAAGCCTAAAATTCAGCTTCCTGTCCAAAATAACGCCGAGGTATTTTGCACACTCACCAAAGGGAATTTCAGTACCCCCTAAGGAAATGGGCCTAACCGTGGGAGTTTTGCGATCTTTGCAGTACATGACTATTTCTGTCTTTGCTGGATTTACACCAAGACCATTATCTTTCGCCCATTTCTCAGTCATCCGGAGAGCTCTCTGTATAATATCTCTGATTGTGGATGGGAATTTTCCCCTGACTGCTAGCGCCACATCATCTGCGTATGCCACCACTTTTATCCTTTCTTTTTCTAGGGTAACCAGAAGGTTATTTATAGCAAAATTCCAAAGAAGAGGTGATAGAACTCCTCCTTGGTGAGTACCTCTATTCACATACCTTTGTATGTTTGCTTGCTCTAGTGTGGCTGAAATACGTCTCTTTATTAGAAGTTCGTCTAACAGCCTAAGTATACATGGATCAACATTCAGAGTTGTCAGTCCATTTAATATCGAGCTCGGATGGACATTATTGAACGCCCTTCGATGTATAGAAGCGGCACGATTGTGTATTCTTTGACAGATAGTGAGCTTTCAATAAATCTGACTAGTTCATGTAATGCGGTCTCAGTAGACCTGCCCTTCGAGTATGCATGCTGTCGTTTCGAGAACAAACTTGAATCGATGCTAGTTCTAAGATAAATATCTATCATCCTCTCCAGAGTCTTAAGTAGGAATGAGGATTAGCTGATTGGTCGGAAATCCTTCGCCCTCGAGTGAGAGGCTTTTCCCTCTTTAGGTATGAAAACGACTTTTGTTTCCCTCCACTGTCCTGGGATATATGTTAAGTTGATACTTTGGCCATGAAAAGTCTTTAAATATTCGTAGACGTTCTTATGGCAACACCGGCAGTGCTAACACAGAAAAAACAGTTTTCTGATTCAATCACGCTATTAACTGATCCAATAATTTTTTAATTGAAATGTCTTCAATCACAGAAATGATGGTATCAATTAAAAAATCAATTGAAAGTCAATTCAAAAATCAATTGATACTATTAAGTTTTGTGATTGATTTTTGTTTCAATTAAAAAATTTGTTGAATAAATTAAATCTTTAATTGAATATTTTTTAAGAGTCAATTAAGACTTTTATTAAAAACATTTTTGTGAATTTTTTTCTATTAAGGCGACAACACATGGTTTCATTTCATCGTTGTCAGATTGACTTCGTTCGACACCACATGTGTGTTGATACACTTTCATGAACGAATCGTTTGGAAACAAGCACGCCGTTCATGACTTTTTCTATGGGTGTATCATTGGGTGCTTCGAAACTCTATGTTTAGCAGTTGATTTTTCAGGCCATATTTATTTGTATTCACTGTATTTATTAACTGGTTGGCTGATAAGTCCCCGGTCTAACAAAGAAGAACACATTTTTTGTCAAAATTCGTTTTTATTATTCAACATAGTTCCCTTCAAGAGCGATACAACGATTATAACGACCTTCCAATTTGTTGATACCATTTTGGCAGTACTCCTTCGGTTTTGCCTCAGTTTCGGCGATCACCTCTTCATTGCAGCCAATTTTTTTCCCTGCGAGCATCCTTTTGAGGTCTGAGAAGAAGAAAAAGTCGCTGGGGGCCAGATCTGGAGAATACAGTGGGTGGGGAAGCAATTCGAAGCCCAATTCATGAATTTTTGCCATCGTTCTCAATGACTTGTGGCACGGTGCGTTGTCTTGTTGGTACAACACTTTTTTCTTCTTCATATGGGGCCGTTTTGCCGCGATTTCGACCTTCAAACGCTCCATATAATAGTCACAGTTGATGGTTTTTCCCTTCTCAAGATAATCATAAAAATTATTCCATGCGCATTACAAAAAACAGAGGCCATTAGTTGGCAAACGGATTTGTCACGCTTCAGAGACTGTTCACCGGTCGCTGTTCACTCAGCCGACTGTCGATTGGCCTCAGGAGTGTAGTAATGGAGCCATGTTTCATCCATTGTCACATATCGAAAAACTCGGGTGTATTACGAGTTAACAGCTGCAAACACCGCTCAGAATCATCAAGACGTTGTTGTTTTTGGTCAAATGTGAGCTCGCGCGGCACCCATTTTGCACAGAGCTTCCGCATATCCAAATATTGATGAATGATATGACCAACACGTTCGTTCCTTTGATATCTTTAAGGCCTCTGCTATCTCGATCAACTTCATTTTACGGTCATTCAAAATCATTTTGTGGATTTTTTTGATGTTTTCGTCGGTAACGACCTCTTTCGGGCGTCCACTTCGTTCACCGTCCTCCGTGCTTATTTCACCACGCTTGAATTTTGCATACCAATCAATTATTGTTGATTTCCCTGGGGCAGAGTCCGGAAACTCATTATCAAGCCAAGTTTTTGCTTCCACCGTATTTTTTCCCTTCAGAAAACAGTATTTTATCAAAACACGAAATTCCTTTTTTCCATTATTTTCACAATAACAAAAGTTGCTTCACAAAAGACGCTCTATCTCACAAACTAATTGACTTACAGACGTCAAATTTTGACACGAATCATTTGAAGGTTGGTACTATATAAAAATAATATGCATTTAATACTAGCGATGCCATCTATGTGTCAGACCGGGGACTTATCAGCCAACCTGTTATGTATTCACTGCGATCTCTAATTCCAAATAATGTGGAGATCGTTTTATAAGAATTACATTTTCTGTAATCGCCTACCCAGCAAAAAATGGAAGTTGTTCCACAAACATTTCTTTTAAAGCTCATCCCGGAATCGACCATCAATTTTTTCCACTTCCGATGCAGTCCCTATGGACAAATCGACAAACATTTCTTTGAAACCGCATCCCGGGATCTCCTATCGATCTATTTCCACTGCCTATGCCGTCCTTTTGGACAAACCTTAGAAAGTACGGAATTCGGCCGTAGTTTAAGTTTTACAATTAAAATTTGCAAAACGAATAGGAAAACAATAAACAAAAGTAAAAAAATGCAATATCCGCTGAGATTTGAACCTGTGCCGTTTGACTTGTTCACTTCCATGGAAGTTCTTTTGACAAGGTGTTGCAAATTACGGTCATTTTTAATTTTTTGTATTTATTTTGACGTATAACTTTAAAAAAATATTTAATTAAAAAAATTGCCGCTGCACAGAAAAAAGTCTGTTCTAAAACCATTAGCGTAGCTAGACAATTTTCCTAGGGGGGCTATAGCCCCCCTAGCTGAAAATTTATAGACTGAACTTATAGGTTCAATTAATGTTTTATTTCATACAAATGAATAACAATATAGACATCAAAATAACTCGACAATTCATTCCACACTTTTCCCAGCAAAAAAATTGGGAGTTGTTCTAAAGGCACAACTTTAAAAGCACTTCCAAAAATGTCCTTACAAAGAAGTTAATTATTTTAACTACACAGGAAGTTTTTTTACTTCATTTTTTTCATATTTTAATGCGTAATTTTTTGTTTTCTTTTAAACAAAAGTAAGAATAAATAAAATGGTACAAATTATTCAAATTTTGCCACAAAAATGCTAAATTCATTATAGAAATTTGTATAGAATTTTTGAAAATATTCGATGGAAAACGTTTCAAACAAGTGTTAGAATGCATTAAATATCATAAAAAATATAAAAATAATTGTATAATTAGATATAATGCATTTGGACGTCAATTGCCTGTTTCGGTATCAGGCTAACATGAAATATAAAAATTAATTATTTGTGAAAATATAACAAAATTTTTTAATTCACATTCAAAACAGTGAATTCGGATCACACCTTAAGAAGTGATGCATATTCATTGCAACGGCTGTTGAAACGGTGGACATTCGTTCTACGACAATTTCATATTACATTCATCGCTTCTCCGCCAATTTTGCACCACTTCCGGACCCAAAAAGAACATTTTCACTTCTTTTTTTGGCTACGCTTTTTTGCAGCATTATTAAGATATTAATTTATGAAATAGTATCAATTACTATTTTTTAAATTAAATTGACTAAACCAGACTAAACAAAATAATAAAGAAGCTTTAGTTATTCAACTAAATCAAAAGTTCAACCACAGATTTATTTTATAAATACCAGATTAAAAACATTGCCATCGGCAACTGCTACCACAACCAAAGTAATTCGATTGTGCATGAAAATCTTTAGCGGAACTTTCTGCTGTGTATATACTTGTTTAATTTTTAGAAAAATGTAAAATCGTAAATAGGTTTTCAAATTCTGGGGGGGGCTAAAATTTTTCTGGGGGGTCTAAGCCCCCTTCCCAGAGGCCTTCCTACGCTTATGTCTAAAACTGATGATAAAATGAACTAATATTTATTGCAAAAATTTTATTTTGTTTTAGTTTATTTTTAAAATTTCTAAGAAATTTTCCCCAGCCCAACGATTTTTTCTTTATTCCAAGCATGTCTCAAAATTTTTATGAACTAAATGGCAGTGAAATTTCAATGGCATACAAATTAGTTCAATTCTAGCTAAAAGAGAAGAAGTTTTTCGTACACTTCTCAAAAATAGTAAGCTACGGTGTGGTTAAATTGGGAATGATCTGGCTCCTAGAGAGAAAGATGCATTTCGTTAATGGTAGTTAAAAATCCAGAAAATGTCGGAAAGTTAATTCGTTCGTTAATTCCATGAATCTCAAAATTTGGAGTACAATTTAGTTCAATTCTCGCACGAGATAGTTAATTTTTCCCACAATGAAGTTTAATTTTCTTCTCTGTGTGGTGAGATTTGAACTAGCGTTCTTTAGCTTTTCATTCGTAATAATAAAGAACATCTCAGGAAGTAGTTAGAATGCCATGCCATGTTGTCAAATTAGGTTCATGTCACAAACATATGAATAGACGTTTTGATGCATCGTGTTCAATGACGTTTGTGGCTGAGTGTGCTAATGCGTTTTGTTATGGTGCCAACAGACCCAGCTTGAATTTCAATTCAATTTCAATTTTGTTTTTTAAATTTCTTCATTCAAATTAACTTCTAAAGCAATGCAAATGATTCCAAAATGGAGTACTTCCATTCTATGACAAGTACATATAAAATTCATTGGAGATGATCCAAGTTTTCACTACTTCCGGATCACAAATTGGGGATCCAAAATAGTTTTTTGCTGGGTACTTAAGCCAATTCCTTTCAATTTGTTACAATAGAATAACTATTTTCACCACTCACGATGATAGCTTTTAAAGAGCTCCACTATGAGTCACAGTTTTATTCCATGAATTATGACTGGCACAGCACTAAAGCGTATAATAGTTTCTCCTTTTGTAAATGGTTTGCCTTTTGTATGGCTTCTTTTAAGCGGTTTTCTTTTATTCTGGATTTCTGATCTTAAGTGACTTTCTGCAACAAATGTTGAATGTATTGCTTCACCATAAAAACGGATGTAACAAACAAGCGCATTTAATGCTCCCAAGTCTAGACAGCATTGTTTTCTGGAAAACAAGTAAAGTGATTTCATTTCCTTCTTGGTTTTTGCTGTCAAATGCAATTCAAGGGCAAATAAATGCTTGCAACAAATTCACAATAAGAATCGAATTCTTTTATTTTATTATATATTATTTTATTCCCGAATGTTAATGGAATGACAATTCCCTGAATATTGGGTAGTCGAAAAAGTCTTTGTATTTTGTCAATAGATGTCGTTGGAGTCGTTTATCTCGAGTGTCACCAAACACATTCCTACTAGAGGTGTGCACGTGAGTAATAGCTTACTCACGCTCACGACTGAAAAATCATACTCACGCACGATATTTTTTGGTAGGACTCACGCACACTCACGAAAAGAAAATTTGTACTCACGTCGTGACTCACGAAAAATACCGTGACTCACGAAAAATATCGTGACACACGAAAAATATCGTGACTCACGAATAATTTTATGATTAATTTACCTTACCGAAGTGTCTGAAAACATGAGCATTATTAAAATCGAGAGTGTTATTAAACTCTTAACATCCCAGGTGTCACTGAAATTGTAATTGAATTTAACTCTTAAGCGTTTTATGTTGGAGAGCAGGAATATTTTCGTGAGTGTACTTCTTTACTCACGCACACTCACGAAGATATTATTTTCGTGACTCACGCTCACGCACGACATTTTGGTTTGTTAATCACGCTCACGCACACTCACGCTGTTGTCATGAGAGTGACTCACGCACGAATCACGAAAATATTCGTGAGTCACGACAATTTCGTGTCACGTGCACACCTCTAATTCCTACAAATGTTGTAGGAACTTCATTTGACCAACAAAAAAATAAATTCGTTAAAATTAAATAAGGTTGCAGCTGTTAAAATATAAGTTAGACCGAATCCTACACACAAAAAAATTATCACCAACATTTTTTCAATTAAACACTTAATTGAATTTGGAAACGGATTCAATTAATATGTTAATTGATTCAATTAATTATTTAATCAAATCCGAATAAAAACCAATTAAAAAAAATGATTGATGTTTGTTACGTTTCCAATTAAAATAATAATTGATTCAATCAATTTGTTAATCAATTCGGAAATAATTTTCAATTACAAACGTTATTGAAAATTTTTCCGTTTCCAATTACACATGTGATAGATCCAATCACCTTTGTGATTGAAATTGAATAATTTTGAACAATGGAAGAGCGAAAAGAGAACAAGAGAATGGACATTTATTCAACAATGTATGATGGAGAGATCAGTCTGTGAAAGTAAGTCGTAACGAACGGTTGGGTTTTTGTTTTTCGCGTAAATTGAAAAACCTGATTGGCGACATTCTGTCTGCTGCGTTCGAAATGTTTGCATAAATATTTTGAACGCAACAACAAATCATAGCAACGAGTTGAAATTTAAATGGCCACGTGGTAAAGGTTTGAAAAAGTATATGGCAGAACGCATTTGAAATTACCTGTGTTTGCAATTGTGAAATGTGATTACCGTTTTCCATTGAAGCTAGTTTACATTAAACAGACTAAACTAATATATTTTTTACTCATTTCTTTTAGTGAGGAATTTTATTTCGTGAATATAAGAATATGTTTGCAATCAAAAGGTGGGTACCGTATTGATCTTTTAAAATAGTAAATTTTTTCACTCCTAGTTTTCCTAAAACCAAGAGTTTGTTGGAAGATTCACCTTGAAGTTGCGAAGTAGCGTTGGCATTAAATTGCATTTGGCAGTTTTACCTGCCTTTTTCAGTATGATCCCAAGTAGAGAGCAGTATATCTCTCTGATATATAAACTAATGCGATGAATTATGTAATGGTAAAAAGTTCTTTCTTTTGGATTGAAAAATATACGAAAATAATAAAAGTATGATTTTCCATTTATATTTGTTTCTATTTCCAGAATTTGCAAAGTATCATCAACATAATTACATTGCTTTGCCTTCATTTTTGTCTTTGATTGGTTCAAATTTTAATAAACGATTTCAAAGTGTGGACATTTTGGCAAGGAATTGTTACTAAAATTAAATTAAAACGAGCCCCTTAACACACCTATGCTAAAAGACTACAACGGCAAAAGAAGATTATAACTCTGCAACCTGGAACTAAGAATTGAGATTGATATCCTATGCAGTTAATGTTTAACAAAATTAACTTTTAATTGAACAAAAGTAAATTCGAATTAGTTCCAGATTGCAGATTTATATTCTTCTTTTGCAGTTGTAGTCGTTTAGCATAAAAAGCTGTACGAAGCAGCTCGGTAATTTAATTTTAGTCACAATTCCTTTCCAAATTTCCACACATTGAAATCGTCTATTAAAATTTGAACCTATCAAAGACAAAAATAATGGCAAAGCAATGTAATATCTGGTATTATATTGATGATACTATACAAAATTCTGGAAATGGAAAAAAATATAAATGGAAAATACATATTTTTATTATTTTCGGATATATTTCATATTTTTAAACCCAAAAGAAAGAACTTTTTTACCATTACATAATTCAGCTCATTAGTTTATATATCAGATATACTGCTCTCTACTTGGGTTCAAAGTGAAAGAGGCTGGTAAAACAAAATTACAATTTAATGCCAACGCTACTTCGCAACTTCAAGGCGAATCTTCCAACAAACCCATACCGCTCTTGGTTTTAAGGAGTGAAAAAATTTTACAATTTGAAAATATCAATACGGTATCCACCTTTTGATTGCAAACATATTCTTATATTCCTATTTATTTGATAAAATGATGGAGTTGATGGGATTGAGTGCTCAATTTCACGAATAAATAAAATTGCTCACTAAAAGAAATTAATGAAAAATATATTATTTTAGTCCGTTTAATGTAAACAGGCTTCGATGGAAAACGGTATTCACATTTCATAATTGCTTACCTTCAATAAACGTAGACTGTTTTCCATTTTTACAATACCACAAACACAGGTAAAAGAATTTTAAATAGAAACGTAACAAATATCAATCATTTTTAATTGGTTTTTATGCGGATTTGATTACATAATTAATTGAACCAATTAACATATTAATTGAATCCGTTTCCAAAGTCAATTAAATGTTTGATTGAAAAAACTTCGGTGATAATTTTTTGTGTGTATGCTTTCGCTTTTTTGGTCTGCTGATTTGTTATCTGCTTTACTTATCAGTTTCAGATTTGTATCCAGTCGTATTCGTAGGTATTTTATAGCGTCCCTCGTTCGAATAACGCCTTTGTCTATTTGCATGTCGATCAGCGTGGGATTAGTAGCAGCTCTGTCTTGTGTGTTGCAAGTTTTAGTCCATGTGTCCTCTACAAGGACCTTGCCCGTATCATCACCTGTCTACACTGCGCTTCTGTGGCGTTTCGCGCTTGTATCCCTGCGATGTCGTCAGGGTATCCGACCACAAAGTGTCCACTGACATCTCAATTTTCTAGATCTCGTCGTAACTAATATTCCATAGGTCGGGACCAATTACTTGGATTGTGGTGAAAGTTTTCGATGTCAAGGTATCGTAAGCCTTCTTAAAATTGTCTACTAAATTGTAACTTAGTCCATATAGAGACTTTGCAAAATAAGAAAGATTAAATATCAATACAAGCCTTTTTAATTCGTGATCGATTTACACAGGGGTCAACGTTAGTAGGCATTTCATCAATTCCTAAATCAATTCCTAAATTTTTATATTTATAAATTTTTATATTTATACATCAAATGGTTTTTGTAATGTAGTCTACATATAGTAGTAAGATATATACTTACACTGTTAGAAAAATATGTTTTTCATATGTTCCGATATAAACAAAATGTGTTTCGGGCACAATTTTTAAACACAATATATTTAAGTGCAAACATATAATGTTCCTAAACTAACACTAAATGTTTGGGACACATATGTTAATATGTTAGAACATATTATGTTTGGCTCATGAATGTTTCATAAAAATAATATGTGTGAATGTAAACATATATACATTTACAAATTTCGAGTAAACATATATATGTTGTAATATTTTATTTAGAGAGCAACAGAGAGAGTATAGAGAAAGAAATAGAGATGGAAACCGGGAGGGTTGACGAAAGAAATCAACATAACACATCGAGATAATCAAAAGGCCAAAAATTTGATATGCTTAAGTCTAAATATTATTTAATTTGAATATCAGAATGACTATTCGCAGTAAAGAGAAAATTGTAAATGTATTTAAAATAGTGTTAAATGCTAGTAAAAAATTGTTCACTCCTAAATAAATTTATGTGTATGTTTATTATAAAATTATTTATATATTTATGTTTGTGCTCGACTCCACGTTCTTCTTTCGTTAGAGTTTTTGAATTCCTTTCAAAATTTCAAACTTTTATATAAAACAGTTTTTTGTTACAAAATTGTTATTTATGCAATAAAAAATAATATTTTATCCAAAAGCTCAGTCCATTTCGTTTATATCAAGCACTGTTTCTGACTGTAAATCTTTAATAACCCACATTTCGAAGTTTCATTATAAAAATTTAATATAGTATAAATATAAATGTGTAAATTAAAAAAAAATTGGTTCGGTCGGAGCAGGGATTGAACCCACGACCCTTTGCATGCAAGTCAGACATGCGAACCACTGTTCCACGTGGCCAACAAATGTATGTTTCTTGTAAATAATGTTATGTTTGCATGGTCTCGTGGGCGCTGCAAACTATGCTATATAAATGTAACTCATAACGATAATTGTCTACTGGTGACTGTAACAGCCACGTAGCCCAGTGGTAGTGTGTTGGCTTACAAATTCCATGGTTCCCGGTTGTTATTTATGCAATAAAAAATAATATTTTATCCAAAAGCTCAGTCCATTTCGTTTATATCAAGCACTGTTTCTGACTGTAAATCTTTAATAACCCACATTTCGAAGTTTCATTATAAAAATTTAATATAGTATAAATATAAATGTGTAAATTAAAAAAAAGTGTTCGGTCGGAGCAGGGATTGAACCCACGACCCTTGGCATGCAAGGCGGATATGCTAACCACTGCTCCTCGTGGCCAACAAATATATGTTTCTGTTGAATAATGTTTTGTTTGCTTCGGCTCGTGGGCGCTGCAAACTATGCTATACAAATATAACTTATAACGATAATTGTCTTTTGATGGCAATAACAGCTACGTAGCCCAGTGGATAGTGTGTTGGCTTACAAATTGCATGGTCGGCGGTTCGATTCTCCGTCAAGGCGAAAGGTAAAATTTTAAAAAATTATAAAATTGAATAATTTCTTCAACATTATTTGTATCACAGAAAAAGGTGCCAAGAACTAAAAAATTTCGTGGAAGTGAAAATTATGTGAGAGAATGACCACAATATTCTTGGGGAGAAAATTCTTCCAAGTATACAATATTTTTGGGCTCAAAACGCTTCCAAACATATAATATGTTCACATGAAACAAACATATTAATGTTTCGGCAGTATCCAATAATATATGTGCTTCCTGCAAAATATGTTTGGAACACATGTTAGAGAAGCGATTTTTTTTGAGGGTGTAGTAATAAGGTGTAATAATGTTTTTGCAGTCCTTGATTGTAGTCCTAATTATTTTTATATTTTTTTTAAGTAAATTTAATGTAATTCTTTATTTTGAGTATCCCTGTAACCGTATATGGCCATTTCGGCTTGGTTGTAAAATGAGTTAAATAAACAAAAAAAAAAAATAAAATAAATCAAGTTTTGCCTGGTAATTAGAAGACCAAATTCAGGTCGATTTAATTGGAGTAATATAAATTATGAACCGATTTTTTCCATTATTATTATAAACAAGTATATACAGCAGTAAATTCAGCCGGGCCGAATTTTAAATACCCACCACCATGAATCAAGTATAATAGTTTACTATGAAAACTCTTCGTCGTAGTGGGTTACTTGATAATATATAGAATTGTAGGGGGTTTGATGACAAATCTTCTCCCAAACGAGCCAGCTCCCGAAGACAAACTTTAAAGATTCCACCTATGAAGACCAGATAAGATTCTGGATTTATGAGAACCAATTTTGTTTGAGTTTTAGAGAAAATATAAACATATCGTGTATATGTTGAAATTACGCCTTGATTTAAAATCTTAAATCTGTAGATTTTTCCGCATTTATTTAAATACGATGAGTAAAATCTGGAACTTTTACTTTCAGTTTGAAGCAATTTTCATGATCAGTGCGCCTGCTATACCCTGAAAGAAGTGTTTTCTTTTTTGAGAAACGTAATTTTAGACAAGCAAAGTTTTCTTTTGACACAAATTTTAGAGACAATCGTTGAATAAACGAAAACACTTTGTAAGAAAAAGAAATTTCGTTTGTCTAAAATTTTATTATAGATTACTAATTTCCAGCAAATCGGATAAAACTTACGGATTCAAGAAGCCCAAGAAATAAAGCCGGGAGATCGGTGTATATGGGGGCTATACCAAAACATGGACCGATAGGCACCATTTGCTACTCACATATTTGTGATCTTAAAATACCTCCAGATTTTCAATTTCAAACAAATCGGCCAGAAAATATAGAAGTAAAAATCGAGAGATCAGTCTATATGGGGGTTATACCAAAAAATAGACCGATATACCTCAATTTCGGCACTCTTATTTGTGGTCTAAAAATACCTCTAGATTTCGAATTTCAGGCAAATCATGTAATAAATACAGTTTATTGTAGCTCAAGAATTTCAGGCAAAGCGGATGGTAAATTTAGTTTCTAGAAGCCCAAGAAGCAAAATGAGAGATCGGTCTATATGGGGGCTATATCAAAAAATGGACCGATGGGCACCATTTTAGGCACACCTTTTTATGGTCCCAAAAGAATTCTAGATTTTCAATTTCAGGAAAATCGGATAGAAAATATAGTTTCTAGAAGCCCAAGAAGCAAAATCGGGAAATGAGTCTCTATGGGACTATATCAAAACATGGACCGATGAGCACAATTTTCGGCACACCTTTTTATGGTCCTCAAATACCTCCAGATTTCCAATTTCAGGCAAATCGGATGGTAAATATAGTCTCTAGAAGAAATCGGGATATCGGTCTATATGGGCGCTATACCAAAACATGGACCGATGAGCACCATTTTTGGCGCACCTTTTTATGGTCCTCAAATACCTCTATATTTCCAATTTCGGGCAAATTGGATAAAAACTACGGTTTTTATAGGCCCAAGACTCCAAATCGGGAGGTTGGTTTATATGGGGGCTATATCAAAACATGGACCGATGCGGACCATTGTCGACACACCTCTTTATGGTCCCAAAATACCTTTAGATATTCAATTTCATACAAATCGGATAGAAAACATTGTTTCTAGACGCGTAAGAAGCAAAATCGGGAGATCGGTCTATATGGGGGCTATACCAAAACATGGACCGATATGGACCCTTTTCTACACACCTCTTTATAGTCCCACAATACCTACAGATTTCCAATTTCAGGCAAATCGGATGGTAAATATAGTTTCTAGACGCCTAAGAAGCAAAATCGGGAGATCGGTCTATATGGGGGCTATACTAAAACATGGACCGATACGGACCATTTTCGACACACCTCTTTATGGTCCCAAAATACCTCTAGATTTCTAATTTCAGGCAAATGTGATAAAAACTACGGTTTTTATAGGCCCAAGACCCCAAATCGGGAGGTCGGTTTATATGGGGACTATATCAAAACTTGGACCGATATAGCCCATCTTCGAACTTGACCTGCCTGCAAACAAAAAACTAATCTGTGCCAATTTTCGGGACGATAGCGCCATTATTGAAGGCTGTAGCGTGATTACAACAGACAGACGGACAGAAGGACATGCTTATATCGTCTTAGAATTTTTCCCTGATCAAGAATACATATACTTTATATAGTCGGAAATCGATATTTCGATGTGTTACACACGGAATGACATACTTATTATACCCCCGTCTCCATTTTATGGTGGTGGGTATAAAAAGCATTTGCTCATTCGTTCGATCTATATATGGGCTTATTTCTAAAAGTGGTCCCATATGGTCTAGTTGCAATACCATCTGACCAAACCAGCAAAACAAAATGGAAGCTCTTCACCAAAAATTCCAAGTACAAGTATTAGAAAGTACGCAATTACACTACTCCTAAAACGAACTAAACTTGTTTCTGCTTCCTTCGTTGAGCAACGTAGACACTGTCGTAGCCAGTCTAGAGATATCCAAATGCAAATATTGGGTATCTTCGGTCTACATGGGACATGATAGGGAAATGCCTCCATGTGCTGTTAAGACCTTAGTCGAGGAGTCACTAAAAACAAAGACAAAACTCATTATGGGATGCGATGCAAATACACATCATAGTATTTGGGGAAGTAGTGATCAGAGAATGAAGCCGCCGAGTCGCACCGCCGATTTCAGTCTCCGCCGACCATTTTTTGCCACTGGACGCAGCCGCCGAATATGTCGACTCATCTCGACTCAAATTTTGCCGCCAGTCAATCAAAATTATCGGTTTAAATCAGAAAAATGTATTAATAATTGTCGTATTTTTTCCAAAATTTTGAATTTTACACGCACAATCAATCAATTTCAAGCCGCAATAATAAGTTTGCAAAAATTGACTCTGAAAATGTGAATGAAATGTAAATTTGATTGTAAGATTAGTTGTACAACTAATCTCATTATCATTCCGATAACTTCAAATTTATTTTATAATGGATAATTGTCCGCCGCGTATTTATATCGGCTTAGCCGTCAAGCCACCGCCGCTGGAAGCAAAAATTTAGTGACAGCCGCCGCCGACAAAAATGGGTCGACTTCATTCTCTGGTAGTGATATTAATGCAAGGGGAGAGTCGCTAATAGAGTTAATTTTGCGTACTAACCTGGTAGTTTGTAATAAGGGAGATGCGCCAACCTTCGTCACCAAAAACAGGCAAAAGGTTTTGGGCGTCACGTTGGCCTCTCCGGAACTGAATGATAAGATATCTGAGTGGCAAGTTTTGAGGGAACATAGCTTCTCAGATCATCGTTACATCAGATTCAGATTGGCTGTTCATTCTTCAAAGACCATAATTCCGCCAAATGTTAGGAAAGCTGATTGGAATAGGTATAGGGAATCGTTCAATATGATGATACCGGAAATACCAGAGACAAAGAGGAGCACTGTGCAAGATATCGAACACGCAGTGGAGCGGATTGCTAGGGCCTTCAACATGTCACTGAAAGCTGCTTGCCCTATAGGAAAGCCAAGGGGAAAAACTCGGCCGCCATGGTGGACTACTGAGTTAAGTAATATGAGGAAATCCTGCAGGAAGCTCTTTGACAAAGCAAAGTCACAAAGTTGGGACACTTACAAGATGAATCTGAGAGGATATAAACGAGAACTGAGAACGGCTCAACATAGCTCTTGGAATGATTACTGTAGCAGCATTGACAATACGTCAGAGGCTTCCAGACTACGGAAGGTACTAGCATCCACTAACTCTACTCCAGGTTTCATTAAAACATCGGAGGGCAATTGGACAACTTCCAGTGAGGAGACGTTGGAGGTAATTTTGGACACACACTTTCCTGGAAATCAGACGGTTGAACCATGTTCTGGGCTTTAAATAGCTTTGTACAATTCAAATCCCCAGGACCTGATGGAATTACTCCGGTGGAGTTACAAGCAGTGACTGAAAGAATTATCCCCTGGTGAGAAGTAATGTTCCACAAAATGTAGGCATTAACATATACTCAGACAGTCAACCTGCAATAAAATCTTGGACTTATCCCCTGGTGAGAAGTAATGTTCCACAAAATGTAGGCATTAACATATACTCAGACTGTCAACCTGCAATAAAATCTTTGGACTCTGTGTTCCTTAACTCGAAAACGGCCATAGACTGCCGCAAATCTCTCAACGAGATGGCAAAACTCATTATCATTCAACAAAAGAAAATAATAGAGAAGGTTCAGTGGTTAACACTAGAAGTGCGCATATGTAATAGGTACTTTTAGTTAAATGTGGTATCACAATGGACTGAATAGTCTAAGTGAGCCTGAAACTTAATCGGGCTGCCACTTTAACCTAACCTACGCTACTTTAAGTAAAAATTTATGTTTTGGACAAAGAAGAAACTCAATAAATAAAGTTGGGGTGTGAACCTGAAAGAAGAAAATCAATAAATAATGTTGGAGTGTGAACCTGTGTCTTTTGACTTTTTCACTTCCATGGAAGTTCTTTTGTGAAGGTTTTGCAAATTACGATAATTTTTAATGTTTTGTTGATTTTTAATGGCAAAAAATGTTATACAAATAACAATATAATTTTAAAAACAAACCTGGAAAATGCATTCTTCTACTTTTCAAAGATTTCTTCAACAGCCAAACAAAATCCGTTTAATATATATTCAAGGCCACGTTAAATGTAACCCCAGTTAAATTTATGTTCAAATGGAGGTGTATTTTAAAAAGGCTCGTGCTTGTCTTTACGGAATGATTTTTTATTATTCTACTACATGTAGTTATTGTACCTAGCTAATTAAATACTAATTAATAGTATTTTTATACCCTCCATCATAGGATGGGGGTATATTAACTTTGTCATTCCGTTTGTAACACATCGAAATATTGCTCTAAGACCCCATAAAGTATATATATTCTGGGTCGTCCGTCCGTCTGTTGAAATCACGCTAACTTCCGAACGAAACAAGCTATCGACTTGAAACTTGGCACAAGTAGTTGTTATCGATGTAGGTCGGATGGTATTGAAAATGGGCCATATCGGTCCACGTTTACGTATAGCCCCCATATAAAGGGACCCTCAGATTTGGCTTGTGGAGCCTCTAACAGAAGCATATTTCATCCGATCCGGCTGAAATTTGGTACATGGTGTTGGTATATGGTCTCTAACAACCATGCAAAAATTGGTCCACATCGGTCCATAATTATATATAGCCCCCATATAAACCGATCCCCAGATTTGGCTTGCGGAGCTTAAAAGATAAGCAAATTTCATCCGATCCGGCTGAAATTTGGTACATGGTGTTGGTATATGGTCTCTAACAACCATGCAAAAATTGGTCCACATCGGACCATAATTAGATATAGCCCCCATATAAACCGATCCCCAGATTTGGCTTGCGGAGCCTAAAAGAGAAGCAAATTTCATCCGATTCGGCTGAAATTTGGTACATGGTGTTGGTATATGGTCTCTAACAACCATGCAAAAATTGGTCCACATCGGCTAATAATTATATATAGACCCCATATAAACCGATCTCCAGATTTGGCTTGCGGAGCCTCAAAGAGAAGAAAATTTCATCCGATCCGGCTGAAATTTGGTACATGATGTTGGTATATGGTCTCTAACAACCATGCAAAAATTGGTCCATATCGGTCCTTAATTATATATAGCCCCCATATAAACCGATCCCCAGATTTGGCTTGTGGAGCCTCTAAGAGAAGCATATTTCATCCGATCCGGCTGAAATTTGGTACATGGTATTGGTATATGGTCTCTAACAATCATGCAAAAATTGGTCCACATCGCTTCATAATTATATATAGCCCCCATATAAACCGATCCCCAGATTTGGCTTGCGAAGTCTCCAAGAGAAGCAAATTTCATCCAAGCCGGTTGTAATTTGGAACATGGTGTTAGTATATGATCTTTAACAACCGTGCCAGAATTGGTCCATATCGGTCCATAATTATATATAGCCCCCTATAAAACGTTCTCCAGATTTGACCTCCGGAGCCTCTTGGAGGAGCAAAATTCATCCGATCCGGTTCAAATTAGGAACGTGGTGTTAGTATATGGTCGCTAACAACCATACCAAAATTGGTCCAATCACACAAAAATTGGTCCATATCGGTTCATAATCATGGTTGCCACTAGAGCCAAAAATAATCTACCAAAATTTTATTTCTATAGAAAATTTTGTCAAAATGTTATTTCTATAGAAACTTTTGTCAAAATTTTATTTCTAGAGAAAATTTTGTTAAAATTTTATTCGGTTCATAATAAAAATTTCATCATTTTCAAAATTTTATTTCTATAGAAAATTTTGTCAAAATTTTATTTCTATAGAAAATTTTGTTCAAATTTTATTCGGTTCATAATCATGGTTGCCAGTCGAGCCACAAATAATCTACCAAGATTTTATTTCTATAGAAAATTTTGTCAAAAGTTTATTTCCAAAGGAAATTTTTTTAAAATTTTATTTCTGTAGAAATTTTTGTCAAAATTTTCTTTCTATAGAATATTTTGTCAAAATTTTTATTTCTATAGAAAATTTTGGGAAAATTTTATTTCTATAGAAATTTTGTTAAAATTTTATTTCTGTAGAAAATGTTGTCAAAATTGTATGTCTACTTTGTCAAACTGAATTATATACGTATTGGATCGATCTTTTTTGATTTAATATATACCACGTATGGACTTACATACAATTTAGAAGATGATGTTAGAAGGTTTTAAGATACCTTGCAATCGGCAAGCGTTACCGCAACTTAAGTAATTCGATTGTGGATGGCAGTGTTTAGAAGAAGTTTCTACGCAATCCATGATGGAGAGTACATAAGCTTCGGCCTGGCCGAACTTACGGCCGTATATACTTGTTTAGTATTAAAAGTACTTCGGGCAATGGTTAGACGTACACATACAAACGCCAAGTGATCTTCCTATAGAGAGGTTTTTGAAAAATAATGCCTACTTCAAATCTCCCATATTAATTTGCATTCATTCATATATTCCCTCTATCTGTCCATGTTCAGCAAATAGCTTCTGACGCCCTAGGTAGTATGTATGAATGTAAATCTCTTCCTTGTTGGGTTTGTTGTGCTTTTTTATCTCAGGGTTACTGACTCCACTTTACCGTGATGACTTATTGCTTTTTACTGCCATTCATGGTTTCCCATATCATTGTTGTTGTTCTTTGCCGACGCCGCATTTGTTTCTTCGTGGAGTTTCCTCCTTCTGTATTGTAACATATGCAACGTGCGTTTTTTTCCTTAGCCATCGAAAAATTGTCGAAGTCTCGGCACAAATAAAAAATGGAAGCAAAACAAAACAAAAACAACGAGAAGAAGGAGAAGACACAGTGTATTTTATTTATGAATTTTTCATGCAAATTAACATCACAAATCTTGTTTCGTTCCTTCTAATGGCGGTAGTATTAGTTCCCCTTGAAATCACCATTACAATGCCATGAAACATATCCGAATAGGGGAAAATGTTGGAAATCAGAGTTGCCACTTGGCTTGCTACATTCATTCAAGCATGGCATCGATTGCCTACCTTCGCATTCGAATGATACAGTATGTGCCAAAATTTTTTTTTAACTCACTAACTAAGAAACATGAGAATATTGTTTCATTTCTCCTAAAAATAGAAAAGTCTAGTTCGAATTTGCAAAAGAGCATTTTAAGTGGAGTAAAACCTATTGGAATACGGTCTGCTTGTCTGATGAATCGAAGTTCAATCTGAAAAGTTTGGATGGATACGGGCTAGTACGCAAACCTAAAGGTGAACGCCTATGTCCTCGTTATACTAAACGTACGATAAAACAGAATTCAAAAACGACATTAATTTAACCAATTCATTTTTAATTGAAATGTCTTCAATCGCAGAAATTATAGTATGCATCACCAAAAACCAATTAAAAAATTGGTTGATAAAATTAATTTATGTGATTGAGTCTTGTTTTACTTAAAAAATGGAATCTATTAAATGTTTAATTTAATATTTCTTAAAAATAAATTAAACTTTTAATTGGAAACATTTTGGTGATATTTTCGTGTATAAAAATATCTTTCAAAATAAAAAGTTGTCAAACATTACATCCATGGAAGGAGAGAGCCCCGTACACAACCACCATTTTTCGTAGCATCCGTATGCACTTCCGCTTCCGCACAAGTTAAGAGAACACGACTCCTATCTAACTGAAATTTCGAAAGAAGGTGTTTACGATGTTATAATTTGACATCACTTGTTGGAATTTCAATACACTGAAAAAAATATTGTCGTGAAGTCAAAGACTTCTTGTCCCTAAAATACGAATGCGAATTTAGCTTTGCATAGAAAACGCATATCTCTGATATAAAGTTTCTTTTTCCTGGTTCAAAAATCGGTATACTTTTCATTGAAGTCGTTTTGTTCTTATAGTTAAGTGATTCGATTTACAACTGGGTATCTCTATATGAAAGAAAATTTTGCTTGATTAAGGCCAACTTGACTTGAAAAATTAATGAAATCGTCTTTAAATTTGCTGATCTTTTGTATCTTGGATACAAAAAAACGTGTACATGTACATGTGTAGATGTTTTCAACAGTTTATTTCAAAGATGTTTTTACTGGAAACATATAAATTTTTCTACTTGAAGTAGCATCTAAATTTGGAAATTTAAGTTTTCATTAACACGTTTTGTAAGGACTATGATATCACATGAAGAAAAAAGCTGAAATCCACCCAATTATTTAATAAAATAAAAATGTTGGTTTTGTGCAATTGACACTACCTATCTTATTTTATTAAGGGCCAAAATACACCGAATAAAATTCCGTATTGCAAAAAATTATTTGATTGTACACTGAAAAAGCAGTGAACCCAGCAGGAAGAAAAATTTTGGTTAATTTTAAAAAATTTAGATTATTTTTAGAAAATTTTAACTAAACTGTATTGCAAACGCTGACATCGCGGTTAGCTTCACTGAATATTACCTGATGGTTGAAAATTCCAAAAGGAAGTCGAATGAAGGGGTTGTTATTCTGCTGGTGTTTTCTTTTTTTATAAACTAATTTTCAAAAAACGAACATTTTCTCACTAATTTAAAATAACAAATATTTTATATATATATATATATATATATATATATATATATATATATATATATATATATATATATATATATATATATATATATATATATATATATATATATATATATATATATATATATATATATATATATATATATATATATATATATATATATATATATATATATATATATATATATATATATATATATATATATATATATATATATAAAGGGTGATTTGTTAAGAGCTTGATAACTTTTTTTTTAAAAAAAACGCATAAAATTTGCAAAATCTCATCGGTTCTTTATTTGAAACGTTAGATTGGTCCATGACATTTACTTTTTGAAGATAATTTCATTTAAATGTTGACCGCGGCTGCGTCTTAGGTGGTCCATTCGGAAAGTCCAATTTTGGGCAACTTTTTCGAGCATTTCGGCCGGAATAGCCCGAATTACTTCGGAAATGTTGTCTTCCAAAGCTGGAATAGTTGCTGGCTTATTTCTGTAGACTTTAGACTTGACGTAGCCCCACAAAAAATAGTCTAAAGGCGTCAAATCGCATGATCTTGGTGGCCAACTTACCGGTCCATTTCTTGAGATGAATTGTTCTCCGAAGTTTTCCCTCAAAATGGCCATAGAATCGCGAGCTGTGTGGCATGTAGCGCCATCTTGTTGAAACCACATGTCAACCAAGTTCAGTTCTTCCATTTTTGGCAACAAAAAGTTTGTTAGCATCGAACGATAGCGATCGCCATTCACCGTAAAGTTGCGTCCACCAGCGTACAAACCACACCAAACAGTGCATTTTTCGGGATGCATGGGCAGTTCTTGAACGGCTTCTGGTTGCTCTTCACTCCAAATGCGGCAATTTTGCTTATTTACGTAGCCATTCAACCAGAAATGAGCCTCATCGCTGAACAAAATTTGTCGATAAAAAGCGGATTTTCTGCCAACTTTTCTAGGGCCCATTCACTGAAAATTCGACGTTGTGGCAGATCGTAAGTCTATTCATGATGAAATGTCAAAGCATACTGAGCATCTTTCTCTTTGACACCATGTCTGAAATCCCACGTGATCTGTCAAATACTAATGCATGAAAATCCTAACCTCAAAAGAATCACCCTTTATATATATATATATTCGTTTTTTTTACTATATTATTTCACAATATTATTTTTTAACAATCTCTCCGTATACCATAACCACGCGATTCCAACTAAAAAAAAACAACCCACGGACAAACACGTCGATGACAGGTATCGATTACAGGTAGATAAAAGAAATGTAGGAAAATTTCTTATATTCTAACAAGTGTGTTTCCTTAAGTTTTGAAAGGATTGAATACTTCTTCGTACGAATGAACTAAAATATTTTTCTATGCCAAGTGTTATACGTATGTATGATAAGCTTTCTATAATAAAGGAAGTCAGAATTATCTTTTTATAAGAAATTTTACGAAATTTTAGGAAACTTGGTTTTAGTTCGGTTTTTGTTTATTTTTACGAATGCTTTGTTATCAGTGAATAAAATTTTCTTTTTCAGTA
Organism: Haematobia irritans; assembly: GCF_050003625.1. Lineage (NCBI taxonomy): Eukaryota > Metazoa > Arthropoda > Insecta > Diptera > Muscidae > Haematobia > Haematobia irritans. Next base: position 113,636,704 of record NC_134397.1, read on the forward strand.
GTAAATTCTTATACCTAGCGAAGAAAACAGTATTAGTAAAATGGCATGCCTTATTCTAGTTAATGAACTATTCCTAACTGCTTTCAGTTTAGGATTTTTTTTACTGAAACAAGTAAATTTTATTATTTCACACAAAAATTTAACTGAATGGAAATAAAATGGCTAAACTAAATTGTTGAACATTTTTTCCTTTAGTTTCGAAGACACTTTTTTCTGGGTGCATCTCTATTTCTTTCTCTGTACTCTCTCTGAATACAATATCACAACATACATATGTTATGTTTACTAGAAATTTGTAAATTGATATATGTTTACATTCACACATATTATTTTTATGAAACATTCTTGTCCCTAACATCCCAAACATTTAGTGTTTGTTTAGGAACATTGCAAGTTTGCACTTAAATATATTGTGTTTAAAAATTGTGCCCGAAACACATTTTGCTTATATCGGAACATATGAAAAACATATTTTTCTAACAGTGCGGGTGCTCAAAATATTATCTGATACAATCCCTCATCAGAATTAATTATTGGTATTAAGAGTCATCGAATTTGTATCTTATGCAAATCATCTTCTAAATACTCGAGAAATAAAAATAGAAGTTGGGCCAACATGTGTGGTTATGAATCAAAACTTAGTTCTGAATAGCTAAGAAATAAAATTGGGTGATCTATCAAAAGGCGTTTTTGCCCCGATATGAACTCTATTATATATGTTTGATATATATTTTGCAAATCAGCGATGTATGCAGATGAGGGGCCAACACATCTTTTGACCAACCAAGAAAAAAAATATGGGCAAAAAACGTCAATTCAAAAGTCAATTCTCTTGGTTCCGAAAGTCTATTCTCTTTACTCCGAATATTCATTTTAATATTCCAATTAAATAATATTTAGACTTAAGAATATCAAATTTTTGGCGAAGCCTTATTACCATGCCAAGAGCATAGCCAAACAAATGAACTCATACAACAGTTTTCTGAACATACAAGAAGTTTCACAGAAATTGCTGTCTCGCTGTGTTATAAAATATCACAACATATATATGTTTAAATTCACAAATATTATTTTTATGAAACATTCATGTCCCAAACATAATATATTCTAGCATATTAACATATGTGTGCCAAACATGTAATTCTAGTTTAGGAACATTACATGTTTGCACTTAAATATATTGAGTTTAAAAATTCAGCCCGAAACACATTTTGTTTATATCGGAATATATGGAAAACATATTTTTCTAACAGTACATGAACTAAAATAAAGTTAAATTGGCTTTAGTCAAATATAGGGTTCACTTTGTTTTTGTTTTATTGTTTTTTTTTTTTTGATATTTTCCACAGCACAATGTAATTTTCCTTGTTTTAAGTATATCTCAAACATTTTATGAACTAAGCGAATAAAGTTCAATGGCCGTACCCATAAGTTCAATATGAACTAAAGAAAAAGAAAAATATTGTTCCCAACGATACTTTACTTTTAGTTCATTTTTTCTTCTATCAGAGGTTATAATTTCGTGAGTTGTAGTTAAAAAGTACACAAGGGCATTACAATTTTTCTGATTTTAACGACTATTTTCGCTGGGAAGCTTTTTTCCAAGCGGAGTAACTACACCGCAGTGATAAACCCAAAAAAATAAGAAGGAGTTCGCCAAAATAAGTGAACTTCAAACGGTTTGCTTGTCGATGTAACACTAAATTTATTTCAATTTTATTTTTCACGCCTATGTGTATTTCGTTTTAGATCATTTGCTTATTGTTGTAGTTGTCTCCTATATATTCAGCCGGAGTTATTTACAAAATACAAAAACAACAATGGAATGCAGTAGTTTAAAGAATCAGTCTAACAATAATGGTATAACAGATTAACATTGAGAGACCAAGTGTCTCTGATTACAGGTAGTACATCGTAGGCAATAAAAATAGCAGAGTTTTATATATTTCAATTCAAGTTAAAATTATCCATAATTATTTACTTTGGAAGATTCTTCCAAAACAAACGAATTCATGGCGGCTATTCTAATGGTAAAGGACAAATGCGATTAATGCCTCTCTTAAGTATTCCTTTTTTGGTTCGCAGTGTCACCACACGTATCAACCCATCAGCGCCAATATGGGTTTCAACAACTCGTCCCAGCATCCAGTAAGTGGGTGGCAAATTATCTTCGGATATAAGTACAAGTGTTCCAACACTGACGTCGTTCTCCTTCGTATGCCACTTCATTCTAACTTGCATCAAGGTCAAGTATTCTTTTGGCCACCTTCTCCAGAACATAGTATGAAATTCGTAGAAATTCGTTTCCATCGGTTAAAGTGGGAAATATTTAGATCATTTTCTTTAGAGTGGTCTGATACAGAATTGAGTGCTCTCCCAATTAAAAAGTGCCATGCACTCAGAGAAGAGTGAACCCAATAGCGAGTTATTTTTAACTAACCAGTGTTAATATTGAACTTCGTATGTCGCTAAAGAAGCATGTACCCATAGTAAGTTCAACATTTTCCTATACGTTAGTAATTTGTTTTAACTTTTGTCAAGTTCAAATTTAACTGTTCAGAAGTAAAAAATTAACTAAATAATAAATTTTTTAAAAACGATAAAATTAATGTTCCGGATTTCCTAGACCACCTGGTGACTTGGAGCAAGGATACATCAAGGGGGAGGATCCCCATTTCTACATGTCATATTATATTTAGTACAAACCACTTACTCTTCTGTAGTACAAATCCTTTAGAATCATTTATTAGATTTTATTTTTTATCATTTTATAAAATTTTACCTTTTGTCCGGACGGAGGATCGAACCGCGTACCATCAGTTTTCTAACTAAACACACTATCCACTGGGCCACTTAGCTCTTATACTCTTCAACAACCAAATGTGACTTTGTTTATTCTTTTCTTGCTTGGTTGCATCTATTCATTAACACACACAGTCAAGGGTGTCTATTTATAGAAACACCACACGAGCACATGTTTCGGAGACGAACTATTGTCTAGAAATAGATTCACTCAACGGTAGTTAGAATTGACATTCATCGTTAGTTTATTTATACTAAAAATGGAAATTTCGTGTCCAACTAGACTTCGTAATATTGCACAGTAAAAGTTCAGTAACGCTGAGAAACTTCTTCGTACGTTCGAGAAAATACGTATTCCCTATTATTATATTTACTTCAGTCCATTTACGAACTCATTGGGAGTTCTTAACCATTTTGCTGGTAATGGCCGTAAGTTCAATTTACTTTCACTGAGTTAATTTAGTTCATCAATAGTTAAATTTAACTAACTGTGAGTAAAATTTTGAACTACTCAATATTATGGAATTTACTTGTAGTTACGACGTTAAATTTTCTGAGTGTGGGGTGAGTGTCTCCAAGTCATTGGGGTCAGGCGACAGAGGGCAGAGAGGTCGTGAATTCATCACAGCTTCAACTTGGGTCACAACAGTATTCAGTTCTTCGTATGTTAATGAGGGTGCATTGCAATTTTTACGGCACTCTCCCACTATCCCCCAAAATGTGGTGTTCGTGGGGGTATGAAATGGAACTGCACACCTCTCTGCGAGCACACCTGATCAATATTTCTTTTTCCATCTTCGTCAAATACTGCACTCATAGTATTATTCAATCTTCTAGCAGCTCCGACACAATTAGTTGCGTTGTCGCAATACAAGTGGGAGCATAAACCTCTTCGGGCGAAGAAATGCTTTAATGCTAATATAAAGGAGTCGGTACTCAGATCTGTTACCACTTCTATGTGGCAGGCTTTCGTTTGAAAGCAAACAAAAATAGCAAGATATACTTTATACGGACGTTTGCCTCTAATTTTGTAATGGACGGATATGGGGTCCAGCAAAGCCCATACCTGAATGAAAAAAAGGATTTCCATTTCTATTCACACGGTGTGAAGGCAAATCACCAATATATTGAACAAGAGGCTTAGGATTGTGTCTGAAGCAATGCAAACATTTTCGAACAACCCTACGCGCTATTTTTCTAATATTCAATATCCAAAAACGCTGGTGAACAAAGGCCATTAAGGCGGTAGCTCCTGGATGTAAATTAAATTTATGAATATAATCGACTAACGAATGATAACATGATTTTCTGGCAACAGGATAGGATGTTTCACTTCGAAAGGAAGTTCTGCTTTTGTCAAGCGACCGCCAACTCTAAGTAAACGCAATCTCGAGTTGTCCAAAAATGGATTTAACTTTTGAATAGACACTAATTTTGTACTTCTATTTAATATCAAATTCTTTTTTTCTTCTTCTTGTATATTAAAAAATTATGTACTCTAAACCGCCGTTCAATTCTGGAATTGTTAAAAAAGATTTGCGCCATCGGTATATGTAAGCAAATACTCTCTGTAATTTAGGAAAATTATTACTGAATTTACGGGTGGACACAAAGTCAATACGTTCATCAGTTGCAGTAGCTGTTAAAATAAATTCCACTCTGCGCTCCTCCATCTCCTCAAAAATTTCTAATGGTCCGGTAGTTATTCTTGGCCATGATTCCTTCAAATCAGATAGAAACTTTGGACCCTTGAACCAAAGCTCAGAAGTTTTCAGTTCAGAGGGGTACATACCGCGAGACACAATGTCTGCTGGATTATTACGATCTTCAATTTTGTACCAATCCTGTGCTAATGATGTACTATGAATCTTGCCCACCCTATTAGCAATGAATGTAGACCATCTAGATGGGTGTGATGCTAACCATTGTAAAACGAGTGTCAAGTCCGTTCAATAAAAGGTAGAAGGGTTACCGATACACATGTAGTTTTTCACCCTTTTCATAAGACCAGCTAACAACACTGCACCTTGAAGTTCTAAACGTGGCAGCGATACAGACTTTAAGGGGGCCACTCGCGACTTAGACGCTACTAAAACTACCGCGATATTTCCATCTGTGTCGCATGCTCTAGTGTACACAACAGCTCCATATGCCCTAAGAGAAGCGTCCGAAAATCCATGTAATTCCATCGAGACTACTTCACCCGTATTCCAAAACGATCTATCAAATTCAATTCCGCTCAAAATAGGAATTCCTTCCTAAAACGTATCCACTGGGTAAATTCCTGAGGCAGTGACTCATCCCAATCCAATTTCAAACACCACAAATGCTGCAGAAAAATCTTTCCTAAAACAATAACAGGATTTAGTAGGCCCAATGGGTCATATAGTGTGACCACCTCGGAAAGTACAATTCGTTTCGAACACTTTGTGTTTGGAACGTCAACATATGAAAATGAAAAATATCTTTCTTTGAGTCCTACATTATTCCTAGGGTCTTCGCACAGTCCTCGGTTTTTAAATTAAGGCATTTAGGTGTCACTGGGAGCAAAATTAGGAGAATTCGTTGATTTTAGCCATTGTTAAAACACTCTTATGCGCTGGTGCGTTGTCTTGATGAAAAATTATTTTTTTGTGTTGTAAGCCAGGACGTTTTTCTTTCTGATCCAAAAGGTTGCAATAGTACTCTGAATTTAATGTTTTACCCTTTTGCAGATAGCCAATCAATAAAATACCTTTGAAGTCCCAAAACCCCGTTGCCATAACTTTACCAGCCGATTGAATTGTTTTTGCCTTCTTTGGGGCACTTCCTCCAGCTTCAGTCCATTGTTTGGATTGTTCTTTTTGTCTCTCGAGTATAGTGGTGGGTCCATGTCTCATCCACTTTATTTCGCTTAAAACGATCCATGTCTCATCAACAATTACGAAACGACGCATAAAACCATTTTATTTCGCTTAAAACGATCCAAACAAGCTTGAGAAATATTCATTCTTATGCGTTTTTGATCGACTGTTAACAAATGCGGCACCTATCTTGCAGAAAGCTTTTTCATGTGTAGTTCTTCATGCAAAATTAAATGGACTCGATCATTTGAGATGCCCACGATATTAGCAATTTCACGCACTTTTATTCGTCGATCATTTAATACCATATTATGCAGTTTGGCTACAATTTCGGTTGTTGTTGCTGTTTTTGGACGTCCACTATGTGGTTCATCTTCAATGCTTGTACGACCACGTTTAAATTCAGCAACGCAATTTTTTACTGTTGCATATGAAGGAGCACTTTCACCTAACACATTCACCATATCATTATGAATTTCTTGTCCCGATAAACTTTTTTTATGTAAATATTTAATGACAGCACGCATTTCTAATTTTTCCATTGTAAAAAAATTGCGGATGCGTCGTTTTTGATCACCTGTTTATATATGAAGGAGTTGCCAGATCGCAACAAAATTTAACATGTGTTCATAACAGAGATGGAAGTTTTCAAAACACTAAACTTTTTTCTGTTTATACCGCGCTTTTTGTGCTAGGCTAAGAAATTTCCGAACTGACCTCGTATACGGTTGTAAGTGAGAAAGAGCAGAATACTTTGGTTGCGATATAATGATTTTAATAACAAAAACAATTTTAAATTTATATGTGACAGCATTGAATTCAACGAAAGAATTTGAAATGGATATATTGACACATTCTTCCCCACGATGATTAACTCTGGATCTAAAGGGTGATTTGTTAAGAGCTTGATAACTTTTTTTTTTAAAAAAACGCATAAAATTTGCAAAATCTCATCGGTTCTTTATTTGAAACGTTAGATTGGTCCATGACATTTACTTTTTGAAGATAATTTCATTTAAATGTTGACCGCGGCTGCGTCTTAGGTGGTCCATTCGGAAAGTCCAATTTTGGGCAACTTTTTCGAGCATTTCGGCCGGAATAGCCCGAATTTCTTCGGAAATGTTGTCTTCCAAAGCTGGAATAGTTGCTGGCTTATTTCTGTAGACTTTAGACTTGACGTAGCCCCACAAAAAATAGTCTAAAGGCGTCAAATCGCATGATCTTGGTGGCCAACTTACCGGTCCATTTCTTGAGATGAATTGTTCTCCGAAGTTTTCCCTCAAAATGGCCATAGAATCGCGAGCTGTGTGGCATGTAGCGCCATCTTGTTGAAACCACATGTCAACCAAGTTCAGTTCTTCCATTTTTGGCAACAAAAAGTTTGTTAGCATCGAACGATAGCGATCGCCATTCACCGTAACGTTGCGTCCAACAGCATCTTTGAAAAAATACGGTCCAATGATTCCACCAGCGTACAAACCACACCAAACAGTGCATTTTTCGGGATGCATGGGCAGTTCTTGAACGGCTTCTGGTTGCTCTTCACTCCAAATGCGGCAATTTTGCTTATTTACGTAGCCACACCCAGAAAAAAGTGGCCCCTTCTTTAAGTTAAAATGAACTCATTGTGAAGAAAGTTGAACTTCGTATAGCGCCAAAGACATTTTTATTTGTTTGAACGATGTGATTTTCGTAGAAATTAGGAATAATGCATTCCATATATTAGTTAACATTTTCCTATATTTATATACCACTATACTACAGAATGAAAAAATTTAACTAATTTGAATTCATATATGGAATGATTTTATTGAAATTTTTTCATTCATTTCGACAAATCTTACACATTTGTGGTAAAACTTTTACTTCATAATTAGAACTGCTTACCTTCGTTTTTAAATACAATTTTATTTATTTCTATAAGCAATTTTATCTTCAATAAAAGACATGTTTTATTAATATATTGAATATATTTATTAAGAATCAACAGCATCGAATCTCTTTAAAATATTAGTTTATTATTCCACTATTTCCAATTTCCGTGTGATATTATCAACTGTAAAACGCACTTTTTCTTCTTCTTGTACTTTTCACTTTTAATAAGTTGCTGCCTAACGATGTTGTCCTCCTTTTACAATTTCAATACCTACAAATATAAAAAATCATAAAACATTTTTGTTGCAAAAGGTTAGCGTCACTGAATATTACCTGATAATTGAAGATTCCAAAATGAAGACAAATGAAAGGGTTGTTATTCTGCTGGTGTTTTCTTTCTTTATACACTATCACGAACATTGATAGATTTATTTAAAAAAAAACGAAAATTTTTCTCACTAATTTAAAATAACAAATATTTTATATATTTTATTTGTTATTTATTATATGATTTTACCATATTATTTTTTAACAATCTCTCCGTATACCAAAACAACGCGATTCCAACTAAAAAAACAACCGACGCGCAAATATATCGATTACACCCACGCGCAAACACATCGATTACGATGACAGGTATCGATTACAGGTAGACAATAGAAATTTAGGAAAATTTCCTATATTCTAACAAGTGTGTTTCCTTAAGTTTTGAAAGGATTGCATACTTCTTAGTACGAATGAACTAAAATATTTTTCTATGCCAAGTGTTGTTCGTATGTATGAAAAACTTTCTATTATAAAGGAAGTCGCAATTATCATTTTATAAGAAATTTTACTAATTTTGAGGAAACTTGGTTTTAGTTCGGTTTTTGTTTATTTTTACGAATGCTTTGTTATCGGTGAATAAAATTTTCTTGTTCAGTAGTAAATTCTTATACCCAGCGAAGAAAATAGTATGAGTAAAATTCCATGCCTTATTCTAGTTAATGAACTATTCCTAACTGCTTACAGTTTAGGATTTTTTTATTGAAATGAGTAAATTTTATTATTTTTCACAAAAATTTACCTTAATGGAAATAAAATGGATAAACTATATTGATGAAAATTTTTTCCTTTAGTTTCGAAGGCACTTTTTTCTGGGTGCATTCAACCAGAAATGAGCCTCATCGCTGAACAAAATTTGTCGATAAAAAAGCGGATTTTCTGCCACTGATTTTGGTAATAAAATTCAATGATTTTATTGATTTATTCATGATGAAATGTCAAAGCATACTGAGCATCTTTCTCTTTGACACCATGTCTGAAATCCCACATGATCTGTCAAATACTAATGCATGAAAATCCTACCCTCAAAAGAATCACCCTTTATAAGAATCAATTCTGTTAGAGTTCTACAGAAATGTTAAATTTCTTGTCCAAACATTCAATAAAATCGATGAAAATATCGTTTTTCAGATGATTCGAGTTTTAAATTCTATAGATATCAATAGAGTTAGGTTCTATTTGGATTATGATAACGCCCATACTTGAATGTACACTAGCAGTAAAATCAGGAAGTCGAGGCTATATCATTATAAACACCTACATTAAGCCACCGTGGTGCAATGGTTAGCACACTGAAAAAACAGTGAACCCACCAGGAAAGATAACTTTCGATTAATTTTAGAAAATTTGGAACTTTTTTAGAAAATTTTAACTAAACGGTATTACAAGCGCTGGCATCACTCCGATATGGCAAAAATAAGTAAATATTTTTCGACAAATTCAAGAAAATTTATTAGACATAACTAAATTTTTTCAGTAGTTAAAGAAAATTTTGTAGTTTTAAGAGAAATCTTGGAGTTCAAAATTGCAAGAATGTCTTTAGTGACATACAAAGTTCACGATGGACACATTTTTGGTAAAATTTACAAATTTAAAGAAATAATGAACTATTTTGTATGAAATACGAAATTAGGAAATCTTTATGCTTTATTTGTGTATAACTTTTTCCCGTTTTTTAGTTCATTTAACTAACATACGCAAAAAATTATTTGACTAAAATAAACTTTTTCCAAACATAATGATTCTATGAACTAATATAAAGTTAATATGGCTTTAGTGAAATAGAGAGTTCACTTTTTTTTGAGTGCATGCCCGCCTTGCATACACAAGGTCGTGGGTTCGATTCCTGCTTCGACCGAACACCAAAAAGTTTTTCAGCGGTGGATTATCCCACCTCAGTAATGCTGGTGACATTTCTGAGGGTTTCAAAGCTTCTCTAGGTGGTTTCACTGCAATGTGGAACGCCGTTCGGACTCGGCTATAAAAAGGAGGTCCCTTGTCATTGAGCTTAACGTGGAATCGGGCAGCACTCAGTGATAAGAGAGAAGTTCACCAATGTGGTATCACAATGGACTGAATAGTCTAAGTGAGCCTGATGCGTCGGACTGCCACCTAACCTAACCTAACCTAACCTACATTAAGTCAAAGTGGGAGATCGGACTATATGGGTATAAAGCTAAACATGGACCGAAACAAATGTGACATAGAAATGCGCCTTCTTTGCCAAACAAAATTCACATTCGTATAAAATGTCGTATAAAAATTGCACAAAATTAGTTTTTTTTTTAATTTAATTAAAATTTCATAATTTTAAAGAAATTTTTCCTAAAAATTAGTTGCATAATCTTTCAATATGAAAGGTCAGAATTTTTCAATGGAGTTTCAAACGTTTCAAAAGCAATAATAAAAATGAAAATTCCCTTTGACTAAGATCAACTTGTCTTTAATATTTCTAAAAAATTCTTTAAAACTAATGAAATCGTCTTTAAGTTTGTTAACTTTTTGAATCTTCACTACAAAGCAAAAACGCGTTCAAAAAATGGAATCTGAATTTAGTAATTCAAGTTGTCGGTAACATATTTTTAAATTATTTTAACCCTTATATTATGTTGGGGTCATTTGGTAACCAAAGTCATATTTGTCATCATCGCATTTCTTACTGTTGGAATATAATTAAAAGTTCTTACTACACAGTGTAAGAACTTTTAAATAAATGAAATGCGATGATGTTAAATATGAATTGAGTCACCAAATGACTCTAACGTAATATAAGGGTTAATGGCACATGAAGAAATAATTTGAAAAATACGAATAAATTAAAATCTATGCCTTAGAATCAAGTACGCGAAACTCGAATTATCCTCTACTTTGGCTCGGAATCAATACCACACTCATTAGAGTAAAGACAAAATCTTTGGAACCGGACTTGTCTTTTTTCAGTGTACCTTGTTTATTCAACTCTTTAAATACCATTAATAAAATATTTGTTTAATCTAAAATCGACTGTTGAAAATCTTTAAAAATTTAAAGAAAGCAGACTTAAAAGTTTAAAATCGAATTCATGTTGCTGTCGTTAATTGACTCCCAAAGGGCAATCCAGATGGGCGTGACAATTACAAACAATTAAAGCTTGCTCCTTTTTTATTGTACATTCATGATTGTATCATCTAAATCACATGTATCGAAGCATTGAAAATGGCAAGCAAGCATTTTCCAGTGATAAACAGAGAATCCACCAAAAGGAAAATACGGCAGACTGGATAACCTAAACGTTGGTTGTTTTTCACTCCCATCCATTCCCTAAAAAACCAGAAATTATTTTACATCCTCCCGAGACTTATGGCAACGCCTCTGCATTGAAGTGTGACTGCCACTCCTGGTGAATGGCATAGCAAAAGCACATTTTGGCACTCAACACATCGTGATGTCTCAGAATATTGTAATGGGAATTTAATGACGCCACATAATGTTTCAAGCGTTTTGGGTAGACGCAGTCTCGCGTACTCGATGCAATCTACCATGGGGCAAAACTCCGTTGAAAAGTCATATAAATACATGTTCCAATTTCTATGTTGATTTCCATTTGAGTAAGACACAATGCTCCCAACGACGGGTACTCTGAGTGACTTTTGTTGCTGTTATCTGTTCCTTTTTACTGTAGCATTTACGAGTGCCTTGATTTATGAAGCCATAAATTTTCCAATACAATTTTTAATTTTCTTTATATTTCATGGTAACTGGCATTTGATTCTTGTCTCTTTCTCTTTCCGTATTTGTGTATTTGTTCATTAATTCTGCTCTTTTACATTTGGACATCAGATGACAATATGGTATGCGAATAATTGATAAAAATGCAGCAAGCATGTCGAACGCTATATTCAAAGAATATAGCATCTAATGAAAGACATATATTACAAGAGGAGGCCATGGATAAAACTACTCTTAGTATGATTCGTGTTCTCATGAATTCGGTGAGGTCTTTGATCCTGTTTTCAAACATGCACGCACGAGAAGGAATATGATCACCGCAAACATTTTTTAAGAGCAAAATTAAAGCAAGTTATAATTGGTCGGTGAACATCGAACATTTTTGTCGTTCTCTTTCCCGTCCAAACATTAACTCAGCAAACCAAGTGCCGTCAAAAAGTAGTGGAAATGTCCTATTAGATTCAGAAGAGGTGTAAAATTGGCGCAGAAGTGATGAATTTAATATGCACAGAAAAAAATTCTCTTGTAAAACTGATGCTAAAATGAACTAATGTTTATTGCAAAACTTTAATTTGTTTTAGTTTATTTTTAAAATTTTGTACCAAATTTTCCCCAGCCCAGCGATTTTTTCTTTACTCCAAGTCGGTCTCAAAAATTTTATGAACTAAATGGTAGTAAGAATGAACTACACCGTGGTTAAAATGGGAATGGCGCCTACGATTTTTTCTTTATTTTTAGTTCATTTTTTTGCTTTTCGAGAAGGATAGGTTAGGTTAAAGTGACGGTCCGATTAAACTTCAGGCTCACTTAGACTATTCAGTCCATTGTGATACCACATTAACTAAATGTACCTATTACATATGGGCACTTCTAGTTTTAATCACTGAACCTTCACTATTATTTTCTTTTGTTGAACCAACCAGATTGTTCGAAAAACATTAACAGACTGCGTAAGTTAACGTTTTCCAGGTCCGCCAGTAATCTAAAGCTATATGCCCCTAAAATTCGCTTACGCCTTACACAAAATGCCGGACACTCACACAAGAGGTGTTTAATTGATTCCTTTTCCTCCGCATCATGACAGCTCATACAATAGTCATTATACTTTGCGCCAATAGTTTTTGCAAAATCGCCTGTTAGGCAGCGACCCGTTATAGCAGATATCAGGAGTGATATCTGACGTCTCGAGAACACTAGCATATCGGTTTAAGTTTAAATGGGGCCATATTTGTTTGGTGTCGTTACAACCCTTGCAATTCTCCCATCGAACATTTGCCATCATAACTGCCTTCCCACGCAGTATGAGCTTGCTGGCATACCAACAGATTTTAGTTCCCCTGGAATATGTAAGGTAGTCCCTAGCCTTGTCAACTCATCCGCTTCGCAGTTCCCCGGTATGTTCCAATGGCCAGGCACGCATATTAGGTGAATATTGTGCTGCTCAGCCATCTCATTGAGAGATTTGCGGCAGTCGATGGCCTTTTTCGAGTTAACCAAAATTTTTTTGAACATTACTTCTCAGCCAATTCGCCACCTCTCATATTGCTAATATACAGTGATTAGGTAATCTTTTCGTTACTCGAAGTTCCAGATCTTTAGAATATACTCCGAAACCCACTTGTCCATCCAATTTGGAGCCATCAGTGTAGAAATCTATATATTCTTTATTCCCCGGGGTCTGTGTGCACCACGCCTCACTGTTGGGAATTAGAGTCTCAAACTTTTTTTTGAAAAGTGGACTCGCCAAAGTGTAATCCACTACGTTAGGCACATCTGGCATTATTTTGATAATCGAACTGTGACCGTAATTTTTTCCGTTTTAACTCGCGCAACCGCACAGCCGTTGTTGCAGCTGACTGTTTGGCCAAAATGTCTAAAGGCAATAGATGCAGCATGACATTAGGGGAATTTGTTCCTTTCTTACAGAATGCGCATGAGATACACAAGCACGCTACAAGCTGAACTTTGTCTAAACTTGTCGGTGGTAAGTGCCGGCCACCAGACTACAACACCATATAGGATTATAGGTCTAACCACTGCCGTGTATAGCCAATGCACAATTTTTGGTTTTAATCCCCACTTTTTTTCCTATTGCCTTTTTGCACGAGTACAATGCTACCGTTGCTTTCCTCGCTCTTTCTTCAATATTAAGCTTAAAGTTCAGCTTCCTGTCCAAAATATCGCCACGGTATTTTGCACACTCACCAAAAGGAATTTCAATACCCCCTAAGGAAATGGGCCTAACCGTGGGAGTTTCGCGATCTTTGCAGTACATGACTAGTTCTGTCTTTGCAGGATTTACCCCAAGACCACTATCTTTCGCCCATTTATCAGTCATCCGGAGACCTCTCTGTATAATATTTCTGATTGTGGATGGAAATTATTGAACGCCCCTTCGATGTCTAGAAACGCCACGATTGTGTATTTTTTGACAGATAGTGAGCTTTCAATAAATCTGACTAGATCATGTAATGCGGTCTCAGTAGACCTGCCCTTCGAGTATGAATGCTGTCGTTTCGAGATCAAACTTGAATCGACGCTAGTTCTAAGCAGGGCTGCCAATAAAATTTCAAGAAAAATCGTCACTTTTCGATAAAAATCGTGCATTTAAAAAATCGGCAATATAAATAATACTAAAATTAAACCTATTTTTCGGTTAAACACAAAACACAAGTATTTATTTCATATACAAAACAGAAAATTAATGTACACAACTATGCTTTTCAATAAATAAATATATAAAGAACTCAGTTTAACATTACCATAAAAATAATTTTCTGGTTAAACAAAAATATTTCGTAATTTTGTATAAAAAATCTATTTTTCTAAAATATTGTTATTACTTGAGTAACTTTTTTATTTAAAAATTAAATATTTTGAAACTAATTAAAACAACCTGAGTTATTTTATTTTAAGTTATTTTTTGAACGGAATATTTCACCCAATCAATTATTCCACAACTATCATCTAATTTTAGGTTTTTTGCTTAAAAATTTCTACGTTTGCTGTGGAGTTTGGAAGAATCATGATTATTTGTACGAATTTTGACAAAACTCGAAAATCTAAAGTACGAGAAGTTCAAATTTTTCAAATTTATTTTAATATTTTCAAAATTTTCTTCAAAATGTTAAAACTTTAACTCCTTAACTATGTGTCTAAAGAACGTAGTTAATATCGTTAAAATCGGAATTGTCCATTTTGTGAGTAAAAAATCGTCAAAATGCCGATAAATCAACAAAATTGGCAGCCCTGGTTCTAAGATAAATAATGGATGAGGATAAGCTGATTGGTCGGAAATCCTTCGAACTCGAGTGAGAGGCTTTTCCCGCTTTAGGTATGAAAATGACTTTTGTTTCCCTCCACTTTTCCTGGGATATATGCATCCTATACATCCTATATATATATATATATATATATATCGCCGACAACCAAGAGATGATTCTGTCAGTCACTGCTTGTAACTCCGCCGGAGTAATTCCTTCAGGTCCGGGGGATTCGAATGATCCAAAGCTATTTAACGCCCATGTTATTATAGATTATGATACAATTTCCTCGATAAGAAACGACCGCTGAGCCCCTGTGGCACCGCCAGAACATGGTTCGACCGTCTGATTTCCAGGAAAATGTGAGTCCAATAGTACCTCCAGCGTCTCCTCACTGGACGTTGTCCAATTGCCCTCCGATGTTTTAATGAAACCTGGAGCGGAGTTAGTGGATGCTAGTACCTTCCGTAGTCTGGAAGCCTCGGACGTATTTTCAATACTGTTGCAGTAATCATTCCAAGAGTTATGCTAGGCCTTTCTCAGTTCTCGATTGTATTCTCTCAGATTCTTCTTGTAAGCGTCCCAATGGAGCTCTGGTGGACTTTGTTAAAGAGCTTCCTGCAGGATTTCCTCATATTACTTAACTCCGTAGACCACCATGGTGGTCGATTTTTCCCCCATTGGCTTCCCTCTAGGGCATGCAGCTTTCAGTGGGATGTTGAAGGCCTTAGTATATGTTATTTGTCTCTGGTATTTCCGGTATCATCATATTGAACGATTCCCTATACCTATTCAAATCAGCTTTTTTAGTTCTTAACACCTTTTCCTGTAATACCAACAATGTAGAAGAAATTATACGATTTTATAAATTTTTAAAATTTTTTTACCTTTCGCCTGGACGGAGAATCGAACCGCGGACCATGCGCTTTGTAAGCCAACACACTAACCACTGAGCTATGTACCTGTTATGGTCATCAATAGATAATTATCCATATAAATTATATTTATATAGCATAGCTTGCGGCGCACACTGTGTCCGCTGCGGCAATAAATCATTTTGGACCTGCTCTCCGATTTTGATGATTTTTGCACAGTTGCTTAAACTATATTACAAAGGTCATGTGTGTAAAATTTTATGCAAATATCTCCATTGGTTTTCTGTCCCGAGCAGCGCAAAGTTGACATATGTGAACAAGTCTCAAATAGGTTAGTTTTCTATGTCATATTTAAAACATTGTTACTTATAAACTATACACCGGGTGTACCTTATAGAAATTTTTTTCACTTTAAATAGGCATCAAGCATTATGTAAGTTAAAAAAAAAATAAAAATTAAAAAAAAAAAAAAACAAATTATTTTTTTTTTATTTTGGGCCAAAAAAATAAACATTTATGGTTTTCCGTTAAACTTTTAGTTGTGTGCGAAGCAGTGCGAAACATGGAGTCCTATACCAAATTAAAGCTGAGGGTCTCAGCTAACAGATTCAAAAAAAAAATTGTGCCCATATTTGCCCGCGGCCAAAAAAACAATGGAAAACCAAAAAATTACAGTAAAAAATATGAGTTATGCGTTATTTTACGAGTGCATCAACAACTGCGCACTCTTTCTTTCGTTACAGCTTGTTGTTGTTTTGCCTGTGTGCATGTCTATTACTATAAATAGTATATTTGTAAGATAATTGTGTATAAAGTGCTCGTACACTGAAATTAAAATCATATCAGTTATTATTTTTTTTTAAATAAATTTTTACATACCATAATGAAAACTTGAGCATGAGTTGGGCTCGAACTCCAGATGTTCGCACACCAGGCGCCAACTCTATCCACTGAGCTATTAAAGACGTTGGGATTGAATGAATAATAACGTCACTTATTATTACACGCAATGTGTAGAATCTTTTAAAATTGTAGCAGTTCTTGCAGTCATTCTAAAAATAGAACCTATGTTGATGTGCATTTTATTTTTGCAAAATTAGAAAATATAACGCTATATATATCAGTTATTATTTTTTTTTAAATAAATTTTTACATACCATAATGAAGCAGGAAGCGAGGAATAAATACTATAAACGTTATAGGCTATATAACTCGCGCAAGACTGGGCGCTGTTCTACTAACGAAGACGTAATGCATCATTTGTTGATATCCTCCGACCCATACATCAATTCATTAAGAACGAAATTGAAGCTTAAAAAATTAGATTATCACGAAGATGTGAAAATGTTGTTAATAAATTAAATAGAGTGAACTGTACAATTTTTGTATGGGGGTTGTACGGGGGACGGGTGTTACAGTGGGCTGATTTTCTTCATATTTTCAAAACAGCATTTAATAGATGCTGTATGCATTTTTGCGAAAAATAAGCATTCTAGTTATAAATTTACAGAAGATATGGCATTTTTGAAATATTATTTGTATGGGAAAGATATATACGGGAGCAATATCTAAATCTGAACCGATTTCAATAAAATTTGGCACACTAGACTATGCTACTCATTGTACTCCTAGTGCAAAATTTCAACCAAATTGGGGTAAAACTCTGGCTTCTAGGGCCGTATAAGTTCATATCGGACGAAAGATATATATGGGAGCTATATCTAAATCTGAACCGATTTCAATCAAATTTGGCACACTAGACTATGCTACTCATTGTACTCCTAGTGCAAAATTTCAACCAAATTGGGGTAAAACTCTGGCTTCTAGGGCCGTATAAGTTCATATCGGACGAAAGATATATATGGGAGCTATATCTAAATCTGAACCGATTTCAATCAAATTTGGCACACTAGACTATGCTACTCATTGTACTCCTAGTGCAAAATTTCAACCAAATTGGGGTAAAACTCTGGCTTCTAGGGCCGTATAAGTTCATATCGGACGAAAGATATATATGGGAGCTATATCTAAATCTGAGCCGATTTCAATAAAATTTGGCACACTAGACTATGCTACTAATTGTACTCCTAGTGCAAAATTTCAACCAAATTGGGGTAAAACTCTGGCTTCTAGGGCCGTATAAGTGCATATCGGACGAAAGATATATATGGGAGCTATATCTAAATCTGAACCGATTTTGTCGATACTTTGAAATTTTCTTAATTCTATTATATTAGGAACTCGTGCCAAATTTCATTACTCTCGTACAACTCCTTCTATTTTTGGCCGTCGAATGTATGGGAAGGACACACTGTGCGGCGCCCACGAACCGAATAAACAAAGTTTATTTAACAGAAACAAACATTTAGTTTGGCACCGTGGAGCAGTGGTTGCTACGTCAGACTGGCATACCAAGGGTCGTGGGTTCGATCCCTGCTTCGACCAAAGTTTTTTTATTTTTTTTACATATATTCCAGATATGTTCGGAAGATTACGAAAAAATGTTCAACATTACATTGTACTATATTAAATTTTGAACTGTAAAGTGTGTCGTATTAAAGACCTAAATTCAGAAAAGAATAGTGTTTGATATAAACGAAATGTACTGTGTTGTTGTTTCAAAACTAACTTTTTTATTGAAAAAATAAAATTTTTTTAACAAACGAATTTTTTTTTTGGTAATAAAAGTTTAAAATTTTCGAAGCAATTCAAAAAACTCTAACAAAAGAAAAACGTTTTCGGTAGACGTTTTCCAAACGTTTTTTTTTTCTTTGCGTGTAGTGACAAAGGTTGGGGCATCGCCCTTATTGCAGACTACCAAATTAGTACGCAAAATAAACTCTAGGGGTGACTCTCCTCTTGTAGCTATGATCTGAGAAGCTATGTTCACTTAAAACCTGCCAATCAAATATTTCATTCAGTTCTTGCGAGGCCAAGGTAACGTCCAAAACCTCTTGCCTGTTTTTAGTGACAAAGGTTGGGGCATCTCCCTTATTGCAGACTACCAAATTAGTACGAAAAATAAACTCTAGGAGTGACTCTCCTCTTGCATTAATGTCACTACTTCGCCATATACTATGATGCATTTGCATCGCATCTCATAATGAGTTTTGTCTTTGTTTTCAATGACTCCTCAATTAAGGTGTTAACGGCACATGGAGGCATCTCCCTATCATGTCCCATGTAGATCGAAGATACCCAATATTTGCACTTGGCTAATTCTAAACTGGCAACGACAGTGTCATTATTTCACATTGAAGGAGCAGAAACAAGTTGAGCTCGTTTTTAGCAATTATACAGACTCGATTTACATCATTACCAGTATACTGCAATAGTTTGAACCCCGGAGTACTTTGTTAACATATTTTGTTTCTATAAACATATGGTTCTTGAATAAGAACTATATCTATGCCCCCCTTTCATCAGGAGAACTTTTAAGGTAGCACATGCAGCTTTACAATGGTGAAGATTTATCTGGAGGACCCGTAGGACCATCGAGATTTTCAACAAATGTCACATCAGCCATTTCAATCGAGTCATCAAGAATGTCCTCTTCAGAGATCTTGGTGACTCTCGCAATAACCATAGGTTCAACTTTGGTGAGTTCTAAGGCTGTAGAAACCTCCTCTCGCATACGGTGTCTATCCATGTCTGCATCTTTGGTATCTCGACTTCGCAGGAGTATCCGATATTTCTAATTCAGACAGAGGCTTGTCAATTTTCAGACAGAGGCTTGTCAATTTCCGAATCCTTTAGCTGATCGCTTTTATATACCTTCATTTGGATATAATGAAAGCCATAACATACACGGCCCTGGGACTTTGCTAGATGTGGCAAAGACTGAGTGTTCAATATAAACACTGCATGCCGTCTTGGTCAATCCACTTCATCCAAACGGCCAACCTTCCAATCAGCTGTTGGAAGATCTGGATTGCATTGTTTCAGTCTATTTAAAATAGATTCAGGGTCAGGAGAGTTTGCAGGTCTTTCTTCTCGACTAACTGTAGAGCAGCTCCTTCCCAAAATTCACCAGTTAGTATCAACGCAGCTTTAAAACATTCTATAGACCTCTGGTCCTCAAATGCGACTAGCTTAAATCGTCCTTGATACCAACCAGCCTCTTGGTGTCGAGGATCTGGGCCGGGAAACTTTTCCAGCACCTGTGAGTAGACGCCAGACAAAGCATTCTCAATTTCCCCCCATTTTTGCTTTGGAACCATACCGTCCAACGCTCCTTTATTAATGATAGCCATCACAAGGCTGTCTTTAGCAACTGAGTCAAACGATCTTTGATTCCTTTTGGAGGACGGCAGCTCATCCGGTGATCGTTCCCTTTTTCCAGCTTCAAGAATTCCTTGAGTCCATCGTTACCTTAGAAAAGGTTCGACTTGTCAAAGTGTCGCCACCTGTCGACCCGTCTACAGGTCGACTAATTGGGCCTAACTCTTGGTCATTGCCCAAATTTATAACTCCAGTCGATACCCGTCCACCCGGCCCTGAAGTTAGCAACCCAGTGGATGACTTTGAATTTCGCTGCATGAGGGCTTAATATCCCACCACAAAAATTCGTAGTAGATACTTATTACGATGAGTTAGTCCGCAATTAAAAAAACACGTCCGGATGAGAAGGATGCAAACATGTCGGAAAATTTTCGTTCATATAATGAATCTCAAAATTTGGAATACAATTTAGTTCAATATACGCACGAAATAGTTCCCGAGCAAAAAAATAGCTTCCAAAAAAGTAATTTGGATCCTCAATTTATGATCCGGAAGTAGTGCATACTTGGATCATCTCCAATGAATTTTAAATGGGCTTGTCATACGACGGAAGTACTCCCTTTCTGGTTAATTTGGATGAAGAAATTTAACATAAAAACCAAAAAAAATATATAATTTCACTTTTTATTTTTATCACTATTTTATGTTACACTTTGTTATCTTATCATATAATTTTTACAAATTGACTTCTTCGCTTCCAGCGGGAGTTGAACCTGGGTCTGTTTGCACCCTAACAGAACGCCTTGGCACACTCAGCCACAAACGCCATTGAACATGATGCACCAAAACGTTCAAATGCTTGTGACGTGAACCTAAGTGACACTACGGCATGACACCTAACTACTTCCTGAGATGTTCTTTATGAATGCAAAAAATAAAGAACGCCGGTTCAAATCTCACCAGCGGAGATTTTTTATTAAATATTTTTCTAAAAAATATTTTTTTTATGTTATACATCGCTTTTATTTATTTTTTTTTGTCAGGATATATTTTTGTATAAATATCTGTTTCCATTAAAAATCAACAAAAAAAAATTAAAAATTATCGTAATTTGCAAAACCTTCTCAAAAGATCTTCTATGGAAGAGAAAAAATCAAACGGCACAGGTTCAAATCCCAGCGGGGATGAATTTTTTTATTTTTCTTTATCATTATTTTTTATTAATTTTCTATTCTTTTTTGTGAAATCTTATTGTTCAAAACTTAGATTTTCACTTAAAACGGTCTAATTCCGTACTTTCTAAGACTTGTCCAAAAGGATTTGATCGGAAGTGAAAAAAACTCGATAAGGGATCCTGGGATGAGCTTTAAAAGAAATGTTGGCGGACTTGTCCAAAAGGACTGCATCGGAAATGGAAAAAAAAACTTGATGGGGAGTACCAGGATGCGCTTTAAAAGAAATGTTTGTGGATTTGTCCAAGGACTGCATCGGAAGTGGAAAAAAACTTGATGTGGGATTCCGAGATGTGCTTTAAAAGAAATGTTTGTGGAACAACTTCCAATTTTTTTGCTGGGTCATTTTTCATAATGAACATAATGTCTTTTACTTTTTTTCTGTCGTAGGCCGGATATCCATCATTTCAACAGCCGTTGCACTGAAGTTGCATCATTCCATATATGTTTTTCATACATTGCAACGTTTGTCTCAAAAAAAGATTCAACATTTTCGACAAAATTAAAATAATTTGTACATTTGTACCTGTTTGAAACAAAAAAGCTTAAGATTTTCCATTAAAAATATGAAAAAAGCTACTTGTATAAAGACATAAATAAAGAACATATTTGGAAGGACATTTTTAGAAGAACTTTTAAAGTTATGTATTTATAACATCTTCCAATTTTTATCTGGGAAAGAATGTAGTACGCGATCTTTGCCTATATTCCTTGAAATGTTCAAGAAAATTGGATAATTTTCGGTCATGTATCGAAAAATGATGTATCCTACTTTTATAAAATAACCGCTTGAAGAAATTCAGAGAAGTTTAATGTTTTCATTATACTTTAAAATAATGTCGGGCAAAGGGGAAATTTCCTGCCAAATCGGATACCTTAAGCTTAGTTTAAACGTTTGACAAGGGGAAGATCGCCCCCGCCGTCAAAATATCAAAAAATCAGGTATCCCTTATTAATTTTGTAATCGGGCAAAGGAAATGTACCCCTCCCCGATCAAATTTAGAAAAACAAAGTAGCGGATCTTTATCTGGCGGTCAACCTTTTCTTCGCTGAAAATTCCAAGCAAATCAGAGAACTTAAGTCGTAAATATTTAAAAGTTCTTGAAAAATTAAGCGCCCTATTGCCTGTCAATTTCATGTACATATAAGTTTTTGATTTTAAGAAAGTTTGGCAAAAAGGAGCATGATGGGTAAGACGGACGTCTCCCTCCCCTTTCAAATATCAAAAACACATGTACACCATATTAATTGTGTAACCTCCTCTCACATCATTTGTAAATTTCTAGAAAATCGGAAAAGTTTAGGTTTTTCTCTATCCCGACCAAATTTCGAAATAAAGTAGCGGATCTTTCTAACCTTTCTGAAAATTTTTAAGCAAATCGGAAACTTTTAGCCCAATTTTCAAAAAGGTGGACAAGGGGAGGTCCCCCTCCCCGTCCAAACATAAAAAAATCAAATACCCCATATTAATTTCATAACTTCCCTCCACGACCTCTGTAAGTGTCAAGTAGGTTAGGTTAGGTTAGGTTATGTGGCAGCCCGATGTATCAGGCTCACTTAGTCTATTCAGTCCATTGTGATACCACAGTGGTGAACTTCTCTCTTATCACTGAGTGCTGCCCGATTCCATGTTAAGCTCAATGACAAGGGACTTCCTTTTTATAGCCGAGTCTGAACGGCGTTCCACATTGCAGTGAAACCACTTAGAGAAGCTTTGAAACCCTCAGAAATTTCACCAGCATTACTGAGGTGGGATAATCCACCGCTGAAAAACTTTTTGGTGTTCGGTCGTAGCAGGAATCGAACCCACGACCTTCTGTATGCAAGGCGGGCATGCTAACCATTGCACCACGGTGGCTCCCAAGTGTCAAGTAAAAGTTCCGTTTTTCACTACATCGGGCATAGTGGTGGTACCTCTCCCCGACCAAATTTCGAGAAATAAAATAGTGGATTGGTGTCTAGAGGCCACCTCCAACCTCTGAGAATTGTATGCAAGTCGTTCAATTTTCAGATATCAAAACATGAAGTACCCTATTTTCAGCACTTGATCACCGGAACATACACTCTGGTTCATATGGATAAAGGCAGGGTAGTTTTTGTACATTTCGGCAATTTCACTTCAAAATTTTGCACATTTTTTTAAATCACTTTTTTAGAGCTTTTTGGATAGTTTCCAAAGCGATATGACTTTTATTAAAAATGGGCAAAGGAAAAGCCTTGACAGTGGTGGAGAAAACCAAAATCGGTGTGCTTCATTCAGAGGGGTACTCGAATCGTAAAATCGCAAAAAAATTGGACGGAGTTCATCTTGTGTTGACAATTACATAAAAAATACAAGTGACTGTGGGAAAAATTATAAAGGCAGACAATTAAAAGCAACATCAGCAGCAGAAAGACGGCGTATCATCCGATGTGCTTCTAATTCGGGAAAATCAATTTCAAAAATTAAACAAAAAAAGTCGGCGTTCAATCCACCGTACGTCGAGTAATTTTGAGTGCCGGACACTTGAAACGTTTGAAATTGGTCAAAAAGCCTCCATTAAAATCAGTACGTAAAAACCAACGATTCGAGTTTGCCAGAGATCACATGGCATGAACGGTAGGCCAAGGACCATTGCAAACTGACTGGAGAATGGTGATATTTACCGACGAAAAAAGTTTAATCTTGACGGTCCTGATGGATATAATTATTATTTCCACGATTTAAGAATAGAAAACCGTTATTTGACCCGTCATCATAGCAGACAAGGAGGCGTAATGGTGTGGGGGGCAATCAGCTATTTTGGAACCATCGAATTGAGCTTCCAGAGCACAAAAATGAATAGAAATACTTACAGAAATATTGGAAACAGCTTTTCCAAAGTTTAGCGATTTATTTGGACCCCTTCCTTGGATTCTACAACAAGATAATGCACTAATACATACCGCCCGACAAGTAAAATCATTCCTTGAAAGCCAAAATGTGCAGTTATTGAAATGGCCACCTTATTCCCCAGACATAAATATAATTGAAAATGCTTGGGGACGGCCTTCACGGAAAGAATATGAAGGAGGTATAAAATCTGCCTATAATGGATAGGCATAAAATCTGCCTATAATGGATTACCTAAAGGCATTATACGCCTCTCTTCCGAACCGAATTTTCGAAACAATTTCACAACATGGAGGCCACACACATTATTAAATATAATATTTAGTTTCTAATTAAACTCATCTTTATGAATAAGTCATAAAAAAGTTAATAAAATTAACGTTTCAACGAATTTTCTGTATTGCCTTTATTTAAATGAACCAATATTTTCCTTTATTTCATTCATAAATATGGTCTCACTTAAGTTATTGGGATTGAATTGAACATTGTCGAATAGGAAAATATCCATATCATACATTTTCGGAAATGTTGCTTGCGTTTAGCAGGGTCTTCGTAAGCACCAAAAATTTGTTTCAAAAAATTTATCATGCCTTTATCAAAGTGAACCGCAGTGTACAAAAAATAACTCGGAGTTTAGATATATAGATTTCAAATTTTCTACAACAGATCCTTACAATTCACATCTATAATGGAGGTTATATAAGCTTCGGAATTGAATTTCTCGAACTTTGTGATTTGCATACCTATTATTCCTCTGCTTCATAATTTCATATATTTCAGGCCTGCTTCCATTCACTGTTTTTTAGTCCAGAATACCAACAAAGTTCATTTTTGTGGTTTATCCTAGCATCGCATAATGCTCCTCGCCATAATTTAATCTTTTCATTGATGTATCAAAATAAACATTTTGGTGGTTACATAAAAATCTCAATCGATTTAAATTCCAGTACCACATGACTTAACTTTGACGGAACCTTTAAAATTGCCTTCCTTGTTAAGTTGCTGGAAATGTCCTGTGCACAGAGCCATAGAGCGAACCATAAAATAAATCTGTAGACATCAAAAGTGATTTAATTGTAGCAACAAACCACATTACCGTACAATAATGTAGCCTTTATTCCTCACCCATTGCAGGGCCCTCCTTGACATTATTAGTTGCGGCAATTCACGTTGCGTTCCAGTACAAACCTTTATAATGCTTCCGTCCATCATCACTAGTAACGCTACGCCAATATCACTATCAGCCACCATCCCTTATTGACAGCGTCACTTAAATCCCACCAAACTAACCTTCACCATCATAATCATCATCATCATCCGAAACCAGAGGCATTAATGGTGGCCAGTGTTACTGTAGCCATCATTTCGTCGTATCTGTGGTGGTAAACGAGATTCACGTAAACCGGATACCAAGTTTTGACCCCCCCCCCCATAACAAAACAATAAAACCGAAATGGTCGCACGCGTCGGAGGAATCTTGTCCTCCATAGAGCTATGTTCAACCATTTAAGACATTAGTGGTGTATAACAATAAAAACCATTTGGAATTGGCTTTTTATGTTAAATGTCGACACGTTAACCACACGGACGGACGGACATGTGCCAATGTACGTAGTGAATGTCTAGAGTATTGAACTAGGTTTACAAGTCGATGGATTTGTGTGTACTCGTACACTGGTAATAATGTTAGTTAGGAATAGTTTTATTTATTCGGAGAAAAAAACTGAAATTGTTCCACTATTTTACGAATAATAAAATTTTAGAAAATTAAATGTAGTAGGAAAAATTAAACAATAAATAAAACAAGTATATACAGCTCTATATTTATGTTGTACCTATTGCATACATGTAATAGGTACTATTAGTTAATGTGGTATCACAATGGACTGAAACATCGGGCTTGTACTTAACCTAATCTAACCTATATACTCGTATAGCCGTAACTATATAGTGATTTCGATTTGTAAAAAATATGTTTCATATTTTACACCTTGCCGAAAATGTTTGTTCGATTGGAAAATCCAGTGCAGCCTCCCAAACTATGCACGTTCGATTGACGGGGTGTTACCAAAAGCGTAACCCATTTTGCACTACAACTAGTCTACGGTGCAGATTGTTACACTTTGAAATAGCTGTTGAAGACGCTTTTACTCTTCGACCTAAATAATAGCCTTTTTAAAAAGTCACTATTCAACCGTCGAACGGAACGGACGTGTTTTTCAATAGCGGATAAACTCATCGTAATAGGTACCTACTAAGAATTTCAACTGTGGTGGGATATTAAGCCACCATGCAGCGAAATTCCAAGTCATCCACTGGGTTGCTAACTTCAGGGCCCAGTGGACGGGTATCGACTGGAGTTATAAATCTGGGCAATGACCAAGAGTTAGGCCCAATTAGTCGACCTGTAGACGGGTCGACAGGTGGCGACACTATGACAAGTCGAGCTTTTTCTAAGGTAACGACATCAAAAGGAGGTAATCCCTCACGAAAGAGATTCAAGGAACGCAGAAATGCTTTGTTTATCCTAAAGAAGTTAGGATCAGTCGACCCAAGCACGCTGTCAGCTAAACAAAGCGATTCCTTAAAATGGGCTCAAGGAATTCTTGAGACTGGAAAAAGGGAACGATCGCCGGATGAGCTGCCATCCTCCAAAAGGGATCAAAGATCGTTTGCCTCAGTTGCTAAAGACAGCCTTGTGATGGCTATCATTAATAAAGAAGCATTGGACGGTATGGTTCCAAAGCAAAAATGGGGGGAAATTGAGAATGCTCTGTCTGTCATCTACTCACAGGTGAAAAGTTTCCCGGCCCAGATCCTCGACACCAAGAGGCTGGTTGGTATCAAGGACGATTTAAGCTAGTCGCATTTGAGGACCAGAGGTCTATAGAATGTTTTAAAGCTGCTCTGATACTAATTGGTGAAGTTTGGGAAGGAGCTGCTCTAGAGTTAGTCGAGAAGAAAGACATACCGGCTAGACCTAGAGCACATGCGTGGATACCTGCAAACCCTTCTGACCCTGAATCTATTTTAAATAGACTGAAACGATGCAATCCAGATCTTCCAACAGCTTATTGGAAGGTTGGCCGTTTGGATGAAGTGGATGGACCAAGACGGCATGCAGTGTTTATATTGAACACTCAGTCTTTGCCACATCTAGCAAAGTCCCAGGGCCGTGTATGTTATGGCTTTCATTATATCCAAATGAAGGTATATAAAAACGATCAGCTAAAGGATTCAGAAATGGACAATCCTCTTTCTGAATCAGAAGTAAGCGGATCCTCTTGCGAAGTCGAGGGAGATACCAAAGTTGAAGACATGGATAGACACCGTATGCGAGAGGAGGTTTCTATTGCCTCAGAACTCACCAAAGTTGAACCTTTGGTTATTGCGAGAGTCACCGAGATCTCTGAAGATAACATTCTTGATGACTCGATTGAAGCGGCTGATGTGACGGTTGTTGAAAATCTCGATGGTCCTACGGATCCTCCAGATAAATCTTCATCATTGTAAGGCTGCATGTGCTGCCTTAAAAGTTCTCCTGATGAAAGGGGACATAGATATAGTTCTTATTCAAGAACCATATGTTTATAGAAACAAAATATGTGAATTAAGTACTCCGGGGTTCAAACTATTGCAGTATCCTGGTAATGATGTAAATCGAGCCTGTATAATTGCTAAAAACGAGCTCAACTTGTTTCTGCTTCCTTCAATGTGCAATACAGACACTGTCGTTGCCAGTTTAGAAATAGCCAAATGCAAATATTGGGTATCTTCGGTATATATGGGACATGACAAGGAGATGCCTCCATATGCCGTTAAGACCTTAGTGGAGGAGTCACTGAAAACAAAGACGAAACTCATTATGGGATGCGATGCGAATGCACATCATAGTATATGGGGAAGTAGTGATACTAATGCAAGGGGAGAGTCGCTAATAGAGTTTATTTTGCGTACTAATCTGGTAGTTTGCAACAAGGGAGATGCCCCAACCTTTGTCACTAAAAACAGGCAAGAGGTTTTGGACATCACCTTGGCCTCGCAAGAACTGAATGAAATGATATCTGAGTGGCAGGTTTTAAGTGAACACAGCTGCTCAGATCATCGCTACATCAGTTTCAAATTTGATGTTCATATCACCAAGACCATATTTCCGCCAAATGTTAGGAAAGCTGACTGGAATAGGTATAGGGAATCGTTCAATATGATGATACCGGAAATAACAGAGACAAATATGAGAAATGTGCAAGATATCGAACACGCAGTGGAGCGGATTACTAAGGCCTTCAACATCTCACGGAAAGCTGCATGCCCTAGAGGAAAACCAAGGGGGAAACATCGACCACCATGGTGGTCTACGGAATTAAGTAATATGAGGAAATCCTGCAGGAAGCTCTTTAACAAGGCAAAGTCCACCAGAGCCCCTGAGGACTGGGACGCTTACAAGAAGAATCTGAGAGGATACAAGCGAGAACTGAGAAATGCTCAGCATAACTCTTGGAATGATTCCTGCAGCAGTATTGAGAATACGTCCGAGGCTTCCAGACTACGGAAGGTTCTAGCATCCACCAACTCCGCTCCAGGTGTCATTAAAACATCGAAGGGCAATTGGACAACGTCCAGTGAGGAGACGCTGGAGGTACTATTGGACACACATTTTCCTGGAAATCAGACGGTTGAACCATGTACTGGCGGTGCCACAGTTGCTCAGCGGTCGTTTCCTGACGAGGAAATTGTATCGGAAACTAGAATAAGATGGGCGCTAAATAGCTTTGGACCATTCAAATCCCCCGGACCTGATGGAATTACTCTGGCGGAGTTACAACTGACAAAATTATCCCCTGGTTGTCGGTGATATCTAAAGGATGTATCAACTTATCATATATCCCAGGAAAGAGGAGGGAAACAAAAGTCGTTTTCATACCTAAAGCGGGAAAAGCCTCTCACTCGAGGGCGAAGGATTTCCGACCAATCAGCTTATCCTCATTCCTACTTAAGACTCTGGAGAGGATGATAGATATCTATCTTAGAACTAGCATCGATTCAAGTTTGTTCTCGAAGCGACAGCATGCATACTCGAAGGACAGGTCTACTGAGACCGCACTACATGAATTAGTCAGCTTTATTGAAAGCTCACTATCTGTCAAAGAATACACAATCGTGGCGTTTCTAGACATCGAAGGCGCGTTCAATAATGTCCATCCGAGCTCGATATTAAATGGACTGACAACTCTGAATGTTGATCCATGTATACTCAGGCTGTTAGACGAACTGCTAATGAAGAGACGTATGTCAGCCACACTAGGACCAGCAAACAGACAAAGGTATGTGAACAGAGGCACTCCCCAAGGAGGAGTTCTATCACCTCTTCTTTGGAATGTTGCTATAAATAGCCTTCTGGTTACTCTAGAAAAAGAAAGGATAAAAGTGGTGGCATACGCAGATGATGTGGCTCTGGCAGTCAGGGGAAAATTCCCATCCACAATCAGAGATATTATTCAGAGGGCCCTCCGGATGACTGAGAAATGGGCGAAAGACAATGGTCTTGGGGTAAATCCTGCAAAGACAGAATTAGTCAAGTACTGCAAAGATCGCAAAACTCCCACGGTTAGGCCTATTTCCTTAGGGGGTAGGTAAATTCCCTTTGGTGATTGTGCAAAATACCTTGGCGTTATTTTGGACAGGAAGCTGAACTTTAAGCTTAATATTGAAGAAAGGGCAAAAAAGGAAACTGTAGCTTTGTACTCGTGCAAAAAGGCAATAGGAAAAAAGTGGGGACTAAAACCAAAAATTGTGCATTGGCTATACACGGCAGTGGTTAGACCTATAATGCTATATGGTGTTGTAGTCTGGTGGCCGGCACTTCAGAAACCGACTTGTTTAGATAAAGTTCAGCGTATGGCGTGTTTGTGTATTTCAGGCGCATTCAGCAAGACAGGAACAAATTCCCTTAATGTCATGCTGCATCTATTGCCTTTAGACATTTTAGCCAAACAGTCAGCTGCAACAACAGCTGTGCGGTTGCGCGAGCTATCGCTGTGGTCGGAAAAAGGTTACGGTCACAGTTCTGTCCTCAAAATAATGCCAGATGTGCCTAACGTAGTGGATTACACTTTGGCGAGTCCACTTTTCGACAAAAAGTTTGAGACTCTAATCCCCAACAGTGAGGCGTGGTGCACACATACCCCGGGGAATAAAGAATATATAGATTTCTACACTGATGGCTCCAAATTGGATGGACAAGTGGGGTTCGGAGTATATTCTAATGATCTGGAACTTCGAATAGCGAAAAGATTACCAAATCACTGTAGTGTTTTTCAGGCTGAAATATTAGCAATAAGAGAGGTTGCGAATTGGCTGAGAAGTAATGTTCCAAAAAATGTGGGCAGTAATATATACTCAGACAGTCAACCTGCAATAAAATCCTTGGATTCTGTGTTCCTCAACTCGAAAACGGCCATCGACTGCCGCAAATCTCTCAATGAGATGGCTGAGCAGTACAATATTCACCTAATATGGGTGCATGGCCATAGGAACATACCGGGGAACTGCGAAGCGGATGAGTTGGCAAGGCTAGGGACTACCTTACATATTCCAGGGGAACTAGAATTTGTTGGTATGCCCCTAGCTACCTGCAAGCTCATGCTGCGTGAGAAGGCTGTTATGATGGCAAATGTTAGATGGGAGAATTGCAAGTGTTGTAACGACACCAAGCAAATATGGCCCCATTTCAACTTAAACCGCACACTAGATATGCTAATGTTCTCGAGACGCCAGATATCACTCCTGATATCTGCTATAACGGGGCGCTGCCTGATAGGCGATTTTGCAACAACTATTGGCGCGAAGTATAATGACTATTGTATGAGCTGTCATGATGCGGAAGAAAAATAATCAATTAAACACCTCTTGTGTGAGTGTCCTGCATTTTGTGTAAAGCGCAAGCAACTTTTAGGAGCATATAGCTTCAGATTACTGGCGGATCTGGAAAACGTTAACTTAAGCAGTCTGCTAATGTTTTAGGAGAAAGTGCTCCTTCATATGCAACAGTAAAAAATTGGGTTGCTGAATTTAAACGTGGTCGCACAAGCATTGAAGATGAACCACGTAGTGGACGTCCAAACAGCAACAACAACAGAAATTGTAGCCAAAGTTCATGACATGGTATTAAATGATCGACGAATAAAAGTGCGTGAAATTGCTAATATCATGGGCATCTCAAATGATCGAGTCCATTTAATTTTGCATGAAGAACTACAGATGAAAAAGCTTTCTGCAAGATGGGTGCCAACATTTGTTAACAGTCGATCTAAAACGCATAAGAATGAATATTTCTCAAGTTTGTTTGGATCGTTTTAAGCGAAATAAAATGGATGTATGCGTCGTTTCATAACTGTTGATGAGACATGGATGTACCACTATACTCCAGAGACAAAAGAACAATCCAAACAATGGACTGAAGCTGGGGGAAGTGCCCCAAAGAAGGCAAAAACAATTGGCTTACAACACAAAAAATAATTTTTCATCAAGACAACGCACCAGCGTACAAGAGTGTTTTAACAATTACTAAAATCAACGAATTAAAGTACGAGTTGCTTGACCACCCACCTTATTCTCTTGATTTAGTTCCCAGTGACTTTTACTTGTTCCCTTGCAGGCAAGCGTTTTACCTGAAATGAAGATGCAATTACAGTTGTAAACCACTATTTTGAAGACCTTGAGGAAAACATTTTAATCAAGGGATAGAATTGCTAGAAAAGCGTTGGACTAAGTGTATTGAAGTTTCAGGAGATTATATTCTCTTTCATTGATAGGCTAAGAAGTTTCCGAACCGCCCTCGTATTTGTGGTAACAATATAAAATGTTGTACCTTTTGTATGCAACACTTTTCTTCCAAATTAAATCACCATTAAATTCCAACCACCATGAATCACATATAATATGTTCCAGTTGCACCTATAGAAAAAATCGTGAACGTCATTTCAAACCGATCCCTTCATGAAAGTGAATCAACACACATGTGTTGTCAAATTGAGAACAGACGGGGTCAATCTGACAACGTTGAAATGATACCATGCGTTGTCAAACCAACAACCAGCGTTCATGATCAGACAACGTGATGGTTACGAATTTATAAACAAAATTAAAAAAAGATTTCCGCTACCGTGACTCGAACCTGTGTTACCTGGACCACTTCTTCTATCCACTCAAGAAGTGAAGGCAGGAGATCGGTCTATATGCTAATAATGTGCTAAAAATTTGAGCTCCAAACATATAATTTGTACACCAGTCCTTTTCGTCCGTGTAGATGTAGTGTATAAATATAACCATAGTGATAGGCGAACACTTATTTACTTGTATTTCTTATGGGAAGCCCGATATCCGCGACGGAATTCCGTGACGGCTAACGGTGTGTCGCCAAATTGAAATCTATTCTAATTCCTTGGCGGAAAATGGTTTAGTGTTGCCATTGGTTATCATTTTTTTTTTAATTCACTACTAGGCATTGTTGGTGCCTGTTCACGTGGACATTCTTTTATCTTCAAATAACTCAACAAAAAACAAGATATTACATGTTTTTATTCATCTCATTTATTAAATATTGAAAAATCATGCTATATTGACCATCAACAAGAAAAAGTAATTTTTGCCAACAAGCTTATTGTATCTGTCGTCGCGGCAAAAGTGTTTCGCCTGCCGCCTATCGCTATGGTTATATTTACACACATGGTCGGAAATCGATATTTTGATGAGTTACAAACGGAATGACAAACTTATTACACCTTCATCACCATTGTATGGCGATGTGCATTAAAATTATTAAAATAATAAAATTAAATTTCTTCACTTTCATTGGAGATCCCTTGAGAAGGTTTTGTCATTTAGAGGAAATTTGAATATACAACAAGTAAAGAAAGTTTAAGTCGGGCGGGGCCGACTATATTATACCCTTCACCACTTTGTAAGTCCACATTTTCGATACCATATCAAATCCGTCCAATGTGTTGGATGCTATATGAATCCATACACATATATTCTGTATATCTGAGCAGATCTGTACAGAGTTCTGCAATACTTATAGATTTTACATTTAAGTCGGCTAATGCGCTGAGGTGGAACACAATGTTAGTAAAAAACAAGTAAGAAAGTCTAAAGTCGGGCGGGGCCGACTATATTACACCCTGCACCACTTTGTAAATCTAAATTTTCGATACCATATGGGAAACGTTTAAATCTGAAGCAATTTAAAGGAAACTCCAAAAAATCTTATTTATGATTTATCGCTCGATATGTATGTATTAGAAGTTTATGAAAATTAGAGTAATTTTTACAACTTTTCAACTAAGCAGTGGCGATTTTACAAGGAAAATCTTGGTATTTTGACCATTTTTGTCGAAATCAGAAAAACATATATATGGGAGCTATATCTAAATCTGAACCGATTTTAACCAAATTTGGCACGCATATCTGCAATGCTAATTCTACTCCTTGTGCAAAATTTCAACTAAATCGGAGCAAAAAATTGGCCTCTGTGGTCATATGAGTGTAAATCGGGCGAAAGCTATATATGGGAGCTATATCTAAATCTGAACCGATTTCAATCAAATTTGGCACACATGACTGTACTACTCCTTGTGCAAAATTTCAAGCTAATCGGGATAACACTCTGGCTTCTGGGTTCATATAAGTGCATATCGGGCGAAAGATATATATGGGAGCTATATCTAAATCTGAACCGATTTCAACCAAATTTGGCTACAATGCTAAATCTACTCCCTGTGCAAAATTTCAACCAAATTGGGGTAAAACTCTGGCTTCTGGGACCGTATTAGTCCATATCGCGCGAAAGATATATATGGGAGCTATATCTAAATCTGAACCGATTTCAATAAAATTTGGCACACTTGACTATAGTACTAATTGTTCTTCTTGTGCAAAATTTAAAGCAAATTAGGTTAAAACTCTGGCTTCTGGGGCCATATAAGTCCATATCGGGCGAAATATATATATGGGAGCTATATCTAAATCTGAACCGATTTCTTCCAAAATCAATAGGGATCTATTCTGAGCCAAAACACATACTTGTGCCAAATTTGAAGTCGATTGGACTAAAACTGCGACCTAGACTTTGATTACAAAAATGTGTTCACGGACAGACGGACAGACGGACATCGCTATATCGACTCAAGAGCCCACCCTGAGCATTTTTGCCAAAGACACCATGTGTCTATCTCGTCTCCTTCTGGGTGTTGCAAACATATGCACTAACTTATAATACCCTGTTCCACAGTGTGGAGCAGGGTATAAATAGGGGAAACATTTAAATATGAACCAATTTTGAGGCAACTTCGCAAAAGTGTATTTATGATTTATCGGTCGATAGATGTGTAATAGAGTAATAGGAAAATTTGAGTCATTTTGATAAGTTTTCGACTTAGCAGTGGCGATTTGAGAAGGAAAATGTAGGTATTTCGGCCAGTTTTCCCTAAATAGGAAAAACATATATATGGAATCTATATCGAAATCTGAACCGATTGTAATCAAATTTCACACGCATAGTTACTATGTTGAATCTACTCCCTGTGCAAAATTTCACGTAAATCGGATAACAACTTTGACCTCTGTGGTCATATGACGGAAAAACAGGCGATAGATATATATGGGAGCTATATCAAAATCTGAACCGATTTCAACCAAAATAAACACGCATATGCAGAACCTTAATTCTACTGCCTGTGCAAAGTTTCAAGTTCAATTCTACTCCCTCTGCAAAATTTCACGTAAATCAGTGTATCACTTTTGCCTCTGTGGGCATATTAGACCAAATCGGGCGAATGATATATATGCACTGTTAGAAAAATATGTTTTTCATATGTTCCGATATAAACAAAATGTGTTTCGGGCACCATTTTAAACCACAATATATTTAAGTGCGAACATGTAATGTTTCTAAACTAACACTAAATGTTTGGGACATCTATGTTAATATGTTAGAATATATTATGTTTGGGGCATGAATGTTTCATAAAAATAATATGTGTGAATGTAAACATATATAAATTAACAAATTTCGAGTAAACATATATATGTTGTGATATTTTATTCAGAGAGCGACAAAAAGAGAGTATAGAGAAAGAAATAGAGATGGAAACCGGGAGGGTTGACGAAAGATATCAACATAACAAAGCGAGAGAATGAAAAAAGAACAATTTCTGTGAAACCGCTTGTATGTTGTTTCGGAAAACTGTTTTATGATAAGGCTAAAAATTTTGATATGCTTAAGTCTAAATATTATTTAATTTGAATAAAGAGAATAGACATTCGGAACCAAGAGAATAGACATTTGAAAAACAAACTGCAATGTTTTCGCCTTGAGAGCAGCATTTTATGCATGTGTGAACATGTGTTTTGTTTATCATTTTGGCATTATGGGCACAATTTTTCGTTAAAATAAATCAGGGGTCTTCATAAAAATAACGAAAGGGCACTATACTCTTTTTAGAGTTGGGACAGTAAAATGAAATAAGGAGGAAATAGTGAAAAATTACACAGTAAAATGTAAAAATACAAACTTTAGTTCCTCTTTATTAAAAAGTAGTCCACGAGGAGTTGACGGACACCATCAAATATAAAAGCGGGCATTAAGTTCGAGTTTTACAGCTAAAACAATTTAAAAAGTTTATTTTCTTTAAAATGAATTATTAAAGAAAAATAAAAGGAATTTTAGAGCGATGGTGTTAAATGCAAGTAAAAAACTGTTCACTCCTAAATAAATTTATGTTTATATTATAAAATTATGTATGTATGTTTATACTCGACTCCACGTTCTTTTGTTAGTTTTTGAATTCCTTCCAAGTTTTGTACAAAAACAGTTTTTTATTAAAAAATTGTTATTTTTGCAATAAAAAATAATATTTTATCAAAAAATCAGTCAATTTCGTTTATATCAAGCACTGTTACTGACTATAAATCTTTAATAACACACATTTCGAAGTTTCATTTAAAAAAATTTAATATAGTATAAATATAAATGTGTAAATTAAAAAAAAAAAAAACAAAAAAATGTTCGGTCGGAGCAGGGATTGAACCCACGACCCTTTGTATGCAAGGCAGACATGCTAACCACTGCTCCACGTGGCAAACAAATGTATGTTTCTGTTAAATAATGTTATGTTTGCATGGGCTCGTGGGCGCTGCAAACTATGCTATATAAATGTAACTTAAAACGATAATTATCTACTGGTGACTATAACAGCTACGTAGCCCAGTGGATAGTGTGTTGGCTTACAAACTGTATGGTCCTCGGTTCGATTCTCCGTGCAGGCGAAAGGTAAAATTTAAAAAATTTATAAAAGTGAATAATTTCTTCAACATTATTTGTATTACAGAAAAAGGTGTCAATAACTAAAAAATTTCGTGGAAGTGAAAATTACGAGTATGTTAGGGAATGAGCACAATCGTGTTTGGGAAAAATTCTTCCAAGCATATAATATTTTTGGCTCAAAATGCTTCCAAACATATAATATGTTCACATAAAACAAACATATTAATGTTTCGGCAGTATGCAATAATATATGTGCTTCCTGCAAAATATGTTTGGAACATATGTTAAAGAAGCGATTTTTTTTGAGGGTGTGGGAGCTATATCTAAATCTGAACCGACTTCAACTAAATTTTTCACAATTAACGATACTATAAAACGTACTCCTTGTGCAAAATTTCAAGCAACTCAGGGCAAAACTCTGGCTTTTGAGGCCATATAAATCCAAATCGGACGAAAGATATATATGGGAGCTATATCTAAATCGGAACCGATTTTAACCAAATTAAGCACACTTAACGATACTATTAAACGTACTTGTTGTGCAAAATTTGAAGCAACTCAGGGCAAAACTCTGGCTTTTGGGGCCATATAAGTCCAAATCGGTCGTAAGATATAAAGGGTGATTTGTTAAGAGCTTGATAACTTTTAAAAAAAAAAAACGCATAAAATTTGCAAAATCTCATCGGTTCTTTATTTGAAACGTTAGATTGGTCCATGACATTTACTTTTTGAAGATAATTTCATTTAAATGTTGACCGCGGCTGCGTCTTAGGTGGTCCATTCGAAAAGTCCAATTTTGGGCAACTTTTTCGAGCATTTCGGCCGGAATAGCCCGAATTTCTTCGGAAATGTTGTCTTCCAAAGCTGGAATAGTTGCTGGCTTATTTCTGTAGACTTTAGACTTGACGTAGCCCCACAAAAAATAGTCTAAAGGCGTCAAATCGCATGATCTTGGTGGGCAACTTACCGGTCCATTTCTTGAGATGAATTGTTCTCCGAAGTTTTCCCTCAAAATGGCCATAGAATCGCGAGCTGTGTGGCATGTAGCGCCATCTTGTTGAAACCACATGTCAACCAAGTTCAGTTCTTCCATTTTTGGCAACAAAAAGTTTGTTAGCATCGAACGATAGCGATCGCCATTCACCGTAACGTTGCGTCCAACAGCATCTTTGAAAAAATACGGTCCAATGATTCCACCAGCGTACAAACCACACCAAACAGTGCATTTTTCGGGATGCATGGGCAGTTCTTGAACGGCTTCTGGTTGCTCTTCACTCCAAATGCGGCAATTTTGCTTATTTACGTAGCCATTCAACCAGAAATGAGCCTCATCGCTGAACAAAATTTGTCGATAAAAAAGCGGATTTTCTGCCAACTTTTCTAGGGCCCATTCACTGAAAATTCGACGTTGTGGCAGATCGTTCGGCTTCAGTTCTTGCACGAGCTGTATTTTATACGGTTTTACACCAAGATCTTTGCGTAAAATCTTCCATGTGGTCGAATAACAC
This sequence comes from Haematobia irritans, assembly GCF_050003625.1. Lineage (NCBI taxonomy): Eukaryota > Metazoa > Arthropoda > Insecta > Diptera > Muscidae > Haematobia > Haematobia irritans. The sequence goes on from NC_134397.1 coordinate 113,674,552, forward strand.
AAACCCAATTGCTGCGAACGGCGACGAATCGACATTTCACGGTCTTCAGCAACACTCTCAGAAACAGACGCAATATTCTCTTCTGTACGCACTGTACGCATTCGTGTGGTTGGTTTAATGTCCAATAAAGTAAACTGAGTGCGAAACTTGGTCACAATCGCATTAATTGTTTGCTCACTTGGTCGATTATGTAGACCATAAATCGGACGTAAAGCGCGAAACACATTTCGAACCGAACACTGATTTTGGTAATAAAATTCAATGATTTGCAAGCGTTGCTCGTTAGTAAGTCTATTCATGATGAAATGTCAAAGCATACTGAGCATCTTTCTCTTTGACACCATGTCTGAAATCCCACGTGATCTGTCAAATACTAATGCATGAAAATCCTAACCTCAAAAGAATCACCCTTTATATGGGAGCTATATCTAAATCAGAACTGATTTCAACTAAATTTGGCACAATTAACGATACTATTAAACATACTCCTTGTACAAAATTTTAATCAAATCAGGCCAAAACTCTGGCTTTTGAAGCCATATAAGTCAAAATCGGACGAAAGATATATAGGGGAGCTATATCTAAATCTGAACCGATTTCAACTAAATTTGGCACAATTAACGATACCATTAAACGTACTCGTTGTGGAAAATTTGAAGCAAATCAGGGCAAAACTCTCGCTTTTGGGGCCATATAAGTCCAAATCGGACGAAAGATATATATGGGAGCTATATATAAATCTGAACCGATTTAGCTGATAGTTGGCAGTTTTTACGGGACTGACAAAACATTCAGATGTACAAAATTTGAAGAACGTCGGTTCATAAATACGTGAATTATGATCAAATCGGTGATAACTATATATGGCAGCTATATCTAAATCTGAACCGATTTTTTTCCAAAATCAATGGCGATTGTCTTCTACCCGAAGAAAGACGTTATGTCAAATTTGAGGACGATCGGACTTAAACTGCGACCTGTACTTTGTGCACAAAATTACATATACAGACAGACGGACGGACAGACAGACAGAGAGACGGACATCGCTAAATCGACTCAGAATTTAATTCTAAGCCGATCGGTATACTAAAAGATGGGTCTATGACAATTATTTCTTGGCGTTACATACAAATGCACAAACTTATTATACCCTGTACCACAGTAGAGGTGAAGGGTATAAATATATATTTACACAGCAAAAAAATTGAAAGTTGTTCCATAAACATTTTTTAAGATGGTCCATTTTGTGCCACTTCCGATGAAGTTCTTTTGAACTAGACTTAGAAAATGCGCTATTTCGTTTAAAGTCAAAATTTGAATTTTAAACAATTAAATATAGCAAAAAGAATAGAAGAAAATCAATAAAAATTAAATTAGAATTTTCACTCCCACGGCGATTTGAACCTGTGCCTGTTGACTTTGCCACTTCCGTGGAAGTTCTTTTGAAAAGATTTTGCAAATTACAAGAATTTTCAAGTTTTTATTGAATTTAAATGGGAAAAAGTATACGCCGAAAATAACAAAATAAAAACGATGTCCAATATAAAAAAACCAATTGTTTGAAAAAAATATTTGATAAAAAATTTGCCTTTGTTGAAATTTGAACCTGCGTTCTTTATATTTTCATTCATGCTCATACATCTCGAGAAGTAGCTGCACTGTTATGCCTTGGTATCATATTACAATTATATAACAAACATTTAAATTGACATTTCGAGAAAATTTTCTATAGAAATAAAATAAAATTTTCTATAGGAATAACATTTTGAAAAAATGTTTCTATAGAAATAAAGTTTTGAGCAATTTTTCCACAGAATTAAAATTTTAAGAACATATTCTATAGGTAAAGGGTGATACGGGCAAAATTTGGTCAAGGGAAAACGCGTGTAAATCGGTGAAATCGTTTATTAAAAAAATCAAATTAAATTTCTTTTTCAAGTTAAATTAGTATAAAATTCATGAAAAATATTCAGTTAGGCTTTCGCTTTTCCAAATCCAAATTGCCGGGCCTCACGCTTGACACCTGCCATCAGATTTTGTACAGCCACCTTGTCCACCTTCTTCGCCGCAGAAAGCCAGTTTGCCTTGAACTGCTGCTCCTCCTTAGCAGTTTTTTTGTGCTTCTTTAGGTTCCGCTTGACAATAGCCCAGTATTTCTCAATTGGGCGGAGCTCTGGCGTGTTGGGAGGGTATTTATACAATTTTAAGAAAATAAAATTTTGAGCCAATTTTCTATAGAACTAAATTTTTAAGAAAACTTTTATATAAATAACAATTTGGAAAAAAAATTCTATAGAAATAAAATTTTGAGAAAAATTTCTACATCCAGAAAAAAGTGCCTTCGAAACTAAAGGAAAAAATGTTCATCAATTTAGTTTATCCATTAAGTTAAATTTTTATGTGAAATAATAAAATTTACTTGTTTCAGTAAAGAAATCCTAAACAGAAAGCAGTTAGGAATATTTCATAAACTAGAATAAGTCATGGAATTTTACTAAAGGGTGGTTAAATTGTAAGGGCCGATGTTGAATGTGAACCACACCTAAACGGCAAGTTTATTTGACATTTCTCTATTTCTGACTTACTCAATTTGAACCATGGATAGATACACAATCCAACAAAGTGTTAAATGGCAAGAAATGGCAACAGTGGATGATCAATTTTCGAAGAAAATCATCTTCAGTGATGAGGCACATTTTCACCTCAGTGGATTCGTCAATAAACAGAATTGCCACATTTGGGCGAATGAGAATCCAAGAGTGATTGTCAAAAAACCAATGCAGCCACAAAGAGTGACTGTTTGGTGCGGTTTATGGGGTGGCGGCATCATCGCGCCGTATTTTTTCCAAAATGAGGCCGGTCAGGCAGTTACTGTGAATGGTGTTTGCTATCGTGAGATGATAATGAACTTTTTATGGCCCGAATTGGAAGATATGGATGTAGGCGATATGTCGTTTCAGCAGGACGGTGCCACTTGCCACACATCTAACGAAAAAATGGCTCTTTTGCGCAACAAATTCAATGGCCGTGTTATCTCACGTAATGGCGATGTCAATTGGCAGCCAAGATCATGTGATTTGACACCGTTGGACTTTTTTCTTTGGGATTATTTGAAAGAAAAGGTGTACGTCGATAAGCCAGCAACAATTCAAGAGCTAAAGGATGAGATAATTCGGCACATTAACGGCATAGAACCTCCATTATGCCTCAGCGTCATCAAAAATTTGGACCATTGGATGAAGGTGTGCCACCGAGGTCGCGGCCACCATTTGGCCGATATTTTGTTCCATACATAATTGAGTAAAATCAATATATCATAATAAAATAAAATTACAATATTTTCCTAAATAGTTTGTGTTTTATTCAAAATCAACATCGGCGCTTGAAATTTTAACCACCCTTCAATACAGTTTTCATCGCTGGGTATAAAAATTTACTACTGAACAAGAACATTTTATTCACTGATAACAAAGCATTCGTAAAAATAAACAAAGGTTAGGTTAGGTGGCAGCCCGATGTATCAGGCTCACTTAGACTATTCAGTCCATTGTGATACCACATTGGTGAACTTCTCACTTATCACTGAGTGCTGCCCGATTCCATGTTAAGCTCAATGACAAGGAACCTCCTTTTTATAGCCGAGTTCGAACGGCGTTCCACATTGTAGTGAAACCACTTAGAGAAGTTTGAAACCCTCAGAAATGTCACCAGCATTACTGAGGTGGGATAATCCACCGCTGAAAAACTTTTTGGTGTTCGGTCGAAGCAGGAATCGAACCCACGACCTTGTGTATGCAAGGCGGGCATGCTAACCATTGCACCACGGGCATGGTAACCATTGCACCGAACTAAAACCGAGTTTCCTCAAATTTAGTAAAATTTCTTATAAAATGATAATTCTGGCCTCCTTTATTATAGAAAGCTATTTTAGTTCATTCGTACTAAGAAGTATTCAATCCTTTCAAAATTTAAGGAAATACACTTGTTCGAATATAGGAAATTTTCCTATATTTCTTTTTCTACTTGTGATCGATAACTGTCAGCGATGTAATAGACATGTTAGCGCGTGGGTTGTTTTTTTAGTTGGAATCGAGTTGTTATGGAATACGGAGAGATTGTTAAAAACAATATAATAAATAACAAATAAGATATATAAAATATTTGTTATTTAAAATTAGTGTAAAAAAAATTGTTTTTTTTTTTAATTATTGAACATAAGAAACAATAAGTCTATCAATGTTCGTGATGGTGTATAAAGAACGAAAACATCAACAAATAACAACACCTTCATGTGTCTTTAGATTCTTCAATTATCGGTAACATTCAGTGACGCTAATATTTTGTGAAAAAATTGGTTTAGGATTTTTTATATTTGTAGGTATTGAAATTGTAAAACGAGGCCAAAATAGCAACGCACCAACTTATTACAAGTGAAAGGTACAAGAAGAAGAAAAACATTACGTTTTGCAGTTGATAGTATTACATGGAAATTGGTAATAGTGGAATAATAAACTAATATTTCAAGGCCAGTCGATGCTGTTTATTCTTAATAAATATATTTAATATAATAATAAAATATGTATTATATTGAAGGAAAAAATGCCTATATAAATAAATAAAATTGTATTTAAAAACGAAGGTACGCAGTAAAAGGTTTATCATAAATATGTAAGATTTATTCAATAAAATCATTCCATATATGAATTCAATTCAGTTAAATTTTTTTTATTCTTTAGTATAGTGGTTCATAAATATAGGAAAATGTTAACTAATATATGAAATGCATTCTACCTAATTTCTACGAAAGTCACATCGTTCAAACAAATAAAAATGGCTTTGGCGCTATAGGTTAGGTTAGGTTAAAGTGGCAGCCCGATTAAATTTCAGGCTCACTTAGACTATTCAGTCCATTGTGATACCACATTTAACTAAAAGTACCTATTACATATGGGCACTTCTAGTCTTAACCACTGAACCTTCTCTATTATTAACTTTTGTGGAACCAACCAGATTGCTCCAAAAACATTAACAAACTGCTTAAGTTAACGTTTTCCAGGTCAGCCAGTAATCTAAAGCTATATGCTCCTAAAATTCGCTTACGCCTTACACAAAAAGCAGGACACTCACACAAGAGGTGTTTAATTGATTCCTTTTCCTCCACGTCATGACAGCTTATACAATAGTCATTATACTTCGCACCTATAGTTTTTGCAAATTCGCCTATCAGGCAGCGACCCGTTATAGCAGATATTAGGAGTGCTATCTGACGCCTTGAGAACACTAGCATATCTAGTGTGCGGTTTAAGTTTAAATGGGGTCATATTTGCTTGGTGTCGTTACAACCCTTGCAATTTTCCCATCGAATATTGGCCATCATAACAGCCTTCTCACGCAGTAAGAGCTTGCAGGTGGCCAGAGGCATACCAACAGATTCTAGTTCCCCTGGAATATGTAAGGTAGTTCCTAGCCTTGCTAACACATCTGCTTCACAATTCCCCGGTATGTTCCTATGACCAGGCACCCATATTAGGTGAATATTGTACTGCTCAGCCATCTCGTTGAGAGATTTGCGGCAGTCTATGGCCGTTTTTGAGTTAAGGAACACAGAGTCCAAGGATTTTATTGCAGGTTGACTGTCTGAGTATATATTAATGCCAATATTTGTTGGAACATTACTTATCAGCCAATTCACCACCTCTCTTATTGCCAATATTTCAGCCTGAAAAACACTACAGTGATTAGGTAATCTTTTCGCTATTCGAATTTCCAGATCTTTAGAATATACTCCGAACCCCACTTGTCCATTCAATTTGGAGCCATCAGTATAGAAATCTATATATCTTTTATTCCCCGGGGTCTGTGTACACCACGCCTCACTGTTGGGAATTAGAGTTTCAAACTTTTTGTCGAAAAGTGGTTTGGCCAGGGTGTAATCCACTACGTTAGGCACATCTGGCATTACTTTGAGGACCGAACTATGACCGTACATTTTTTCCGACCACAGCGATAGCTCGCGCAACCGCACAGCCGTTGTTGCAGCTGACTGTTTGGCCAAAATGTCTAAAGGCAATAGATGTAGCATGACATTAAGGGAGTCTGTTCCTGCCTTACTAAATGCGCCAGAGATACATAAGCTCGCCATACGCTGAACTTTATCTAAACAAGTCGGTTTCTGAAGTGCCGGCCACCAGACTACACCACCATATAGCATTATAGGTCTAACCACTGCCGTGTATAGCCAATGCACAATTTTTGGTCTTAGTCCCCACTTTTTCCCTATTGCCTTTTTGCACGAGTACAAAGCTACCGTGGCTTTTCTCGCCCTCTCTTCAATATTAAGCCTAAAATTCAGCTTCCTGTCCAAAATAACGCCAAGGTATTTTGCACACTCACCAAAGGGAATTTCAGTACCCCCTAAGGAAATGGGCCTAACCGTGGGAGTTTTGCGATCTTTGCAGTACATGACTACTTCTGTCTTTGCTGGATTTACACCAAGACCATTATCTTTCGCCCATTTCTCAGTCATCCGGAGAGCTCTCTGTATAATATCTCTGATTGTGGATGGGAATTTTCCCCTGACTGCTAGCGCCACATCATCTGCGTATGCCACCACTTTTATCCTTTCTTTTTCTAGAGAAACCAGAAGGTTGTTTATAGCAACATTCCAAAGAAGAGGTGATAGAACTCCTCCTTGGGGAGTGCCTCTGTTCACATACCTTTGTATGTTTGCTTGCCATAGTGTGGCTGAAATACGTCTCTTCATTAGAAGTTCGTCTAACAGCCTAAGAATACCTGGATCAACATTCAGAGTTGTCAGTCCATTTAATATCGAGCTCGGATGGATATTATTGAACGCCCCTTCGATGTCTAGAAACGCCACGATTGTGTATTCTTTGACAGATAGTGAGCTTTCAATAAAGCTGACCAGTTCATGCAATGCGGTCTCAGTAGACCTGCCCTTCGAGTATGCATGCTGTCGTTTCGAGAGCAAACCTGAATCCACGGTAGTTCTAAGATACATGTCTATCATCCTCTCCAGGGTCTTAAGTAGGAATGAGGATAAGCTGATTGGTCGGAAATCCTTCGCACTCGAGTGAGAGGCTTTTCCTGCTTTAGGTATGAAGACGACTTTTGTTTCCCTCCACTTTTCTGGAATATATGCTAAGTTTACACATTGTTTATATATCACCGTCAACCAGGGGATAATTCTTCCAGCCACTGCCTGTAACTCCGCCGGAGTAATTCCATCAGGTCCGGGGGATTTGAATGGTCCAAAGCTATTTAAAGCCCATTTTATTCTAGATTCCGACACAATTTCCTCGATAGGAAATGATCGCTGAGCCTCTGTTACACCGCCGGAACATGGTTCAACCGTCTGATTTCCAGGGAAGTGTGTGTCCAAAAGTACCTCCAACGTCTCCTCACTGGACGTTGTCCAATTTCCCTCCGATGTTTTAATGAAACCTGGAGCGATGTTAGTGGATGCTAGTACCTTCCGTAGTCTGGAAGCCTCTGACGTATTCTCAATACTGCTACAGTAATCATCCCAAGAGTTTTGTTGAGACCTTCTCAGTTCTCGTTTATATTCTCTCAGATTCATCTTGTAAGTGTCCCAATCCTCCGGAGCTCTTGTGGACTTTGCTTTGTTAAAGAGCTTCCTGCAGGATTTCCTCATATTACTTAACTCCGTAGTCCACCATGGCGGCCGATTTTTTCCCCTTGGCTTTCCTCTAGGGCATGCAGCTTTCAGTGAAATGTTGAAGGCCTTAGTAATCCGCTCCACTGCGTGTTCGATATCTTGCACAGTGCCCATATTTGTCTCCGGCACTTCCGGTATCATCAAATTGAACGATTCCCTATACCTATTCCAATCAGCTTTCCTAACATTTGGCGGAAATATGGTCTTTGAAGTATGAACAGCCAATCTGAAACTGATGTAGCGATGATCTGAGAAGCTATGTTCCCTCAAAACTTGCCACTCAGATATCTTATCATTCAGTTCCGGAGAGGTCAACGTTACGTCCAAAACCTCTTGTCTGTTCCTGGTGACGAAGGTTGGTGCATCTCCCTTATTGCAAACTACCAGGTTAGTACGCAAAATAAACTCTATTAGCGACTCTCCCCTTGCATTAGTATCACTACTTCCCCAAATACTATGATGTGCATTTGCATCGCATCCCATAATGAGTTTTGTCTTTGTTTTTAGTGACTCCTCAACTAAGGTCTTAACGGCACAGGGTGGCATATCCCTATCATGTCCCATGTAGACCGAAGATACCCAATATTTGCATGTGGATATCTCTAGACTGGCTACGACAGTGTCTGCATTGCTCAATGAAGGAAGCAGAAACAAGTTTAGTTCGTTTTTAGCAATTATACATGCTCGATTTATATCGTTACCGGTATTATGCAAAAGTTTGAAACCCGGACTGCTTAATTCACAGATCTTGTTCTTATATATGTATGGTTCTTGAATAAGAACTATATCTATGTCTCCTTTCATCAGGAGAACTTTTAAGGCAGCACAAGCGGCCTTATACGAAGTTCAACTTTCTTCACAATGAGTTTATTTTAACTTAAAGAAGGGTTCCCTATTTTCTGGGTGTACAGAAACAAAATTTTCTATATAAATAAAATTTTGACAACATTTTCTATAGAAATAAAATTTTAAGAATATTTTTTATAGAAATAAATTTTGAGAATTCTTTTATAATTAAATATCTTTAAAAATTATTCCTACTATCCAAGTCCATTGTAAGTTCCCCTTTTTTGTAAAAGTAGCAATTTTCACTTGTTGGTGTAAGCCAAAATCGTTAAAACATATAAAATTCGACACATTTACCACTCAAGGGTATTTTCAAACCCAACAAATAATCGCTAATATGAGGTCATTCATTCATTCGAAGCCACAAAGATTTTATCAAAAACTTCAAAAGAGTTTTTTTTATTTGGTAGATTGTGGTAAAAATTAACTCCAAATTTTGGTAGATAGGTAGGCACGAGTAACAACCGTGATCGCAAACCAATGTAAAATTCATTGGAAATAATGCAAATTTTGCACTGATTCCGGATCACAAATTGGGGATCCAAATTACTTTTTTGGAAGATCTTTTCTAGCTGCGTGTCCATTCGTACACTGAAAAAAATATTGCCGTGAGCCAAAGATTTCATGTCCTTAAAATACGAATGCAAATTTTTCTTAGCATAGAAGATGCATTTCTCTACACTAATAGAAAAATTTACATTCCATAGTTGTAAACGGACGGTGACAAAATGAAACGGAAACGTTCACAAAAAATCAAAACGGAATCTTCGCAATTTCGCCCACGGGCGTTCACGATTTCACGAACGGCATTCGTTTTTCTTTGGCCATGAAAATTCTTTATTATGGCAACTCCCTCGGTAGTGCAATGTGCTAAGTCGACTATTAACGTCTATGGTGCAGAAAACACAGGTTCGGGTTACGCTAGCGGAAATCTTATTTTAATTTTGTTTATAAAGGTGGGTATTATCGTCATTTTTTCACTAAAGTGAAAACTAAATCAGTAAAAAAAGGCATACAATTATACATATTTGTTGCATATTTCATTATAACTTGATGGGGAATAGCTCAAAGCAAATTTTAGCAAAGTTTGTATTCCTTAAAATGGATTATTAAAGAAAAGTAAACGTGAAAAAATGACGATTTTAGCGGCTAAACTCGAACTTAATACCCACCTTAAAGTCGTAACCATAACGTTTTCAAATCATTAACGCTAGTTGTTATTTTGACAACGCATGGTGTCATTTTACCGTTGTTAGATTGACACCGCCTGTTCACAGTGTGACACCACATATGTGTTGATTCACTTTCATGAACGAATCGTTTTGAAATGAGCACGCCGTGCATGATTTTTTCTATGAGTGTAATATAAAGTTTTTTCCTTGTCCAAAAGTCGATAATCTTTTCAATGAAGTCGTATTGTCCTTCAAATTAAGTGATTTTACTTAAAAATGGGTATCATAACATGAAAGAAAAATTTTGTAGAGTAAGGTCAACTTGACTTTAGTAATTCAGAAAAATTCTTTAAAATTATTGTTGTTGTCTTCTTGCAACTAGACTACAAAGCAAAAAATAGTTTAAAAACAAGTATATATGTCCGTAAGTTCGGCCAGGCCGAATCTTATGTACCCTCCACCATGGATTGCGTAGAAACTTCTTAGAAAGACTGTCATCCACAAATATCAACTCACATGGTTGTTAAATATCATATACTACCACCACGTACAAAATTTCAAACAGATCGGATGAATTTTGCTTCTCCAAAAGGCACCGGAGGTCAAATCTGGGGATCGATTTATATGGGAGCTATATATAATTATAGACTGATAGGAACCAATTCCTGCATGGTTGTTGGATACCCTATACTAACATCACATACCAAATTTCAACCGAATGTGAAGAATTTTGCCCTTCCAAGGTGCTCCGGAGGTCAAATCTGGGGATCGCTTTATATGGGGCCTATATATAATTAGGGACCAATATCGACCAATTTTTGCATGGGTGTTTGAGACTATATATTAACATCACGTACCAAATTTGAACTGAATCAGATGAATTTTGGTCTTCCAAGAGGCTCCGGAGGTCAAATCTGGTGATCGGTTTATATGGGGGCTATATATAATTATGGACCGATATGGACCAATTTTTGCATGGTTGTTAGAGACGATATACTAACACCATGTACCAAATTTCAGCCGGATCGGATGAAATTTTCTTCTCTTAGAGGCTCCACAAGCTAAATCGGGGGATCGGTTTATATGGGGGCTATATATAATTATGGACCGATATGGACCAATTTTTGCATAGTTGTTAGAGACCATATACTAACACCATGTACCAAATTTCAGCCGGATCGGATGAAACTTTCTTCTCTTAGAGGCTCCACAAGCCAAATCGAGTGATCGGTTTATATGGGGGCTATATATAATTATTAACCGATGTGAACCAATTTTTGCATGGTTGTTAGAGACCATATGCTCACACCACGTACAAAATTTCAGCCGGATCGGATGAAATTTGCTTCTCTTAGAGGCCTCGCAAGCCAAATTTGGGGGTCCGTTTATATGGGGGCTATACGTAAAGGTGGACCGATATGGCCCATTTGTAATACCATCCGACCTACATCAATAACAACTACTTGTGCCAAGTTTCAAGTCGATAGCTTGTTTCGTTCGGAAGTTAGCATGATTTCTACAGACGGACATGCTCAGATCGACTCAGAATTTCACCACGACCCAGAATATATATACTTTTTGGGGTCTTAGAGCAATATTTCGATGTGTTACAAACGGAATGACAAAGTTAATATACCCCAATCCTATGGTGGAGGGTATAATAGGACATGTTTTCAACACTTTGTTTTAAAGATGTTTTTTACTTGAAACATAGCATAATTTCTACTGGAAGTCGAGCCTGAATTTGGAAAATAAAGTTGTAGTTAACTCTTTTTTAAAGGACTTTCATAGCATATGAAGAAAAAATCTGAAAAAACGAAAAATCTAAATTTGCTTCCTGGAACATTCAAAAAAAGGTGAACTCTCTATTTAACTAAAGCCAATTTAACTTTATTTTAGTTCATGGAATTATTACATATGGAGAAAGTTTCCTTTACTCTAATAATTTTTGCGCACGTTAGTTAAATGAACTAAAAAACGGGAAAATAATACACAAATGAACTAAAAAGTGTTACTAAATTCGTACTTCTCACAAAATAGTTCATTATTTCTTTAAATTTGTAAATTTTACTACAAATACGTCCATCATGAACTTCGTATATCACTAAAGACATTCTTGCAATTTTGAACTCCAATTTTTTCTTTCAAACTAGAAAATGTTCTTTAATAAGCGAAAAAAAAAATTAAGTACGTCTAATAAATTTTATTGAATTTATCGAAAAATATTTACTTATTTTTGTGATATCGGCGTGATGCCAATATTAAAAATGTTCTAAAATTAACTAAATGATTCCTTCCTGGTGGGTTCACTGTTTTTTTTTTTCAGTGAAGCAAGTACACAAAACAAAAAATTTGAAAGGGAATTGTGTCTTAAAAGTATCCTTACTTGTATTCTCCGCTTTTTTGGCACGGAATCAATACCAAAATTGTTAAAGTAAAGACAAAATCTTTGGAATTGCACATGCTTTTTTTCAGAGTAAAAGCTTAACCAAACAAGCAATGAAACTCTGCAAGTTTGTATGCACTATGGTGCGAAATTAGTCTAATTTCATACTCTCCATTGAATTAGACAATTTAAATTTCCTAAAATACGGTAAAAAATGGGGTTTAAAAACTACATATGAAGTGAAACTAAACATATCTCTTGAAGAATATAGTTGCATGTACATAAAAAGTTTTGATGTTGAAGTTGGGAAGACCTTCCAAACTTGTTGGCTGAGTACGAAACTTTTGGGGAAAGTACTTCTCTGCAGCATTATCAAGAACTAAATTGCTGAGTATATGAGCCTTATATTTTTCAAATATAAGCAAAGCAAAAAATTGGCTTTCTCCAAGACCATTTTTAAAATTCTTAGTGATTCAAATCTTAAAAGGGAGAATTAACATCGTTCACGGAGAGACTACCGTGAACTTTGTCGTGAAAATGATGTTTGATTTGTTTCTTGTGAATGTTATTGGTTTTCCTTGAGAAAATAATTGCCGTTAAGTGCATATTTTGGATTATCGAATTATCCAAGATATTTTTTATTATTATAATATTATTTTTGACAATTATTATGTTTGACCATTTACATACAATTGACAGTCCGTAATAAAATTGTTTATCATTTTTGATAGTGTTAAAAGTCATCTAAATATTAAATAAAACTTTACTTAAAAGTCAATTTCTCTAAGTACATATGAGTATTTTTTGTTAAAATCCTTCGTGGATGTGAATGAAGGTAATGAAAACATTAACGTTAAATTTACTAAAATAAATCTTAAGCATACTGGTTCTTTATTATTTAATAATTGACTGGCTGAATCGATTTATAATCTGACTTAAGCATTAAATATTTGAAATAAATAACAAATATCCGAAGTAGTCATTGGGAATAATAGCAATTGTTAATATATACAATGGCAGACAAAAAAACTGGATAACCTTCTCTGAACTCAAAAAATGTAGGCTTGTTTTACAAATATTTAACTAAACTATTTTACAAACACCGATATGACAAAAATAAACAAATATTTATCGACAAATTCCAGAACATTTATTAAACACAATTAAGTGTTCTCACTTAAAGAAAATTTCGTATCTTGAAAGAAAAAAAAAATTGGCGGCAAAAATGTCTTTAGCGGCATTCAAAGTTGAAGATGGAGGCATTTGGGTAAAATTTCCAAAGTTTAGGAAATTTTAACTATTTTGTAGGAAATTCGAGTTTAGTGAAATTGTATGATTCGCGCTTTTATTTTTATTCATTTAACTAATTGGCACTATTGAAGGAAGATGGTCTCCAATAACTCCAAAAAAATTAACATCAGTTCAATGACAATCACTCGTAACGGGTACCTCTTTGCGAAAAAAAAACTATACAAACATAGGTAGGTTATAGAGAATGCGTTAATCTGTAGGAAATTGTGATTTCTCTTAGTTGTTTTAGTTGTTCTTCAATCATATTCGCGTTTCCAAACGAGTTCGAAATGAGTTTTCTAGGTCTTTCGTCCTGAAGCCTTGATGAAGGCAAGTATATCCTTCAGATTACGGTCCGGTTCATCGGTAATATCCTGAAAGAAAAAGGAACCCAGTATCTTATTTCTTCTATAAGATAATTCTAGATACTGGCACCTAAAATGATAGGAGTTTTCCGTTGCCTCCGGGTCCAGACACCATTTACAAATATCATCAATCCTTACCATGTGTTTACATACAAAACTCTTGTTATAACCCAAAATACAATACTTTTCGTACAACTCACTATTTTTCAAATCACATGACTTGTGTATTTATAATTTAAAATTTTACATCGTTCATTTTCCTATCTTTCTTTGAACACACTAAATTTAAATCAAAAAAACGACAATACCTTTTAAAGCATTTAACTGTAGAAAAAAAATCTTATGCGGGCAGACATAAACGAAAAACTAAATGAATGGTTAGTCAGTCTTTATTTGTAAAACTTTCTAAAATGAAACGTAAAAGAAGGAAGAAGAAAGCAAAGTAAAAATCATTCATTTTATCGTTACATTGTCATCGCTATAACTTGCCACTTTTGGCAAATTAAAATTTAATCCCCCAATGTCTCATCCAAACGTTCACATTCACATATACGACCACATACATGCAATCAACTGCATTAAGTCCTTTCAACCATTTTTGGTCTTTTCATTGTCTTTCTTTTCCTAACATGGTGGCACACAACTCTCGTGCTGTAGTTGAACCGCATAAACACTAAAAGAGAAATATTCGTTTAATACTCAGAACTATGTTCGAGATTAGTGGGTCCAAAACTGACACCGGTTAATCAGATTCCGTTACCAAACCAGAACCGAAAATCGGGTCCCAAATATTATTAAAATTGACAACTGTTTCACTCCATAAATACATGTGTTTTTGTAATATACGAGGGTTGCCTTTTATATTTCGGGATTGGACAACCCTGGTGTTCCAATCTGCTAATCATAAAGTCCAAAAATGTTTGAGGTTATATGTAGTCAGAGCATTTTGACGTTCGAACGCTATCTCGATAAATTAATTATATATATATATATATATATATATATATATATATATATATATATATATATATATATATATATATATATATATATATATATATATATATATATATATATATATATATATATATATATATATATATATATATATATATATATATATATATATATATATATATATATATATATATGTATAATATGCAAAATGGTAAATAAGAACATCTGCATAGCACATTTTTTTTTTTGCAAATATAGTGGCTGTATCTTAAAAATACTATGCGCATTAAACTAAGTTTTTGTTTACAAATAAACAACTAGATTGTGGTAGAGCTTGGAGAATAGAGATATTTTTTTTACTATACAATTTTTTTTACCAACTTTCCTTTTATTTATGGTAAAAATTATTTATTCTCCAATTTAAAGGCTTTTGAATTGTCGGGCAAATCTTCATTTCAATTTTTGTTTCAATTTACACAGAAGTGGTATAGATTTTCTGGAAAAACATATTTTTTAAAACTGCGCTATGATGTTTTAAATGCAAAACACATGATTCCGAAGAATTCACACAAAATTCTAAGACGTAAAATTTTTTGTCTGGTTGTATCTTAAAAGATACAGTGCTCATTTAAGGGTTAAAGCGGTAACATATTCGTGCGAGTATTTGTAACAAATATGATTAACGACACTCAAAAAAGCATAAGATTTCCATATCCGATTTTCAGTTCCTCACTTGGACTATCTCCCAGCCAGAATAAGTGTTCTAAAGTTATTCCAAAATCCTTACTTCTTAAGTACTTCCAGATGTACTGCAGCTCTGTTAGAATAAAATAAATGAGAGGATAATGCACAGTGGTGGAGAAAAATGGTTCAATATGGGGGAATTTTTCTCGTATGTAATTTCCATAATATATTTACATATAGGGGCCAAATTGAATCTCTCACCCGGCCAGATCTGCACTAAATACTATGGAAATTCATGTTAGCCGTCAATGAAACATGTATGTTTAGTCAGTCTTGTGGAGATTGGTATCTGGCATTTTCTTTTCAATAAAATATGTTTTCATTTTAACTTTTCAGAGAGATACAAAAAACTGTAACAAAGGATCTTGGATGGAGTTCAAAGGATCTTGCATGGAATATAATTGGCATAATCAACGAAATTTTTCCTCGAGTGCACTTTGCAATTGTTCATCAACTCGTATATCATCCTTCCATTATTTGCGCAATCTAGTAGTAAGTGTTGATGTCTCAATGTGTTTGGGGGTATTTGGTTTGCAGAGTCTCTCTTCGCCAGAGAACGAGTGTGAACGCACAAAAGACAAATCCTTTACCAAAATAGTTTTAAATGAATTGTGAACGTTGGTTGCACTCCTTATGTAGCTCGGTCTTCACTGGGTTTAACACTTTTCCTGTGGACTTCCCCCTTCGGAAATATTTGTGAACAGCAAGCTAAAAAGATAGATTGATGGACGGATGAATGAATGTTGTTTTCAAATTGTGATTGATAGTGTTTAGATGTAAACCTCGATGCACTACTTTTATTTAGTAAGTATTTAACAGTTTCTAATTTTATGAGAGTTCGAGTACAAATTGATGAATTCAGTGAATTCAATTTCTCGATAGTCGAAAACAAATGATTAAGTCTCTTACAATTAATTTCTTAAATAGTTGAATTTTAATTACTTCTTGGGAAAATTATGTATTTTAGGAATTCTGGAGTGCTTTAGTGATGAAACGGCTAGCATACACGGTTGTCAAAAATAATCACGAAAATATTAAGAAAATTCTACAAAAAAATATACAAAATTTAAAAAAAAACTCATTTTGAATCTGTTGATTAAATTTCGGAGGTTGGTATGAACAAGTTTTTTCCGCTATAAGAAAACGAGCATGAAGCGATTGATGTCTTGTCTGTAAAATATATATTGAATTGTTCATTATTATAAGTTTTCTACTTCTAGAAAAAGGAAATACTTGTCATATACACCAGTCTTCCGATTTAACTTGTTGAGGGGATAGAAGATTAGTAACATCAAAATTTGAAGTAGAATTTCCCGTTATTACTTCTATAACTTATTGCACTAAATGAAGATCTTAAATCATCTGAAATGCTTTATTTCATAACATTTATTTCAACAAGGGGTTTTCAAAGGAAACTATTATATTTGTTGGATGGCCATAAGCAGGGCCGTGGAGTCGAGCCAATTTTGTTCGACTCCGGCTACAGCATTTCTCATTAGCCTCTACTCCGGAGGCAACTCCGGGTAATATAATTTGAAATCATTTCTATAGCACTCTAATAGCAAATATATGGCGTAGGGTTCCAAAACATGAACCATAAATATTCTAATTTGCCATTCCAAAGGAAACAAGTTCAAAGTTTTCTTTTCGGAATTTTTCAAAAACCGTATAACATATAAATTCACTTTTTTCGATCTTAAAATCATGTTTATTATAGATTTTTTTATTATGTACGAGTTCCAAATAGTGTGGCTAAAAACGACTTAGAGCACTTTAGACCGAACAAACGAACTCCATCAAAAAATGCTAAGTCGACCTAGCGTACTCTGGAATGAGGACATCGATATATACATATGTATTCAAAAGAACACTAATTTTAAATGTACACACCGTAAACCCTCAGCATTTTGGGGGTCTGAAAGAACCATGAAGAAAGGACGTCTATATAGAGGCCCCGTCAAAATATGGGTAGATACCAGCAATCTATTAGGTTAGGTTAGGTGCAGCCCAATATGTCAGGCTCACTTAGACTATTCAGTCCATTGTGATATCACAGTGGTGAACTTATCTCTTATCACTGAGTGTTGCCCGATTGCATGTTTAGCACAATGACAAGGGACCTCCTTTTTATAGCCGAGTCCGAACGGCATTCCACATTGCAGTGAAACCCCTTGGAGAAGCAATCTAAGAATATGTTACAACTGGAATGTCAAAGTTATTATGGTGCAGTAAAATTGATTAATTCAGCCTAACCTAGTCTAACTTACTAGTATACATAAAAGAAATCTTCATAATTGGAAACGCGATTACAGTTAACCCACCATTTTTAGAACACCGTGAAATTTCATATGGGTAGAGGCAAATGCTTTATTTCACGACTTCGTTTTCATTGTTCTATTGAAGCAGTGTTGCCAGGTTGGGTTCCCCCAAATGTAGGGGATTTATAGGGGTAAAAAATATGTACATCTAATAAAGTGAACCAAATTCATAACAATTTTTGCATGAATTTGGAGAAAACCATACGCGTTATTGTGTTATACACCAATTTATGGAGGAATGAACATTTTATGTTTTCGGTAACCAGAATTGGGGATATTCCTATTATCCCTATTGTTATATATAATGGCCCCAAAACGGTGATATTATAATGCTATTATTATTATGCTTGTTAGGAGAAATGAACAACCCTTTTGAATAGAGTTCATTCAAATCAGATTGCCAGAGTTTCCAAAGGATTACCTCAACATGTGTACAAATTAATCTATTGTATAATCTATTGTACAAGTCTATTAATTGCATTCCCTGTGAGTAAATAGTGTTGGTTCCATGCTCTCGTACAAAACACATTTCTTCCACAATTATTAACAAAAGAAGCAACATTTTGTTGCGTGCTGGTTGAATGGCGGAAAATTTCTACGAATGGGAGCTATAATTGGTTATTAAAGCAACTCAACAGGCACAAGAGGATAAGAGCGTGGTGGCAAACTTACCAAACAATCGACAAAATAGCAGATTGTTTGCACCGTTCCCATTTTGCACTTGGTCTTAAGCGGAAGTTATAGTCTTTGTTCATTTGCCTGGGAACTATTTAACGAGCTGAGGGTGGTGAACTTTGTTATTCGTTTCCGGCAAGTCCTTTATAATGAAGTGGAGGGAAAATTACAAAGGGGTATTTTTGAGATGACTCGAATTTGTGTGATTTGAATGACAATACATTTTTATAGATTTTGAAATTCAGTATCATATGCATAATTTCCTCTACTAAGTAATAATCTACTATTAAGTCTACCTATTTCCAATTAAAAAAATAATTGAATCTGAAAACTTTTTCAATTAATTGATATATCAAAATAAAAGAACAAAGTTAGTTAACATAAGTGATTGAAAATAGTTACGACTTCAATTAAAAAAAAAAATAATTGATATTATAATTTTTTAATCAAACTAAAAACACAAAGTTAGTTAAGAAAAGGAGTGACCATTTTCGCGGTGTTTTAAACAATTAATTGATCCACTTAACAATTTAATGTAAAAATGTAATCGTTGTCGATCGCAAAGCTCATTTAATTGTTTAACTGATTTAAAAGTGGATTAAGGTTTAGCTACATAATTAAATAAATCAATTAAAAAATTAGTTGATTTTTCCAATCAACATCAATTAAACATTTAATTGAATCAATTCAAAAACAAAAATCAATTAAAAAATTAATTGAAATTTTCAAATCAAATCAATTAATTTTTTAATCAAAAACAATTTTTTTTTTTGCCCTATTAATACTGTGATTGGTACTATTATTTTCGTGATTGAAGACATTTCAATTAAAAAATTAATTGAATCAATAAATTTGGTGATTGAATTAAAAACAAAATTCTTTTGAGTGTAGGAATATCTAGAAATAATGAGATTAACATTTTGATCTTTTGACCATATAATGTAATATATGTAATATGGATCGTAAGACTCCCGTGAACGAAATTTTTATCTGAAACTATTGGAATATGGCATATGATATTAAAATGTGTCCTCCAACCAACTAAAATTTATATCGGTCCATATTTATATACAACAACCATTCCCAAATTTCATTATTATGTAGTCGAACACGTCTATAACGTAACCCGGTCATAACGAATATTTTTTGGTATCACAACGATTTTCCTAAACGCAGAAAAGAAATATTATCACTCCAAACATGTTTTAAGAACAAAATGTTATTTTTGGAGGTGAATGTGGAGTACAATTTAGCAGCAGCTAGTTCATTTTTCCTATAAAACATTTTACTTTTTTCTGTGTACCTTTCCTGTATATATCAAGAAAATTGGAAAACTTTCAACAAATCAAACAATCGGGCAAGTATATCGCAAATCATTTGATAGCCTTCCACACGTTCCATGTAAATCGAGGAAGTTTACATTTTTCACTATTTCAAGTGGAGTTTTTCTTCCTCCAGGTAACTATATTAATTTCACAGCTCCCCACAAGTCGTCTGTAAATTTCATGTAAATCGGAGAAGTTAATTTTTTTTTGTACTTGAAAAATTCGGGCAAGGAGAGAGTCGTTTTCTCGACCAAATATCGAAAAATAAAGTAGCGGATCTGTGCTAGATGCCAACCAAAATGTTAAGCAAATCGGATAGCTTAAGCCAACGTTTTTAAAAGTCGGACAAAAGGGAAGGTCTCCCTCTCCGTCCATATATCAATGAATCCAGTACTTTGAAAATCTCAAGTAAACCGGTTCAGCCGTTTCCGAGCTTACCCGAAACATACAAACAAACAAATAAAACAAACATAATTCGAATTTTATGTATATAGATTCGTATTTCCGACAAAATTGTTCAGAATATATTAAAATCTTGAACTACGTACGGGGTTATAGACATTTTTGCAATTTCGAACTCCAATTTTTTCCTTCAAACTACAAAATTTTCTTTAGCACTTGTCTAACATTAATTCTCTAAGGAAATATTCACACTTCCAACTTAATTGAAATAGTCCACATTCATAAGAGTTTTTGAAAAACTGCAATAAACAATATTTTTTCTAATATTTAGTGATGTCCACCGAAACACCCTTTTAATGCAGAGCAAAATCCACAAAGCAATGGTATTTCGCACAAAATGCGTGCCAAATCAACATTAACTTGGAAAACAAAAGTGGCCCAAATCCACATGGATCCAAAATAGGTTTAATATTTATTTCAAATAGAAAGGATATGCGTATGTGTGCCTAATTGGAACTATTTAAGCATTTCGAATGAGCTCAACACTCATTCGAGTTTCTTCAATTGATAAGATTTCTACCAGTTGTCTATAGAAATTTGAACAAATGATGGTATTGTTTTGTAAAATCATTAAAATGAAAAGAAAATAAAAATTCTTTTTAAAAAGGGAAAAACACGACACAAAAAAAGCTATTACCGCAGCCATTAAATGATTATTTTTAGTATCAAATTTTCTTAAAACCATGTACATATGTTATATTCAGACACACGTGTTAATAAGCATTCAATTTTGAGACTATTAATCATAAATCTGGTATAAAAATGTTTGTCGAAGATTATATATATGATGACCATGTCGTTTTAATACGAACACAATTATTTTCGTCTACATCATAACATTTCATTTAAATCATAATAAGTCATTTTTACTAGCCTATGTTAACTATGTGCGATGAAATTGTTACATGGGCACCACATAAAAGCTCCAATCATATTATTTTGCGATTTGAATATAATCGCCATACTCTTAAAGAATAATTTAAAGTATACTTCATCCAAGATTTACATTCAATAAAATTTTCTGTAATAGAAAATTATGAACCGCCGGACCTTGTGATTTAAAGAGACGGTTGGATTTAAATGCGCCTTTAGCAAATAGTATGTGTTACAGTGTTACAAAACCACTTTATTACTAATTTCTGAATTGTTAGCTGTTTGTAAAAAGGAGTGCGTACTGGCTAATTTCAAGGAATGCAACCCAGAACAACAACCGATACATTGCACGAGATGGATTAGCATAATTCCACTGAAAAATCTTGTTCTGAGCACAAAGATTTCATATCTCTGAAATGTAGCTTGATGAGCCCCCGTGTCGATCAGCGCTTCAAACGGTCGGCCGTTTATTAGCACCTCTATAAAATATCTGTTGGCGGCCGCCTCACGGTTTGGTATGGAATATTGCTGAGACCTGCACCTGTAGTCCCTAGTAAACGTCCCCTCTGTGCCACAAAACGATCAGAATAAAATGCGGGGATTTCTGCACCGCGAACGGGTGTGGGCCGGACGTTTACATCGCCAACAGTGACCATGCCTTGAGTATGAGGCTTCTACAATCATATGCGGCGTGTGAGGTTGTGATTGGCGTGATTCGTCTCTCTTTAGTAACTCGAAATCATCAGTTATGCTAATTAGCTCATCTTGTGTCTGGAAATCGTTTCTCCGAATATAATGGCGGTACTCGCGCATCGGCCCTCCATATATTGGGTCAAGGTGGTCCATTTCACGAAGCCGGGGATGTTGCCACGCCGAGGTCAGCATATGTAGTATATAATCCTTCGCCCTTTCTAGCTGTAACTGACGACGATTGTAAAATGCGTGTTCCAATTGGGTGGCATGTCCCTTAGACAGGAAAATCTTTCCACCTCTGCCCGAAATTGAGACCAGCTGCCTGCCCTTTTAACCCTTTGTAGAACGCTGAGCAGTGTGGGTAAGAGACGATCTTTCTGCAAACGATGGAATTCGGAGAGCTCCTCCATCCTCTCGAGGAATTCCAAGAGGTCACACTCGCCTGTGTACTTCAGATCCCATCGTTGCACGATACTAATAATCTCGAGATCACCTGGTTCGTGTCTAGAAGTCGTTGCTGAATTTTCCTTGTGATTTTTCGTTACAGTTATGTTCGGTATCGGCAACGACTGCACTATTGACATCTCTTCGGCTTTCAGTTCGGCCTCCAGTTCTTTGAAAATATTTTCAATCGAGGCTCTCAGCCGTTTGCCTCCGACTTATTTCGCAAGCTCTCTTCGTAAGTGCTCCACTGTATAGCTTTCACTGGGAATTCTTGCCGTTTGGCACTGTTCAATTAATTGCTCCTTCTGTAGTAAGTATATTCACCCCAAAGATTCGGATATCAATTGCTTGGAACCCCTGGGCTTGCTATTGTAGTGTGTGGAACTCGATTCATCCTCACTGGCGGTTGTATCACAGTTTTCCGCACATCGATTCTGATCGGGTCCCTGCTCGGGCGTGGGCTGAGGTAGGCCAGTGGCCGTCCATGGTTACCTTTTAAGGATCCTCAAACCTTAAATAATAACACACTACTTTTATTCTTTTGCGGGTTTTTATTAACGATTCTTATTTATATACAATACAATTGTGGGTAAGGCCAATGAGTGGGCTGAAGGGGCGGCGACGACTAGTGGGGCTTTGACTATGAAGAACTGTGGGCTGTCGAACGATGTCGACGACTCGTGCGCTGCTGGGTGATGAATGGGCGATGTTGATTGGTGGGGATGACGGAACGGTGTCGGTGAATTGGCTGGATTCGATGATGAACGGTGTCGGTTATAATGCGGGGTGATGCTATCAGTGTAGAAATATATATATCGTTTATTCCCCAGGGTCTGTGTGCACCACGCCTCACTGTTGGGAATTAGAGTTTCAAACTTTTTGTCCAAAAGTGTTTTCGCCAAAGTGTAATCCACTACGTTAGGCACATATGGCATAAATTTGAAGACCGAACTGTGGCCGTACCTATTTTCCGACCACATCGATAGCTCAAGCAACCGCACATCCGTTGTTGCAGCTGACTGTTTGGCCAAAATGTCTAAAGGCCATACGCCATACACTCAGAGAAGAGTGAACCCATTAGCGAGTTATTTTTAACTAACCAGCGTTAATATTGAACTTCGTATGTCGCTAAAGAAGCATGTACCCATAGTAAGTTCAACATTTTCCTATAGGTTAGTAATTAGTTTTAACTTTTGTCAAGTTCAGATTTAACTGTTCAGAAGTAAAAAATTAACTAAATAATACATTTTTTAAAAACAAAAAAAATAATGTTCTGAATTTCCTACGACCACCGGTGGAGCAAGGAGACCCCAAGGGGGAGGATCCCCATTTCTGTCATGCCATGTCATATTATATTTAGTACAAACCACTTACTCTTCTGTAGTGCAAATCCTTTAGAATCATTATTAGATGTTACAAACTTGTTTTTATTGTATTCGACCTGTATTTGATTTTTCCAATTAATGAATTATTTTATTAGTTATTATTATGAATTATTTTACAAATTACACAAGCCAGATTACCCACTTCGTCCCATATGCTCATCTATCAATTCCCCATCCAGCAACCTGTGTAAACACTTGACAACTATTTTAATTCGACTAACGGATAATTCAAAATACAACGTAAAAAACTCCATGCAATTCAGATTAAAGATACAAGACACCACGATAGATGAAGACGAAACGATGGTATATTTTGACGTTGTATCTTTATTTCCCAGCATACTTGTGGACTTAGCACTAAAAATTATAGAAGAAAAGTGGCACATTTTGGAAGAAATAACCAAGATTCCGAAGAATCTCTTATTCAGGATACTAAAATTCTGTATAATTGACAATAGATATTTCAGATATAAGACAAGTTTTTACCAAAAAAGAAAAGGTTTACCCATGGGATCTTCAGCAACTCCGATAGTAGCCGACATTGTGATGGAAGAGCTGTTGGATAGATGTATGGCAAACTGTGATATTAGACCTAAGATTCTTACTAAGTATATGGACGACCTTTCTGGGACTGTAAAAACAAGTGCATTAAACGACCTCTTGACGATATTCAATAGCTTTAACCCTAATATAAAATTTACTATTTACTTGAAAAATGTGAACAAATTCCCCATATGGACGTACTAATCATTAGAGAAGATAAAAATATAAAAACCAATTGGTATCAAAAGCCAACGTCCTCCGGCAGATTGGTTAAATTTTACTCTAACCACTCAGGAGAATTATACAAAATACGGCCCAAAATTTTGTGAACAGGGTATTGACGATAAGCAGTCCTAAATTTCATAGGTCAAACATCGAAAAAATAAGGAAAATACTAAAAAAAAACAGCTTCCCATTATCCACAATAGATAAACTAATCAAGAAAAGCAAATTACAACCCTCCAAAGAAAAACAAACACTTTTTTATAAATCGGTCGTATACATACCAAAATTACATGAAATATTCTGTAATGCCAATTTAATCGACAAGAATAATTTCGCAATAGCCCCAAAAACTAATAACACAGTACAAACATTATTTACGAATCTAAAATCAAAAATTGACAACATGGAAAAATCCAACCTAATATACGAAATAAAGTGCAATGCGAATGAAAAAGACGGATGTGACAAGGTTTACATAGGAACTACGAAGAACAAACTAAAAACTCGTTTATCTGGCCATAAATCAGATCTAAAACATCGGTTACAGAGACCTATGCAAAAAACGGCACTATCAACACAATGGGCAGCAGAACATCACCACACTGGTATAGAGAGAGCGCGTGTGCTACAGTGTGAGAGTAACTACAATAAGAGACTAACACTGGAGATGTTACACATTCTCAATACACCAACAGAAAAGAGAATGAACTATAAGACAGACCAGTGCTGCTGCTAGTGAAAAATTGAGTGAAGCAGATTTTGGAAAGAAGTGGAGTAGATTGAATAAAATTGAAGTAGCATACATTTTTGAAAACAAAACAATAGAATTCATTTTATTATACCCTCCACCATAGGATGGGGGTATATTAACTTTGTCATTCCGTTTGTAACACATCGAAATATTGCTCTAAGACCCCATAAAGTATATATTCTGGGTCGTGGTGAAATTCTGAGTCGATCTGAGCATGTCCGTCCGTCCGTCCGTCCGTCTGTTGAAATCACGCTAACTTCCGAACGAAAGAAGCTATCGACTTGAAACTTGGCACAAGTAGTTGTTATTGATGTAGGTCGGATGGTATTGCAAATGGGCCATATCGGTCCACTTTTACGTATAGCCCCCATATAAACGGACTTCCAAATTTGGCTTGCGGGGACTCTAAGAGAAGCAAATTTCATCCGATCCAGCTGAAATTTGGTACATGGTGTAAGTATATGGTCTCTAACAACTATGCAAAAATTGGTCCACATCGGTTAATAATTCAATGATTAAAACCGCTATGTTCATCGTAATTAAAGGAATAGGAAAAACAATAAGGTAGTATGGGGAAAATTTTAATAATTTGAAGCAGGACAAAAAGTGAAGCAGATTTTTGGAAGAAGGAGTGACGAAGTAAATTTTGTGAAAATGGAGCAAACTACTTCGATTGAAGTAGTAGCGGCAGCACTGAGACAGACACTGACAATTTGGCGCAAAGCTACAGGACTCTGATCGGAAAAACAAAAGGGCGGAAGAACAATAGTTAGTATGACAACAGACTCTGTGTCGTTAGGTTCTACTCAATAGTGGGTGTAATATTTTTGTTGTTTTCGTAAGTGTTTTTAATCCCACCTGACCAAAGTGCCGAGAAATGGCGAAGGTTCGCTAAAGCGAACATTTTTCGAAATAAATAAACGCGCACATTATTCGAGAAAAGTTCGATAATAGAAAAATTTCGAACGTTCGTTGTTTCGTAGTAATAACGAATATTTTTCGGATTATTTTGTTGGTGTTCCGCCATGTTTGGTTTTGACAAAGACAGAGATTAAAAAGTCATTTCAGTTTAAGAAATTGTTAAGTGCGGGTGAAGTGTCTTAGAGAATCTAATAGAGGTAAATAATTTATTTATATATCTTTCCAAAACTACCAATTTTCTTTCATGTTTAATTTTCAGATGTATCCAGGAAAATGTTACTCGTTGATTATAGTCCTTTTCAATGGCATAACCACGACCGGCTTAATAAGAAACTCCGCGCAAAGAAGTCAATGCAGTGCCTTAAATCACTTTAAATATATATTCCTAAATGTAAATATTTTAAGTATTTTGTTCGCAACACTAATATCTATATTATTTTGTATTATAATTATCTATATTGTGTTGTAATAAAATATATATAATGGTAACAAAATGGGAATAAAACAGTATAGAAAACTTTAGAAAGCGGAATGATATCGAATACGAAAACGAATTCGAAATAGATTTGTTAACATTCAATTATAGATAACGCGAAACCTTCTTTAACGAATCACTAGCAAGCCTTCGAAAACGAAGAGTTTGCTGGCAGTAACAGCACGGCAGATGAACGTTTTTCGAAATTTTTTCAAACCATTCTCGATATCGTTTTCGATAGTTTTCTTCGAAAAAAAACCGAGAATATTTCTATATCGAATACGATAACGAACGTTGTGGTCAGGTGGGATGTAACATCAAATTTGTACGTATTTCAATGCTTGTGTATATATTTTCTTTTCTTTTTGTACACTCAGAAAAAATTTCCCGATGTCTTTCAATGAAAAGACGAAATATTGCATAAAAATAAATTAAAAACACAGACCTCGAGCTCGTTTTTATCAATAATTCATTAATTGTAAAAATTATTATTAGATTTTGTTTTAATCATTTTATAAAATTTTACCTTTTGTCCGGACGAAAGATCGAACCGCGTACAGTGCCGTCTTTAACCTGGGCCTATTTGTAAAATGGGGCCCTATGACTTCGAACACTATATTGTTATAATAAACAAAAAAATATATAAACTAGGTTTTTATTACTATTCGCATTAAGCGAATAGATAAATGTAATATTTGCCACAAACGTAACTCACTTATCATTCACAGGTTAGAGATTAAAAATCTATACAGAAAAAAAAGTGTCTCGTAAATTTAAGAAGATTTTTACAATAATTTATTACAAGAATTTTCGAGAATTTTAGTTCATTTTTCGTATCTTCAACGAAAATTAACTACTCGAAAGGAAATCTTACAAATTCTAAGTAGCAATCGTTTCGTTCATGGCCTACAAAATACGGAGGAAATTTCCTTAAAAAATTCTCTTAACTGGTATTGGGAGCCACCGTGGTGCAATGGTTAGCATGCCCGGCTTGCATACACAAGGTCGTGGGTTCGATTCCTGCTTCGACCGAACACCAAAAAGTTTTTCAGCGGTGGATTATCCCACCTCAGTAATGCTGGTGACATTTCTGAGGGTTTCAAAGCTTCTCTAAGTGGTTTCACTGCAATGTGGAACGCCGTTCGGACTCGGCTATAAAAAGGAGGTCCCTTGTCATTGAGTTTAACATGGAATCGGGCAGCACTCAGTGATAAGAGAGAAGTTCACCACTGTGGTATCACAATGGACTGAATAGTCTAAGTGAGCCTGATACATCGGGCTGCCACATAACCTAACCTAACTGGTAGTTAAAAATTCGTTTGTCATGCTATAAAACTACTTGTGAAATGTAAAGTACTTTCTAAATAATAAGTGCAATTTACTATAAGATTTTTTTTGTATGAGAAAATATTTTTTTACGAAAAATGAACTTGAAAGTGGATAGCAATTTCTTACTGACAATTCCTATAGTTAACAATTGTTGGTAAAAAATTACCCAATGAAATATTTTTAGTTCACATGTAATTAAATTTATAGACATTTTCGTCAATAACGGTAGATAACATTTCATGAAAATTTTGAGTTAAACGTTTCATCGTTCATAAACTGATGTGCCTTTACGAATATTATTCTTAGAGTAAATTGTCAGCAGATGCGATGAACTAATGCATAGTACAGAGATGTTTATCGGCATAGTGGAATGTGATTAATGTAAAGATGATGTTACTTGATTTTTGTTGTGTATACATGAGCGTGGGGTTGTTTTTATTTTTGTTCATTTAGTGGTTTGTGTGTGTGTTTGTTATTCGCGGATGGTTTATAGATGTTATCGGGCCGACGGTGTTCGTGTGCGGAGATGACGATTGAGTCGGGCCGACGATACTCGTAAACGTAGATGTTGCTGGTGTCGGGCCGATGGTGTTCGTGCACGGAGATGACGATTGAGTCAAGCCGATGGTGACGGGCTGGTGGTGTTCGTGCACGGAGATGACGATTGAGTCGGGCCGATGATGCTCGCAGACGAAGATGACGATGGTGACGGCCGATGGTGCTCGTATACGAGAATGACAATGGTGACGGCCGATGGTGCTCGTGTCGGTTTCTGTAACGTAAAGAGGGACAGGGAAAATGATTCGGCTATACTAGCTCTTGTTTGATGTGGACGAACCGCGTAAGCAGCCGAACTGCGCAAGCGAACGAATCGCGTAAGCGGACGAACCGCGTTAAGGGGAGGGTGGTGCTAGTACAGCCTTAGAGGGGAAGGGATAGGAGAAGGTAGTTGGGAGTTCTAGTCTACTACAGGGTTTGGATGCGAACGAATCGCATTGTCGAAAAATATTTACTTATTTTTGTGATATCGGCATGATATCAGCGTTTGTAATACTATTTAGTTAACTTTTTTTAAAAATAAATAAAATTTTCTAAAATTAACGTCTTGCGGTTAGTCTTTTTGCGCCAAAGATTTTCTTCTTTACTTCAATGAAAAAACAGTGAACCCACCACGAAAGAAAATTTTAGTTAATTTTAGAAAAAAAGGTTAATTTTAACTAAACTATATCACAAACGCTGATTTAACATGGATTTCACATAAGTAAGTAAATAATTTTCTACAAATTCAAGAAAATTGATTAGACAAAATTATTATTTTTCTCTTACTAAAGAAAATTTCGTAGTTTAAAGGAATAAATTGAAGTTCAAATTGCAAAAATGTCGAAGTTCAAGATGGGCGCATTATTGGTAAAATTTAAGAAATTCTAAACCATTTTGTGGGAGACACGAATTTATTAATCTTTATGCTCAATTTGTGTATAATTTTTTACTCTTTTATTTATTAACTAAATAACTATTTCACGCAATTATTAGAGTCACGGAAACTTTCTTTAAACGTAATAACACCTAACTTTTTTCTTCTATGAGAGGATGTAATTTCGTGAACTGCAGTTAAAAAGTACAAGATAGCATTCAATTTTCCTGGTTCTAACAACGCGTTTTGGAAATCTCAAAATGTGGAGTACAATTTAGTTCAATTTTCGCGCGAGGTAAGGCATTCTTCCTATAAAACAGCTTACTTTTTTCTGTATATTTCTTCAAACTATGATTATATATCATTGAATTAAATATTCTGGTTTCTTCCCATCTACAAGAATTTATTTCTTTCTCTTTTTGTATCTTCACAATGAGCACACATTATAGCTTTTACCCCTTACGAAAATGTTGCTATCTACGCCAATTTTTAATTGACAATTGTGACAAATAAAAATAAAAATTCAAAATAAAATTAATTTATACCAAGTTTTTTTTTTTCAATTTGCTTTAAATTTATAACAGAAAAGTATTGAAATAAATTGTCCTCATAATTGATGGTAAGAATTACTTTAATTATTCTTGCGAACCTTAACACATTTCCTCATATTTCGAAGGATACATCGGTACATTTCCAGATTTTCTCTATTTCGAATTTCCGACTTGTTGTACATATTGTTCAACAAGTGGGAAATTTAATTCAGTTTGACTAGGGTTTCCATATGGATAATTTTCAAAAGAGAACTTTCGCTTTAAAAAAATTTTAACTAAAAAAAGAGTTTACAATAAAAAAATTTTTTATTAAATAATTAATAATTTTATTGATGTTAAAATTAAAATAATAATAGTTTGTAATGATAGAAACAACGAAATAAATATATAATAAAACAATAAAAAACAAAAAGAATCACATTTTCTTAAAAAATAAACAAAATAAATTGGCGACGACAACGTATTGGCGTATTTACGTCGTACGTTCAATTACATCTATTTCTAATTTTTACGCCGTACGTCGAAACTGTGTTCCGGCCTTTAATTTATCAACAGATTTAGCCCAGTAAAAATTTAGTGGCGAACAATTGTGGCGAATTCCTACTAAATAAATAAAATTCCATCAATCTAGGATAAAGAGCACTGTTGGGCATAACCATATAGCACCAAAAAAGGAGAGTGAACAAAAAGATACGAACACAAAAAGAGAACATGTTCTCTTTAAAAGAGAAGTAATGGACAGCCTAAGTTTGACTGACAATCAAAGTTTCAATATGGCGACTAACATCTTTGTTTTTTAATACTAAAACTACCTTAGTAAGCCTGCCTTGAATTTGATGTAAAATATTTATACAATAAATTGTTTTGTTTTACGTTTTTGCTTTTTAACTTGATTTATGTTATTACAAATTTTTGTTTGATACAAATGTCGATGTCTATCACTTCAGAATTGGAAACCTGTTTTGTACACCCTCAAAAAAAAATCGCTTCTTTAACATATGTTCCAAACATATTTTGCAGGAAGCACATATATTATTGGATACTGCCGAAATATTAATATGTTTGTTTTATGTGAACATATTATATGTTTGGAAGCATTTTGAGCCCAAAAATATTATATGCTTGGAAGAATTTTCCCCAAAGAAGATTGTGATCATTCCCTCACATAATTTTCACTTCCACGAAATTTTTAGTTCTTGGCACCTTTTTCTGTAATACAAATAATGTTGAAGAAATTATTCAATTTCATAATTTTTTTTAAATTTTACCTTTCGCCTGGGCGGAGAATCGAACCGAGGCCCATACAGTTTGTAAGCCAACACACTATCCACTGGGCTACGTAGTAGTTATAGTCACCAGTAGACAATTATCGTTACAAGTTACATTTATATAGCATACTTTGCAGCGCCCACGAGCCCATGCAAACATAACATTATTTAAGAGAAACATACATTTGTTGGCCACGTGGAGCAGTGGTTAGCATGTCTGCCTTGCATGCAAAGGGTCGTGGGTTCAATTCCTGCTCCGACCGAACCAATTTTTTTTTTTGCAATTTAGACATTTATACTATATTAAATTTTTATAATGAAACTTCGAAATGTGGGTTATTAAAAATTTACAGTCCCCACATACATAAAATTCTCCTCTGAAGGCGAAAACACATGCTGTTTTTTTCAAATCTCTATGCTCTTGGTTCCGAATGTCTATTCTCTTTACTCCGAATACTCATTCTAATATTCAAATTAAATAATATTTAGACTTAAGCATATAAAATTTTTGGCCTTATCATAAAGCAGTTTTCCGAAACAACATACAACCGTTTCACAGAAATTGTAAACATATATATGTTTGCTTGAAATTTGTAAATTTATATATGTTCACATTCACACATATTATTTTTATGAAACATTCATACCCCAAACATAATATATTTTAACATATTAACATATGTGTCCCAAACATTTAGTGTTAGTTTAGGAACATTACATGTTGGCACTTAAATATATTGTGTTTAAAAATTGTGCCCAAAACACATTTTGTTTATATCGGAACATATGAAAAACATATTTTTCTAACAGTGTACTTATTTACATTTATTTGTTTGTTTTTTTTTGGGGGGGGGGGTTTTCTCTTATGATTTGGGGGAAGGTTCAAAAAGGCATACCAACATAATTGAAAATATTTGGTAATATATTTTCACTTAAGCAGTTCCGAAATAGACCTAAAAGTAGCGACGAAATTCATTCAACATATTATAAATTCAAACTTTGTGCTTTTTGTTTCCTTTATTTTCATTGTCGTACTAAATATATGAGTGTAAACCCAATCAACTATGTAGGTAGTTATTTTTTTTTGTACTGTAGTTCGGAGAATTCGGTAATCCGGACATATGTCGAAACTATATCTGTATACTGTATTGAAAAAATCTCCTAACGCTTATTCACTTTGTAGTAAAATTATAATAAGTCAACAAATTTCATTACTTTTTAAGAATTATTAAAGCCAAGTTGACTTTAATAAAACAAAATTTTCTTTCAAACGAAGCTACCAAGTCTTAAGTCGAACCACTTAACTATAAGGACAAAACAACTTCATTGAAAAGTTTATCGACTTTTCGATGCGCCTTCTATGCTAAGCAGAATTCGCATTTAAGGACATGAAATCTTAGGCCTCACTACAAATTTTTTTCAAATTTCATTAATTTTTAAGAAATTTTTAATAATTATTAAAGCCAAGTTGACTTTAATAAAACAAAATTTTCTTTCAAACAGAGTCACCAAGTCCTAAGTCGAACCACTTAACTATAAGGACAAAACAACTTCGTTGAGAAGTTTATCGACTTTTCGATGCGCCTTCTAAGCAAAATTCGCATTTAAGGACATGAAATCTTTGGCCTCACTACACAATTTTTTTCAGTGAAAGGAAACCCTTATATTCGTTTCATAGTAGTTGAAGGACAGGGGACTTGTTTTTCTATTATTATTTTTCTTTTTGTTATAAATTTCTCTGAGAAATACGTACCAGAGAACTGCAACCGGTGTTTTTTTTTCGTATTGCAATCTTACCCACAAAATGTCGGTGGCAGTGAGTAAGACACCAATTACCATGCGATCTTTTACATTGATACTAGAGGTCTGCATCGAATAACTTTTCACTACATGTATGAAATTCGCTGTCGAATATAGTACATACACTGTCTTTCTCTCAGAGCGCAAGTAGTGAAGTGAAGAGAACACTTGCTTGTCAAATATCACCAAGTACTTATCCGAAACAATATGTGTTCCGAAAAAAAGGAACAATAAAAATGTAAGTACTTGAGAAAAAGTACAACATGGATTTTCTTCACTTCACGTGGTACCACAAGTATTTCTCAGTTATGTGCGAAGCTAAACTTTCTATTATTATTAATCATAGATATGTATGTATGTCACATATTTCATATATTTATGTATGTCACACACTTACCTTAACGTTTGCCGTTCTTTAAAACAAACCGAAAATATATATTTTGGAGAATAACTGTTTTTTTTGTATTTCTGAAACTGCACGTGGTACATGGAGTACTCTATGAAGTTCTTTTCTCGCAACATACTCGACGTGATCACTCTGAGTACACTTCAATAAGAGAGAAAGAGGAATATGTGTTTGTTGGTAGTGAAGACATCAGAGTAGGAACAAGAAGTTACTCGTGGCTTTTGGTGTTCATCAGAATGTGTACCAATTGTTTTGCGACTCTCTCAAATAGATGTACTCATGTAGCAAGTACACGTGTACTCTGCATTTACAAATGGAATTGTGCAGACCTCTAATTGATACAAATGCGAGAATAAAAACGCCACTAGTATATAACAATGTTCGTATGCAGTGTCTTGCAATCTTAAACCAATCGACGTCGTAACAACGATCGGTAAACAAAAAACGAGTGTGGCACTTATGTGTGATTGCACTCAACCATAGACCTTCCCAGCAAAAAAATTTGGAAGTTCTTCAAAAGGCACAACTTTAAAAGCACTTCCAGAAGATGCACTCCCAATGATGTTCTTTATTTTAACTACCCAGGAAGTTCTTTTAATTCAATTTTTTATAACTTGATTTTTTTCAAATTTTTAATGGGTAATTTTAATTTTTTTTGTTTCAAATTGGTTAAAAACAGTTTAAGAATTCATAAAATGGTACAAATTATTTAAATTTTGTCGAAAAAAATGCTAAATCCAATCTGAAAAAATTGTGAATTTTTGAAAATATTTGAGGTCAAACGTTTCAGACATGCGTTAGAATCCATTAAAAATTATAAAAAATTATAAAAATTATTTATTTGACAAAATATCACAGAATTTATTAATTTACATCCAAAACATTGAATTCGGATCACACCTAAAGAAGTGATCCAAATTCAGTGCACCGGCATTTGAAATGGAGGACTTCCGTCCTATGACAAGCCCATGTTAAATTCATCGCTTCTGCGTCAATTTTGCATCACTTCCGGATCCAAAAAGAACATTTTCATTACTTTTTCGGCGACGCTTTTTTTACTGGGTTATAATACAAAGATGATCCACTATTCTCTTTAAAAAAATGTGTCAGTTCCAAAAATTAATTTTCAGACATTTCGTTTTGATTTTTTCCTAAAGAGTCAGTCCCAAATATTAATTTTCGTACATTTGCTTTTGTGTTGTTCGTAAAGAGCAATGCCGCTCAAAATTAAATTTCATATTTGCGCGGTTTTGGTCACAAATTTTTGTTCCAATATGAACTATTAATATATTAATTTATTTATAAATCTTCTGGTGCATCATAAACGGTCCAATTTTGTGTAAAATTGGCAAACTACAAAAAGGAAAACGAAAGAGATTATAAGCGTGCTCTTATTTTTCTCGTTTATTCTTAATCTTCGGAACTGTCAAACATAGTTTGACACCCATGCAGCGGTGCCATCTCTGACGATTTTTCGTCATTTTGAAGATTTTTGATGGTAAATTTGACCACTGACGATTTGACGACGATTTTAAATGACTTAGTTATGAGATGACGATTTTTTAAAATGCTCGACTCAAGTGTTTCCTTTTAAGGGTTTTTATGCCAATTTGACGATTTTTCAAAGTGATGTAGTTTTAAGTTGACGATTTTCATAAGTTGTAATGTAAACATGTTATTGGATCTCAATAATATGACAATTTATATGTAGCTGGGTCCAAGCCGTCTCCAATGTAGAAAGAAATTTCAAAGCAATCAATATAAGTAAACCTAAAATTCGAAATCCCTTTGAAACTTAAACATTGTAAGGTATTCTTTTGTCTATAAACTATTTAAAGCGAAATAATTTTGATTGCTATGAAGCCAGTTTAGTTAAATTCACTTTATTTATTTATTCATTACCGATAATAGTAATAATAACAAAAATTATACATGAGCAAGTAATAAGGATTTAAATTCGCTTGGAGAATAGGAAATTTTTCTGTCAAGAAAATTTAGTTAAACAATGTAGTACATGTGGTCACAATCAGATATATTAATTTAAGTTAATTAAAAATTTATTTCAATTAATCGTCGTTTAAAAAACTGGAAACTATATGACTTACTTAGAGATTTAAATGGCATTATTCATGTAACTAAAATGAATAAAACCCCTTTTTATACCCTGCTCCACACTGTGGAACAGGGTATTATAAGTTAGTACATATGTTTGCAACACCCAGAAGGAGACGAGATAGACACATGGTGTCTTTGGCAAAAATGCTTAGGGTGGGCTCATGAGTCGATATAGCCATGTCCGTCTGTCCGTGAACACATTTTTGTAATCAAAGTCTAGGTCGCAGTTTTAGTCCAATCGACTTCAAATTTGGCGCAAGTATGTGTTTTGGCTCAGAATAGATCCCTATTGATTTTGGAACAAATCGGTTCAGATTTAGATATAGCTCCCATGTATATATTAGGCCCGATATGGACTTATATAGCCCCAGAAGCCAGAGTTTTAACCTAATTTACTTAAAATTTTGCACAAGAAGAACAATTAGTACTATAGTCAAGTGTGCCAAATTTGGTTGAAATCGGTTCAGATTTAGATATAGCTCCCATATATAGCTTTCGCCCGATTTACACTCATATGACCACAGAGGCCAATTTTTAACTCCGATTTAGTTGAAATTTTGCACAGGGAGTAGAATTAGCATTATAGCTGTGCGTGCCAAATTTGGTTGAAATCAGTTCAGATTTAGATATATCTCCCATATATAGCTTTCGCCCGATTTACACCCATATGACCACAGAGGCCAATTTTTTGGTCCGATTTAGTTGAAATTTTGCACAGGAAGTAGAATTAGCATTATAGCTGTGCGTGCCAAATTTGGTTGAAATCGGTTCAGATTTAGATATATCTCCCATATATAGCTTTCACCCGATTTACACTCATATGACCACAGAGGCCAATTTTTAACTCCGATTTAGTTGAAATTTTGCACAGGGAGTAGAATAAGCATTGTTGCTATGCGTGCCAAATTTGGTTGAAATCGGTTCAGATTAAGATATATCTCCCATATATAGCTTTCGCCCGATTTACACTCATATGACCACAGAGGCCAATTTTTAACTCCGATTTAGTTGAAATATTGCACAGGGAGTATAATTAGCATTGTTGCTATGCGTGCCAAATTTGGTTGAAATCGGTTCAGATTTAGATATAGCTCCCATATATATGTTTTTCTGATATCGACAAAAATGGTCAAAATACCAACATTTTCCTTGTAAAATCGCCACTGCTTAGTCGAAAAGTTGTAAAAATGGCTCTTATTTTCCTAAACTTCTAATACATATATATCGAGCGATAAATCATAAATAAACTTTTTCGAAGTTTCCTTAAAATTGCTTCAGATTTAAACGTTTCACATATTTTTTTACTAACATTGTGTTCCACCCTAGTGCATTAGCCTACTTAAATTTTGAGTCTATAGATTTTGTAGAAGTCTATCAAATTCTTCCAGATCGAGTGATATTTAAATGTATATATTTGGGATAAACCTTTATATATAGCCCCCAACACATTTGACGGATGTGATATGGTATCGATTTACAAAGTGGTGCAGGGTATAATATAGTCGGCACCGCCCGACTTTAGACTTTCCTTACTTCTTTAATAATAGCTTTATTGTGTATACAATATATGGATGTTTGAATAAAACTTTTATTTTGTTCCTAAATCTTTTTTTCCAACTGTTTTATGAGTGACGATTTTTTGACGAATTCTTTGGGATAAATTGACGATTTTGACGAATTTTTTTTTTTTTTAAATTGACGATTTTCAGCCCAAAACAGTTGGCACCACTGCACCCATGGCTCATCTATGTATTATAAGGTCTATGCACTCAACAACAACAATTACCAGCAGTTGGCATTAGCTCAAGAGAATTGAGAGAGTACCAAATAAGAGAATACCAGACTGCTGAGATATGCACACACAGAAAAAATATGTTTGGACATGGCTGCCGCATACATTTAATGCTTATCTAGTATGTAATTGTCGCGAAAACCATGTATTTTGTCTAAAAATAATGTAAAAATAATTTTCGAGCGGAGAAAAATATATGTTGGCAATAAGCATTTTAATGGTTCTCAAATGCCGCAAACATGTCCTATTATTTAAATGATAGAATTTGAGACCATTCATTTTTGTACTTTTTTGCAGAGAAAAAAAGTTTTTTTATAGGTTAGGTATAGACATGTCTAGAACCATTACATGGCCATAAAGACCATGTATATTTTTTCGTGACCATATAATTTTTTACCTTTTTTGCAGAGAAAAAAATTTTATAAAAACATTGAGTAGGTACACACGATTTTCATTTTGCGCGTCAGTCGCGTGTTGATTGTTGCTTGGAATGGACGGAGAATACAGAATTACGGCCATTTTCATGTAGCTCCGTTAGGCTTAATGGGGGTTAATGTCTTTTGTGTTAATTTATTTATTCAGAAGAGGCACGTGGTTTTATGTGAACACAAAAAAGGAAAGTGTAAAAATTTACCTGGTTTTTGTTCTGCATTTTGCTTATGGTATAATTTAGTTTTATTTCCAGTTACATAATGCCTGCATTTTGAAATTTGATGGGCACGAAGTAAATATGGAATGATTACTTATTGTTGAAATTGAACCAAACTAGAGTGTGTAAAAATATGTGATGTTTGCTTGCACGACATTATAAATACAAATAAACAATGAATTAGTTTATAAATAAATAAAAACAAATAAATAAAGTTAATTTTGTGTTTTCTTGTGTTTTTCTCTTGTGTTTTTTTTCAAGTGGCGTCCTTTTTTCGACGACGATAAAAGTTTTTTCATAAAGATCAAAACATTTTAGGTTGTGACCATGTTCTTTTAACTGGAAGAAAAACATTTTTGACGAATACCATAACATTTTAGATCGTGACCATTGTATTTTGATTCAAACAAAATTCTTTTTATCAATATAATAACATTTTAAATGAGGACAATTTTATTTTTCTTAGAACCAAGTTCACTGAGCCAACATGGTTGCAGGTGAAAATCTTAAATGGTCGCCGCAAAAATAGCTCCTATCATATTATTTTGCTCTTCGAATATGATTGTGACAATCATGTTTCTTCTCTGCGTGTGGGTAACCAGTTTGTGTGATTGCTTTACTACGGTGTTTTCGAGGGACCAACACTCATACTAACAAACACCGACAGTCGTCGGTTGCATTGGATATTGGTGGTGGAAATTTTGTTTACCAATTGGTGTTTTATGATTGCAAATATTGGTGTTTACTAAATACACTGGTAGGTTGCGGTAGATCGCAGCCATTCTCTGATACGTACTAAGATCGATGTTATTACTCTTCATAGAAACCATTCGATTCGCCCTGGGGTCATTGCAATTTAAATTATTCCTCTTTTTCCAAAACTCTTGAAAGTTCTATTGAAAATTAATTGAAAATACCAGGCATTTATGATAATGTCACATTCATTTTATTTATGAATATCCAAAAGCCAATGAAGCTAGACCACAACAGAAGAAAAAATAAACGAAAGAGATAAAATGAAATGAAGTGAAATGAGAAATCCAAATGCATTGACTTTTGTTTATTACCCGATATCAATTAATGATATATCTAATAACATGATTTATGATATTTTTATCATAGTAAAAACAAGGGAGCATTTGGAGCAACAATCAAAAAAACAATACAAATAATGCAGACAACGTAATTCAAAATAAGAGTATCAGTCCACACAAACAACAGGGCAAATGGACTTAGACAAGAGAAGGAAGTTGCAGAACAGAGGCTGTTGTTGCTTCATAGGCGACAAATGTGAATTCCACGCCATGTGTTTGTTTGAGTGTGTGAGTCAGTGTTGATATCAGTGTGTTTGGTAAATATACATTGCGTTAGTGTTTGTTATTTTTTCCTCTTTGTTATAATGATTTATTGTTTTTTATTAACACCCATCTAGGTTATCACCATGAGGACCTTAAAAGCCTCAGGCCATTTGGGTAACCAACATCCAATACATCTTATACTTATCCTTAGAGCAAGTAGCTACAAACCACTCAAGCACATGAGCCACTGTAGAAGAATCTCCCCGGATCCTTTGTGCTTTTGCTTACTTATTAACTTATCATAAGGAACAAATGCGTTTGTAACATGTTGGGCAGATGATGGAGAAAAATTCGTATAAATGAATTACAAATACATCAAAAGCAAATGAAACGAAGGACCTTTTTTGGTGTTGTTTTCTTGTCGTTTTTTTTTTCTTTGGAGATAATGAAAATGAACACAAATGCACATGAGCGTTTTCTATACAATAATACCCAAAAGTATGGGGATTAGATATAAAGCGTCGAGTCGCCTAGAAAAAGCTCTATGCGAGAATATACGATTTGAAAAATATTTACAAAATCTAGTGTAAATCTCGTGGGCTGAGGTAAGCTCTGTAGCCACCAGGATATCCGAAAGGTCCTTTCAGTATAAGAATACAATTACACTAGTTTACAAAAAAAATGTACACTCGATGAAAGTCAACCTTTCTTATGTATTTTAATCTGCTGAATTCGATCAAATTAAAAAAAAATATGGAACAGTTGTTGAGATATCCCGTTATTTTTAGTTTTTCGCTCTTTTTTCACTAAACCAATTATATCTCGAGTTAGAAATGTCCGATTATATCGTAACGGGATATCTCAATAACTGTTCCATAAAAAATTTTAAACATTTTTTTCGAATCTCATTAAGAGTACATTTTGAGTGTAAACTAGTGTTATTTATCTTTCTCTAGAAATTTTTTTTCGAAAAATACTTACTTTTGTAATATCACCGTTTGTAATACTGTTTAGTTAAAATTTTCTAAAAATAACCTAAATTCGTCCATCCAACCATCTTGCAGTCTGTAGGGCTTTGCCCAAATAAATTTGACAAACATTCTTTTCCTCTGTTGGTTAAGCGACACTTGCAGTTTAGTTTGTGGTTTTAAGCTGAAATAAAAAAAAACAACAACTATAACATAAATTTTCTAAAATTAACCTAAATTTTTCTTGCTGGTGGGCATAAGCATAGGAAGGCCTCTGGGGAGGGGGCTTAGACCCCCCAGAAAAAATTTAGCCCCCCCCAGAATTTGAAAACTTATTAACGATTTTAAATTTTTATAAAAATTAAACAAGTATATACAACCGCACAAAGTTCCGCTAAAGACTTTCATGCACAATCGAATTACTTGGGTTGTGGATGGCAATGTTGCAGATGGCAATGTTTGAAGACTGATATTTATGAAATAGAGCTGTGATTGAACTTATGGTTTAGTTGAATAATAAATAAGCTCCTTTATTATATTGTTTAGTCTGGTTTAGTCATCTTAATTAAAAAATGGTAATTGGTATTAAAACTATTCTTTCATAAATTAATATCTTAATAATGCTGCAAAAAAGAGTCGACAAGAAAGAAATGAAAATGTTCTTTTTGGGTCCGGAAGTGGTGCAAAATTGGCGGAGAAGCGATTAATGTAATAGAAACTCCTCATAGAACGAATGTCCACCGTTTCAACAGCCGTTGCAATAAATTTGCATCATTTCTTACGGTGTGCTCCGAATTCAGAGTTTTGAATGTGAAAAAATTGTGTGATATTTTCCCAAATAAATAATTTTTATTTATTTTAGAATTATGTAAATATTTATAAAGACATCGAGCTTCAAAAAACATTAATTTATAATAATTTTTATATTTTTTTATGATTTTTAATGCATTCTAACGCTTGTTTGAATATTTTCAAAAATTATCGATTTTTCTAAATTTAATGGATTTAGCATTTTTGTGGCAAAATTTGAATAATTTTTACCATTTTATTTATTCTTACTCTTTTTTTTAAACTATTTGAAAAAAGAAAACAAAAATTACGCAATAAAATATGAAAAAACTGAAGTAAAAAACTTCCTGTGTAGTTAATATAATTAACTTCTTTGTGAGGAAATATTTGGAAGTGCTTTTAAAGTTGTGCCTTTAAAACAAATCCCAATTTTTTTGCTGGGAAAAGTGGAACTACTTTTAGTTGCTTTATTATATATTATTTTGATGTCTACTTTTGTATTATTTTTTATGAAATAAAACAATAATTGAACCTATAAGTTCAGTCTATAAACGT
Organism: Haematobia irritans; assembly: GCF_050003625.1. Classification (NCBI taxonomy): domain Eukaryota; kingdom Metazoa; phylum Arthropoda; class Insecta; order Diptera; family Muscidae; genus Haematobia; species Haematobia irritans. Next base: position 113,716,035 of record NC_134397.1, read on the forward strand.
TTAGCTAGGGGGGCTATAGCCCCCCTAGGAAAATTGTCTAGCTACGCTAATGCTGGTGGGTTAACCATTTTTTTAGTATATCCTTCCCAGAATATTTCAAAGGATAAGTAATAAAAATCCCAAAGGCTCCTTTTAAGTTAAGGAAGAAGAAACAGCCCGCGAAAATTTCTAGATCCGAAGTAACATTCTTCCGAGAATTCGTAGCCCATTTTGTTATTTCTTGACCTTCAATTTCAAATTTCTTGACTCTAACAATAAACGAAATGTAGTATTATTAACATGGATTGCTCGTCAAGTTATCAAACCAAAAAACCGGAAACTCTTTTAAAGAGTGCGGTTTGGAAATTCCCCTTACTGCACTTAAAAAAAGTGAACCCTATACTTCACTAAAGCCGATTTAATTCTATTTTAGTTCATGGAATAATTACGTTTTAAGAAAGTTTACATGAATTTAATCATTTTTTTCATACCTTAGTTAAATTAACTAAAACTGAGGAAAAATTTATAATAAAAATGAAGCATAAAGATTAACTAAATTCTCGTTTCGCACAAAGTAGTTCAGAATTTTTTAAAGTTTATAAATTTTACCAATAATGCGCCCATCTTGAACTTCGTATAGCACCAAAGACAATTTTGCAATTTTGAACTCCAATTTTTGCTAAGTGAAAAATAATATTTTTGTCTAATAAATTTTCCTGAATTTATCAAAAAAATTTTGTGAAATCGGCGTGACATCTGCGTTTCTAATACAGTTATTTAAAGTCTTCTAAAATTAAATTAATATATTTTTTTAAATTAAATAAAATTTCGTACCTGGTGGGTTCATTGTTTTTTTTTTAGTGTGACACAACAACTGAAGTTCACTTTCTTCTTCCTCCTGTGCGGAATCCAATTTGCGTAAAAACACTGTGTTTTCCTGTCAAAAGAAACGTATAATGTAAATATTTAAAAGTTCTAAAAAAATAATCATAACATTTTTAAAAGGTCGGGCACTGGGAAAATGCCTTTCCGAACATATACCGGAAAGTGAAGCGCCCTCTATGTTGTTTATTTAAAAAAAAAAACCTCGAAAGAAGGAACGTCCCCTCCCGGTCAAATACCAAAAAATTAAGTACTCAGTTCCCATAAACAGACCACCCTCTACGATCCCATCACATTTCAAGAGCATTTTCTAAAAATTGGACAAAGAGGAGGAATAAATCCTCGATCAGATATCGACGAATCTCGTACCTTATATACATTTACTCACCTTCTGCCACGTTCCCTGTAAATTTCAAGAAAATCGACTATTCGGACTATTTTAGATTTTGGTCTATTATTTAAAAGAAGAACATCCCCTTCCACGATCAAATATTAAAAAAAGTTAAGCATTTTTTGTTCAGAGACAAGCCTAAACATTCCTGAAATTTCAAAAAAAAAAAATCGGGGAATTCTTCTTTATGTTTCATAATGTCGAAAAATAAAATAGTGGATTTTTGTTTAGTCACCACCTTAACCTTCCTTGAAAATGTCAAGCAACTAGGAGAACTTCGGTCTAACTTTCAAAAGGTCGGGTAAGGAGGCGGATCCTTCCCCGTACCAATATTAAAAAATCAGATTCCCAAAATTAACTTCATAACCTCCCCCACGTCCTCTTTAAATTTCAAGTAAATCGGAGAAGTTAATTTTTTTTCACTGTACTGAAAAAAGTTGGGCACAAGGGAGGTCCACCTCCCCGACCAAATATCGAAAAATGAAGTTGCGGATCTTTGTCTAGATGCCAACCCAAACATTCACTGAAAATTTCTAGCAAATCGGTCAACTTTGGTTCAATTTTCAAAAAGTCCAACAAAGAGGAGATCCCCCTCTTTGTAGTCAAAATACAAGAGATCAACGAATTTAAAGTCAATTTATTTAATGTTGATGAATATTTCAGAATTATTAAAGCCAAGTTTACCTCAGTCCAATAAAGTTTTCTTTTTTTGTAAAGACACCTATTTCAAAGACAATCGGATAAAAAAAGTATGTTGTTATGTTTCGGTATAAAAAATATTTGTTTCGAGCTGGATTTTTAACACAATATTTTAGAGTTCTAATATATAATGTTCATAAAATAGCATCTAATTTTCGGGAGACATATGTTAATATGTTGCAATATATTATGTTTGAATCGTCAATATTGATATATTGGTATTGCTCAATTATGTATGGAACAAAATATCGGCCAAATGGGCGCCGCGACCTAGGTGGCACACCTTCATCCGATGGTCCAAATTTCCGATGACGCTGAGGCATAATGGAGGTTCTATGCCGTTAATGTGCCGAATTATCTCATCCTTTAGCTCTTGAATTGTTGCTGGCTTATCGACGTACACCTTTTCTTTCAAATAACCCCAAAGAAAAAAGTCCAACGGTGTCAAATCACATGATCTTGGTGGCCAATTGACATCGCCATTACGTGAGATAACACGGCCATTGAATTTGTTGCGCAAAAGAGCCATTGTTTCGTTAGCTGTGTGGCAAGTGGCACCGTCCTGCTGAAACAACATATCGTCCACATCCAACACCATTCACAGTAACTGCCTGACCGGCCTTATTTTGGAAAAAATACGGCCCGATGATGCCGCCATCCCATAAACCGCACCAAACAGTCACTCTTTGTGGGTGCATTGGTTTTTCGACAATCACTCTTGGATTCTCATTCTCCCAAATGCGGCAATTCTGCTTATTGACGAATCCACTGAGGTGAAAATGTGCCTCATCACTGAAGATGATTTTCTTCGACTTCACTGTTGCCATTTCTTGGAACCATGTAACACGTTTTTGGATTGTGTATCTCTCCATGGTTCAAATTGAGTAAGTCTGAAATAGAGAAATGTCAAATAAAATTCGAAAAAAACTTGGCGTTTAGGTGTGGTTCACAGTCAACATCGGCCCTTATAATTTAACTACCTTTTATATATATATATATATATATATATATATATATATATATATATATATATATATATATATATATATATATATATATATATATATATATATATATATATATATATATATATATATATATAGATATATATATATATATATATATATATATATATATATATATATATATATATATATATATATATATATATATATATATATATATGTATATTTCGAAAAACCCAATACTATCTGCATTTTGCACAAAACACATGTATTGCGAAAAAGACTTACAAAATTGGAGTAGCTTTAACACATTTGCTACAATGAATGGATGGAACAAAATTAAGGCATTATCTTTTGACAAGAATGGAACAGTCCGGTTGGTACACAACTTTATTTAAGCTTGAACAGCTTGCTTTCCATTCGTATTCTAATATTTGTTCCTGTGATTACTGAAGCGTTTGCGTCTTCTTGTTTTTTTTTTTCAGGGGCTCAATCGCAGCACCCTCTTCCGTTTGTCGTTGTGTGAAAGGATCCCACAAGAATTGAATGGAGTGTTGCACAATATGTCGACAATGTTGGCATCAGCATTTTGTTTGAAATTTGCCATTGTTTTTTCAATGTTTGGGAACATACAATGTCCATATAATGTGGATCTCTCCCCTTGTCCATTGTTCCTTTTTTAAATACCACAATTTTGCTTAAATTGCAATTTTAGGTCGGACGGTCAGTCAATGTTTGGGGAGGTCAATGGATCTATGGGCCTGAAGGTTTTGCCATTCTCTCAGTGTCTACCCATTTTCATTGTTTTCCTACTACAAAACGCTTGATGTATTTTCATTTTGAGGTTCGAAATCACCGATAAAATGACTGCCATAAAAATGGACAATTGCGGAGAAAAATCGTAATAAAACCAAGCCTCAGTGCAAAACAAAAACGGAGAATTTTTATTCAATGGTGTTACCAACGTCGAATGGCAACATTTATGTTATGACGGATGTGTACTTAAAAAGGATCTCTTTGGGTTGGGTAGGAGGACATCCAACCCAGCCACTGGTTGGGTAAGGATGGATTATAAAGTGATTTCGTTGCGAAAAGATTCATTTATGAAATTGTATACGATACATTTGTGGGACCAAGGGGGGGGGGGGGGGGGGGGGGGCTGGGGGGCAATCATCGACAACTGTGTGAAATGAAATTTGTTGCTCAATCAGAGTGTAATCAATCTCAATTATTTAAGGACAATACTTTGTACACGTACGCACATTTCAATACACTGCAACATAATAAATTTCAATTCACTTACTGAATAGTTGCAATAATTGATTTAATTCATAACAACATCATTGGTTTAAAATGAAATCAAAAATTGTTATTAAATTTCATATGCAACTTTATTGGATGATGTAAAAAATGCAACTATTCGAAAGACTACATTAAAATGGAGTAGAACAAAAGAATAGCCTTGATATTACTCGGCATTTATATACGGAAAGAGCCAGCAGTTCGATTCGATCATGTTACTAGAGGTCACTCAGCCCATTGTGTTACCATAACATGTGAACCCGTTGTCAATGAGTGGTACCCGATTCCAATACGAAAGATCAGGTATCCTTAAGAGAAGGATAGTAGGAATATAAACACTCC